>NC_065443.1:54209467-54875066 GCF_917563875.1 Diabrotica virgifera virgifera | reverse complement strand
CGCCAACCGATTATACATCTATAAGTATAAATCCGTTTTAATATGCAAATTAAATACTCGTCAAGGAATACATAATTTTCTCTGTTCAATGTATAATAATCACAGAGGTACGTGTTTTTTTCTCACTTCCAACTGTAATGCGTTAGAGAGAATTCGATAATCTGTGACGCACTGAAAAAAGGGGTTGGGACGATCTACAGCGTGTCTACTTAAGTTGGAAACATATGGGAAACTTTTTTGTTGTTCATTTTACGAAAAAAAGTTATTCTTTATAAAAAGTTCTGCATGCTCTAAAACCTAAGATTCAATCATCACATATCAAATTTTGTCAATATTATACGAGGTATGTCAAAAAATATGAACATCGTTCAAGAGTAAAGTACCTTTATTTCTCTCAATATCGAAAATTCTTATTATGAAAAGTTGTTTGGAAATAAAAACTAAGATCAAATATGAAATTACATGCATCTGATTGGAAAAAAAATATTTTACAAATTTTTCTCAAATTTATTGATACCAACTTCGTTTTTATTTATTACACATACGATAACTCTTTTATTATCACTTTTACGAAAAAAGGTATTCTTTATAAAATGCTTTGTATGTCCTCAGACCGAAGATGCAATCATCAGATATCACGTTTTATTAATTTTATACGAGGTATGTAAAAAAATATGAATTTCACTCAGGAGTAAAGTACCTTTATTTTTCACAATATTGAAAACGGTTATTAAAAAAGTTGTTTAGAATTAAAAACCATGTTTCATTATGCAATTACATCCTTCTAATTGAAATATTGTGAAATATAAAGGTACTATAATCTTGAGGGAATTTCATATTTTTTGACACACCTCGTATAAAATTAATAAAAGTTGATATATCATGGTTGTGTCTTAGATTTTAGACCATGCAAAGCTTTTTATGAAGAATAACTTTTTTTCGTAAAATGAATAATAAACGAGTTATCATATTTGTAATAATTAAAAACGATGTTGGGTATCCATAAATTTGAGAAAAATTTTTTTTTTTCAATTAGAAGCATGTAATTGCATATTTGACCTTAGTTTTTAATTCCAAATAACTCTTTATCATAAGAATTTTCGATATTGAGAGAAATAAAAGTACTTTACCCTTGACCGAAATTCATATTTTTTTACATACCTCGTATAATATTGAGAAAATTTGATATCTGATGATTGAATCTTAGGTTTTGGGGCATGCAGAACTTTTTATAAAGAATAACTTTTTTTCGTAAAATTAATAATAAAAAAGTTTCCCATATGTTTCCAACTTAAGTAGACATTATTATACTGTATATACATTATTATACCGGGAATAAATTTTAAGTATTTTGTTTCTGTTTAATTACAACGAGTTTCCTACTTTTGTCAACTGTCACACTTAGGAAAAAGAACCATAATAAACTTTTAGTTTTGCATCTAATGTTAAATTGTCACGAGGACAATAAAAACTGGCAATTTTAAGCACTCGAGTAAAATTCGGTAAGATTATTTCATGAGTAAAACTGTGTTTGACAAGTTGAAAAACATTAATTGCGATAAATGTCACTAAAAGACTTGAATTTTGTATGTAAGTATTAAAAAAATAATTTTTTGAATACCACGCGATAGTAAGAATAAATAAGAAAATAATACTCCAATGTGTTTCTCAAACTTGTTTCCATTCGGCAATAGTCACAAGTTTTTGAAAAATCGTCGCTTTATTTTCAATTTATTCTCACGCTCTTGTGATTATTAATGTCGATTATTTCATTCGTAGAGATACTGACCAATAGAGACCTACAAAAATAAAAATCACAGCGATAATTTTTTTTCGATAATTTCCCGTCGTCAAGGATTACGTCAGATGTCCTTCATTGCTACGCAAAAATACATTCAGTGACATTAATGAAAATTGATGTTTTACAATTTGTCACAGAGAACACCAAGAAACAGGTTTAGCAAATATTCAGGCGAAGATATCAATAAAATATTAGTTAAAATGATTTAAAAATACAGTTTTATTCATGAAATTATGTTACTGAATTACTCTCGAGCTTTTAAAAAGAGCTCTCATGTAATTACTAGGTACTGATAATTTTAAAAATATGTTTTGTTTTATTCAGTTTTTTTATGTACACTAACGGGGTACTGTTTGTAGGATATTTCAAAAATTAAAGAAGAAACTCAATCAAAGGAAAATAGCTTTTCGGTTTTCCATTTTCATGTTTTTGTTTATACTAATATTATAAGTTTATGTAATGTAGCATTTTTGAGTCACAAAATAATATTATTAATTATTTTTAAAATAATATCGGAATTAAATAAGCAAAATAGGCTGGAGAATGTCGGAGTCTTTTGCGCCTCAGATGAGGCAAAAGAACTGTTTCTGTTTTTGTTTTTAAGGGAACCATAACAATTAACCATAAGGGAACCATAACCATTCCCATAAGGGAACCATGTTTTCTTAATGTTCAATGTTCCAGTAAGTTTTGTTATTTTTGGCTATGCTTCGAGATTCGTTTTATTCCACTCCCATTCGCGTCTTCCTAAAAAGAGGATGGTAACGGGCTTTCGAAATTATATTTAGGTTCCATTGCATCTGGTACCATTTCAAACTCTAGGTTATTTTTAATTATTTCTCCAGATTTGATTCCGGAATTCCTTTACCCTGCTTCCTGTCATCTTATATACGTTCTGTATGCTCCTAGATTCGCCTTCTTCTCCATCCATATTTATGTAATGGATGGAGGTACATCATACATTGCACATTCCCTTAGAAAATTCGAGCAACTGCAGGTATTGTACAATGTACAATGTAAGGTAGGCGCCTACGCATCGATATATTATGTAATGGAGGGAGGTACATAATACGTTGAACATTGCATTAAACAATTCGAACAACTGCCGATATTTTAAATGTATACTGTAAGGTGGACGCCTACGCAGAAATGCAAGGCGCTTTAAGAAGAAGAAGCAGGTATTGTTAGTTGACAAGATCGGCGGAAAGAAAAACTCGTGTCTTTGTAACCGGTGGCGCCCAAAATCCCGACAGCCAAAATCCCACGGCCAAAACACCGACACGCCAGAATCCCGACAGGCCGAAATCCCGACATGCAACAATCCTCGCATAAGGGGCTGTCCATTAATCACGTGAGGCTCGAAAGGGGGGGAGGGTTCCACAAAAATCACGAAACATCACAAGGGGGGAGGGGGTCTAGTAATAATATCACGTGTATTTATTTTTTAAGGAAAATGCCCAAAACTCAACTGGAAAGTGGCGTTACATGTATTTATTTTTTCGTCAAATACACACAAAAATCGAAAGTGTGGGATTGGTGTGACTGATAACAAAATCATTTCTCATTTTAATATTATATAAACCAACAACACATTGATTTTCTTTGGTTCCACCCAAATTTCTGTAGCGACACGGGATACTGGTAATTATAAGTGACTAAGATAAGAAAGGACTCTTGCGAACTCTTTTGTTTTGAATGCACCACCAGATGTTTCCACTTAGGAATACTGGTCAGGACTCTGCCGTCTTCGATATGGGCTTTTAGTCTTACATGTATTATACTTACTATCTGATAAATTGGTAAAGTGGTGGGACTTATTCTGTTGTTTTGACACTGCAGGGGCGTCATTTGATAGGGGCAGGGGGGGCATTTGCCCCCCCTGACCCTGAAAATGACTGAAATTCACAAAAAATATATCAATTTTCATCATTACATCATGTATTGTATATATAATGCTCCCTCCCCCCCCCCTCCAATCAAAATTTCAAATAACGCTCCTGTGACACTGACTATCTACGAATTTACAAAATTTTGTACAGGGTGATCAAAATATTATACTATTCTATTAACAAACTCAATATTTTAGCTCATGTATCAATACTTCAAAAGTATTGCCCATGCCCTACAGCCCTACACAACTTTGTCAAGCATGATCTAGACTCTAGACTAATCTAGAGCAATATTTATCTTTACAAATGCACCTAGTATAAGCGCGTTCAATCGCGTTGTGAGACGAATGGCGCCTTTCAGCCGGGAATTATCTAGACTTACACTTTCGCATGATTCTTATGGAACCCCTTTGGACGAACAAGGGATAACAAAAGATCATTTCCTTGAAAAAAAAAGAACTTTCAGAAGGCTGGTGAAGTTCTCTCAGAAGTATGTAGTAATATGGTTATTGACGGCCATGGCGTCGTAGCGGAGTATGTCATGCCAGATAACATTGTTGAAAGTATTATTCCAGATCTGTTTTCCCGGCAGTGGTATAGCGAGCATATGTGAGAATTAAAGTCAATATTTGCTTTAGGTATATGATATGTGGAGTTCTATACGATTCATTCTTTCGGAACGCTTCGTTATACCTCCTTACCCAATTTTGCTGTCGTCCGGTGGCCTATACATTCCAGAGCCTCAAGAGCATAATGACAAGATCCACCATGCTTCATTTCTTCTGCGACGGTCTTTCGAAATTATTCCAACGTATTAAGGCTTCGGCAAATTGATTTATGACCTGTATTGCCCTAGCATGCAGAAGGATCATCAGATACTTTTGAAAGGTGTGCACTGGACTTCTGTACAAAGAAAAAAGCTAAAGCGCATGTGAATACTTGTCACAAGCAACTGAATCTGCGAAATAACACTCTAGAGATGCACAATGTTCGTCCTTCCTACATCCTCACGCGACGGTCGAACGGTAGATTCTCTGCGTAGTGCGCAAAAATAATGACGCCGAGTAGCTTGATGAAACTGATGTTGATCTTCAACAAAGCACTGTGCCAACAACTGACTTGTTAGATGCTTATCCAGTTATTGGTGTTGAAGAAAGTCTTGCTCATTAGTTATCCGAGGATACCGTACATTAAAATGTTTATGTATAATACATTTAGTATTAAATACTAATTTAGTATAAAAATGGTTTTCGCATTTTTTTCATTATTTTTGTCAGTCAAAAACAACCTCCAACCTTTCTTTCTACCTCTAAATACCTTTAATTATTTTATAAAAAATTAGATGATACTTATCTACCTGCTATACGTGTATTTTATAGATATTAAAAAAATAGATTTTTTATAGATCCTAAAAAATACACGTGATATATGAGGTAGGGGGGGGGGGTAAGTCTTAAACCTCACCATGTATCACCAATGGGAAGGGGTGGTTAAAAAATGCCAAAAAAAACATCACGTGATTAATGGACGGCCCCTAAGTAAAAATTCCGACCACTACATTTTGAATATTTATTGTTTCCTTTCCAAATGCAATACCAAATCATATTATAGAGTATTGAAATTGAAAAATTATTACTTACTCATAAGTACGGGTACTAATTATTATGTATTTTAAAAGAAAAAATATTTAAACACTTCATTTTATAATATAAAAGCTATACTTACTGAAATGGAAGATTGTAAGTGACACGATAATATCTATTATATGAAAGTAAACTTGAATTCAGGATTTGATTATACATATGTTATTGGATTATATTGGCAAAAAATATATATTCAATTCATATACCCATGTCAGAGATTTTATTTAGAAAATTAGTTCATATTACTTAAATGGTAAATACTTTTGATTAGTAACAAAAAATATGGTCATAAACAAAAAACAAGAAATAAATGTAATTATATGTTAAAAAGAAACTTATCAAACGTGTCGGGATTCTGGCGTGTCGGGATTTTGGCCGTCGGGATTTTGGGGTAGACCACTTTGTAACATACCAGATTAAATCCAAACAGTGGGAAATTTACAAAGTTCAAGACAAAAAAAATTACTATATTAATTTGTCACCAACCTCAACCAAGAAAGAACCAACCTTCAAAGAAAGTACTTTGAAGAATGTGAAGTACTTAGAAGAGTGTTAGAAGCCATAGCAATTATTTTTTTGAATAACTTGTTTATAATTTTGAAAAACGTTTTTTTTTTGTTGATTTTGAAAAAGATTGCCATAACCTGTGTCCGAATATTTCTTAATTTAACAAAAAATACATAACATTTCTACACATTATACTTATTTATTCATTTTGTAGCGCAATATTGTTGCAACCTGTTATTACAGTATAACCCTCATTTGTCAGTCATAACCATAGATAACATCCTTAAACTTTAATAATTCACGAATTAATGTCCTTCGTGTTGCTTAATTTCTACAACCGTCATCCTATAATTTTGAACAATGAAAACATGGAAATAATTATAAACATTAGACAAATGCAATAATGATTCCAGTTTTTAATCACGTAATTATAATTATTGCAAATGAAAATCAAAGAAGAGCAACGTTAACTCTACTTTGTGAAAGATATTCGCAAAGAGATTGTGGGCTACGTATTTCGAAAAAAATTTCAATTTAACTTTGTAAATATATACCTAATATGGAGCATTTTCTATTCTGTTATTGAATATTAAGATTGCTATTTTAATTTTAAATGAATGAATAGGGAACTTGTATAAAATTTTAAATTCGAAAAAAATGCTATGAATCACAACAGAAAATGATTTAAAATATATATCAAAGAAAAAATAGTTGTTTTTGTCTTTCGTTTGGCCCCTAAAGATGATTAAAATTGAGAAAAATTTAAAATTATAGGAATCAGACCAAATAGCGCCCTCATTGGTAGTGACGTCACATCATTATAATGTTTGAGGTCTGCGCCATTAATTCATTACATTTAATTTTCGTTTACTTGTTGTAACCATTTTATGGCATATCTCAGTTTTATACATCTTTAGATAGTTGTTGTGAACTATATATTTCATAATATTTGAGTGTTTTTGCTAAGACATTTTTTTTAAACTGACCGAAGAGGGTTTTTCTAAAGGGCAGTATGATGACTTAGCCATGATGAACATAAATCTTTATTATTATGATTCATTTATTTTAATTTTATAGTAACAACACTTAGAAAATATTGTAGAGGTAAATATCATTCAATCTGTAATGTACATATACCAAAATATACCAAAGTTCTATTTTCTTTTTGTTCAAAATACACTTGATTGATTAAAAAAACCATTAAGCAGACAACAGACATTAAATACTTACAGGTACATAAGGAAAAGTATACTTTTGAAGTGATTAAATTAAATAATTCCTAGCTGAGCGCTGTCGGCTTATAAAGCCATCTTCAGAGCTATGCTACAATAAAAAGGTCTCTTATAAATAATTGATTTTAGAATTCAAAAGTTTAACTTATGTCAAAAGGTTCAAAATACTACTATGAAGAGAGATAAATCCCATGTACGATATAAAAATACTTCTATTAATAGAAGTAATGCATCCACATTTTTTCCGAAACCCCCCCCCCCCAAGCAAGGAGAATTAATGAAGAAAGTGATTTTCTTGAAATCCTTCACACACCATGCCCTTTATTAAACTTACTTAAGCCGTCCTCTTGTACCTTACGGTGTCGAGGTGCCATTTATTAAAATACTTCATATATCATTTTGTGCACGTTCTTATTACCCATGCATGGACACCAAAAGCGATTTCTTGATGGAACCCCTGTAGCAAAAAAGAATAAATAAAAGGGGGGTTGAAAAAAAAAATTTGTTCTTGCATTTTGACCCATATGGACATATGCTCCATCAATAGGGTTTTTCATAAATATATATGATTATTGCAACATTACTGCGGAAACTCTATTGTTGAAAATAAACTGCAGAAACTACCCCTATCCCTTGGAGAGCATGTTTTTACGATTTTCTGATTACCTATGAATTTTTTTATAACAAAACTTATACAGAATTAAAGACCACTATTTTCTCTACAAATAAGGTCGTATGCATTTTTTTTTTGAATAAGCAACCGTTACGGCGCATTGGCGCCGTAAACCTCAGAAATGCATTGGCGGGCTCCGTCGTCACCTATTCATTTTATTAATAACGTACTTATGGAAAATAAAAGAATACACGGTCTGCTACACATTATGACCTATGCATATTTTATTTTCTTTGCACCCTAAAGCCACAGTGATTGCCCAAAATCAATTTTTGATTATTTTCTTTATTAATTCTCCTTTTTTGGGTGGTTCCGGGAAAATATGGGGGTGCATTATATAAATTTGTAAATGACACCGGTACATGGATAATCGCTGAAAGTTTATTTACTCTAGCATGGGCGGTTCAGATGGTATAAAAGGGTTTTTTTTTTTTAAATGTAACACCCTGTAATTAAAAAATTTGGAAGTGCCCTTAAATGAAACCTATACCAAAAAATCAGCCACTTATTTGTGATTAATTGAGGCAGGGCTTCTTCCTAATTTTCATTACAGTTAGGGAAAAATATTTTTTTTTAAACATCTTTTTTAAAAATTTGTCAACTTTGAGGCGCCATCCCCGCTAAACGGTGGGTGATAGACATATTCTGTCGGGAAATAAATAGTACGAAATATAGTCCTCTTCATTTTAGTGTTAAGTAAATTTTTTGCAAAACGTAGGTACAGGAAGGGCTACGTTCCTACGAAGGGTGTACGAAAAGGGGGGTTCCGGGGCGAAATTTTTAAAGAAAAAGTTAGTTTCATAATAAGCATTAAGCACCCCTTGATATACAAGAAAAAAAATAAAACCGGACTTGTGTCTATTTTGCGAGATTCAATCTCTGTTTCCTACACTACGGGGCCGAGCGACTTTGAAATCCAATAATAATGTGCCTTTATCTATAAAATTTTGTATTTATAAAGCAATAGTTGTTTGAAGAATGGCTCTACTTATATGCTCTATAGTCTTCTTGATAAAACTATCACGTAATTCATTCTGATAGACTAAAGATAGAAATATCCGTGAACTTGATATTGACACAAATAAAATCATCGTAGACAATTTCTTAAGTCAGTCAACCATGGGTCGTTACGGTTGAGGCGTTATGTAAGAAATACAGCATTTAGATGCATTACAGTGGAAGTTACTAATGTTTATGTTCAAGAAACTACTTTGGAGATTATTATTTCTAATTGTTTTAAATACCTAACTATTATGATTCAAAAGAATGACATAG
Organism: Diabrotica virgifera virgifera; assembly: GCF_917563875.1. Lineage (NCBI taxonomy): Eukaryota > Metazoa > Arthropoda > Insecta > Coleoptera > Chrysomelidae > Diabrotica > Diabrotica virgifera. Next base: position 54,866,046 of record NC_065443.1, on the reverse strand, counting down.
TAGTCAGGTAGTATTTATTTACAAAAAAATCTACTAAGACTATTATAATTTCATTAAGAAATATATAACAAACAACATATCAAAAAGTTCTACTCCAAAAGTTGGTACTTAATTTTTTATTAAAAAATTAACTGCAAAATCAGTTGGTTTTTAAAATACCTACAAAAATATAAATTTTAGAATAAAACTGAGCTGATAATTGAAAAATTCAGAAAATTTTAAACAAAAAGCCGTGTATAAAGTTTTTTTTATGAAATTTAGAGCTTGCATATTTTTTTTATTTATAACGCGAGAGTCGCCCCTCTCGCAGGTACTGGCGCACTGTGTGGCAGCGTTCGGTCGAGAGCGCGTTGACTAAATTTAACATAATATATTTTTTTAATTGATCAAATTAAATTTTGCAAGTTGAAAATGAAAGAATATTATTAAAGCTATTTTATACTTATATTATAAAGAAAAAATATGGGCATAAGGACAGTGTGGGAGGAAAGTGGGACTTGAATTTTATTTAAAAATTTTTAAAAATGTGTTACTAATACAATTTTATCTATAAAATCTCAAACTTACTCAAATAACTTTTCAAACATCGTACTAAAGTTTCATTCAAAAAAATCTCAAAAATTGTATTCAATGACACAACATCTCAAAAAATGCATTTTTTGACAACTTCGTAGTTTTACAGAATTATTACTAGTCGAGGAAATGAAGCATTTTGGCTCGCAATTTTTTCGTCCAGCATGGATTTACTTGAAATTTTCACAGAAGGTAGGGAATAGTCCAAGGATCATTTTCTATATCACGCCGCTGTACGCTAAAACCTTGGGGGGTGGGAATTTTTTATTACATTTTAACCATGTAAATCGATGTAAATAGTAATTCTAAGAAAAAAATGATTTTACAATTTTTTCGTAAAACTAATATTTTTCGAGTTATTCGCGCTTGAAAGTAACAGTTTTTCGTCTTTTTTAGAGGGTTTTTTGAGAATACCTCGAAAAATACTCATTTAATCAAAAAAACTGCAGATAACAAAATTTTATCTTTTAGTAACACAAACTAAATTCTTTTTCTATAATATCTTTAGACCAATACAAAGACAAACCGAGATACGGCATGTTAAAGATTAGCTTTTCTCGTCAAATACATAATTTGAAATATTCAAAGCCAAATAACGGGAAAACTTTGCATTTTTCGAGGAAAACTTACATCTCTTTTTTCAAGTATACAAATAAATCTTTCAAAGAATAATGATAAAAAATTTCTAGCATGAAAATAGAGCGACTTATGATCAAATTACAGTCTTATAGCTCTTCAAAAATCCTACAAAATCATTTTTGAAAAAACTGTTTACCGCCGAAAATAAAGGAGCTATTTTTATAAAACGATTTTTTTTTTTTTCGAAATATTCGAAGAGTCCACTTGTGGAACATTTTCAATGCATGTATAATACCACAGAACTGGTTCATACACTGGAAGATGACTTAACTATTTGTATTTGTACTTCTACATGTTTGTAAATTCGTATTTTTGTGGAAATAAATGTTTTTTTAATTCTTTATTTCTACTTCTTTTCTGTATAGATCTATTAACTTATCTACTTCTAAAAATGGTTATGTTCTTAAGGGTGGTTTTTAAGGATTCAAATATTATGATATTATATCCTAAAGCATAAAACAATCATTATTTTTAGCCAATCAAAACCAAATTTTACCCATATTAAAGTTTACAATATTTTTATATAATTTTTGACAATAAGGGGTAGTTTACACCCCTAAAAATAATCGACGCCCTTGAGTCGTTATTATAGAATATGAAGTACAGGGTGCAATGATCCTAATCCAAAATTTTTATGTAAATCTATGCAAGCCGAAATTATTCTTTTAGGATAAGTATTTTTTTATATATAGCTCCAACAAGGGTGGTTCTAAGGGTTGAAATATTATGATAGTATATCTTAAAGCATAAAAAAATCATTATGTAACTAATAAGAACCAAATGTTTGCAATATTAAAGTTTAAAATGTTATTTTATAATTTTTTACAAGTAAGTAGTTTTTTTAGGGGTAGTTTTCACCCTTAAAAAACCAAAGCGTACAACGCCTCAATGCGCGGCAATGGAAAATAGGGAAACTTATGATTTTTTTAGTACAAATATCTTCGAGATTATGGAAAAAGCTTTAAAATGACGTATTACAAAGTTTGATATACTCATTTATTGTAAATATAATTGCGAAAAAAGGTCGGAATTGCAAAAAAAATTATTTTCGCAATAACTGTTGTAAAAACTAGTGTACAGCTCTGAAATTTTTGTCAAATAAGGGCTCTTTAGTGCTTAATATGTGATAAAAATTTCAAAGCCATTCATTCAATTGTTTAAATTTTATTCAAATTGTTTATCCCAGAGAGCATTTTCTTTGCAATAACATAAGTCAGAAGAAAATGACGTTAGAACCATTCCACAGGTGTCAAATGAAAGAGCATGAGCTATATTTTCAACTTAGTTTAATAAAGGTGAATAAAAAATGCATTTATTAGAAATAAATAATTATGCAAAAGTATCGTAAATCTTTCCTTATAAACTTTTTATTTTGTTATATAAGAAATTATACATATTTATTACAGGGTAAAAAAGTTAATTTTTTTGAAAAAAGTTATTCAAAAAGTTTATAAAGAAAAATTGACGATACTTTTGCATAATTACTTATTACTAATAAATGCATTTTTTTTATTCACTTTTTTAAACCATGCTGAAAACGTAGCTCACGCTCTTTCATTTGACACCTGTGGAATGCTTCTAAAGTCATTTTTTTCTGACTTATGATATTGCAAAAAAAATGCTCTTTGTGATAAATAATTTGAATAAAATTTAAACAATTGAATGAAACGCTTTGAAATTTTTATCGCATATTAAGCACCAAAGAACCCTCATTTGACAAAAATTTCAAAGCTGTACACTAATTTTTACAACAGTTATTGAGAAAATATTTTTTTTGCAATTCCGACTTTTTCGCAATTATATTAACAATAAATGAGTATATCAAACTTTGTAATACGTCATTTTAAAGCTTTTTCCATAATCTCGAAGATATTTGTACTAAAAAAATCATAAGTTTCACTCTTTTCCGTTGATTTGAAAAAAAAAGGGGAAATGCCATTTTTTGACAGTTAATTGTTTATAAATAAAAATGGCCGCCAGATCCTACGCAGGAAATAGTTATAATTTGTTCCTATAGGTATTACCTGTCGAAAAAACGCTTCAGTACCCTGGCTGCTGAAGTGTCACGAACAGGGTATATTTTTGTCTTATTACCCCGGCCTAAATGTTATATGTGTTTTTTTAAAGCTTAAAATGTAATCTTTAAAATACCCCAAATTATTTTACTTTCAAGATGAAATAAATAACTTCTTTTTGAGAAAATTAAGAAAAATAAAAATGTGTAATGCGAAAACCGAAACATATCAGTTAAGAAAATGTTTATATAAAAGCCTAAAAATGTTTCTGCACAACTTACCTAAAATACATTTAATAACAAACTTAAAAAATATTATGTTAATATATTATTAATTATACATACATAATATATAGGTACATTATATATACATTATATATATATACTTTCTCGCTACCCTGTATACAGGGTGTTTCATTAATAATTGTCCATATAATAACCGGAGAAACCTTAGCATAAAATACTAATATTTAACCTAAAACACTTAAATAAAATGTGGTTTCTTACTGAGTTACAGGGTGTTTTATCTAAAAATTTAAAAACTATTTTTGTTCAGCATTTTAAAACTATTCGACGTATCCTTTTTATACTTGGCAGGTAGTATAGGTAATGTACGAACTACTAAAATATGTTAAACAAAGGTTTCTGGCCACGAGGCGTATTACCAGAGGCATTACCGAGGTATTACCAGAGGCGTACGACGGGGGAAAGTGAATGGTTGACCCTTTCCAAATTCTACGACACTAGCGAAATTGCTATTTTAGTTCAATTTCTGAATTCTCCAATACTTTCTATGAAAATAATATACTCTTCATTCGTAACGATAAAGTTATTAGTTATCGAGATCTTTGAAATTAAAAATGAAACGACACGGTTATTTTGATTAATGTATTGTGTCGCTTTATTTTTAATTTCTAATATCTCGAAAACTAATCATTTTATCGTTACGAATGAAGTGTATATTATTTACATAAAAAGTATTGCAAAATCAAAAAATTACACTAAAAAAGCAATTTCGACAGTGGCGTAGAATTTAGGAAGGGTCAACCAGCCACTATCCCCTGTCGTACGCCTCTGGTAGTAGCTAGAAACGTTAATTTATCTTAATTTAGTAGGGTGTACAGTACCTACACTTTCTGCCAAGTATGATAAGGATACGCCAAATCGTTTTAAAGTACTGGGTATAAATAATTTTTAAATTTGGGTCATATGAATCGTATCATAAATTAATCAAAATAACTGTGTCGTTTCATATTTAATTTCAAATATCTCGAAAATTAATGACTTTATCGTTACCAATGAAAAGTATATTATTTACGTAGAACGTATTGGAGAATCTAAAAATGGCACTAAAATAGTAATTCCTCCAGTGGCGTAGAATTTGAGAAGGGTCAACCATTCACCATCCCCTGTCGTACGCCTCTGGTAGTAGCTAGAAACGTTTGTTTATCATAATTTAGTAGGTTGTCTAGTAGTCGCACTTTTTGCCAAGTATGAAGAGGATACGTCAAATAGTTTTAAAATGTTAAGCAAGAACAATTTTTAAATTTTTAGATAAAACACCCTGTAGCTCAGTAAGGAACCACATTTTATTTAAGTGTTTTAGGTTAAATCTTCGTATTTTGTGCTAATTTTTCTCCAGTTACTATATGGACAATTATTAATGAAACACCCTGTATATTGATGTGATCTTGATTATTGATATGAGATAATATTCTTATATGTTACTTAATTTAATCAATGTATTAATACTAATCCAATTAATTAACCAGATCACATATCAATATGTTTTCAATCTCAGGGCGAATTATAAATTAATTACTTACTTCCGTGGCTTCTAAATATTTCTTAATGGTTCCTAATCGGGATAGAAAAGAAAAGAGTAAAAAAAAATACACATATGGGTTACAATTATAATCAAAATATTTTTTATTTTATTTAAAAGGTAATCAATGCTTAATATTTGCTATTTCTTATTATTCTTAAACATAACATTTACAAATGGGAATCTTATTTCCTTTTGGTTTTCAATTGAAAGTTTTTATTAACATTTAACTATTAGGAGTTATTAGGAACAACTCTATTTAAGTTTGATGAAGCTTTTCTGATATTATTGATTATGTTATTCAATTTTTTATGTGGAATTTAATACGAAAAACCCATACATTCATGTCCAAACAAATGAGACTGACCTTTTCCTGGTGAACTGAAAATGTCCTCACACAAGACCCTTTCCTGCTATCCTTGGCTGCGATCAAACCTCGTCCTGGCTTCCAGTGATGTTCTCCTTTGAAAAACTAGCTCGAATAGCTCTCGTTCCTGCTTTTGTCGTGATGCTGTGTTCTACCTTTTTCGAAACTGCTATCATCTACCGGGACACTCTGGGCTCAAGGAGGTTCTTTTACTCTCGACCTGGCCTACTTCTCGTTCCACGATAGATACTCCACACTCACGGAACTACACCGGCTTTCTCACTCCTCGAACACTACCGTCTACTACTCGACTTCACTTCTCGACAGCTCAAAACATTCTGCTCTCACTTTGTCATTCATTCCCCTACTTTCTAAATATCCCTTCCAGATTCACAAATCAATCTTCCACCACCAACTCTCATTCGTAATATTCCTCAAAACCAATTTTTAATCTTTCTAAATATGCTTAATGGATTTCAAAAGAAAATATTTAATTCCCATTCTAAAATACTTTCTAACTATTTACAAATTTTAATGACCTATTCTCTCTTTCAAATGAGTCTTATTTAGCATAGGCTAATGATCGAAACCTTCCGCGAAAAACGATAATGAACTATCATCTATTTCACTGAGTTTTATTTAGCATAGGCTAATGATCGACCTTCCGAGAAGAACGATAATGGTACGCGTCATTCACTTTGTTTATCTAAGCACATTGTTCCGAGTTTCGTACGCTTATTCTAATCACTTCTTAAAATTACATATAACAATTTGTTGTATACAGGTTGTTTTAAATTTATATGCCCGTGGTTGAGAAAATTGAAAATATTTTATATTAAATTGAATTTTGTTTATCATTATTAAATTTTAATTTTTATATCAAATAGAAATATAACAAATCCCCGCCTTGTATTCGATAAAATTTATCTGCATTTTTAAATAAATTTTCTCGAGGCAAAACCAACTCCCTGTATATTTCCTTACTTTAATCTACGTCTTATATCCTAACTTACTATCTACTTTAATTAGTCCCACCTGTAGAGTAATTGTTTCCTTATTTTCAGTGTCCTCATCCTGTGTTAGAGTGTCGGATATTATGTTGTCTTTCCCTTTTTCCCATATCAATTTTCTGTCTTTTTCCTCAGATTTTTCACATACTTTTATCGTGTATTCTGCATCCTCGTTTTCATATGCCTCCTCTTCAAATGCCACTGTTTCGATCATATCTTTTTTGCTTTCATTTTTTTGCTTTATTTCTTCTTCTCCTGAGCTCGTCTCTTCTTTTGAGGAATCCCAGGTTTCCTTTGTTTCTGATACTCTCAAATTTTCTTCTTCTGGGCTCAACTCTTCTTTTGAGGAGCCACAGGTTTCATTTTCTTTTGTCTTTTTCTGACTTTTTCTCCCTTTTCTTCTTTGTCCTTGCTTCGTTGCCAAATTCATTTCCACTGTTTGTTCTTTACCTGATTCGTCCGTATTTTGTTTCTCCTGTTCCTTGTCCTGTTCTTCTTCTTTTTCTTCTGTTAGATTCATCGTATTATTTTTAAAATCTATCACTACATGTTTTTCTGCCAATTCGTCAACTCCTACTATCATGTCATGTGACATGTTTGGCATTATTACACATTGTAGTGCATACATCTTCTTACCCAGTCGTACCATTACTCGTATGCCTTCATTTATAGTTGCCAATGTCCGTTTGTTTGCGCCCACTAAATTTACCCTAGGTATTTTGTAAATTAAATTTGTTAAGTTAACTTCTTCTATTAGTTTTCTGTTGACCAATGTTATTTCAGATCCAGTGTCTATCATAATTTTAATTGGTTTCTCGTTGATAAATCCATCCACAAATTTTAAATTAACTCCATTTTTCTTTTCGTTGTTTTCTGCCAATTTAATAAACTCCTTGGGGTTACAAAAGATTCCTGTTTGATTTTTTGTTTTTAGTGAGCGCCGTCGTGAAAAGACGCCGGTTGCTCATCGTTGTTTATATTTTCGTCATAATGTCTCTCTCCGGCATATTCTTCTGTCTGGGTATTATTTACCTCTCTTCTATTTTCTCTTGGTCTGTCGAATCTGTTTCGGTTTTCTCGATATCCCTGTTCATTTTGTCTACCATTATTTCTGTTTTCTTGATTTGAGCGTGTGGTGTTTCTATTCTGGTATTCTCGATTTCTGTCCTCATTCCATTGCCTATTTCTTTGTTCATAATTTCCTCTTCCGTTGTCTCTATTTTCGTTTTCCCTTCTGGGATTAAAATCTCGTCTTGTATAGTCCCTCCTATTTTGATTTCTATCTCTGTAATCCTGTGTTTCTCGGGGCCTGTAATCTTCTCGCGACCTTCTTGATTTTGTTTCTCTTACACGTAATTCTCTTATTTGTAGGAATTGGCATAAACTATCTATGTCTTTGTAGTTTTGCAATGTGATATGGTCTTCCAGCGTTTCTTCGAAATGTCTTGCAATCAGTTCGACTAATTGTTCCGATGAGTAATTATATTGTAAATGTTTTGCGTTATAGTAAATTTGTAATGCATATGTCCTTTCTGATATACCCATCCTATCATTGTATTTCCCATTTTGCAATTCCTTGTTAATTTCCAATTGTTGGACTTTTCCCCAGAAATAATTCAAAAATTTTTGTTCAAATTGTTGCCAACTGTCAAATTCTTCTTCTTTGCAATCGAACCATAGGCTTGCTTCATTTTTGAGATGGTTTCTGATAGTTTCTTTTGCTGTTTCGAAATTTCCGATGTGCTGTATGTTCTTTTTCAGGCTATTTATGAACGGCACTGGGTGTAATCTTCTTACATCCCCGCCAAACCTTATCTTCACGTCATCTATGCTATGTATAACCATTTCTCTTCTTTCTCCGACATTTTGTTGAATATTGATTTCCGCAATCTTTCTTTCCACTTCTTCTCTGTCTGCTTTAATAGCGTTTTCAAACTTGTTTTTCAAATTTTCTATTTCTTTTTTCTGGCAATTCATTAACTCCTTTATTTTATTTTGAATTTTCATTTCTTGTTCTTTCATGTGATCCTTAATTTTCATTTCATACTTTTCTATGCGTTCCTCCATTTTCTTGTTGTTCTCTTCTATGGCTTGTTTTGTTTCCTTCTGATTTTCTTGCATTATTCTTTTTGTTTCATCCATTTTCTGTTGTGTTTCATCCATTTTTTTTTGTGTTTCATCCATTTTTTGATCCACTTTATCCATTTTCTTTGATGTTTCTTCCTGATTTTTATCCATTGTCTTTTTTGCTTCATCCATTTTTTGATCCACTTTTCGTTGATTGTCATCCAGTTTTTGTGACTGGAGTTGCATCAGTTGTAATAGTTTATCTATTCCTGATAATTCTTGCTGTTCTGATGCCATGATTGTCGTGTCTAAAATATCTTCTTGGTCTGAATGTTCTTTTTGTTTTTTGTTGTCCTTGCTTCGGCTTCTTGTCACAGACATTTGTTTTCAAGAAGTATTATCCCCGCCAAATATGAAATTTTACTAGTATGTTACCAAGACGACTTTTTTTTACCCAAATATTATAAATTGTCAATAAATATATCAAATGTAAATATCGTAAAAATAAAATATTAAATCAGTTATGTAAAATTTGTACCTAAAGAGATCTAAAATTTTATGTTATCAAATGTAAGTATCTCACTTTTTACCACAGGCATATAAATTTTCAAATACCGGCTTTACTCTTTCTATCCTTCAAATTTGCCACTAGAAATACTTTACAATGCTTTCCACGTTGGACGACAGTTGATGTGATCTTGATTATTGATATGAGATAATATTCTTATATGTTACTTAATTTAATCAATGTATTAATACTAATCCAATTAATTAACCAGATCACATATCAATATGTTTTCAATCTCAGGGCGAATTATAAATTAATTACTTACTTCCGTGGCTTCTAAATATTTCTTAATGGTTCCTAATCGGGATAGAAAAGAAAAGAGTAAAAAAAAAATACACATATGGGTTACAATTATAATCAAAATATTTTTTATTTTATTTAAAAGGTAATCAATGCTTAATATTTGCTATTTCTTATTATTCTTAAACATAACATTTACAAATGGGAATCTTATTTCCTTTTGGTTTTCAATTGAAAGTTTTTATTAACATTTAACTATTAGGAGTTATTAGGAACAACTATATTTAAGTTTGATGAAGCTTTTCTGATATTATTGATTATGTTATTCAATTTTTTATGTGGAATTTAATACGAAAAACCCATACATTCATGTCCAAACAAATGAGACTGACCTTTTCCTGGTGAACTGAAAATGTCCTCACACAAGACCCTTTCCTGCTATCCTTGGCTGCGATCAAACCTCGTCCTGGCTTCCAGTGATGTTCTCCTTTGAAAAACTAGCTCGAATAGCTCTCGTTCCTGCTTTTGTCGTGATGCTGTGTTCTACCTTTTTCGAAACTGCTATCATCTACCGGGACACTCTGGGCTCAAGGAGGTTCTTTTACTCTCGACCTGGCCTACTTCTCGTTCCACGATAGATACTCCACACTCACGGAACTACACCGGCTTTCTCACTCCTCCAACACTACCGTCTACTACTCGACTTCACTTCTCGACAGCTCAAAACATTCTGCTCTCACTTTGTCATTCATTCCCCTACTTTCTAAATATCCCTTCCAGATTCACAAATCAATCTTCCACCACCAACTCTCATTCGTAATATTCCTCAAAACCAATTTTTAATCTTTCTAAATATGCTTAACGGATTTCAAAAGAAAATATTTAATTCCCATTCTAAAATACTTTCTAACTATTTACAAATTTTAATGACCTATTCTCTCTTTCAAATGAGTCTTATTTAGCATAGGCTAATGATCGAAACCTTCCGCGAAAAACGATAATGAACTATCATCTATTTCACTGAGTTTTATTTAGCATAGGCTAATGATCGACCTTCCGAGAAGAACGATAATGGTACGCGTCATTCACTTTGTTTATCTAAGCACATTGTTCCGAGTTTCGTACGCTTATTCTAATCACTTCTTAAAATTACATATAACAATTTGTTGTATACAGGTTGTTTTAAATTTATATGCCCGTGGTTGAGAAAATTGAAAATATTTTATATTAAATTGAATTTTGTTTATCATTATTAAATTTTAATTTTTATATCAAATAGAAATATAACAATATGTATAATATATTATAATAATAATATATGAGCGACTTAAAAAATATTAAATGTTAAAAATAATTGTTGGACTCTTATGGGTAAGTACAAGTATTTCTGCGTAACTTGGAACCGTAAAGCTACGTCCATACCAATAGTCAATAGACACGTCACGCGATTTTGGTCTAAACAACGTGTCTCAGTAGACATGTCTCTAGACTCTAGACTCAGGGGTTCTCAATCTGTGGTACATGTACCACTGGTGGTACATATCATTATGTGCGGTGGTACACAAAACGCAAAACACAGCCTAAATCCAGCATATTTGTATTTAATTAGATTACCTACCTCCATAGGTATTTCAGTTAGGTGGTATTAAAAATAATTATAAGAATTTTGTGGTACATGACTTAAAAACATTGAAAACCATTGCTCTAGACCACACTCCGTTGCGAGGCCGTTGCTAGACCAAAAATCTCATGTCTAAATAAAGTCTCCCGATTGAAATGGGAGACTTGATGCAACGACCTGCAACGTAGGTTAATTTTTGACAAACGTAGGAATTAAAATGTTTCTTTGTATAGAAAATATTATTATTAATCTCATTTTTTATTATTAATCTTACTCACCGTCAGGAAATGAAAGACAATAAAACTGAGGCTTAAGAAAGAACACTATTATCTGAATATTAAGCTTTCGGAAACGAATACTTCCTTTTTCAAGAAATTCTACAATGCAATAAGAGAAAAACATTAAAATGTGTATGAATGTCATATTAAAAAATAATGAAAAACTTTTTTCTACGAGCGTGCAAAAATGTCTACTTTTGCGCACGCATTTTAGTTTAGAAAGTTTTACTTTTCCGCACGCTTGTTACTTTTCCGCACGCGTTTTACTTTTCCGCACACGTTTTACTTTTCCGCACGCGTGTTAATTTAGATATGTTAATATGGCCTTAAGGTGATACAGTAGCGATCAACAGGTAGTCAAAACGCGTTCCAAGATTGCGGCTGTAATTTTGAGTATTTTTTCGAGATATTTGGCACACGTATTCGTAATATAATAAAGAATGGCGGTACAGAGCCCAATTTGAAAAATATATTAATATGTGGAAATTACTCTGTAATTAAATACAATATTAAAAAAACGAGCCTGTACCGCCATTAAGGAGAACAAAAAAATACACTTTCTTCAAATAAACTTTTTTATCCGATGCCTAGATTTTGTGTCATTTTGGAACTACTAATGAAATAAAAAATTTTAGTTCCAGAAGCTGGTGAAAATTAAACGAATATTTTAGCCGCAATTCAATTGTTAATTAATAATTTATGGTGGCAATAATAACCAAAATAATTATGATACACTGATTAAACTTTGAAATCTTATAAAGATGAGATGCCTATTTAACATTTTGTCGGCAAAACATTATTTTTTTATTTTTTTGCATAATCTTTAAATGTTTTAAAAAAAATAGTTATAAACAAATTAACGTTTCTCAGAAAGTTTTTATTACATTATAATTTTAAAAAATAGGTAAAATGCGCATTTCAAATATCTTGAAAATGAATGCTTTAAAACTTTTTTGCAACCATTTGCAAAAAAGTTATGAAACAGCAAAGTAAACATACGATTGCTACGGTGTTTATAATTTTTTTTAATTCTTTCAAAGCGTAGAAGTGAGTTTAAAGTACAAGCTAATTATTTACAAAAAAATATCGATTATAAGTTTAATGGCTATATTTTAATTAAATATTATAAATATATTTTTTTGTAATTTACAGCCGCGAAAGTAGAATAATACAGTACTGTAGCTAAAATTTTCACTCGGAGCGACGACCGGCGGCCGCGCGACGTACACTTTTAATAAATAATGTATGCTGCGTGTCAGTCGCTTCGAGTGAACATTTTAGCTCCGACTCTGTATCAGGCCTACTTTTGCGCTAAAAATTACAAAAAAAAAGTATTTTTAATCTTTGATTAAAATATAACCATTGCACTAATTTTTGACATTCTTTGTGAATAATTAGATTGTACCATAGACTCACTTTTAAGCTTTGAAACAATTAAAACAAATTATAAACAACGGAGAAATTGTATATTTACTTTGCTGTTTCATAACTTTTTTGCAAATGGTTGGAAAATTTTTTTAAAGCATTCATTTTCAAGACCTATGAAATACGAATTTTAAGTATTTTTAAAATTAGAATATAATAAAGAATTTCTGAGAAATGTTAATTTGTTTATAACAATTTTTTTAAACATTTAAAGATTATGCAAAAAAATGAAAAATTTATATTTTGTCGACAAAATATTAAATAGGCATCACACCTTTATAATCTTTCTAAGTTTGATCAATGTCTCATGATTATTTTGGTTGTTATTGCGACTGTAAATTGTTAATTAACAATTGAATTGTTGCTAAAGTGTTCGTTTCATTTTCAACGGCTTCTGAATTTATAATCTATACCAAGAAAGCTTTTATTTCACCAAGCTATATAATTATTGATAAATAATTACTGGCCCAAAAAAATTATTTGAAAATTCGAGATTTTGTTGGGAAAACCCACATTTTCCGAGGAAAATTTTCGTCGGAGCAAATCGGGAGAAACATGCCTCTATGTAGAATTAAATTGGGGTGAATTTTTATTTGAGTGTTTTTGGTGTAAAGTTAAAACCTTCGTAGTTATAGAGCAATAATTGAAAAAAATACGATTTGTCGGCGCCATTTTGTTTATAAAAAAGTAGCACACTATCTGCGGACTTTGCATACCTATATTAATAATATATAGGATCTTATAATTCGATTCCAGCAATAAAATTGCTGGTAAATAACCTTTCTTTGTACTTTACTAATTAGACCAGCGTATTATAACTATTTTTTTTTTTCAAAATTTAAAGATTATGCAAAAAAAAGAAAAATTTATATTTTGTCGATAAAATATTAAATAAGCATCTCATCTTTATAATCTTTATAAGTTTGATCAATGTATCATGATTATTTTGGTTATTATTGCGATCATAAATTGTTAATTAACAATTGAATTGTTGCTAAAATATTCGTTTAATTTTCACCGGCTTCTGGAATTACAATCTATACCAAGAAAGCTTTGATGTCACTAAGTTATTTAATTATTGATTAATAATTACTTACCTAAAACTTTATTTAAAAATTAGAGTTTTTGTTAGGAAAACCCGCATTTTCCGAGGAAAATTTTCATCGGAGCAAATCGTGAAAAACATATCTCTATGCAGAAAGTGTAAAGTTAAAATCTTCGGAGGTATAGAGCAATAATTGAAAAAAATACGATTTGTCGGCGCCATTTTGTTTATAAAAAAAGTAGCACACTATCTGCGGACTTTGCATACCTATATTATTAATATATAGGATCTTATAATTCGATTCCAGCAATAAAATTGCTGGTAAATAACTTTTCCATGAATTTTGCTAATTAGCCCAGAGTATACTGAAAATACATACACAAATTAATTCTATGACAAGGTTGTCACAACCAAACTTTCAATATAATTAGTTAGCATGACGGCGATCTTGGTTTCCATGATGATGATTCAAAACGACTGTTATTGTCTACTGATTTGACTTTCGAATATTATGTCAAAATAATTTTATTTCATCGAATTGTCGCGTTAATTTCATTAAAACAGGAACACAATAAGATAAATTTGAAATAAAATAGTAAATAATATCTAAATATTAGTTAATTGCATGTATTATAATTATTTTAAGGCCATATTAAAATATCTAAACGCGTGCGTAAAAGTAAAATGCGTGCGGAAAAGTAAAACGCGTGCGGAAAAGTAAAACTTTCTAAACTAAAACGCGTGCGCGAAAGTAGACATTTTTGCACGCTCGTAGAAAAAAGATTTTTCCATAATATTTGCTAAATTTGAAGTAAAACGCGCCACAAAAGAGTAACTTTTAAACAGTTTGAATTGTGAAACTCTTTTGTGGCGCGTTTTACTTCAAATTTAGCAAATACTTATTATGGAAAAAATCTTTCAAAATAAAACTAGAATTTTATTTTCAATCAAAATGAAAATACATTTTCGCGCCACGTAATATCCATATCAGCGGTTTTTTATTCTTATATCAGGAGTTTTTCAAAGTTTTTTATAAATTAAATGTATGAAGTTGAATGTAATGTTTCTCGATTACACGTTAAGCGTTGTAAATGGTCGCCTTTGCCTCATTCTCTCCCAAATGTTCTAGTAGTTACGACACCAGACTTGTGATAAGACAATCCGAGTTTATATCCCAGCCATCCTAATAATTATGGCCGGCAAGTGAACTGGGATTGCCCGATCAAACTTAGCGTCGTAACCACTACAACTACATAAACCATTTCGTAAACCCGTAAGAAAAAATATGAAGCCTATAATTTAAAAATTCGAATTTTCCCAAATATAGGGTATACACCGTTAGGCGCATCTAGAGTCCTCCTACAAACGCTCAGTTATTTGCGCAATTTGTAGCTTGAAATTTTGAGTAATTGTTAAAAACAAAATTTTCAAAGTTTAATTTTTCAGTTTTTCGGCTATACTGATCCGTGTTTAGGTATGATCTTGTCCGCTTAGGCCCCATTTGAAAGCTTAACTTAACGCTATTGATTTGGTGTATTTGCGGTTTTTCTGTCTCCCCTTGAACCTAAGATATAATATACGCCCAAAAATATGCCATTTTGTATCTACCTAGCCCTATAGCTGGCTTATGGGTGGTCAAAAGTAACAAACTACAACGGTTCTGAATCGGCCCTGACCACCTCTTGAAACACAGAAAAAAAACTTCAGATCGGTGTAACTTTTCCACACACATACATACATACATACATATCCACAAACATTGTCCCCTTTTTAAATAAAAATTGAGTCATACTTCTGAGCTCGGTAACTTTTGAATGGTATAACCGATTTTCAAAATTAGACATGCGTTGGAAAGGTAATGATCAGTACTATCACAAGCCGCAAAGGTCGGACTTAAATTAGTGAAATTTTTGGGGACGAGAACGAAAAACAAATCTTAAATGGGAAGGGCCGTAAAATCCACTCCCTTGGACCAAAATGGAGAGTTGACATATGGATGGACGAGTTGTTTCCTAAACTTTAAGATGGGATTTGGCCCAATTTTCAATTCAGTGAGATTTAGAAAATCGAAAATTTCGTGTATATATAGTATCTCATGTAGGGGTATTGTGCGCCACTGGCGAGAACTGCCGTTCTCTAGTAATATAACGTCGCGATGTTTTAAAATTAATTCATTTGTCGCGATGTTTACCCTGGTTAATTGAAAATCCACAATCTAACGTATTGCATTGAAAGTCCCTATTTTCCGAAAAAAGATTTCCAACACTTTATAGATCATCCTTTTTTTTATGTCAGTAATGAAGTGGTTACATAAATACGTACGTATTCCAGGATATTCAATGCTTTATCTAAATTAGGTGTATAATACACTATAATTAATATAGTTGATAACATAATGCCTCATTATTAAACTTAATCAAGTGATTATCAATCGATTTGCGCAATTTAAGGATAATTGCTTGCAAGTTGCAAGTTCAAGTCTTATGTTTTTGCTTTTGAATTTAATTAAAACATGCAATTAGACTCTAAGTACAAAATTGCATAATTCAAATAAAAAAGCCAGTGAAGAAGTTCAAATTTCAATTATGCAGGTATTTTGGTTGTAAAGTGTTTATCTAAATATTTTCTAAATTAAAATAATTGTTAGCTTTTTACATAAAAATATTATTTCCTATTTTTAAAATTTTTACGTAATTCGTATTGTAAACAGTTTTATAAAAGATCAGAATTTCTGTTAGTAATTTTTAATTGTTACTATTGACCATGGATTATGCTATTATGGTTTTGCTAATAGGGTATTGATTATGTTGAAAAATAGAGGGCTGAAAGAACTACAACGTCAAAGGGGTTTTATTGTTTTATTATGGTCAATGCACTCCCCAATATGAAAAAATCGCGGACAGCTACAACTGAAAGGAGTGCGTTTTTGAGAAAGTACTTTTCGTACATATACGTCCGCAGAAAGGTTGTAGAAATTAAAATTAAATTTCTTATCGAAATGTTACGTTCTAAAGTCAAAAATATTTATTTTGCAAAAGTATATTCAAAAAACGAAGCAAAAAAATACGAGAGAACGCGATTTTGTTTTTTGCTCCATAACTTTCACGGGCATAATATGCCTATTAGCCCAGTCGGGATAGCATTTGACCTTGCATTAGGAGCTGCCCCAAATTTTATTTTGTCAATCTTTAGAGGGGGTCAATAGTAGTGTAATTTTAAAATCTCGACTGAATTCCACCATTGCGTTAGCCGCCATCTTGATTTTAAACGAGAACCGTTTTTGCTCAATATCTCCGCCATTTTCGACTTTTCGATAAAAAGTGCAGTTACTGAAATTGTTGAGAATACGATTTTCTATAATTTCGTTTAGTATAATTTTTTTTGTGCGGTCTATATTTTCCGAGTTCTGGGGGGGGAATACTAACAGTTAGAGCATGATTATGGAAATATTGAATTATCTTGCTTATTATTAGTTTCACAACAAATATGTACGTGCACAAAAATGAAGAGAATTACATTTTCTACAATTTTGATCTCTTTAATTTTTTTGATAAAGTCAATATTTAAGGTAGTACGTACGCAGTAAAGGTGCGAGGGTAAGACCTGATTGATTTTTTAGCAATTGTTTTTGTTCAATATCTCCGCCATTTTAAACTTTTCGACAAAGTTCGATGGGGAAATTCCCAAGAGGGTCCAAAATTAAAAAAAAAATTGTTGGAATATAAAAATATATTAGCTGACATGAAACTTAAAATATCGACAGACAAATTCAACCAATAAAACCCGCTAGTTAACAAAATGGAGTGAACTTAATGCATATAAGATATTATTTATGTCTTTTATGTAATTAGTTTGGTTGGTGTTTCATTGAAAGTTTCAAAAATTGTATAAAATATTATTCTCTTTATTTTTGTTTATGTACAATTATGTCGTAAAGTTAGTAATAAATGAGACAATTCAATATTTATTATGCTTCCCCTCCGCTTCCACTATTTTCCCCCTAATTTCCTATTTTTCCCCTTTTTCGGAAAATATTGATCGGATAAAAAAAATTGTGCAATAGAATATGTAGGAAATTGCATTTCCAAAAATTGTATTACCTACCGTTTTTGTCGAAAAGTTGAAAATGGCGAAGATATTAAGCAATAACCGTTCTCTTTTAAAATCAATATGGCGGCTAATGCAACCGCGGAATTCAGTCGAGATTTTAAATTTACACTACTTTTGATCTCCCCTAATGGATAGTATTATAAAATTTGGGGCAGTTCCGAAACACGATTCAATTCAATAATTATGCTCACACCCACCACTTTTTACTATTTCCCACTTTTCTCGGAAAATATTAACCGCATGAAAAAAATTGTTAAAAAGAAATTGTAGGAAATCATATTTGGAACAATTTTAGTTAAAAACGGCGTAGATATTGAACAAAAAAAATTGCTATAAAATCAATCAGGTATTACGCTCGCGCAATTACCGCATACGTACTACCTTAAATATTAATTTAAGCAAAAAATGGAAGAGATCAAAATTGTGTAGAATTTAATTCTCCCTATTTTTGTATAGGTACATTTTTGTCGTAAAAGTAATAATAAACGAGATAATTTAATAATTGTGCCCCAACTGTCCCTATTTTCCGCCATAACTCGGAAAATATCGACCCCTCGAAAAAATTGTAATAATAGAAATTATAGAAAATACAATTTGCAACAATTTTGGTTGGTATATATTTTGTTGAAAAGTTGAAAATGGCGGAGATATTGAGCAAAAACGGTTCTCGTTTAAAATCAAGATGGCGGCTAACGCAACGGCGGAATTCAGTCGAGATTTTAAATCTGCACTACTATTGACTCCCTCTACAGATCAGAAAAATAAAATTTGGGGCAGCTCCTAATGCAAGGTTAGGCCTGTTATTCGTCTAACCCGACTGGAGTATAATATTATAGGTATAAGCATATTAGTTCAGTCTCTACTCAGTCACCTAAGTTCGGCACTCACCTCATTTTTGGGTAAGTTTTCCCTATTTTGTCGCAAGCATTGTGCTATACCTTTTTTCTACGCAGATTTAGGTATGCGCAATCGTACATTCAATAGAAAGAGACATCAAGTAATTTTAAAATGCTCTATTATAGTAGATTCTAGGACTAATTTTAAGCAAGATATTTTTTTGACTATAGTCATTCAGTCAGTTTCAATCAAAAGTAAATGTATTAAAGATATTGCCAATTAGTGAAACATGGTTATTATAATAATATTACAATTTTTACGTCTTATTTTACCTACTTATTACAGCTAATGTACATACTATGTTAATAAATATTATAAATATAATGTTTATCAAGAACACATAGTGTATATGTTACAGTTCAAGTTGATTATCCAGTTGGAGTTGACTCTAACTAGTTGGAGTCAACTCTAACGGCTGGTTTCAGTAAAAGTTGATTATAAAAATAAAATGAAGATTTATATTCAACATTTACTAGTAAAAGTAGACTCCAACTAGGAAAAGTATACTCTTCCCAATGCCATTTAGTAAAAGTTGATTCTGATTTACACAAACAGCCGATTCTAGAAATTAAATGTTACTGAATATGTTCAAATTAGTCTAGACTGTATCGTCGCCCCCGTTAGGTAAATTATTCCAGTTCGATTTTTTTTGCACAAACTTACTAAAAAAGAGGTCCTCTTCGACCAAATAACGAATCCACAGGGTGTCAGATGGTACTGTGGTCGAAAAATTGTTTAAACAATTTTTTTAAACAAACTCACAAAAAAAATTTATTTAGGACAATTTTCTTTACATCATTTGGGTCATTCGGAGCAAAAGAGGTCTTTTGTGATTTTTCTGTAAAATTTTGTTGTTCTCGAGATATATGCGATTTAAAATTTGCAAAATACGAAAATGACCATTTTCAAGGCTTAATAACTCAGTTAAAAATTATTATTATGAAAGTCCTAAAGTCACCAAATAAAATTTTAACGACCTCCCTACAAGATACTGAAGAAATTTTTGTTATTATTTTATTACTAAGCGGTTATTTTTAATTATTAACAATGAACGCTAGGAGCGTATTGACGCAGCTATCAATGTGAGTGCGAGTGAGATGCACCATTGCACCATTTTGACATTTAAAAATTCAAACTTCTGTCAAACCACAAAACTGTCAAAACTTTTCTGTAATTTATAGCTCACATGTCATCACCATGACAAGTCGAAAGTTCTTCTTCTTGTGGTGCTTTCTCCTTTAGTGGAGGTTAGCGACTACACTGGCAAATCTGTCACTGTCCAATGCGGCTCTAAACAAAGATGTTGAATCAAGGCCGGTCCAGTTTCTGATATTTCTAAACCATGAAATCTGGCGCCTACCGGGACCCCGTTTTCCTTCACTCTTACCCTGGATGATCAATTGCGTGAGGCGGTACTTTTCGTTTCTCATCATGATTTTTAGCAGTTCTCTATCTGTACCTATTCTCCTCAGAACATATTCGTTGGTGGTGTGGGTTATCCAAGGTTTTTCAAGTCTCTTCTATAAAGCCAGAGTTCAAAGGCGTCCAACTTGTTCATCAGTGTTGTGTTGTGTCCAGCATAGGCGTAATCAGGGAGGAGTTTTGGGGGTTATAACCCTTTCCCCCCATTGGGATGGACTTTGAGCCCTATACGCTTAACACCATACCCCTCAGAGACTTTCCAGTAGTTGTAACCCCCCTTTCCAGTAGTTGTAACCCCCCCTTAGGATCATCCTGGTTACGCCTATGGTGTCCAGGCCTCCGTTCCATACAAAAGTATTGACCACACATAGCAATGCAGAAAATGACATCTAAGGCTGATATTAATGCTACTGTTACAAAATAAGCTTTTCATTTTGATAAACCCCTGTCGGACTACCTCTATTCTCGCTCTTGACTTCTTGTTTTTAATCAAGTTGATTGTTGAACCAGCAACCAAGATATTTGTACTGGCGTACGTATTCAAGCTGTTGGTGTTTCACATATTTATTGGAAGAGGTAAGTTTTTGTTCCTTGATATTCTTATAACTTTGGTTTTCGCAGTATTGATCTTCATCCCCATTTTTTCACAACTCTCAGTAACCCTATCCAACAGTATCTGCAGACTATGGTCCGAATCAGTCATTAATACTGTGTCATCTGCATAGCGGATATTATTTACTCTCTGACCGTTTATCCTGATTCCTTCTGAAGGGTGCGATAAAGAGTTCGCAAATATCACCTCAGAGTAGACGTTAAAAGTACGGGTGATAGCACACAACCTTGTCTAACACCTCGTTGTATTTCAATTGGCCTTGACGTATTACCATTGGTCTTTATGATTGCTGTCTGATTCCAATAAATAGTCTCTATAATTTTAGAATCTCTTTTGTCGACTCCGATGTCATTCAATCTTTCTATCAAGGTCTTGTGCTTCACCCTATCGAACGCTTTCTCAAAATCTATGAAACAGATAAAAAGGTCTGCTTGCTGATCTTTGTATCTTTGTGCCAGAGTTTGAAGACAGAATATTGCTTCTCGTGTCCCCATACCTTTCCTGAAGCCAAATTGTTCTTGACCGGTGACCTCATCACATTTTTTATAATATATTCTGTTCTGTATGATACGCAAGAAAAGCTTCAGAATGTTATTTAATATACTTATAAGGCGGAAGTCCTGGCATAATTTGGCGTTCTTCTTTTTAGGCAGTGGTATGAAGACTGATTCAAACCATATTTTAGGGATAGTCCCTGTATTGTAAACATTATTAAATAGTCCAAGAAGAAGGTCTAAGTTTTCCTCGTTGATTAACTTCAACAGCTCAGCTGGTATTTCAATCAGATTTCATCTTTTCCTACAGATTTGTTGTTTTTTAGTTGACGTAGAGCATATTCCAGTTCGGACTTTAGTATTGGAGGACCTTCGTCGTTTTCGGTATTTAATGTAGGAGGTTCTCTGATGTCATAGAAGAGTTCCTTTATATAGTCTTCCCACATGTTTATTTGTCCTTCAGGGCTTGAAATCAGTTTGCCTTCTGCGTTGATTAGATTATTTGGTCCTTGTGAGTATGTCGTGCCTGTGAATTCCTTGAGTTTCTTATACAGATGGAAGTCATCATGTTTTTTATATAAGTTTTCGATTTCTTCACATTGTTCTGTTATCCATTTTTCTTTTGCAATTTTTATTTTTTGTTGAATGGTTCTATTTAATGCTTTGTACATTGCTTTGTGCTGTTTGCATTTTCTTCTTTCATCCATTAAATCCAATATTTCCTCTGTCATCCATCTTTGCTTCCGTGGTCGCTGTTTTGTGAACATTTCAGTTGCCGTTGTAAGGGCGTGTCTGATTTCCTCCCGAAGGCGAAAGTTAAGGATGTTTAATTATATGAAAGTGTGCTAAAAAACAGTGCGAAAAAGTAAAACCCATTTAAAATACATTGTTACTTCAGACACACTTTAAACTCTTCATGTACTGCTATCTATATTTACAATTTTCACACAATAAAACCTTTACATTTTTACATAATATGAGATAGAGTAGATAAAAATTATTTTTGTGAATTTGGTTAACAAAAATTGGTTAAACAATTTTTCGACCGCGGTACCGCGTGACACCCTGTGTATTTGTTATAAGGATTGTTATACGGATGTATTTCTTTGAGTAAGTTTGTGCAAAAAATCGAATCAGAATAATTTACCTAACGGGGGCGACGTTACAGACTATACTAATAAGTAGTTGAAACGGTCAAAACAAAGAAACGCACACTCATCAAAAATGCACTTGAGATTCTCGTATAATCAACATTTACTGAATCGATCCAGGAAGAGTCAACTCCAACTAGTAAAAGTTGATTTAAATTTTTAAAATCAACTTTTACTGCTCGTTTCAGTTGGTGTTGACTCCAACTAGTTGGAGTCAACTGAGAATCAACTTGAACTGTAACATATACATTTTACAAATAAAATAATTAATGTTAATATTTAAAATAAATGCATTCTTTTTGTATTTTTGTTTTGTTTTGTTTTTTTTTTGTTTTGTTTTGTTTTTTTTTTTGTTTTGTTTTTTGCTTTGTTTTTTTTTTGTTTTGTTTTTTTTTGTTTTGTTTTTTTTGTCACTACGATAAGATGTCAACCCGGTTCAACCCCTCGGAGGTTTAAATCCTCTTAGTGATTTTTTTTCTTTAAATTTTTTTTTAATTTTTAAAATTTTTTTTGTATTTTTTTTGTTTCATTTTTTTTTATTTTTTTTTAATTTTTTTTTAATCATATTTTTTTACAAATACCTATAACTAATTAAAATAATATTTTACTATCCGACAAGAAAGATACCAAACAGTCAAAAATTTTCTTTTTATTAAGTGACAGAATAAAGAGAATATTTACAGGGAGTGGGATGTTCTGGTCTATAATTCTTTTAATTAGGTGATTGGTTAGGTGTTTATGCTTCTTGCATTCAAAAAATATGTGGTTCAAGTCACTTTTAACCTCACATTCTTGACAAACATTCGAATCTAATATGTTTATTTTAAATAAATGTGCAGATATGCACATATATGGTTAAGCAAGATATGGTTCTTCGAATTTTTTCGAAGCTTCAAACGTACTAACTAGAGCAATTTGTTACAGCGAGCTCTGATCGTTCAGTTCGTTCGGAGAAAAATGCTCGAATCAGCACTTAAACATATTTATTTTTATGTATGTGTGATCGAAATCTAATGTCTAAATTATCAGCACATAAATGAGGCAGCTAATTAAATGTTGTTTTACAAGGATTAAAGAAAGATGCAATAAAAGCGTCGGTGAAAATTAAGCAAGTCGGAACATTAGTCCTTGCCTTTTGAATATGGTGATGGAAAAATATTACAAAGCATAAATTAATAAAATAAATATTAACCCACGCCGCCGAGATCACAGCTGATAGCCCATAGAGAAAAAACTACATAACAACGGAAATAAACCTGAAGAAATTTAGTAGAGGAAAATAACTTCGGGACAGAGAAAGAAACGATGGCAAATAAAAGAAATAGTAGTTAGGAAATTGTGATATTACATCTCAGTTGGAAAGATGGAATTCATAAAATATACTTAGAACAACAGCAAAGGGAACAATTATTGTACAGGGCCTAACAAAAAGGAAGGCCATAAATTAAATCACATATTCTGGCCAACAATAGTTCTGTTATCTCTCGTTCACTCTCGTTAACTTCTTTATCTCGTTCTACTCCTTAAGTTGCTAGGTTTCAAAGTAAAAACCAATCAAACTAGGTTAGCTGCACCTGAATAATATAAATGCAATCAAATCTAGTTCTTTTTTACAAATTTTCCAACTTTTTATTACTTTTTTTACTGACACTGACAATTATCAATTTTTATATAGATATAAATAGCTTAATAGGAACCGGAGGGACCGCAGACGTTCGGAAACAATTAGCGTCTCTTTGCAAAGACAATGACGTCGACTTTGCAAAGTAACAAGACACTTACTCAACACACACACTACACATTACTCCCCTGACTTAGTGATAAGTTATACAATTACGTGGCTAAAGGTTCTAGTTCTAAACCAAAGCCAGAATCAGAGAAAAAAAAAAAAAAAAAAAAAAAAGCTTAATAGGAGAGACTTACAATACTAACTTTGTTTACACATTAGATAACGACTGAAAAACTACCTAACATGACATCTGAACTAACTAATTTTCTAATTGTTATTAGTCCAAAGAAATGGTTTAAACATACTGAAACAAGTTCAACTGAACATATCTTACCTTAGTACAAATGTGCACACAAAAAACAGTTCAGTCCTTTGAAGTTACAAAATCAATCAATTTTTCCAATAGGTATATCGAAAACTATTGGAGATTTATTTTTTATTAAAAATGGACATGTCGCGTTATTATGACAGGAACATCTTAAAAAAATAACAGTAAAATTTGTACACCCCATAAAAATTTTATGGGAGTTTTGTTCCCTTAAACCCCTCAAAACTTTTGTGTACGTTCCAATTAAATTATTATTGTGGTACCATTAGATAAACATAATGTTTTTAAAAATTTTTTTTGCCTCTTAGTATTATTTCGATAAGCCATTTTTTATCGAGATGCGGTTTTTTTAATATGTTTCAAAATATAACTAAAAAATGTAAATTATAAATAAATTTTCATATTATTATCACGTTTCTATAATCTTACTTAGCCATTTACAAATGTGTGGTGAATTTTACAATGAAAACTGGCTTATCGAAAAAGTACTGAGAGGCAAAAAAAGTTTAGAAAACAATGTGTTTAACTAATAGTATTACAATAATAATTTAATTGGAACGTACACAAAAGTTTGGGGGGGGGGGGGGAGATTTAAGAGAACAAAACGCCATTAACATTTTTATGCCATAAGAATGCTACATGTCCATTTTTAATAAAAAATCACTAATAGTTTTTGTTATATTTGAAAAAATCGATTTTCGTTTTGTAACTTCAAAGGGCTGTACCTTTTTTTATTTGCACATTTGTAACCGGGTGTCCCAATAAGAATGGCTCTCGGTCATATCTCAGGAACCGTTTATAATAGAGCTTTGAAATAAAAAATTTTATAACAAAAGTTGCCTCAGGAAAAGCCTGGAAATTATTTTCATAATTGTGGGACCACCGCTAGAGGGCGTAATTGAATATCAAAAATTAAAAAATCTAAATTTTACAAAATTTTCCTAATGAAGGGGCACTGGAAATCCGATCGTCGTATTCTTCATAAAATTCTACGCATATTTGATTTGACAAGTTTAGGTCTACCTTTGGAAATAAGAGGTGGGGGTGAGTGGGAACCTTGTTATGAAAAACTGGCTGTGAGTCCGGTTCTGCTTATTCAAATTTTGCAGACTTGGTCTTGTTGAAGAGAGATCTTTTTCGTCAATGTAAAAGTTATGATTTCGAAGCAACTTACTGAGTAATATGCTAGCTAGAAGGCGATATTTAATTTTTTTCAGAAATCTAGTTTTCCTTGGAAAATATTAAATACAAACATGCATTTTTAATACCATATTACAAAATTAGACAAAATTAGCAACAGAATAGCGAAAACCGCATGTTAATACTTTTTTTCTATCTCGAGATATCTTACAAAACGTGTAAATTTAAAAACATAACTGTTACTGTCACCGGTAAACGAAGTTCAGGAAAAGTAGTGTGCTATAGAAACAACAAAGAAACATTTTCCAGCTGTTCCAACGTATGTTAGGTCTTTTCAACACTTCTCATTTGTTTCGAGCCTCGTTCATATCTCGTATATTCATATTATACACGGATTATACGGCATATGACAGAGGCTCGAAACAAATGAGAAGCGTTGAAAAGCCCTATTACAAAGAAATAAAAACAACTATTTAGTGATGACATAAACGTTCAACTTTTTGCCCATCATTTTCGTTGCAAACATTTACTCTTTCAAGAGTAGATTGAACAGCAGTCTCAATTTCTGCTCTCGATATGCTTTGAATGGCGTTTAGTATTCTCACTAGTAATACCACTAGAGGTCAAATTATTTCCGGAAATTTTTTTGAGATCATGAATATTTTGAAAATTTCCCGAGTCGCAGACGAGGGAAATTTTCTAAAAATATTCATGATCAAAAAAAAATTTCCGGATATTAATTTGACTTCGCGTGGTATTCGGTAAGAAAATTCCACACCAAATTTGCATTTGAAAATCCAAAGCTGCATGAACAGATTAATAGCGCGCCATAGCTTTGTCAGCAATTATTTAGGCTTTCAAATTCGTAATTTCTACTCATTGTAGTTGCATGGGAATACCATTTCAAGATAGAAAATAGTATATTCTTCAATTTTACATAAGTTTTGAGTAACTACAAGTGATAGAAAATGAATCAAAACTAAATTATGTAAACAAATAAAAACCAGTCTGTCAAAAATGTTCTGTTATTGTAAACGTCAAAAAATGTCCACTATAATTCGCTGTTGGGTACCCCACGAGCAAAAAATTTCCGATAAAATACCTCCGTTGCCATGGTGATCTGTCAAAATAACGTATTTTGATTGGTTCAAAATTACAGGTGTGGAATTTTCTGGATAATGTATTCTAGAGTAGTGTATGATGGGCAACAATTTGAATATTTAGGTCGTCACTAAGTAGTTCTTTTTGTTCTGTGTTATATTTAATTGTAATAGTATTGTTTCTCTTTATATTGTTGTCTTAATTAATTATATTTTTATACGTTGACATATGGAAAATGTTACTTTGTTTTTTTCCACAGCACACCACTTTTCATTAACTTAGTTTACCGGTGATAGTAACAGTTATGTATAAAATTTACACGTTTCTCGAGATATCTTGAGATAGATAAAAGGTATCGACATGCGGTTTTCGCTATTCTATTGCTAATTTAATCTTATTTTATAAAGTATGATTAAAAATGCATACTTGTATTTAATATTTTCCAAAGAAAACTAGATTTCTGAAAAAAATTAAATAACGCCTCCGAGCTGGCTTATTACTTATTAAGATGGTTCAAAATTATCACGCTTACATTGAAGAAAAAGATCTGTCTTCAACAAGACCCAGTTTTCAAAATTTGATTTAGCAGAACCGGACTTACAGCCATTTTTTCATAACAAGGTTCCCACTCACCCCCACCTCTTATTTGCAAAGGTAGAGTTAAACTTGTTAAATCAAATATGCGCAGAATTTTATGAAGAATACAATAATCGGATTTCCAGTGCCCCTTTATTAGGAAAATTTTGTAAAATTTAGATTTTTTTATTTTTGATATTCAATTACGCCCTCTAGCGGTGGACCCACAATTATGAAAATAATTTCCAGGCTTTTCCTGAGGCAACTTTTGTTATAAAATTTTTTATTTCAAAGCTCTACTATAAACTGTTCCTGAGATATGGCCGAGAGCCATTCTTATTGGGACACCCGGTACAAAGGTAAGCTAGGTTAAATCGAACTATTTTTGGTCCCAGAATATGTGATTTACTTTATGACCTGCCTTTTTGTTAGACCCTGTATAACTAATTTAATAATATCGCAAGGTTTTCTGACCTTTTTGTTATCATTTTCCATGATATTAGTATTATTATACAAAGTTAATAGTAGTATTTAATACTATCAGTATCAGTTAAAAGTAGTAAATGTCTATATTCATTTTTGCTTTTAGGCAATATCGCTAATGTGCAAGACGTAATAATGAGTTCTTTAATGATGTTTTGCTTAAACAGCTAAAATTTTTCCAAAAGTGTTTATTTTCCATTATTAAAAATAGTAAAAACATTAAGAAATTTATAATAAGAAATATAGCGTAACAATATTTTGTACGCTACTACTACTACAAGTAGCCCAGTAAATGACCGTTTTGGAGTGTAGTTTTTTGTATATAATTTTCAAGGACAACTCCGAATTGCATAAAAATTTGGATTTAGGTTCTACTTACCATCCACTTCAAAGTTGAATTTGTGCCGTTTGGTTGCTTTTATTTTGGGGGTGACAGTCACTTCTTCTCGGGGGTGAAAAACATACGTTCAAGATAAGCCCGGAAATAGATAAATTGACTGATTATAAACAAATTTTGCTCTATAGAGTTTTTAATCAATAGTTTTCGAGTTCAATAGTTTTCGAGTTATTTGCGATTGAAAATATTTATTATTTTTCGACAAAAAAAACTACGTTTTCAGACGGTTTTTCGCAAATAACTCAAAAAGTAATATATTTTACTGAAAAAAATATTCTTAGCAAAAATGTAGCTTATAAAAAAACGAAGAAAATAGTGTATCAGTAAAGTATATAAAAAAAAGTAAGTGCAAAGTTGTAGCTCATTAGAAATGCGTTCTCATTCGTCTAATTCCAAATCGAACATTTCAACGTGAAATCACTGAAAAATTAAACAATTTTCGGGAACAACTTTTCAACATTTTTTAAAGTGTTTAAAAAAAGATTGATTTTATTTTTTACCAAAGGTTTGTAGCATAAAAAATATACAGGTTACGCTGAAAAAAATTTGTTCTTTTTTTTTGGTAAAAAAATCGTGAGAAAATCTCTCTTTATTTAGCACCCTAAATAAAATTAATCGTTACCGCTTTACAATTAATTTAATGTATGTGTGTTGTTTATGTTTATATGATCTGTAAGTTTGACGGGAATGAAGTGCTTATTTTGGAAAAATTGGTTTTATATTAAAAAAAATTTTATACAAATTTTGGGAAAGTTCGCTTTTTTCAAAATAACTCAAAAAGTATTAGTGATACGAAAAATCTCAAAGAGTAAAAAAATGTAGGTTTTGCTGTTATAAGTATGCTAGTTTGATTTTGTTTTTCTGTAAGACAAAATTATATAACTTGTAAAAATATATATAAGTAAAGTAAATTGTTTGTAAAGCGGTAAATTAATTTCATTTGGGGAGCTAAACACGGTAAGATATTTACGATTTTTTTGCTAAAAAGAAGGGGGCCAACTTTATTTTGAGCGTAAGTCGCTTAAAATTAAATAAAGATTTTTTAAAACTCTTTAAAAAAGTTTAAACGAGTTTTTTAGAAAAGTGCTTCATTTGTTGGTTATTTTACGATGAAATATTCTATTTGGAATTGGACGAATAAAAACGTATTAACTACCAATTTGCTTCTGCAAGACTATAAACTTCACTAATAAACAGCTCTGTTCGTTTTTTTCTAAGCTACAGTTTTGCTAAAAGTATTTTTTTCCATAAAATATTTACTTTTTGAGTTATTTGCGGAAAACGTTCTGAAAACGTAGTTTTTTTGTCGAAAAATAATAAACATTTTCAATCGCAAATAACTCGAAAACTATTGACCTACTTTAAAAACTCTATAGAGGAAAATTTGTTTATAATCGGTCAATTTATCTATTTCCGGGTAATCCGTATTATATTATATTATCTTGAACGTATGTTTTTCACCCCCGAGAAGAGGTGACTGTCACCCCCAAAATAATAGCAACCAATAAATAGCACAAATTTAACTTTGAAGTGGAGGGTAAGTAGAACCTAAATCCAAATTTTCATGCAATTCGGAGTTGCCCCTGAAAATTACACGGTATCGCCGTATTTTCCGTTCATTTACTGGGCTATATAGATAATTCGTTTGCCACAACTTAAACCTAAAAATTACGTCAAAGAATGATCAAAAATGTTATATTTTTTTTCTTTGTATGCCGTGCTTGTTTTGAAGTGTTGGCTATCGTCGTATTAACAAACTGATGAAATGTTTCTCGGTCGGCAGCAAGTTCGACTTGTTTATTCTTTAATGTTACGCAGCCTGGACAGTTGTTTTCTTCCGACCCAGCGTTTTCCTTCGATTTTGCCCTGAATGATCAACCGGAGTAAGTGATGAACTCTTATTATATGACCGTAGTCAGTAGCGGATCTAGGGGTGGGGCACGGGGCACGGGCCCCCCACCAGACGGATCAAAAATACACTAGATAGAATACACTTTTATTGGGGTATATTCCAGACTCCTTGAGTTTGTACCATATGTGCCCCCCCCCCTAATCGATTTTCTGGATCCGCCCCTGACCGTAGTATTGAACCTTTTTCATTTTTTTTATGTTGATCAATTCTCACTCTTTGTGATTGGTCTCTAGCATTGGACCAGCACTTGCAACATATTTGACATGTACTTTTTCTTCTTGTAGTTCCTTCTCCTATCGGAGGTTGGCTATCATCACAGCTATCGTACCTTATTGGTGACTGCTCTGAAAAGGTCTACTGAGCTGCAACTATACCACTCTCTTAAGTTTCTCAGTCAGAAAATTATTTTTCTACATACGGATCTTTTACCCTTAATTTTACCTTGATTTATGAGCCTTAATATCTCATATTTCCCCCCTCTGGTAATGTGACCTAAATATTCCATAGAATAAATCGACAAAACTGCAAATCCAAATCATCCCTTAAGATCTCCAGATCTTACACCAATTGATTTTTATGTAGATTGAATATAATACATATTATGTAGATTGGAAATAGTTCACAACGCTCAAGATTCTCGTCCGTGATTCAATTACTGCTAAAGGCAATTTTAACATTTATTAATTGAAGCCAAAAACAAATTTTAATTCGACAAGTAAACTTTTTGTTTTTTTTCTATATCAGTATGTATTAAAATGTACTTTGTATTAAACAAATTGCATACGGATTGTGTAAGTTGGATAAATGCCAGATGAATGGAGGTGCATTTATATTAGTACCTGTTTACAAAAACAAGGGACATGTACAACAATGCAGAAACTGCAGGGCAATAAAACTAGTTAGTTACACCATGAAAATATGGGAAAGTGTAATTGATGTACGGACACGTGAAGAAACCGAAATATCCGATAATCAATTTGGCTTTATGCAGAACAGATCAACCATAGTTGATGGAAAAATACAAGAATAAGGAAAGATACGCTCATATGGTCTTCCTTGATCTTGAGAAAGCATATGATAGAGTTCCTCGAGAGATTCTGTGGTGGGCACTAAATAAGAAAAGAGTCCACGGTGAATATGTAAAGATTGTGAGAGATATGTATGAGGGAGTAACAACTAGTGTTGAGAGAGGTGTGGGAGAGACCGATAAATTTCATGTGAAAGTAGGATTGCACCAAGGTTCGGTGCTTAGTCCTTATTTATTCTCATTAGTGTCAGATCCGATAACAGCGAATCTTCAGGGTAACATTTCCTGGTGCTTAATGCATGCTGACGACGTAGTGTTGGTTGGTGGGAAATAGCGAAGGCGACTTAGAACAATAACTGGAATAGTGGAGACAAACTCTTGAGCAAAAAGTTTTAAAACTTCGTTCGTTTAAAGATGGAGTTACTACAAATAAAATGACATCTTAGTATGGTAAAATTATTGTGAGAAGTGAGAGTTTTAAATACCTAGGATTGGTATTACGGAGTAATGAGGAAATAGATTAAGATGAATGCAATAGAATTAGGGTTGGATGGACGAAATGGAAGGAAGCGAGTGGTGTGTTGTGTGACAGAAAAATTCCAATGAAGCTGACGGTAAATTAAATTCTATAAAACAGATATAAGACCGGCTATGATCTACGAAACTGAATTCTGGACAGTTCAAAAAAAAGAGGAACAGCGAATGCATGTGGCGGAAATGAGCATGCTTGGATGGATGATTGAAGTAACAAAAAATAATAAAATTAAGAATGAGTATATTAATAGAAGTCTAGCGGTGGCACCAATTGATGCAAAAATGTGGGAGCAGAGATTAAGATGGTTTGGTCATGTTCAAAGTCGAGACGTTGATCACTCAATACGAAGAATTGCTGAACTGCGAGTTTCTGGAAGAAGCAGGAGAGGAAGACCAAAGAAGACCTGGGGAGACACTTAGGCAGAACATGTCGGTAAAGAGGAAGGATATTGATGTAACCCAAGATAGAAACTTATGGAGAAATGCAATTAGGGAAGCCAATTCCGCATAGGGTTAATTTCAAAGAGAATGATGACATACGTAGGTAAAAAATTATTTTTTTTGACCACCCTGTATAAATAATTGTGTTAATGCACACATTTATACCAACATTTTGTGATAGGAGAAAAATTAAATAAATCACATTGCTTATATAACATATTTTGATAATGAGTACATCTACCTTCAAATCTTACTTCATGGTAATGAAAGTGAAAAGTATATCGTGCACTCAAAAATCCAGTTATGGTGTTTACAACACTGTTTCATAATCGCTTACCTTTCTTGAACTTCGTAATGGACCATGACGTGGAGTAGAAAGTGATATCCTCAAAATTCAAGTCTACTGCCGTCTTCTTGGGGAATACACTGCTCATATTTTCCTGTGTACTTTTAAAACGGTAATTGTTGTTGTAGTTGATGGCTAAGCTCTTGGTGTCTGTCATGTTGACATTTTCTGTCAACGGTATTGACGATGGTGCAGTGTAGTTGTGTGATGGGTTGATTTTGATTTTGTCATCGTCGATATAACGCGTCTGAAAACAAAAGTAAAGTAAGATTGACTTTTCACATTAATTTGGTATTTTTAAATGAAACTTATAAAGCTTACGAAAATGACAATGGAAGGATCGACTGCAGCAAAAATAACAGATGACCGAATCACCGAAAATATAGAAATAGCAACTAGAGTACAAGGCGACTCTCTATCAACCTCACTATTTAATGTCGCCATAGAAGGAACAATAAGAGCTACAGAAATAAAAGGTACAATTATAACATCGAGTCGTAACTTGTGGCGTATGCTGACGACATAGCATTGATTATCAGAGAAAACTAAATAGTTTAAAAAAAAATTGCCAAGTTGTGTAAGGAAGCATCTAAAAGGGGTTTAGCAATAAATTAAAATAAAAAAAATACCTAATACGCTAATATGTGAATGTGACAAGTTTAAATATTGGTGAATATGAGTTTGAAATTTGAAAAGGTAGAACGTTTAAAATATCTTTGAGTCTCAGTTAATGGAACTAATGATAGAAGTATAGTAATCAATGAAAGAATCCAGGCACGAGACAGAACCTGCTGGAAATACAACAACTTCCTCAAAGATAAGAAGTTTACGTAGAATACTAAACTGAAAATTTACAGAGCAGAAATTAGACCAGTAATCACATATGGTGCTGAAATAATGTGTCTGACACAGAAAGATTAAGAAATATTGAGGATCGTAGAGGAAAAAATAGTTCGGAGGATAGCAGGCTCACTAAACTTAGGTAATAATGAATTTAGAAAGCTGATGAACCACGAAGTAAGAGAACTTTTGAAGGCAGAAGACATCGTCAGATTTATCGAGGCACAGAGACTCAGATACATGAGACATAAAAAAGGAGAAATCCAAACGCCGTTATCAAGAAAATTACCAAATGGAGACCTGTATCAGGCAGACCACGAGAAAGGCCCAAAACTAGATGGGAGAATCAGATAGTCGAGGAACTTAAGAAGATGGGAGTTAGAGAATGGGTAATCATATGCAAAAAGAGGAATGAATGGAGAAAAATTGTAGAAGATACCAAGTTACACAACCTATTGTAAAACCAAAATGTTAATGCGGACTAATTCTCCGCGACAAATGAATCGGAAGAGCCCAAATAGGGCGGCAATCACTTCGCTAGGAGTGTGGATGACATAATGATGTTACATAGTATATTGTAAGTTTTTTCCTGAGATTTTCTGGGAATGGGTCCTTGGGTCTTAGTTCTTAAATCTATACATATATAAAGTCCGCCTCTATGGTTTTTTATTTATTTTAATAATGCACTTAAAAATGTAAGAGTTCATAGATTTTAATATATTATTTTCGTATCATCCATAATAGACTAGCAGCCGGTATAGGTGAAATTTGCTAATCATTTTAGGCACGATAAGACCCTATAACTTAAATAGTAGAACCTAAAAGAAACCGTATGAACACTGTGCCGTCACTTTTTAGTGGCACATGCGTCGATAGTGGTGCATCAAACTTTCCACTTATGGACGGGATAAATAAATTAAAAAGTAGCCTCCCTTACTGCCAGAATTAAATTTTTTTCACTTCTTAAGTTCTATGTGATTAAATAATAAGACATAGCGTAATTTTAACCCAACACCCCCAACCCCCTGCCTCAACCATCAAAAACTTAATTTTTCGTTTTTATTTTTTTCTTAGGTGGGATGAAATCAATTTTGAAATTTCAAAAAATTTACACGCATATTTGAGGCTTTTACAAAAGATGTCTATTTTTTATAGATCCTTAGATTGAGTGTACATAACCCCAAACAATTTAAAAAAAAATTGGAAAAAAGCGTTTAATTTTTTTTGGAGGTGGCTAGAAATCTAATTTTTTTCTATTTTGTGTATTTTATCAAACACTATGTTTTTATTTTTTTTTCAGATTTTTCCGTAAGGTTCGCCACCTTCAAAAATCCGAAAAACAGTTTTTGGGGATTTTCGCTAGTTTATAGACTTCAAAATAGAGCAAATCAATGTTTTTTTATAGTTTATATTATGTAAATTAAATTAAAGAAACCATAGGCGTAACTAGGATGATCCTAAGGGGGGGGTTACAACTAGGTGTAACCAGGATGATCCTAAGGGGGGGTTACAACTACCTGAAAGGGGGGGTTACAACTACTGGAAGGTCTCTGAGGGCTATGGTGTTAAGCGTATAGAACTCAAAGTACATCCCAATGGGGGGTTATAACCCCCAAAACCCCCCTGGTTACGCCTATGAAGAAACTGAGTCCTCTGGAACATTTAAAAATGGGAGAAACACGTTCAACCCCCCAAAAACACTATAAAAAGTGTTTTTTTGGATTTTTGAAGGTGGCGAACCGAAAAAAATTAAAACGATAGTGTTTGATAATATACATAAAATAGAAAAAAATTAGACCTCCAGCCACGTCTAAAAAAAGTTATACCTACGGTTTTTGCCAAAAAAATTTTTTTTTATTTTTTGAGGTTGTGTACACTCAACCTACGGATCTATAAAAATAGACATGTTTTGTAAAAGCCTCAGCTATGCGTAAGAATTTTTTGAAATTTTAAAATAATTGGATCCTACCTAAAAAAAATAAAAACGAAAAATGAAGTTTTTGATGGTTAGGAAAGGGGGAAGGGGGTGGCTGGTTAAAATTACGTCTAATGAAGTCTAATTGGTTAATAACCTACAAGTTAAAAAAATCAAAAAAAAAATCATTTCTGTGAGTGCGGGAGGGTACTTTTTAATTTATTTATCCCTTTCATAAGTGGAAAGTTTGATGCGCCACTGTCGACGCATGTGCCACTAAAGAGTGACGGCACAGTATTCATACGTTTTCTTTTAGGATCTCGTTGGGATCTCGTATTAAGTTATAGGGTCTTATCGTGTCTAAAATGATTAGATATTAGCAAATGATTATATATACATATAGTATACAGGGTGATTGATTAGTAGGGTAAAGCTCAATAGCTCCGCTATAGTAATAGATATCTAGCAATAAAAGTTAATAACAAAAATTTTAGCCACCTTTGAGTTTCACATTACAAAATTAGTTAGAATGTTACAGGGTGTTCGATAACACAGTGGCAGAGCAAACGTTTGTTTTTTTTTAATGGAACACCCTATATTTTATTTTAAATTCGAAATCCTGTTAACTTCTCCATCACAAAAATATAAAGGTTTGTTATGTTATACAGGGTATTTACAAAGTTATAACCAATTTTATATGAAAATCGTAACAAGTTCAACTCCCTGTATAAATAAAAATAAGCAAAACAACAATGGTTTATTAATGCCATATTTTTTAACGTATTGTCAAAATTTTCAAGAATGGTCGATATTGCTAATTTTCTTTATATCAAATACAGGGTGAGTCAAAACGCAAGTACCGGGTGTCCCAATAAGAATGGCTCTCGGCCATATCTCAGGAACCGTTTATAGTAGAGCTTTGAAATAAAAAATTTTATAACAAAAGTTGCCTCAGGAAAAGCCTGGAAATTATTTTTATAATTGTGGGTCCACCGCTAGAGGGCGTAATTGAATATCAAAAATAAAAAATCTAAATTTTACAAAATTTTCCTAATGAAGGGGCACTGAAAATCCGATTATTGTATTCTTCATCAAATTCTGCGCATATTTGATTTAACAAGTTTAACTCTACCTTTGCAAATAAGAGGTGGGGGCGAGTGGGAACCTTGTTATGAAAAAATGGCTGTAAGTCCGGTTCTGCTAAATCAAATTTTGAAAACTGGGTCTTGTTGAAGACAGATCTTTTTCTTCAATGTAAGCGTGATAATTTTGAACCATCCTAATAAGTAATAAGAAAGCTGGGAGGCGTTATTTAATTTTTTTCAGAAATCTAGTTTTCTTTGGAAAATATTAAATACAAGTATGCATTTTTAATCATACTTTATAAAATTAGATTAAATTAGCAATAGAATAGCGAAAACCGCATGTCGATACCTTTTTTCTATCTCAAGATATCTCGAGAAACGTGTAAATTTTATACATAATTGTTACTATCACCGGTAAACTAAGTTAATGAAAAGTAGTGTGCTGTGGAAAAAAACAAAATAACATTTTCCAGATGTCAACGTATAAAAATATAATTAATTAAAACAACAATATAAAGAGAAACAATACTATTAAAATTAAATATAACACAGAACAAAAAGAACTACTTAGTGACGACCTAAATATTCAAGTTGTTGCCCATCATACACTACTCTAGAATACATTATCCAGAGAATACTAAACGCCATTCAAAGCATATCGAGAGCAGAAATTGAGACTGCTGTTCAATCTACTCTTGAAAGAGTAAATGTTTGCAACGAAAATGATGGGCAAAAATTTGAACGTTTATGTCATCACTAAATAGTTGTTTTTATTTCTTTGTAATAGGGCTTTTCAACGCTTCTCATTTGTTTCGAGCCTCTGTCATATGCCGTATAATCCGTGTATAATATTAATATACGAGATATGAACGAGGCTCGAAACAAATGAGAAGCGTTGAAAAGACCTAATATACGTTGACAGCTGGAAAATGTTTCTTTGTTGTTTCCATAGCACACTACTTTTAATGAATTTCATTTACCGGTGACAGTAACAGTTATGTTTTTAAATTTACACGTTTTGTAAGATATCTCGAGATAGAAAAAAGGTATTAACATGCGGTGTTCGCTATTCTGTTGCTAATTTTGTCTAATTTTCTAATATGGTATTAAAAATGCATGTTTGTATTTAATATTTTCCAAGGAACACTAGATTTCTGAAAAAAATTAAATAACGCCTTCTAGCTGGCATACTACTCAGTAAGTTGGTTCGAAATCATAACTTTTACATTGACGAAAAATATCTGTCTTCAAAAAGACCAAGTTTGCAAAATTTGATTAAGCAGAACCGGACTCACAGCCAGTTTTTCATAACAAGGTTCCCACTCACCCCCACCTCTTATTTTCAAAGGTAGACCTAAACTTGTCAAATCAAATATGCGTAGAATTTTATGGAGAATACGACGATCGGATTTCCAGTGCCCCTTCATTAGGAAAATTTTGTAAAATTTAGATTTTTTAATTTTTTATATTCAATTACGCCCTCTAGCGGTGGTTCCACAATTATGAAAATAATTTCCAGGCTTTTCCTGAGGCAACTTTTGTTATAAAATTTTTTATTTCAAAGCTCTAGTATAAACGGTTCCTGACACCCGGTACATACATTATTTTCTCAGTAATTTTAAATCGAACACCCTGTATTTTATATCACTACTGAAAAGTACCATTACCGTACTTTAATTTTTAGATAACATTCCCTATGTCTAAATTTATTAGTTTTCGAGATATTTTCATTTTTCAATGGACCAGTAGCGTGGCCACCCAAATCACCAGAATTTAATAAACTGGACTGATTTTTTTTGGGGTTACGTTAATAATGAAGTTTATAAAATACCTTCAACAACAAGGGATGAGATGAAAAATAGAATACAAAGTGTATTTCGATGTGTTAATTTACAAATGCTCCGTATAACATTACAAACCTTTATATTTTTGTGATGGAGAAGTTAACAGAATTTTGAATATAAAATAAAATATAGGGTGTTCCATTTAAAAAAAACATAAGTTAGGTCTGCCACTGTGTTATCGAACATCCTGTAACATTCTAACTAATTTTGTAATTTGAAGCTCAAAGGTGGCTAAAATTTTTGTTATTAACTTTTATTGCTATCTATTGCTATAGCGGAGCTATTGAGCTTTACCCTACTAATAAATCACCCTGTATGTTATATATTTAGCAAATTTCACGTATAGCGGCTCATAATGGAATCAGTGCTGTTTAATTTGGTTCTTATTTAATATTAAATTCTCTGTTTTACCAGATTATAATAAAATTAATCAATCTTGCAAGTTCGAAATTATCGGAAAATTTGGTAAAAATATTTCAAGACCTTTGAAAACTGGTTTTAAATTTACTGCAATATTTCACGTGAGACAATTTAGCAAAAAGCAAAAGCAAAAAGTCATTTTTATAGACCACATTTAAATATTTCCGAAATAATTTCGTAGCAGCTCCTTTACTGAACAAAACCAATTCGTTTTTTTTTCTGGGACTTCCCATGCAGCTTGTAGGTATAGTCCGTTCGCTAAACTCAGACTCAACTGGCTAGTGATTTAAGCTAGTAATTTTGCCAATTTGATAAAATTGCCAAAAAAATAATTACTAAATAGTTAATAATTACTAAATATTTAGTAATTTTGCAAATTTTGTCAAAATTGGCAAAAAACAAAAAAGTTACGTACTAAAATCTTTAGCCATTTGCGTCTGAGTTTAGCGAACCGACTATAGACGTGCTGGTTCGAAGACGTGTAGGAATACCTACATCTTCTGATATTCTTGTTCTTGAACCGACATTAGGTATATCGTATCAGTTTCTCATGCTTTTGAATCACTGTACAGTGGAACCCCGATAAGTCGGCCCCCGATATCCCGGAAGTCCGGTTAACCCGGACCGATTTTCATCAGACAAACATTTCAACAATAAAAATGTATCTAATATAATATTTGAGAGATAATGTGTATTTGTGTAATTTGAACTAAACAACATAGACGAAGCAACGAAGCACTAAAAAGCCCAAAACCTAGGAATTATGTGCAGTAAGATGAATCGTCATGCAACTTTTTGCATTCAATTCGAGAGAGTGTCAGGTAATTTTGTGAACTAAATTGATCTCCGGCAAAAAATGTTGTGCATGAGAAAATGCATTTTCAAAGCGCATCTCGAAGAGATGGAAAATGAAAAATTTAGTACTCAGGAAATATTGACGGAAGTGAGTTCAATTTTTATATTTGGGGGTTTTGGAGGTCAGTGAACACAAATCTCATAACAGCGATGGTCTCCGAGGTACTTGGTGCCCAGGGTGGAGCTCGTCGCCTGGGACGATCGAATAACTCTCGAAATGAAGATTGGATCGAAAAACTGAAAAATACGCGTTTAATATTTTTTAAAAATCTATCGAATGACACTATAGACGACCCCCACTCAATCCCCTGGAAGTGGGGTAGGAGTAACTTTAAAATCTTAAACGAAAACGCCCATTTGTTATTATGGATTTGGATTGGTTACGTAAAAATAAGCAACTTTTATTCGACAAATTTTTTCGAATTGTGGATAGATGGCGCTATAATCGGAAAAAACGATTTATCGTGATACCATAGGTAAATTATAGAAACGGTCGTTTATTTGAGAAATACACTTCCAAATAAAAGACCAAAAAATACGCATGTAATATTTTTCAAGAACCTATCAAATAACATTAAACACGACTCTCCACTCCACTCCCTGGAAGTGGGGTGACGGTTAACTTTAAAATCTTAAATAGGAATCCCCATGTTTTATTGCAGATTTGCATTCCTCATGAAAAAATAAGTAATATTTATTCGAAAAATTTTTTAGAATTGTTAATAGATGGCGCCAATCAATAGTGTTTTTCCGATTATAGCGCCATGTATCCATAATTCGAAAAAATGTCTCGAATAAAAGTTACTTATTTTTACGTAAGGAATCCAAATCTGCAATAAAAAAAAGTGGGGGCTCCTATTTAAGATTTTAAATTTACACCCCACCCCACCCCACCTCCACGGGTGGACTGTAGGGTCATGTTTTATGTTATTCAATAGGTTCTTAAAAAATATAAAAGAAGTATTTTTTGGTTTTTTATTTGGAAGTGTACTTCTCGAGATATTAGACCGTTTCTATAATTTACCTATGGTATCACAAAAAAATCATTTTTCCGATTATAGCGCCATCTATCCACAATTCTAAAAAATGTCTCGAATAAAAGTTGCTTACTTTTACGTAAACAGTCCAAATCTGCAATAACAAATGGGGTTTCTATTTAAGATTTTAAAGTTACCCCCACCCCACCTCCAGGGGTGGAGTGGGGTGGTCGTGTTTAGTGTCATTCGATAGATTTTTTAAAAATATTGAACACGTATTTTGCAATTTTTCGATGCAATCTTTATTTCGCGAATTATTCGATCGTCCCGCGAATGATTTGGTCGTCCCAGGCGACGAGTTCAACCCTGTGCACCAGGTACCTCGGAGACCATCGCCGTCATGAAATTCGTGTTCAGTGACCTCCAAACCCCCCCAAGTATAAAAATTGAACTCATTTCCCTCAATATTTCCTGAGTCCAGTTTTTATTTTCCATCTCTTCGAGATGCACTTTAAAGATGCTTTTTCTCATGCACAAAAATTTTTGCCGGACATCAATTTAGTTCACAAAATTGACTGACACTCTCAAGAATCGAATGCAAAAAAGTTGCATGACGATTCATCTTACTGCACAAAATTCCTAGGTTTAATGCTTCGTTGCCTCGTCTAATAGTAAAAATGACTCATGGCACACGGCGGCAGAGCGACGTTCATTGCCTCGGATTATCGGAAACAACAGGCACCTGTATTCGTTTATTTATTTCAAACTGCCTT
This sequence comes from Diabrotica virgifera virgifera, assembly GCF_917563875.1. Lineage (NCBI taxonomy): Eukaryota > Metazoa > Arthropoda > Insecta > Coleoptera > Chrysomelidae > Diabrotica > Diabrotica virgifera. Next base: position 54,824,964 of record NC_065443.1, on the reverse strand, counting down.
AGCATTAATCAAAAAATCCTAAAAGACTATTTAAAAAATTATTTTATAAACAATGAATGGTCTTAGTCTCCACTGTTCTTAAATAACATAACATTGTTCCGATTGTGACCATATTGTATGTAGTACAGTTGTATTTTTCGCTTTCGTTCTGTAATCGTGCTTCAGATAGGTTTGTGTTTGCGTGTTTTTTTGTCTACGCATGAGTTTTTTACCCAGAAATGAACAATACTCTATACTACATACAACTATACGTAATTTAGATGTGTACTGTGCATATATATTTCATATGTTATTTCAATTATAACGGAGTTTTTCCGTAAGTATACCGTATTTTATTAATTTTTACCATATTCTCCGGCTAACCCGGATATTCGATGACCCGGATCGGCCGCGATCCCGATTAATCCTAGTTATCGAGGTTCCACTGTATATTGATGTCTGAATGTTGTTTGCGACTTAATCTACTTCTACCTTCAAATTTGGTCATTAAGTTATCATTTAAGGGATCATTTGTGTTGCCTCTTAGAATATGGCCTAAGCATGAGACTTTTTGGTGTTCAACAATGTTTAGTACCTACTCTTTATGGTATGTTTAGTAATGTTTAGTAATCTTTAGTAACTCTTTTGGTATTAGCTGGGATCTCTTTATTTTTAATATTCCCGACCCCTATAATTTTGAATAACCTCAGAATTTTATGATGGATATTATTGATATAGCATAAAATTCACTTTACTATGGAACTGGAAGAAAATGAACGACTATAATTTTTAGATTTGTTAAGGGGGTGGGTACGAACTTTCGACTTCAATGCTATTTAAATGGGATTCATTTTTTTCGAATTTTGAGAAAACTAATAAGTATTTTTGAAAAACTTAAACGCAGAATGAAATATTACGTTATTACCATATTGTAAGTGTACCGAGGGCCGAAAGTCCCTGAAAATTTGTATAATGTTTATTTTAATAAGTTACAGGGGTGAAAAACTAAGAGAATATTTAGTGTGATTTTTAATTTCAAATATATCTCATTCAAAAGAAACTTTTTATTCATTCTAAGGGACTTTCGGCCCTCGGTAATAAAGTAATCTTTCATTCTGCGTTTAAATTTTTCAAGAATACTTATTAGTTTTCTCAGGATTCGAAAAAAATTATTACATTTAAAATACATTGAAATTATTAACAGGCGTCAAAATGTTCCTTTCCTCTTAATAATACCTAAAGAAGAAGGACGGACACATAGGATAATATGTGAATGTGTATAGATGTCAACCAAGATATGTATGTCTGTTTCATTTACTATATTATGGCCTTTAATAATGTTGAGCACGTGAATCTACTGAAAATCTTGCAAAAACTAAACATGGATTATCAAAATGTTCAACTGTATCAAGTAAATATAGTTTGACGAAGAAAAACGTATGTTATTCTTCTTCGTAGTAGGTAAAAGAATAATTTCTTGTCTACGAAACCTTCGTGAATGGTTCGAAACGATATCGGTCGAATTATTTCGTGCAGCTGTTTCGAAATCATAAATAGAAAAAATATATAATTGGCCCATCCTAGCGATGACATGTGAATATGTGGATATTGGATATCGTAAATAAATATTTTATTTATTTACGATACGACGCGACGGTTTATTATTATAGATTTTATTTGTCTATTATTTGTTTGCGAACGTTGATCCCTCGTTTATTTGTATGTCTCAATATTAATTTTTGGATGTCCTAGTGCTTAGAACATTTTAATTATTTTGCAGGTTCGTTGCCTTTTAATAAAAAATCACGCCAAATGCGGAATCAATATAGTATTGTACATAAATAGCTTCATAATTATCGTAAATGATTTCTGTTTAATATACCGGGTGTACCAAAACGAAGCGGGACGGTCAAATATTTCGCGAGATGTACATCGGATCGAAAAAATAAAAAAAACATTTTCAATGCTTTTCAAAAATCTATCGAACGACACTAAACACGACCCCCAGCTCCACCCCCGTAGGTGGGTGGGACAACATTAAAATCTTAAATGGGGACCCCCATTTTTTTATTACAAATTTAGATTCATTATGAAAAAATAATTAATTTTATTTGTGGTATAGTTACTTCTATCAGGTTATTCTATTGTAGCATAGCTCTAAAGATGGCTTTGTAACCCGAAAGCTCTCAGTTAGAAATTAAATATTTTACACACTTTTAAAATACATACTTTTATTTTCCCATTCATTCATCTGTCATAAGTGTGTACAAAAACAGATCAGTCTTTTTCAACTTTTATTTTCGAAATTTCGAAATATTTTCGAATAATTGTTAATGGATGGCGCTATAATAGGAAAAAAAAACGTTTAGCTTGATACCCCAGGAAAATTATGGAAACAGTCTAATTTCTCGTGAAATACACTTATAAATGAAAAACCAAAAAACACATATAATATGTATTATTTATTATTTTTCAAAAATCTATCGAATAACATAACTTGAGATGGGGGGACAATATTAAAATCTTAAATATCTTTTTTATTGGAGATTGAGATTTTACGTGAAAAAGTAATCAAGTGCCAGTAGGAAAAATAACAAGGGGGAGACCGAAGCTGATATACACAGAAACATAGAACAAATAAAAAATGAGATCAACATTAAAATAAAAAAATTGAGAAAAAAAGCATGAAATATGTAGATGAGAATGGAAAAGAATCATGAAACAGGCCAAGGTCCAAAAAGGGCTGTCAAGACAATATTAAATTTTATTTCTGTAGAAACACAAGGGAAATGAGACCACTGGTGAGAGAAAAGAGAGAATAAATAAAAGGCAGAAGAGAGAGTGTGTTGAAGCGTAATTTGATTATGTACTTTATAACTTACCTGTAGGTCTATCAAACGAATTAACTAACTAAATAAAAATAAAGAATCGAAAGAATATGTTTATTAAAAACTATAAAAATTATACAAACTATTCATTTTTTCCTAACGACTGGTGATTAGGAATATACAACAAACGAAATTACCAACCCATAAACGTTTTCTTAAATACATCCTAATCTGTAACCCAGCCATCATTAAATATTACTTTTCTGATATCTTTGTTAATTGAGATCGCTACGTGTGGAGGATATTATGTACTAAATTATTATCTAATTTAAACAGATGGAAATGTTGGTTTACTAGCGCAGAGTAGGTCTGAAGCCGACGTGCATTTTCTTTTCAAGGTCCGGACAAACAACTTATTATGTATTATGTATTCCCACGTGCACAATGTCCTGTATTGAATAATAATTGTATTAAGGTGGAGGTGGAGACATGAATGGGGCTAGAATTTATTGATTCCTTAACCGTATGTACATAATGACAAATAATTACTTTAGTCTAGTAATTGTTTCCATGTTTCTTTGTGGTTTTTGTCATTTTTTTTAAATGAAACTGCAAGCCAGAAGTGAAAAATAAAAGTAAACTAAGAGCACCACTAAACAGAAGATAAAAAGTAGAATAGAGAAGGCTATGAGTGCATTCTACAATACGGCCAAACTTTTTAAATGCCACAACCTGAATCTGAACACAGTAAGGTTCTTAGTATACTAGGGATACTAATAGTATACTAGGGAGTTAAGGAGTTAAATCCTGGACACTCACTGAAGCCATGAATAAAAAATTTAAAGCTTTCGAGATACGGTTATAAGGAGCCGTGTGAAGTTGGCACCTCTAAATACGATTTTTTCAAAAATTTTGTTTTTTTTAATTGTAAATCAAATGTCCACTCTTGTCCAGCAAAAATTTTTTTTGTCCACCTTTTGTTTACGAGATACTAAAAAAACGTGAAATAAGGCCCAACACCCCGAAGTCAAAAAAACGTCGTAAAAACTGATACGTTTGATTGTCCAACTGTTGTCCACACTTGTCCAGGCATTTTTTTTAATTGTCCGCCTTTTATTTATTTAAATTAGCAATAATTATCGTTTGTTAGTAAAAATGCCAAAAAATGAGAATTTTTGGAAATTTTTTTTCACGTTTGATTGTCCGTCGAATGTCCACCCTTGTCCAGCAAAATTTTTTTTGTCCACCTTTTGTTTACGAGATACTAAAAAAACGTGAAATAAGGCCTAACAGCCCGAAGTCAAAAAAACGTCGTAAAAACTGATACGTTTGATTGTTCAACTGTTGTCCACACTTGTCCAGGCATTTTTTTAATTGTCCACCTTTTATTTATTTAAATTAGCAATAATTATTATCGTTTGTTAGTAAAAATGCCAAAAAATGAGAATTTTTGGAAATTTTTTTTCACGTTTGATTGTCCTTCGAATGTCCACCCTTGTCCAGCAAAAAGTTTTTTTGTCCACCTTTTTTGAAAAATATAGTTTAAAATAATTTTTCGGACCGGGAAAAAGTACAGTTTTCCGAATTCGAGATAAAGTCGTCAAAACTGACAGGTTTCGATTGTCCAATAGTTGTCCACACGTGTTCACGTATTTTTTTTACTTTTCCACTTTTTTCTTCATTATAGGAATAGTTGTAGTTTTTTAATAAAAATGTCAAGAAAAAAAAACAAATCTAATATTGTCTCGTATGATTGTAAATCTCGGCTTCGTCTCTGTGTACAAATTTTACGCTCGTAAATAAAATAAGTCTTAGTTATGTATAATATACTTTTTTTGAAAATATTTTTCATATTTGATTGTCAATCGAATTTCCATCCTTGTTTAGCTAAAAGTTTTTTCTGTCTACCTTTTGTTCAAGAGATTTACTATTTTTACCGACACTTTTACTATTTTCTATAAACTTATAGAAAAATGACATGTTGAATGTTTACAAAAATTCTACGGAAGTATATCAATAAACTCACTTATTAATTGTTAGTCGTCTAATTGTCTATTTCTCCGCGATTCTCAAACCTATCATGCATTTCTTTTTTCAAAATATGTAAACATATATTATTTTTCTGTTATCCAATCAACATAACTTGAGCATAGTTCTTCGAATTTTACAATTTAACTTGTGCCTTACTTTTCATTCACAAACAACTATTAAAATATATGACAAGTACTGCATATTAAAATAAGGCATCTTTTTAAAAAGTAAGTAACCCATGTGAAAAGTTACAGATGACATACTATTCTCAAAAATGTTGATCATCAAGAAATTTTTCATCCACGCCTTCAAATTTACAGAAAATTGTCAGCATTTAACGCATCAAATGAATTATACTTCCGAGGAATTTTCTAATATGTTATTACCAAATTATAAATAATTGCGATCAACAAGAAAAATAGAAAGTGTACAAATAAAAAAAATGCCAAAATATGTCTAGACATCAGTTGGACAGTCAAATCTATTAGTTTTTACGACCTTTTTTCAAAGTCCAGGTGCTTGGCCTTATTATGGGTCAAATATATGTATAATTTTCTAATTATCTCCAGTGGTGTCATGGTGCGGGAACGCCGTTCCTGCACTGGTTAAGAAAAGAAAAAAAAAATAAATAAAGAATTTAGGTTTTGTAAACAAGAATTAGCAGTGCGTTCGGGCACTGCTAATTTTGCCATGACACCACTGATTATCTCTTAGGGTAAAAATGGACAACGAAAATGTTCTTGCTAAGCAATAGTAAAAGTTAAAAACATCAAACAAACAACAATATATTTCTTCACTAGTGTGGAAAAGTTTTTTTAAACGAAGCTGAGGGTTGCAATGCGAGCCGAAGGCGAGCATTGTAATCAGATGAGTTAAAAAACTGTTCCACACTAGTTAAGAACGATATTTTATTCAAGAATGTGTGAAAATGCGAATATTGCATCGCTCGAGCGAGTGGAAAAGTAACCTTTCCTACACGGCGTTGAATAAAAATATCATTTTTTGGAATTCGCATTCATGATCCATTGTTGCTACCAAACTAAAAAATTTTGCTGAGAAAAAACCAATGTTTCACTAGTAATGAAAATGTCAAAATGTCTGAACATGAATGGACAACTATTGGACAATCCAAAGCTGTTAGTCCTGACAACTTTTTCTCGAATTCGGAAACTTGTACTTCTTCCCTGTCCAAAAAATTTTTTTCAACTATTTTTTTCAAAAAACGTGGACAAAAAAACTTTTTGTTGGACAAGGGTGGACATTCGACGGACAATCAAACGTGAAAAAAAAATTCCAAAAATTCTCATTTTTTGGCATTTTTACTAACAAACAATAATTATTGCTAATTTAAATAAACAAAAGGTGGACAATTAAAAAAAATGCCTGGAAAAGTGTGGACAACAGTTGGACAATAAAACGTATCAGTTTTTACGACGTTTTTTTGACTTCGGGGTGTTGGGCCTTATTCACGTTTTTTTATTATCTCGTAAACAAAAGGTGGACAAAAAAAATTTTTGCTGGAAAAGGGTGGACATTCGACGGACAATCAAACGTGAAAAAAATTTCCAAAAATTCTCATTTTTTGGCATTTTTACTAACAAACGATAATTATTGCTAATTTAAATAAATAGAAGGTGGACAATTGAAAAAAATGCCTGGACAAGTGTGGACAACAGTTGGACAATCAAACGTATCAGTTTTTACGACGTTTTTTTGACTTCGGGGTGTTGGGCCTTATTTCACGTTTTTCTAGTATCTCGTAAACAAAAGGTGGACAAAAAAATTTTTGCTGGACAAGGGTGGACATTCGACGGACAATCAAACGTGAAAAAAAATTTCCAAAAATTCTCATTTTTTGGCATTTTTACTAACAAACGATAATTATTGCTAATTTAAATAAATAAAAGGTGGACAATTAAAAAAATGCCTGGACAAGTGTGGACAACAGTTGGACAATCAAACGTATCAGTTTTTACGACGTTTTTTTGACTTCGGTGTGTTGGGCCTTATTTCACGTTTTTTTATTATCTCGTAAACAAAAGGTGGACAAAAAAAATTTTTGCTGCACAAGAGTGGACATTTGATGGACAATTAAGTGGACAATTAAGGCACAATAGTGCCAGAGATTTAATGTTCCAAAAAAAAATTTATTGCTCTTTTTTTAAAAAAAGTTATCGCATGTTCTGCTAACTTGATAATCAAGCTAGCAGAACAGTAGTTCAAAAATTTGATAAATCATCTATAATTAAATGCCAAAGTATTCTCTGAATTAAATGCAAATTTAATGTTCCAAGAAAAAATTTATTGTTCTTTTTTTAAGTTATCGCATGTCAGTAGTCAAAAATTTGATAAATCATTTATAATTAAATGCCAAAGTATTCTCTGAATTAAATGCAAATTTAATGTTCCAAGAAAAAAAATGTTGCCTTTTTTTTAAATCAAGCTAGCAGAACAGTAGTTCAAAAATTAATGAATCATTTATAATTGAATGCCAAAGTATTATCTGAATTTAAATGCAAATTTAATGTTCCAAGAAAAAATTTATTGCTCTTTTTTTTTAAGTTATCGCATGTTCTGCTAACTTGATAATCAAGCTAGCAGAACAGTAGGTCAAAAATTTGATAAATCATCTATAATTGAATGTCAAAGTATTCTCTGAATTAAATGCAAATTTAATGTTCCAAGAAAAAATTTATTGCTCTTTTTTTAAGTTATCGCATGTTCTGCTAAGTCGATAATCAAGCTAGCAGAACAGTATTTCAAAAATTGATGAATCATTTATAATTGAATGCCAAAGTATTACAGTCAAACCCGCTTATTAGAATACCTCTTAAAGGAATATTCCGGTTTAAAGAATAGAAATTTTAGGTCCCAAAACGTTTCTACTACCGACTAATGATCGGTTATTAGAATATCCCGGTTATAGGAATACTTCTGATTGGCACGAAGGCTATTCCAATAAGCGGGTTCGTAAATGCAAATTTAATGATCCAAGAAAAAATTGATTGCTTTTTTTTTAAGTTATCGCATGTTCTACTACTAAAATCTACTATATTTTCTACCAGATTCTAAAATCTACTAGATTTAAAATTTTCCCACTAAATCACAAGAAATTCTACTAGATCTAGTAGAAAAACTACTAAATTGGCGACCCTGAATATGGTACAAAAACTTCTATTGTGCAGTGAAGGAGAATGGCTCTAGAGTTTCTAATCGCATCTGCTTTTGGTAATAATTATTGCTAAAATTCCCACGGATTATTAACTTCCTAATTAAATTTATTGTTGGAACATTTCATTTGCATTTAATTCCGAGAATACTGTGGTATTCAATTCTTTGATATTTTATCAATAATTCTTGAACTACTGCTCAATGTTAAAGTTGAACTACTGCTAGCTTGAAATCAAGTTGGCGGAACATGCAATAAATTAAAAAAAAAAGAGCAATACATTTTTTCTTTGAACATTAAATTTGCATTTAATTAAAAGAATACTGTGGTATTCAATTATATGATATTTTATCAATAATTATTGAACTACTGTTCAATGTTAAAGTTGAACTACCGCTAGCTTGAAATCAAGTTGGCGGAACATACGATAACTTAAAAAAAAACAGCAATAAATTTTTTCTTGGAACAATAAATTTGGATATAATTCAGAGAATACTCTGGTATTCAACTATAGATAATCTATCAATTTGATACCGAAAATTGATAAATTATCTATAATTGAATACCAGTATTCTCTGAATTAAATGCAAATTTAATCTTCCAAGAAAAAATGTATTGCTCTTTTTTTTTAGTTATCGCATGTTCCGCCAACTTGATTTCAAGCTAGCAGTAGTTCAAGAATTATTGATAAAATATCAAAGAATTGAATACCACAGTATTATCTGAATTAAATGCAAATGAAATGTTTCAACAATAAATTTAATTAAGAAGTTAATAAACCGTGGGAATTTTAGTAATAATTATTACCAAAATCAGATGCGATTAGAAACTCTAGAGTCATTCTCCTTCACTGCACAATAGAAGTTTTTGTACCATATTCAGGATTGCCAATTTGGTAGATTTTCTACTAGATTTGGTAGAATTTCTTGTGATTTAGTGGGACATTTTTAAATCTAGTAGATTTTAGAATCTGGTAGAAAATATAGTATATTTTATTAGTAGAACATGGGATAACTTAAAAAAGAGCAATAAATTGTTTCTTGGAACACTAAATTTGCATTTAATTCAGATAATACTTTGACATTCAATTATAAATGATTCATCAATTTTTGTACTACTGTTCTGCTGGCTTGATTATCGAGTTAGCAGAAGATACGATAACTTTTTAAAAAAAAAAGGGAATAAATTTTTTCTTGGAACATTAAATTTGTCGTCTATAGGCGTCTATAGCCGTCATTTGACGTCTATAGGCGAATCCTAAGGATATCATGAACGGGCAGGATAACCAACGATATCTTATTACTAAGAATGGTAAAAAATAGAAGTGATGCACACAAAAGGAGAAAGTAAAATTATCTCGGATATTCAAAGAGAAACAACACTAAATAGTGGTCATTGTGCCTATTTGGTTCCAAATTTCATCCTAATCAATTATTCAATTATCAATTTATTTGATATTTTCACAGAAGTAGGGACTCTCACCCCTTTTTTGTGGGGTGGTGGAAAATTTTGTGGTCAAAATAACTACGGGAGTCGTTATAAAACCCAATTTAATTCAAAAACTGCTTTATATATACTTATATATTTTTTTAAAACTCAATACTGTTTGAGTTATTCGTGGTTGAAAATTTGGCATTTTCATTGAAACATAACACACATTGTCGAACGGTTTTTTGCGAATAACTTAACTATGGATGTAATGAAAAAATCTGTAACAAAAAAAAACATTTTTGTAGCTCATAAAAACTAATCGATTTGTTTTTTGAGATGTCTTTTAGTTGCAATATAAAGCAAGATACGGTAGGTGAAAGGAGACTTTTTTGGTAACGCTCGAATTGGTGCATTCAATTTGAAATAACAGAAGAGTACCGATTTTACGGGTATAATGCTACGAACACTTTTTATATAGCTTGAAAAGACTTAAAATGAGATTATTTAATGTCGATTGCATTCAAACTCAATGAGATATGGTGCAAAAAAGTTTGATCACTCATATATTTTAAAAAAAACTTAGCAGTAAACAGAATTGAAACACATCATTTTCCGTCTACAATAGTAGAAGTTAGACTGGTTTAAACGCATGGATTTTGAAAAAAAAAATAAGATCAAATTATAGAGCGCATTTTTAAATATTCTTAAAAATCTGCCTTTTTCTCCGTGTAATTTAAAAATTATAAGAGATACGAACAAAGATGATTCCGCACAACAATGTAAGATTTTTTTAACAACAATTTTAAGTTTTTCATTGCTGTATAAAGACTGTCAGAAATATCGCTACTTTAAGTTAGGTTGGTAACACGAGTATCACCTTTCTTGGGCCTCTTAACCCTTTCCCTTTTTTAAATCGAAAAATTAACCCTTAGCCCTCTACCTTTTTTCAAAAACGAAAGATTTTGAATTATTGTATTCAATGTGGTTTTTTTAAATTAACTTTAAAATAGTTTTTTCTATTCTCATACTATGTATAATATATCAATTATCATGTCACTACCTGTATCATAATGAACTTCATTATGATACAGATTTTCATTAAGATACAGATTTTTAACCAATATAATCGCGATATGGCATTCGCTATAAAGGTGGTACACGTGCAGTGACCAATGGCGAGTCAAATACATACGCTTTGACAGTTCTCAATATGTAAACAAACTGTCAAACTGACAAACTACTTACCTAATTTGTTTGCGTTACAAAATTAATAAATTTGAATATATTTTTGTTGTGAATGGTCATAGAAAAAATAGTGTATACAACTTGCATTTAATTATCATTATGAAGCTCGTTCTCTATAGGAAACTCGCCGCATACGGCTCGTTTCTTATCCCTCATACTCGCTTCATAATGACCATCATTAAATGCTCGTTGTATAATATACTATTAAAATGAGTGAAGTTATTGTAAAAGACCCAAATATTTTTTTTCAATTTTGGATCATTTACGAATTTTGATATAGATTTGAATGGTATCTTGGTATACCGACTGATCACTTTTCACAGTTGGTGGTGAAAATCAGTGCTGTAAAATTGGCATCACTCGTACTACATTAGATACTTGAGACAAGCCCATAGCCCATTTAAAGAGTTTATTACCAAATTAAAAATTTGGCTAGGTGAGGAAGCTCTTAATCCAATTAATTGCAGACCATAAAAATGCATAAACCACCTGCACTGCATGTGTTACTATTCATTTTATGAGGTTATTCATTTTTTTTTTAATTAATTTTGTATTCATGGATATTTTATACTAGAATGTGTTATATATCATTGGTGAGAGAAGATTTCAGAGAATAATTTTCAATCATAACAAAAAAAATAAAAAAGTTCAATTTGCGGACTTTGGCTGCCCTTAAAGTAAGTTTAGGTTAAACAAGGTTAAAGGAGAAGACTAAATCTTATTTCTGATAGTGTATAACCCACAAGCTTTTCCAGAGAACATAATGGGATTGCATATTGTGGATACTTAAATCCGATGCAATAAATAATACCTAGTCTAAAAAATTATCTTTTCAATGTCGTTGTATCTGTATAACACTATATAAATATGTATATCTAAAATATTGTGCAATGAAATGTTGCTTATTGCTCACGCTTAAACCATATCCCAACAAAAAATAATATATCTATGTATCTATATGTATCTATTTAGAAAACGGTATAAATACATTAACCAAACAAGTAATTGGCTTTATCTATAGTTTCTTGAAATAATCAAATCAGATTAATTTTATTATTATACTATTATTTTATCAACTATTTTTAACAATAGCAAGGGAGACAGATAGTTATCTATGCATTGTTTACGAAATACTAATAATAAATAATTTCTAAACTATTATTTTTGTAGATTGTAGATAATTTTACAAGTGATTTACGAGATTTTGTTTTGATTGATCATAGAAATAAACTAATCTACAGTTAATTATAGTTACCGTAGGAGTGATAAGATAAAATTAAAAGTTTTTTCGTTAGAAGAATGCACTTAATGCAGCTTTTAAAATAGAATCTTCAAAAGTCATATACAGGGTGTCCAGAAACTCTACCGACAAACGAAGACAGGAGGTTCCTCAGATAATTTTAAGACAATGTAACCCAATTCACCTAGTCCGAAAATGCTTCCTAAGGGAGCTAGAACTCTTTAAAGATGGCGCCATGTAATTAGTTTTTCTTAAATACCTTCAGAACGCTTCTATTTAGAAAAACGACAATGTGTATACATATTTACTTTCCAGACATGAATCGATTCAATCCATTGTGAATTTCTAGTACCGGTCATAGGCGTCCGTTTTGGGTAGGGCAATGGTTATTTTATCGCATAAATTTTTTGTCTTCAACTTTTAAGCATTTTTGATACTGGATTATTAAATTGTGAGGTATTCTAGTACTAAAAGGTACTCTTACTTTAAGTCGGTAGGACACACCGTTTTCTAGAAAAATCGATTTGAAAGTCTTTGGTTTTGGGAATTTAAAAAAAAATGAAAAAAATTAAAAAAAAAACAATGCATTTTACCAACTGAAAGCAAGAGTAACTTTTAGTACTCGAATATCTTATAATTGAATAATCTATTGTCAAAAATATATAAAAATTAAAGATAATTATAAGATAAAGTTATGCTGTAAAATAACTGTTGACCTACCCAAAACGGACGCCTATGACCGTTTCTAGAAATTCGCCATTAATGAAATTGATTATTCTCTGGAATATAAATAAATGTACCAGTTTTCATCTTTCTAGATAGTTTTTTTTTAATCTTTTTTTTTAAATTCAAAGAACGAAAAATTTTCAAATCGATTTTTCTAGAAAACGGTTTATCCTATAGACTTCAAGTAAGAGTACCTTTTAGTACTACAATACTTTATAATTTAATATTTCAGAGTCAAAAATGCTTAAAAATTAAATACAAAAAATTTAGGCGATAAAATAACCATTGCCCTACCCAAAACGGACGCCTATGACCGGTACTAGAAATTCGCAATGGATGGAATCGATTCACTTCTGGAATGTAAATATGCATACCAATTTTATTTTTTATAAATAGAAGCGTTTTGGAGGTATTTAAGAAAAACTAATTACATGACGCCATCTTCAAAGAGCTCTTAGCTCCCTTGGGAATCATTTTCGGACTAGGTGAATTGGGTTAAATGGTCTTAAAATTATCTGAGGAATCTCCTGTCTTCGTTTGTCGGTAGAGTTTCTGGACACCCTGTATACTCTAGACCAGGGCATTTAACACAAAACAAATCGATTTTTAAATGCAGCACCTAGAGAATTGCAACATTTTGCATTGTGTTCAGGATGATGTCAGGAAAAGTATACAATAGAAAAATGGGTCCGATTTTGTTACTCGGCGGTTTTTGGAGTCACTAAAGACGAATAATACGCTGACGTGCGAAGTTCTGATACTAATCAGAACCAACCACCAGAGCACCCGATCTCAAGGTTTACTGCTAAGGCACGTCATCTGGAGTTTCGAAGGTTTTCGGCACTAAATTGGTGCAAAAACGGGGATTTTTGGGGATCGTTAAACAAGAATACGTCATTAGAACTGACTCCCGATGCACCTGGTGCTCAAAACCCACCAAACTCCAGAAGATAACATGACTTAGCAGTGACCTTCGGCACCAGCTGATCTGGGTGTTGCTTTGCATGGCGTATTCGCATTTAGCGACCCAAAAAAACCACCTAGTATTCTATTTGCATGCATTCAGTGCCGAAAACCTTCGAAACTCTAGAAGATGACGTGGATTGGCAGTGACCGTGGGCACCACGAGTGTCCAAGGGGTCTGTTCTGTGTTCATCAACCCCAAAAAAACCCCCCGTGTAATCTGTTTGCATCAATTTAGTGCCGCAATCACTAGATACTCCAGAAGATGACATGACCCTAGACATCAGGTGCGTCGTGTGTCGGTACTGATGGCGTATTCGTTTTCAGCATCCCCAAAACCCCCCGAGTAATCTATTTGCATCAATTTAATGCCGAAAACCTTAGTGTCTTAGGTGTGACACTAGACACCAGGTGCTCAAGGGTCGCTTCTAATAATGTATTCGTGTTCAGCGACTCTAAAATCCTCCAAGTAATCTGTTTTCATCCATTTATCGCCGATAACCCTCTTAGTCCAGTCGGGTTAGACGAATAACAGGCCTAACCTTGCATTAGGAGCTGCCCCAAATTTTATTTCTTTAATCTTTAGGGGGGGTCAATAGTAGTGTAAATTTAAAATCTCGACTGAATTCCGCCATTGCGTTAGCCGCCATCTTGATTTTAAACGAGAACCGTTTTTGCTCAATATCTCCGTCATTTTCAACTTTTCGACAAAAAGTATACCAACCAAAATTGTTGAAAATGTAATTTTCTATCATTTCTATTTTTACAATTTTTTCGTACCATCGATATTTTCCGAGTTATAGCGGAAAATAGTGACAGTCATATATAAATAGAGCATAATTATTGAATTATCTCGTTTACTGTTAGTTTTACGACAAAAATGTCCCTATATAAAAATAGAGAGAATTGAATTCTACACAATTTTAGTTTCTTTCATTTTTTTGCTAAAGTTAGTATTTAAGGTAGTATGTATGCGATTATGGCGCGGGCGTAAGACCTGATTGATTTTGTAGCAATTGTTTTTGTTCAATATCTACGCCATTTTCAACTTAAATTGTTCCAAAAATGATTTCCTACAATTTCTTTTAACAATTTTTTTCATGCGGTTGATATTTTCCGAGTTAAGTTGGAAAATATTAAAAAGTGGTGGGGGAGCATAATTACTGAATTGAATCTTTTTTCCGAGCTGCCCCAAATTTTATAATTATATCCTTTAGGGGAGATCAATAGTAGTGTAAATTTACATAAACAAAAATAAAGAGAATTATATTTTATACAATTTTTGAAACTTCCAATGAAACACCAACCAAACTAAGTACATAAAAGACATAAATAATAACTCATATACATTAAGTTCATTTAATTTTATTAACTAGCGGGTTTTATTGGTTGAATTTGTCTGTCGATAACTAAGTTTCATGTCAGCTAACATATTTTAATATTTCAACAATTTTTTTTTTATTTTGGATCCCGTTTGGGGGGAATTTTCCCATTCCCCCCCCCCCCTTAGACCCGCCACTGGTTCTCTCGAAAAATTGTAGTAAATCGTAACTGCAACAATTTCAGGCCTTACATTTTTTGTCGAAAAGTTGAAAATGGGGAAGATATTGAACAAAAACAATTGCTTTAAAATCAATTGGGTCTTAGGAAGCTCGCATACCAAAAGCGATATCCGATCGATATATGTAACACGCAACATCCCATATAGTCCAGACTGTATCGTCGTCCCCGTTAGGTAAATTATTTCGATCCGTCTTTTTTTGCACAAAAGTTTTTACTTAAATAAAGGTCCTTATAACAAATACACGGTGCCGGGAGGTGCCGCGGTCGGATAATTGTTTAAACAATTTTTTTAAACAAATTTAAAAAATCAATTTTTTCACTTCGTACCAATTTTTTTAGATTCTTTGGGACATTATGAGCAAAAAAATCTCTTATGATTTTTTTCTAGAATTAATTGTTGTCGAGTTATACGCGATTTAAAATTTGAAAAACGCGAAAATAGTTATTTTCAAGGCTTTAACTCTGTTAAAAATTATTATTATGAAAGTCAGAAAGTGACTAAATCAAAGTTTAAAGCCCCCTTACATGATCCTGAAGAAATTTGTGACATTAATGTATTAAAAAGCTGTTATTTTTAATTATTAACAATGAGCGCTAACAGCGTATTGAGGCGGCCATCAATGTGGGTGCGAGTAAGATGCACCATTGGACTGCCGGAATGGTGCATCTCTTTTGCACTCACATTGACAGCCGCCTAAATACGCTTTCAGCGCTCATTGTTAATAATTAAAAATAACAACTTAGTAATAAATTAATGACACACATTTTTTCAGGATCATGTAGGGGGACTTTAAACTTTTATTTTTTCACTTTCTAACTTTCATAGTAATAATTTTTTCCGAAAATCGGTCAGAAATTGAGATATTTTTGAAAGAAACGTTCGATATTTCCTTATACTTAGCCATTGCCTGGAAATGAAAAATAACTGTACGGAAATGTTATTTTCCACCCACCTCTACCGAAAGTATACTTTTCCGGACCTGATTGTAGGGAGCAAAGTTGTACTTTTCCTCCCTAGGGAGGAAAAGTAAAAGTGACGTCATAGTATTTCATTCATGAAATATAACTTATTGACGCCCTGTGCAATATCTTTTTTTATTACTTAAGTATCTATACATTTTAACGTTTATTTATAAAACATCCAGTAGTTTGCAGAATGGTAAAAAACAGTAAATTTTTATTTTGATTTAACAATGTTTACATTAATAATTTGACTTATATTTGACAGTTGACAGTTATATTGTACCTACTTGTTAGTTTTAGTTTTAATAAATTTTGTTGGTTAGTTACATAAATAAATTAAGTAAAAATGAAAAAATGACTTGTACTTTGAGGAAAGTGGAAAAACCATATGTATAACATGGGAGTAAAGTGCCTTTTCCTCCCTTGAATGATTATTGCCCTCCGCTACGCGTCGGGCAGTAAACTTCATTCTCGGGAGGAAAAGTAGCACTTTCCTCCCTTGTTATACAAATAGCTATTCCTTACTATACATAAGGAATAGTATATTGTACAACAGGGAGAAATATGTCATTTTCTCATGTGTTGTATACTGTACTTTTTCTATGGATGCGGTTGTGTTATGACGTCATGAGTTTAAACTGCAAAATTGAATAATTTAGGTGCTTTTACGTATATTATATACATAAATTGAAATAAAATACATATACATGTAGTTACTTAATATTCTTAAAATTTATATACTTACCTTATTTATTTAAAATTCTAATTAACAGTTATTTTCGAACAGTTTTGAAAGGTAATTCCTGGTAAGTTTTGCTCTAACACATTTTATTTGACAATATTAAATTGTGCTTGTATTGTGCATGTTACCATGGAAACGGCGATCATATATCGTCGCCTTAGTACTATAACTTAATAACTCCAAAATTGATGTTTTTGAGATAACTAGTTCACAAGATGTATTTTATTTGCCTCCATATTTTGTAAAAACTTGATAGCTCGCTCCAAACGGGTTAAGTATTTATTTATGATTGACGGAAGTTGATAAAACTCAAATGCCCCTAACATTCAGTGCTAAAAGTTGACAAAGATAAGTTATCAAGCTATTATTTAATTGAAATAATCGTGAATACGACATACACTGAATGCTATAACTAGATAACTCGAGTTATCTAGTTGTAGCACATGTTTTTTCTGAAACCATTGAGCTTACCACATAATTGCTATCTGTTTATTCGGTTCATTTTAATGCAAGAATTGTTAGCAGATCTGGTAACCCCCATGGCAGGGGGCTAATTTTCAACAAAATAATGTATAAAATATTAGTTGTGTTAAAAAGTTCACTTATATGCAACTTGACACAACATGCGACATTACCAAATGTTAACATTATGGTAGTGCTAAAAGTTGATAACTTTAATTTTTCATAGTTTTTTCCATATTGGAAAACAAATTTGCACCGTATTCCTAAATAGATCAGTTACCAAAAAGTTAAGGAACAGTATTTGAGAGCCGCAGAGGGAATTCCGTATTTACCAACATCATGGTAGCAGCACAAATATCTTTAAAATCTTTAAACTCGTTTATCTCAAAACTACTAATTTCGTGTTATCAAGTTATAGTATTAAGACGACGATATGGAAAACCGTACGAGAACCCGTGAGAAAAAATATTTCCCACTGCAATGGCCGACTTTTCTCACTGCATGAGAAATTGTTCGTTTTGAATGTATGTAAGTAGTGAGAGAAGTTGCACATTGTATAACATCCATAGAAAAATATTTTTTCCTTAGAGCAGATTCAGAACAAATTTATTATAAGTACTGTCAAAAATAAGCAAATACGTCAAATTTGACAATTCAATATTTTTGTTTCTATAGTTACAAAACATGTACTTGGTGGCATCACGAATATTTGAGTCAGAATATGTCTATTTGAAAATTTTAACATATTTATTTTAATATAATTTAAATGTTAGATTTTCGAAAAAATAGTATGTATACCTTGCAGGAAAAGCAACATTCCCGGACTCTGTATTCCCTTGTCTCGGCTTGCGCCTCGACAGCAATCTTTACATCGTCCGGGAATGTTAAGTTTTTCCTACTAGGTACACAATGTACTATTAACCGAGTTATTAAGCCTTAAAAATGGCCATTTTCTCTCGTTTTTTAACTTTTAAATCGCGTATAACTCGACAACAATCAATTTTAGAGAAAAATACAACCGACCTTTTTTGTTTATAATGACCCAAAGAGTCTAAAAAAATTATACCTACGGAGTGAAAAAATTGATTTTTTTAATTTGTTTTAAAAAATTATTTAAACAATTTTCCGACCGCGCCACTTCCCGCCACCCTGTGGATTTGTTATAAGGACCTGTTTTTGAGTAGGTTTGTACAAAAAAACGAATCGGAATAATTTACCTCACGGGGACGATGACACAGTCTGGTCTAATATGTTTCAACGGTTAACAGGCATCCCTTGAACGCACTTAAACTAAAATTCCTAGAATTCCGATGCAACGGCGATCGGATTCTCAAGAAAAGGGCAGTAAAGAGTGCCCAGATGTGCAAATGTGTGTGTTTGGAATTAGGGCGTAGAATATAATTAGGGATAATAGGATAAATTTATTTAAGTTTTGAGATAATAATACGTTTATTTAATTCAATTTTTTACAATGATTTGTTTACTTACAAAATAAACGTAAAAAAGTCTTAAAAGGATAAACGTGCTTGTTGACTTATCTATCTAATGTTTACAGATTAATACCTATTTACAGTTTTTTGACAAATCATTTTTTTAGAGATTCTAACTATGTTCGACCGCAGACGTTCGGATACAATTAGCGTCTCTTTGCAAAGACAATGGCGTCGACTTTGCAAAGTAACAAGACACTTACTCAACACACACACTACACATTACATCTGAGTTAGTGATAAGTTATCCAATTACGTGGCTAAAGGTTCTAGTTCTAAATCAAGGCCAGAATCAGAGAAAAAAAAACATGTTATTTTCTAGTATAATTTAAATTTATTAAATTGTTACACAGATCCCATTTTTCTTTAGTCCAAGTAGTAAATAATTTTATATGTTCATAATAACATAATCTAAATCTTTCTACTTAACGGTGCAAGGTGTTTAAAAAATACATTTCATGTATCTATATCATATACAAATCGTCTCCACTCTTGTTTATTCTTAGCCCTTCGCTTCGCTTCAGTCCCAGTTGTGTTCTTCTCTTACAATGCTGTTTCTTATTCTATCGCGTCTTGTAATTCCTTTTACTTTTCTTGGGTACTTCATGTCCATTGAGTTTATTCTACTTTTCGATGATTGTGTTAGCACCCAGCTGTCATTACCATAGGTAAGGATTGGCCTGAAGATCGTTTTATATACCTCTATCATTGTCCTCATCTTGCCTCATCCTTGCCTCATCCTGCTGCTTACTCCTTTTTTCCAATGAATGCTCTGTTTAAGCTGTAGTAGATTCTGAACGGCATGGTTATCCTTTCATTGACTTCTTCTTCTTCTGATCTTCCTCCATTTTATATTTTCACACCCAGGTATTTATATGTTGTTACTTGTTCTAATTTCTGGTTATTTATCTCTATATTTACTTGTTTATCCTCATTTCCCATGACCATTATCTTTGTTTTCTCCATGTTTATGTTCATATTTCTTTCTTTAATAATATGAAAAAAAACAATTTTTATATAAATAAAAATTTGTGATATTTTTAAAGTTAATGCTGACGGTAAAATATTGCAAAACCTATAAATTTGTAAAGAACCCTTTAAAATAACATGAAAATCTGGCATAGACATATGTAAGTAGGTAGAATGTGGGGCGAGTTTCATCCCTTCCCGAGGGTGAAAATTATACGTTCAAAATAAGGCCGGAAATGGATAAACTACGTAATTTTAAGCAATTTTTGTTCTATAGCATTTTTTCACTAAGTTAAAACTTTTCGAGTTTTTGAGAGTAAATATGTTCATTAAAAAAAAATATATTTTTATACGGTTTCTTGCAAATAACTCAAAAACTAAGTAATTTTATCAAAAAAAAACACTCCTAGCAAAAATGTTCATGTCTGTTCATGTAAAACAATTGCTGGACTATGAATAATGTTTCACTGAAATGCATTCAGTGGGTGCGTCATCGACGCATTTTTCTTTCTTTTCTCTGACATCTTAAAAATTGCCAAGCTGCAATAACATCTTTTTCGCTTGAACGGATTTTTCAAATACTGATTGATATTCGGAAGTTCCAAAATTGGCACGCTCCTGTATTCTACATAATGATAAAATGTGTTATGGGACGTTATCTCTGTTGAGTATAAACAGATGTACGCTATTATGAACTGTGCAACATTTTACGTATGAATTTTATTGTATGTGTTGCATTTGGTCTGAGAGCTTCCTTACGCTCGCGCCTTTACCGCATACGTACTACCTTAAATATTGATTTCATCAAAAAAATGAAAAAGATCAAAATTGTACAAAATTTAATTCTCTTCATTTTTGTGTGGGTTAAAATTTGTTGTAAAAGTAATAATAAACGAGATTATTTCATTCATAGGAGATTCTGACCAATAGAAAGCTACAGAAATCTGAATTAAATCGATAATTTTTGATAATTGCCCGTCGTTAAGTATATTACGTCAGATGCCCTTCGTTGCTACGAAAAAATACATTCAGTGACATTAATGACAATTAATGTTTTAAAAATTATAAAAGTGATGACTTTCAATTGTCAAATATTTATAAAAACTTTGTGTTTAATTGTACTAATTTGTAATTACATAAATAAATTACAATAAAATTTTGGTTTTGAACAGTTTTATTCATGAAATAATCGCAACAAATTGCACTAGAACTCTAAAATTAATATAGAATTTTAGAGCTCTTGTGCAATTACTACTGATAATTCAATAAATCAATAATTATGCTTTAACTGTCACTGTTTTCCCCATAACTCGGAAAATATGGACCGCACGAAAAAAATTAAAATAAACGAAATTATAGAAAATCGCATTTTCAACAATTTCAGTTTGTATATTTTTTGTCGAAAAGTTTAAAATGGCGGAGATATTGAGCAAAAACGGTTCTCGTTTAAAATCAAGATGGCGGCTAACGCAACGGTCAAATTCAGTCGAGATTATAAATTTATACTACTATTGACCCCCCTAAAGATTATAAAAATAAAATTTGGGGCAGCTCCTAATGCAAGGTCAAATGGTATCCCGACTGGGCTATCTAACCTCCATATAACGTGCTTTAGCAGTGACCCTGGGCACCAGAGGCTCCGGTGATCGATTCTGATGGCGTAGTCGTGTTCAGCGGCCCCAAAAACCACCGAGTAACAAAATCTGGCCGTTAGCATACTTAGTTTGACATATTTGTGCAATTTTGGATGCATTTTATGCATTTTAAAATGCAATTTCCACCCATTTTTCTATTGTAGACTTTTTCCTGTATTTAAAAAGCGATTTATTCCAGTGTTTTTAATCCTAAATGCCCTGATCTACTCCTGTTCTCCTTAAAGTTCTTTTAGTAGATTAGCATAGTCATCATAATACACACGACCTAACCAATCCTAGTAATACTACACTTGTTTCAATCCAAAATAAGGGGAAATTAACAATTCAACTTCCGCCTTTGAGTGGAATTACTCTCAAGCTGGAATCATTCTTAGAAGAGGTTAAGTATCTTAGAATTTTCCTTGGTGGAACGCGCAACTGGCCCATATTACCACTGAAGCAACAAGGACTGTCTTGCTTTAAGACCAGCAAAACATGGAGTCTTAAACCTAAAATGATCCCTTGGTCATATTATATCACATAGAAATATTAGATAAAGCGTAAGCACCTATCAAAACGATGAACAATAAAAAAAAATTATCAATAGTTCTCGCCAACGACAATAAAGAAGAAGCACTAAAAAATGCAAGTGCCAGCATGAGGTTATCAATGTGTTTTTGATATTGATAATATTAAAAATATCAATATAAAATAGGGAAATCACAACAATTAAATAGATATATTGGAATTTATCGATTAAGAAAAAGTGGTATATATCTACAATTTATAAAACAGTTTATGGATTAAGTAAACGAATCCATGCGTTATATAGCTGCACAACACAAGGCAAAAAGTTTTAAAATAATAATTGCTGTTAACATTATCAGGAGTATATGAATTTTTAAGTGCAATTACGAACCAAGTTATTTTTAAATAACTAGCCCACATGCAATGTATCCATGTATACGTTTTACGTATCATCACAGTACCTACCATAGTTTGTTTCTATTGCATTGATGGCAAATTCTTATGTATAAGTAAAATATATTTTGTGACATATAAATAATTTTAAACGGATCAGATCCCAGCTCATCAACAAACATAGATCGTAACAATTAGAAAAAAAAAAGAAAATATTTATCAAATTAAATCTATTGTAAAACGAGGAAAACAACGAAAAGCCCTAGATACAAAGTTTACTACTTTTTAAACAATTAGAATAATTGAAATCATCGTCATCATTCTCTTTGCCTTATCCCTATGCGGGGTCGGCTTCCCTAATTGCATTTCTCCACACAATTCTATCTTCGGTCATATCAATGTTAATCCCCTTTACCAACATGTCCTACCTTATCGTCTCTCTCCAGGTCTTCTTTGGTCTGCCTCTCCTACTCCTTCCAGGAATCTGCACTTCAGCTATTCTTCGTATTGGGTGATTAACTTCTCGACGTTGAACATGACCAAACCATCTTAACCTATGCTCTCTCATTTTGGCATCAATTGGTACCACACCTAGACTTCCCCTAATATACTCATTTCTAATTTTATCCTTCTTTGTCACTCCACTCATCCATCTAAGCATTCTCATTTCCGCCACATGCATTCGTTGTTCCTCTTTCTTTTTCACTGCCCAACATTCAGTTCCGTGCATCATAGCCGGTCTTATGGCTGTTTTATAGAATTTTCCCTTCAGCTTCATTGGAATTTTTCTGTCACACAACACACCACTCGCTTCTTTCCACTTCATCCATCCAGCCCTAATTCTACTGCATGCATCTCCATCTATTTCTCCATTACTCTGTAACACCGATCCTAGGTACTTAAAACTATTGCTTTTCACAATCATTTCACCATCCAAAGATACCATTTTATTTGTAGTAACTCCATCTTTAAATGAACATTCCAAATACTCTCAAATTAGAATTACTCAAATTACTCAAGTTAGAATAATTGAAACAAAAATATAATAAACAATATTTTAAATCCAAGACTTTTCGTTAATAAACTGCTTCCTGGCTGCATCCTGTATCTCTTATAATAGAGGACACTTTGACCACGCATTTACCTTCTCTCCGTCTAGGAATAGGACCGAAAGACAATTTCTAAATACTCAAAACTGAGTAAAGATGAAAAATAATAAAGGCAGTTTTTGTTTTTATTCGATTCAGAGTTGGACTACCATCTCCATATAGCTATTTCAGCATCCCATGCATCTTCAGTGAAGCTATGTAGTCACAACTCTGAAGCGAATATTAACAACCCTGCCTATTTAAGGGAAACTATCGCGATACGATGATATTATTATTTTTAAATCTATTGTGTATTGATTCAGTACTCAACGTGTACGCCATGTACCAGGACATTATCATTAGCAGAGAACGACGACCACATTAGTCATTAGTAACAAGTTTAGAAAAGGCCAGTACTACTCGTTTCAACAATGTGGGTTGCCACCACGGTTCCGGATGGCACTCATTCGATTTGGCATAGAACTCATCACGTTTTGGTTGTCCTTTGGGGAAAAGTAACCCATTACTTGATGACAGCTATTCGAAACTTTTCACATATTGATGGAGGAGGACTACGACGTGTTACATGACTTTTGAAAATGCTCCATACTTATATGCTCAATAATTTTAAGGTCGGAACTTTGAAAAGGCCAGTCCCATTTTGGAATATCATTATGTTCAAGATACTGTATTACAATATTTGCCGTGTGTAGTCTCGCATTATTCTGCATTAGCAGAACACCATTGCCACACAGCATCACATTATATTCTAGGATCTCCTTTATGTTTCTGTGCTCTGTTAATGCGCCCCTCTCAATTAAGACGAGATTCGTGTGTGCCTAAAAAAATACCTAATAATGTGCCTACCCAAAAACACTACTGATACCAGGCGCGGATCCAAGGAGGGGTCAATTGCCCCTTCCTTGAGACTTCGCCTGGCCATGGCCCCCTCCGAGAATTTAAAAAAATAAATATTTAAATATTTGCACTTCAAATGTTTTTAGTTTCAAACATATATCCATATAATATAATAATACATATTATGTACAAAACAAGGGATAAATATGTCTTCTGGACTAGAATTGAACAAAAGCAGTAACGGAGGCTTCAAGAATGACATAGGATGTTTTGTAAATCAAAATGTTGATAATTTTACAAAGTGCCAATTGTTAGGACGACCTTGGCAGCCATCAAAATGATATCAATTTCCATATTCTGTAGACACAAAGAATAAAAAGAAAAAGAATAAGAAAGAAGAATGAAAAATGTGGTCACAATAAAGGGATGGCAGCCCAAAGCCTTGCCACGAAACCCTAAACATCTTTCCCCAAACTCATGGAGAACAGAAGGAGCCATACAAACCCATGAAAAAACATCGTAGCACAAGGAGTGCGTTCAGGTTGGGCTGGATTTTCTACAAAGTTATCGCAACCCGTAAAAGTCAGTCATTAACCAGACATACTCTCAGAGGTCTAAACAGATACAAGAAAATAGAGAAATACTACGACCAATATAGTGTTCTTAGACCGACAAAATATTCCTCTAAGGGGCCATCGTGATGATGGCCTTCTGAACCTATCAATGAGAGAAATTTCAGGGAATTTTTAAGGATTAAAATCGCATCAGGAGATGAGACTCTTAAACAACACCTATCCACAGCATCTTCCCGAGCAACATAGACATATTGTGGTGAAGAAATAATTTAACTAATAATGAATCAGATTCAAAGTTCAAATTATTACTCTGTCATATTTGACGAAACGACCGACGTATCCCAGGTGGAACTGCTTTCTCTAAATTTAAGATACATACACAATAACAACATTCGTGAGTGATAAAATACTTAGTGATAATCAAGAAAGAGGGGAAGAACGAAGAACAACGCCTGACAGGAGAAGCCTTGGAAAAATAGTATTAAACTTGTTGAAAGAACTGCACTTGGATCCGAAGAAATGTGTAGGAATCGGTACTGACTTTAATAGTATTTTAATAACGATAAGTTTTGAGTGTCTTTATGCCACTCAAAAGTGTGTGAAAAATGCCTTAAAACTCACCACTTTAGCCATCATTTTTCCCCCAGTTTCCCGTTACTCCCCCAAAAAAGCCCATGGCCCCCACCGAAAATCGGCCCTGGATCCGCCCTTGCCTGGTGTCGCCTTTTTTTAAGAAAGAGATAATTACGATTGAAAATAAATAGTGAGTTTTGTGTCCTGTTGACATTTGAATAACGAAATGAAACATGAAACAGAATTCCTTCTCCAAGGTACGTGTTCTCGGTCTTACTGTATGGTGTCGAGTCTTGGACTGTGAATAAAATCGATCTACTTACCTAAATCGCCTTGAGGCTTTCGAAATGTGGTTCTCTAAAAGAATTTTAAAAGTATCTTGGGTGAAGAAGATTCGAAACTCCACAATACTAGAACATCTCAGCAAGACTACTGAGATTATAGAAGGCATCAAGAAGAGAAAAGTGGAGTATTTTTGACATGTAATGAGAAGTTTCAAATATAGGTTGCTACAAAATATTAGGCAAGTGAAAATCGAAGGCAAACACAGTCCAGGACGAAAAAGCACTTCGTGGTTGATTTACGGTGGCAGTGAATAAAATTTAGATAGCTATGATAGTAACCAACGTCCTGAAAGGACATGGTACATGAAGAAAAATAAAGTAACAGCCCATACCGAAAAAGAATCCTGCGTACGCGAGTGACGAGAAAATTTTTATTTCATTGCCCCCTCCTTGCAAGTTTGCTGGATCGGCCGTTGACTGATACACCACCAAACGCAATCCGGTGTGACCGAGTGTAGGCAGCATAACGTTCTCCAACCCTTTTGTAGATCTTATTTGGACTATTTTTACCATCAATTATTGATATTCTACACTTATCCGTAAACGTAAACAATACTTTCTTCCAATCGTCTATTGTCCAACTGGCGTGTTCACCTGTGCCTTTTGTTATTAGCAGTAAGTAATGGCTCGTTGCTTGCTTTCAAACTGTCAAACCTTATTTTTTTAACCTTCATCGAACAGTAAAAATGCTTATTACTGCTCCGTGGGTTTGCTGAATATGACTTTGAAGCATTTTAGCAGTTTGCGTCAGTTTTCGCAATGTAGCAATTGTGAGAACGCAATCTTCCCTGAATGCTTTCTTCCTGTTGGTGCCTGTAGAATACTACAATAGTTCAGACAGTTCTCAAAACCAGCAATTCCATGACATTTCGTTGATTCGTAAATAATGAATTCTGAGAATTTGTTTATTCTCTTTACAGAAAAAAAAAAAAGAAATGAAAATGGAGAAACATAAAAAGTGTATAAAATTTCCTAAATTTTGAGAGTGCTGTTTTCTCTGACACGCAGTTTAATCGATGGTGAATACTTTCAACCATTATTATAATTTTTTGCTACTTTGTTTTTAAAATTATTTAAGTTATCAATTAATTTCCATTTAATTACCATTTTACTTTCTTTACTTTATCTAAAGGAATAATTAAAGGTCAATCTTAATTAGAGTCAATAATTTGCACTTTATTTTTTAACTAGTATCTACTGCTAATTACTGAAAAGTACAGGCCTTCTAATAGTACGGCATAAATAGCATAAAACAAAAAATATCTCGAGAGCTTTACCTCACGAAATATCCAAAGAAAATATATGCAAAATTTTAGGTGGATTGGTCAAGTGGTTTTTTAGTTACAATGTCCACCGCCTTTGAAAAAGGCAGTTTTGATAAAAAGGCGTTTAAGGTTTTGTCACCTGCGCGCTGGCGCGAGCCTGCTGCAAAGCTGATCGAAGGTAGGGACATTCAACATGCTGTATTTCCGGTAATTTTACTCCGATCAATCTATCTATCAATCTGAAATTTTCCTGAAGTATTCTTAAAGTACTTTTCGAAGTACTAAATCGAAAATTTCTAAATTACCCCCCGCCCCATACTCTTTTTTGTAAATTATGAGAAATTCTACTAGGCCAATCCACCTAAAATGAGAAAAAAATATATTTTTTTAGAAAAGGTGAGGTAACGCTGTCGAGATATTTTTTGTTTTATGTTTGTTTTTTGTTTAACAATAAAACATTTGAATTTCACCCTTCTTGCAAAAAATTTCGTTGTTTTGACTTCTGAGTGATGCCAAATAGTCAAAAATCATTAAAACTAAAAAACTTGAGAGCGTTACCTCAAGAAACTCATAATGTTAATAAAATCTTTTTGAATTTTTTATTTGACATCATCCAATGATGATTGATGTCACAAATGGGCATGATCCATTTTTTAGGGGTCTGTAAAAATTTGCCACCGTTGGCTTATTTTTCAATATTTTTCCTTGATTATTTTTTTGAATATTTTTGAGATGTACTGAATTACTGAATACATTTGTTTAATGTAAAAATAAAATAACTCTACCACACTGCCAAAAAAACAAAAATTTGCTTGAAATGTTGATTTCAAACCCTACGCCCGCACTCCTCTCTTTGAGGATAGAAATGAACATAATTTGATAGCCAACCCATGCGAGTCATATTTGTTTATGTATGACATTGTATAAAAAAATGTTTCTTCCGGTATACAGGTGGATGAATGTCGACCTAGATTCGGATCTTAGACTATAAGTAATGTTTATGTTTGCATAACTTTTATACATGTAGGTATACCTTATATTTCTCATAATTTCATAAAATACAACTTATATATTATCTTTACAGATAAAAATCTTGTGTCACGATGTTTGTTTACGCTAATATCCGAAACCACTGAACCAATTCCAATGCAATTTTGTGAAAGTATATTGTTTGGTCCAACTTAATAGGTCTTTGGCCACACTTTTAAAAATGTATTACCTAAAAATGGAAGAAACCATATTTAAAAATGAACATCAATGTATTGCTTTTGCGGATGATCTAACAATATTAGCAAAAGCAAAGAAAGAATTGAAAAGAATTCTGAAAAGGATAGAAAAAGAAGCAAATAGGTTTGGTCTGAAGATAAATGAAAAGAAAATTAATACATGATAATTGGTGATACACAGCAAGACAATGAAGAGTTTATAAAAATACAAGGGGAGAAAGATTACATATTATACAGATTTGACAGAGTGGAAGAGTTTACTTACTTTGGTGTGAAAGTAAAGGAAAATGGACATGAAGATAAAGAAATAGAATCCATAATTACAAAAGGCAACCACAAATACGGAATGCTGAGATCCTTAGTGAAATCTAAGTTTGTTTCAATAAAAACAAAAGAAAGAATTTACAAGACAGTGATTAGAGCTACGGTTGTATATGGAGCTGAATTATGGGTTTTAAGAAAGGCAGATGAAGAAAGATTAGAAAGATGGGAGAGGAAAATTCTCCGATCAATTTACGGAGGCATAAATACACAAATGGGATGGAGAAGAAGGACAAATAAAGAGTTGGAAGAGCTGTCTACGGAAACACCTGTCACCGCAATATTAAAGGCGCATAGAATAAGATGGCTGGGATATGTGCAAAGATTGGAAAACCGTAGAATGACCAGGATGATATTGAAC
The DNA here is from genome assembly GCF_917563875.1 of Diabrotica virgifera virgifera. Lineage (NCBI taxonomy): Eukaryota > Metazoa > Arthropoda > Insecta > Coleoptera > Chrysomelidae > Diabrotica > Diabrotica virgifera. The sequence continues at coordinate 54,795,997 of NC_065443.1, read as the reverse complement.
AGGAAACCAGTAGGGAAAAAAAGGAAAGGAAGACCCCGTAAAAGATAGTTCGACAGCGTCGAAGCAGATTTACGAGAATTAAAAATAGATAACTGGAGAAACAAGGTATTAGACCGAAGAGAATGGAGAGGAGTGGAAAGAAGAGCGCAAGAGAAATTGTAACATAAGAATGTGCCACGAATTGTAAAATGACGGCTATATATATTTATATATTTATATATTTATATGATGTATTTTTTAATTGACAAATTAATATTGTATATTGTAGATATGTATAGTAAAAAAAAATGTAATTGTGTTTTTCACGCCCAGGACCTACATGGGCTGTTGAGCAAAATAAATAATAAAAAATTACCTCCATCATGAGAATTTTTTCATTCAGTTATTAATGTCGAGTCGGACAACTTTTCTTTTTCAGAAAATTCTCAGGAGAGGACGTTTCATAAAAATAGAGGTTTCTTTACTTCGGTGCACCGACAGCTGCAGTACTCTTAAAAATTTGTCGGACAATATTACCAGTTAATTGTAAATATTTTTATCAAACAATCCTGCAAAATCAGCTGTGAGAGTATAAATTTTATAAGTATTTATGATTCGTGTGTAAAATATTATTGTAATTAGTTATAGGTATTTGTAACTTATGTTTAAAAAAATGTAAAAAAAATTGAAAAACAAATAATAAAAAAATTAAACAAAAATAAATTTTAAAAAAATGATTAAATTAAAAAAAATCTACTATTTTAAATAATCTAATAACTAAAAAAATACAAAAAAAATATAAAATAAAATTTTAAAGAAAAAAATGACCAAGAGGATTTAAACCTCCGAGGGGTTGAACCGGGTTGACATCTTATCGTAGTGACAAAAAAAAACAAAACAAAAAAAACAAAACAAAAAACAAAGCAAAAAAACAAAACAAAAAAAACAAAAAAAATACAAAAAAGAATGCATTTATTTTAAATATTAAGATTAATAATTTTGTTTGTAAAATGTATACACTATGTGTTCTTGATAAACATTAAGTATTACATATTTATAATATTTATTAACATAGTATGTACATTAGCTGCAATGAGTAGGTAAAATAACAAGTAAAAAATGGTAATATTATTATAATAACCATGTTTCATTAATTGGCAATATCTTTAATACATTTACTTTTGATTGAGACTGGCTGAATGACTATAGTCCAAGCAAAAAAAATGATTCGTGTGCTCCCCCTCTTTGGATGTCGCACTATGGAGTCATAAATGATTTTTTTTCTGCAGGATTGTTTTGATAAAAATACTTACAATTTACTGGTTACATTGTCCGACAAGTAAGAGTAGTAAGAGTTGATTCACACAAACCATCGATTATAGAAATTAAATGTTACTGGGTGTGCTCAAATCGTGATAAGTAGTTGAAACGGTCAAAACAAAGAGACGCACACTCATCAAAAAAGCACGTGAGATTATACTCGTATAATGTAGGTACATTTACTGAATCGATCCAGGAATAGTCAACTCAAACTAGTAAGAGTTGACTATATTTTTCCCGCGATATACTTTTACTAATAAGGGTTAGGAAGAGTCTACTTCAACTAGTAAAAGTTGAATTAAGTTTTTCAAATCAACTCTTACTGCTCGTTTTATCGTTTTAGTTGGAGTTTACTCGAACTAGGAATAGTTAACTCTAACTGAGAATCAACTTGAACTGTAACATATATATTAATGCAGCTGTCTGGTGATTTGCCCATTGAACTTATGTATGTCTGTAGGTATGGTTCAAGTGGAAATCGGTGGGACTGTGCATTTTATCAACGAAGTTAGATATGTCTCAGACACTCCAGGAGCCGCTAACCATAGAATGTTTTAACATCGCATTAATCATTGTAAATTAGTCGACGGATATTAGTAGGTACAGTGAAAATAGTAAGACGAGAACTGGACGATAATGATTATAAAGAATAAATTTTAAAGTTTTTTCTACTTTAATGACAAGAAAGCAAGCTCATTAGCAGAAACCAATTCAAAATTATTTTGCACATCATATGTGAAACATTATTTCGTTGAAAAATCTAATTTTTGTTAGCACAAAAATATATTAATTTGTCTGGACTAAATTACAGTTCTGTTTATCTAAAAAGGATATGTTACTATCAACATTCACACAGTGTTGTCAAACTGAATTTTGTTGTTTTGAGTGTAAATTTTTTCCACCGATCTCCGAGGGTACAATACACGTATTTCGCGTGAGTTTGTGTCATGTTTAAACAACATATCTGTTATGACACAGCTGTTACCCCTATGGTATATTCTCAATGTTTATTTAGTTACACCTTATTCACACCTGTCCTATTATATCGACATAACGTTCCTTATTACCCATTGGTAGGAAACGTGCCGAGGATGTGTAATATCACACTTGTATATGTAGAGGTTCCCAGTCCTCTCTAAAACTCGTGACAGATTTTCAACAGATATGCCAGCTAGGATATAGGATATAAATGGCTTCTTGGTATAAATGTTGTCCTGTTGAATTAAGAATTAACTATAGAAGTCGGCAATTATCATCTCGCATAATGTGGTCAAAGTAAAAGTATTTCAATTTTGTTGCCAAATTAAGATTATATTGCTATTTGGAAGATCTACGGTCAACAACTTCAGGGAGCGGATACTTATATTGGGGAATCATTGAAAAAAGTGTAATGAACTAAGTAAAGGAAGAACAAAAGAGAGAATAATGTAATTTTTTGAACCATATTTCTTTTCATGTCCGTTTCTCGGACTTTTCCACTATACTAGTCTAACTCATGAATTGATATTTATTTACGTTACTAAAGGTTCCAAACCAAGGCCAAAAAATAAAAACCAAAAGAAAGCTTGGTATAACTATCTTTAAACACTAAAATATTGCTGCCAGTCGAATTTCATAAAACTGACTCGAACGCAAATAATATAATATGACGTAATAGGGAACAACAAAACTTGTATTTAAATCTTAAGATATACATGAATTCAGCTCTGCTAAAAAATAATTCCAAACTAAGTACAGAGCAACCACAAAAGTATATAGTATATACTTTTATCTAACTCTAACTAAAACGAGCAGTAAGAGTTGATTTGAAAAATTTATTCAACTTTTACTAGTTGAAGTCGACTCTTCCTAACCCTTGTTGGTAAAAGTAGATCGCGGGAAAAATAGAATCAACTCTTACTAGTTTGAGTCAACTATTCCTAGTAAAAATGTAGATTATACGAATGTAATCTCACATGCTTTTTTAATGAGTGTGCGTCTCTTTGTTTTGACCATTTCAACTACTTATTACAATTTGAACATATCCAGTAACATTTAATTTCTAGAATATGTCGTTTGTGTGAATCACCTCTTACTAGATGGCATTGGGAAGAGTATACTTTTTCTAGTTGGAGTCTACTTTTACTAGAATCAACTTGAACTGTACCATATACAAGAAAATGATCCTATCCAGTAAGTAAACACTTAATTTTGAAATTAATTAACCTTGTTTTTTATCAAAACTATTTTTTCTCCAACTTTTGGGGCACTCCCATGTAAAAATTTGCATTAAATTGTTGAGGAAATCAAGTTTGTGTACGACTCTTAAAACTGTGTATCTGTTTATCACACTTATTAAAAAGATTAATCAATTAGCATAATGCTAACAGTAAATTAAAATTTATTATCCATAAAAAACTATCTATTTTATTCCTTCGTGTTTTTATTTGTTTTTATTAAGTTGATAACAACTGTATAAATATAATACAATAAAGATTTCTCTAATTAAAGTAGCGGTGATCTCTCAAACTTGTTTCTTTTATTGATTCATCCATTCACCTAGTCTCTTGACCTAGACTTCCACAATGGGCATTTTACGCTGTCGTACTTAAATACGACATTTCAAAAATACGAAAAAAAATTTAAAAACAATGATAGACTTGTTCTGAAGCTATTTTCTTGCGGCATTTTTGTAAGTAACTATTTTTAACGGGAAATAAGCCACAAGTTTACTAAAAAATGATTTTATTAAGGATTCGACGTCCAAATCGAATGTCGTTTTCAAAATACAAAAAATATTAATAAATTAAAACAATAATAAAACATTCTTCTAATAATTTATTTATTCTGACTCATTTATATCGGCAATTCAAAAATATGTTATACATTTTAAAGTAGAAGACTTTAAAATGATATTTTAAATATATTACTTCAGTAAAGTCGTCCCAGGAACGCAACTCGTAAATATTGGCAATATCATTTTAAAGTCTTCTGTTTTAAATTGTATAATACATGTCTTAATTGCCAATATAAATGAGTCAGATTAAATAAATTATTAAAAGAATATTTTACTAAGCAACAACATTTTTGTTTAATTTATTAATATTTTTTGTATTTTGACAACGGCATCCGATTTGGACGTCGAAGCGTAATTAAAATCATTTTTTAGTAAAATTGTGGCTTATTTCCCATTAAAAATAGTTAATTACAATGATAAAGGGTAACCCCTTAAAATAGGCGAAATGCCCTTACTCATATAATTCAATTTTTTTCATTTTTTTACGTTCTATACGATTAAATCAACAGCCAGCGCAATTTTAAACCTCCACCCCCGTTTTTATTTTTTATAAGTGGGATGCAACCAATTTAAAAATTTCAAAAAATTCACTTACATAGTTGAGACTTTTAATACAAAAACATGTTTTTCTATTAATGCTATACAATGTGCAACTTCTCTCACTACTTACATACTTTCAAAACGAACAATTTCTCAGGGTGTGAGAAAAGTCGGCCATTGCAGTGAGAAATATTTTTTCTCACGGGTTCCATACGTAGAATCGCGGTTTCCATGGAAACATGCACAATACAAACACAAATATTTTTGTCAAATAAAATGTGTCAAATCAAAACTTACCAGGAATTAGCTTTCAAAACTGTTCAAATATAACTGGTAGTTATAATTTCAAATAAATAAAAGTATATAAATATTAAGAATATTAAATACCTACATATTATGTGTACCTATAATATGTATTTTATTTCAATTTTGGCATATAATCTACATAAAAGCACCTAAATTATTTAATTTTGAAGTTTGAACTCTGGACAAAAACGCATCCATAGAAAAAGTACAGTGTACAACACGTGAGAAAACGACATATTTCTCCCTCGCTTGATTTGCGGCACTCGCCTCGTACCTCGGATCGTGCCAACAAACTTCTGCGCTCGTGAGAAATATGTCTTTTTTCTCTCTTGTTGTACAATATGCTATTTGTCTTTATAGATTCATAGATTAAGCGTACATATCCACAAAAAAAATTGGAAAAAAGCGTATAATCCATAAGGAAAAAATTTCCTTTAGCTGGCTGTATACCATTAATTACAAAAATTGAAGAAAAAATCTTCTGTGTACAAGGTATATTTATTTGAAAACCCCAATAAAGGGCTACATTAAAGAACAGAACGTTTTCGATCTAAAGAGAGCACCATCAGTGTTCTGTTTGTTTGGAGATGCCTGACGATCTAATTTTTTTAATTATATATAATTTTATCAAGAAATATATTTCTATTTTTTCAGATTTTCCGTAAGGTGCGCCACTTTCAAAAAATCTAAAAACTGGATTTTTAGGAGGTTTTTGGAGATTTTCCCCATTCCATAGACTTCAAACTAGATCAGAGCAAGGATGTTTTTAGGTTATATACAATTTGAAGTAATTGAGTACTTAAGGACAATCACAAATGAGAGAAACACGTTCAAATCCCCAAAATAAACCCCATAAATACCACCACGTTTTCGGGGGATTTGAATGTGTTTACCCCATGCTTAAATGTTCTAAACGACTTTTTCTTGGTATTAGGGCAAGTTCCTCCTCGTATGCTACGCATTGATGTCTGTGGTGATAGATTGAATATTTACTGTGAATATTTCTTTCCCTTAAAATTATTTCCAATATACAGGGTAAGGCAGATAAACGGCCTATTAGAAATATCTCGAGAACTAAAGGCAACAGAATCATGAAAATTGGAATGAAGGGGTTTTGAAGAGTGATCTATTTAATGAAAATATTTTCATCTATTTGCTAATGTTGTTCTGAAGCTATTTCCTTGTGGCATTTTTATGATTAATTAAAATTATTTTTTTAAAAACGTTAATAAAATTATTTTTTTCATTTTAATTGTGGCTTATTTCCCATATAATCTATTTGCTACTTCCGGTTATACCGGAAGTTGCTTATAATTTTTTCTAATGGGACACCCTGTATATTTTTCCATTTTTGGATTCTCCTCGATGTCTTCTTTCTTAAAATATATGGTTTCGTAATGTTATACGAATTAGTCTAAAAGATAATTACGTTTTTTTATTAATTTCGTAGGACTTCTCACACCCTGTAGAATTGTAGTATGTAGTTTGACATCAAAAACTCTATTTATGTTCAAATGATTTCTAATATTAGTAAAAAAATATAAGTATAGTTAAATGTTAAATTTTAGTATACAGGGTTGGTCGAAACTCGGAATGAATATTTTCTGTGTTTTCTTAAATGGAACACCCTGTATTTTAGTATTGTAATAAAATGATATTTTATGGTACTTTTTTATTTCTTCAGCATTTCTTATACCTAACTGCTTCAATTTGTGCTTAATTATTAATCGCACCAACAATCTTAATTACGTAGGTACTTTGATAGCTCAACCATTATTGGTAATTTTTTTATTTCCGAAAAATTATTTTTTATTGAATATTTTCACGGCCACCTGATAAAATTTCAAGTATTTTTTGTTGCAATTAATGTTTGGCTTGAAACACCAATAGTTCAAAAATTAAAGCAGTTAGCTATGGGGAATGCTTAATAAATAAAAAAGTACCATAAAACATTATTTCATTACAATACTAAAAAACAGGGTGTTCTATTTAAGAAAACTGTTGTATGTTGTTTTATATGCCATCAGAGTGAAAACTTAGTCTTTTGCTAGCAGTTGCCGCTAGGGCATCTATGCCATTTCGTTCGTTGCAGTCCGTGACTGCACGCCGGGGTTTGTTTTTGTTGGATCAGAGAGAGCAGCATATTATGTGCCTCCTGATGAGAGTCTAATAAGTTTCGAAACCGGTAGAGGTGCTTGCTGCACTCTCTGATTGGACTAGAATATGGTGCAGCTGTATTTTCGATTTGCAACGAAATTGAAAATGGTTATTCATTTTTGATTTACGTGTTTACTCTTATTGGAGTACGAAGGGAACCATTCTCGTTGGAACTTTACCGCGCTGAGCAAATGGGACGTGAATTATAAATTGTAAAATTCCCTCATCTTCCTTAGTCTCAGCATCCGTATATCTTGCAAATTGTAGAAGCCTCGGAGGTGTAAGCAGACAAGGTTCCCATTGTTTTCAGTCTGGTGTGATGTACACATTATGTTGTTTTATATGCCATCAGAGTGAAAATTTAGTCTTTTGTTATTCAAAAAGTTTAGAAGAAAAAATTTACGATACTTTTGGATAATTATTTATTACTAATAAATGCATTTTTTATTCACTTTTTTTTAAACCAGTTTGAAACTTTAGCTCATGCTCTTTCATTTGACATCTGTAGAATGGTTCTAAAGTCATTTTTTTCTGACTTACGTTGTTGCAAAAAAAAGCTCTCTGGGATAAAAAATTTGAATAAAAGTTAAACAATTGAATAAATCGCTTTGAAATTTTTATCACGTAATAAGCACCAAAGAACCCTTATTTATCAAAAATTTCAAAGCTGAGCACTTATTTTTACAATAGCCATTGCGAAATTAATTTTTTTGCAATTTCGACCTTTTTTCGCAATTATATTAACAATAAATGAGTACACCAAACTTTGTAATACGCCATTTTAAAGCATTTTCCAATATCTCGAAGATGTTTGTGCTAAGAAAACCTTGATGTTTTTCATTGATTTAAAAAAAAAAGGAAAAAGGCCGTTTTTGACACTAAATTGTTTATAAATAAAAATGGCCGCTAGATCCTACGCAGGAAATAGTTACAATTTGTTCTTATACTATAGGTATTAAATGTCGAAAAAACGCTTCAGTACCCTGGCTGTTGAATTATCACGAACAGGATATATTTTTGTCTTATTTCCCTGGCTTATAGTATTGCTAAGGATAAGGGACCACTATTGTTTATTTGTCAGAAAATTCTTATTATACATGCTATTGTAGTAAAGATTTTGACCGTTTTTTTTTTATAATCAACAAGGTTCTGAAACTGTATTCCTGTTGGACGTTTAATTTAATTTTTATGTTTTTATAAAAATTACATTTTTAATTAACTAATGTTTTGACGTTTCGATTTCCACTCATCAAATCGGTCTCAAACAGAAAATCTGAGAAATTTTGGGAAGATTTACCGTAATGTGTACAAACGAATGGACACTAAATAGAAAAATGAATGGAATAACCACATAAGCAGTAAGGGGTAGACACATGTGATCAAATTCAAGGAATAAATCACCAATCGGTAGAAGAAGTATCGGCCGACCGCGCAAAAGCTGAAGTGACAACCTTCCATAGAGGATAGAGGTATGAATCCGCCAATAAACCAGCAGAATTGTTTAGAAAAAATAGAAAAATAAGACTTTTAAATGAAATTACATATTTTACTGACGTGTCAACTGCCACTTCGAAATTTTTTTTAACTAAGTTAATGGCACAGGCATAGCCAAATGGCCAGTCATGTTTTCTTATAGTTTTATCAACCATTGCTTCCTTACAGTGTAGGCGAGTGCAATTAGAACGAAAAGATGCAATGTTTCGGAAAAAATCAAACAAGGTTATATTTTTCTAAAACTTTTTTTGTTAGTTTATAAATATGTTAAAGTAAAAAGTTCTACTCACAAATTTCGCCGCTAATTGTTTATTAAGTGTTTAAACAATAACAATTGTTTTGTATAAATAATGTTAAGAATATGGGTGAATTCAACATTTTATTTTGATAAAAAATGTTTTTATTTTAGTTTTGATTATGCTGAAGCCGAATCTGACATTACAATTTGCAAATTCAAAATAGCGGATTCAAAATGGCGGATTTTTTCCTAAAAATCCTTAAAAAGCAGATGTAAAATCCGAATTTTTTTATAAAACGTGTTTGTTTACATATATGTGGATATTTTTGAGAGGTTGCTGAACCTGAATCAAATTTTGATAATTTAAATTATAAAATGGCAGATCCAAAATGGCGGATAACTTAAAAAATAGTTGTAAAATCATAATTTCTTTACAAAATGTATTTATTTCTAAATATTTATTTTTGAGAGCTTTGATAAACCTAACTTAAATGTTAACATTATAAACTATAAAATGGCGGATCCAAAATGCGGATTTTCTAAAAAGAACATAAAAAAGAACATTTTTCTAAAACATTTATTGTCTTTATTTTTAACAAGTTGTTGAATCTGAATTAAAGATTAAAAATTTAAATTTCAAAATGGCGGATCCAAAATGGCGGATATTTAAATGAAAAACAAGTAGAATCCAATCAAACAAATGTGGAATTTGATTCTTAAAAAAAAAGATAAACAAATAATTTTCACAATAATATTAAAAATTAAAATGTATTAGAAAGAAAGAACAAATTATTCAAAATCTATCTTTTCAATATTCAAAAAATTGTTGCAATGGGATCATAAATAAAAAAGTTATTCTTAGTAAAAAGCTCTGCATATTCTAAAACTTTAAATGCAATTATAAAATATCAATTTTTATCAATTTTGTACAAGATATTATATCAATAAATAAAAATTTCAGTTAGGAGTAAAATACCTATATTTTTCATAATACTGAAAATTTTTTGCTCAATTAGAAATCCAATGAAATCAATTAATTTGTGGTCATCTGATTGAATACAACCAATAAAACCAACATTATACTGAAAACAGATCCCATGGGCTGTTTTCACTAAATCATGTAGCTATGGATACCTACATTTCGTTTCATTTCGATTTTGACATTTCAAATATTCAATATTTCAAAATGTCACGATTTGGTTGTAATACTGATGAGAATATTAATGAAATTATCGAATCAAATATACCAAAGAATACTGTTTACAGTAAAAAATTTGTATGGAAAGCGTTTATGGACTTTTGCAATGATAGAAAATATGAATTAGATGGAAATCGGACGGTGGAAGAATTGTTAATTGCACATTTAAATAAATTGTTTCTGCTCTGTATTTTTTTTTCATAACCAGCAAAAAATTTTCTATCCGAATAACCCTCGAACATTGATAAATGCTCAAAAATTTTTTAACAACTTTCTCAAGCTTGTTGCTTACAGGCAACAGACCTCCGCCTACGGCGTCGGTCTGTTTCCAAGCAACAAGCTTTCGAAATCTGTTATAAAATTTTTTCGAACAATTATCAATGTCCTTGGGTTATTACTACTGAGAATGACTTAGTTTTCGAAAACATGTTAAGGAATCCGACTTGTGAGCACTGGCGAAACGTCTAGGTAACCACTGTTACCATTGGTAACAGTTAAAAAAACTTGTAACGTTACAAACGTCACATCTTTGATATTTTATTTTTAAATAATTATTCTACTTTATTTTCTTTAATATTTCATTAACAATAATTTTCTTGTATTTGTTTTACCAGTTTTCTTCGTTAAAAACTCGTTGGCGTCCTCTTTTGTTATCCTCTTTTATTACCCTCTTTTATTACCCTCTTTTATTATCTTCTATTTACTATATCTCTTTTCATCTAACATCTAAAGTCAACATACTGAACGTACCCCGTATATTCTTACTCTGTAAGTATCTGTCTTTCGATACGGAACATGCCTGCTACTTCATAGTACTTGGTCGTCATTTCAAATGTCGTTTTCAACGACAGTGTCACTTCATCCCTACTCCCTGACACAGAATGGAAGGGAAAAATTATTAAAAGCCATAAGTATAAGTAATTGTTAGCTTTTTTCAAGAATTTGAATATATTTGTTAATGCATTTACTAAGTCATATTTTTATTATATGTACCGGGTGTCCCAATAAGAATGGCGCTCGGCCATATCTCAGGAACCGTTTATAGTACAGCTTTGGGAAAAAAAATTTTATAACAAACAAAAGATGCCTCGAGAAAAGCCTGGAAATTATTTTAATAATTGTAAGTCCACCGCTAGAGGGCGTAATTGAATATCAAAAATTGAAAAATCGAAATTTTACAAAATTTGCCTAATGAAAGGGCACTGGAAATCCGATTATCTTATTCTTCATAAAATTCTGCGCATATTTTATTTCAAAGTTTAAGTCTACCTGTGCAAATAAGAGGTGGGGGTGAGTGGGAACCTTGTTAAGAAAAAATCGCTGTAAGTCCGGTTCTGCTTAATCGATTTTTGCGAACTTGGTCTTGTTGAAAACAGCTCTTTTTCATCAATGTAAGTTATAATTTGGAAACAACCTATTACCTAATATGCCGGCTAGGAGGCGCTATTTATTTTCTTTTTAGAAATCTAGTTTTCTTTGGAAAATATTAAATACAAGTATGTATTTTTTTTACTGTATTACAAAATTAGACCAAATTAGCAACAGAATACCGAAAACCGCATGTCGATACCTTTTTTCTATCTCGAGATATCTTAAGAAACGTGTAAATTTTAAACATAACTGTTGCTGTCATATAAGTGGAAATATATAGAAGCAAGTAGTGTGTTATGAAAAAAAAACAAAGAAACATTTTCCAGATGTCACCGTAAATAATAAATCAAAACAAAATATGAAAAACTCTACTGCTGGGGTGACGTCTTTGGGGATATTTCATTGCATATATTCTAGCCGCAACAGTTGCATTTCTTATGCATTCAAAGAATGTGGCTATCATGTCAAATGCTTCTTCGTTTGTAAGAATCATCTTGAATTTCACTCTGTATAAATTTTATATAAAAGTTAATAGAAACAAACCGCAACAAACCATCAATGAACAAATTTTTATGTTTTACTGATTTGACACATAATTTGACAAATGATGACTTTTTGAAGTTAATACTTCTAATAGTTCTATTTTTTCCATAGCACACTACTTGTTTCCACTTTGACTTCCTTAACTTAGTTTACCGGTGACAATAACAGTTATGTATTTATCTTAGTTGGGAATAGGATAATTGATATTAAAATATAATGAAATAAAAATTAAAAATTTGTGTAGGAAATCTGACGTTTTTACATTTTCTACGATTCATCGAGAGAAAAGCAAATGCGCGGAGGCAACAATTCATAAAAATTTACATATTACCGCTATTTTTTTGGTATTATTTTAAGTATTAAAATTAGTGTAATATTTAAATAAAAATAAAATTATACTGTTTTATAGTATATTACTTTATGAGGCGGAGAAGCATGACTTTTCTTGACGCGCCCGGTATTACGCGCCTCACTTCGTTCGGCGCGTAATAGAGGGCAAGTCAAGAAAAGTCGCTTCTTTGCCGAATAAAGTATACTATTTTTTCTTCAAACGTAGCAATTTTCAACCATAAATAGTACAATTCCAACACTTTTAATTGATGGAGGCGGAAATCTAGAATGCCTCAAACGACATGGGGCTGGAAATCAAGCACGGTTGCCGAAGGATATATAGAGGATTCAATAAGAAATAAGATTTAAACCCTCATGATTCGCCAACATCGGGAATGATTGCTGAAAGTTGTGCTCGACCATCAGTATCATCAACAATTACCAATGCGTATCAAGAGTCGGGAACATTTTTGCACGGTTTCAATTTTGAAAATGCCTCATTAACTAATTGTACTTTTAATATTACTATAAATAAAAATGATGTTTAATTGTTGTTAATGACATTTGTATTGTTGCTTTGTGACATGTTTCATATTGTTGCCATGACAACATTTTTCCCTCTGCCGTAAAGAAATGGGAAAAAAACTGCTGCCGGCGGAGACATCAAACTTTGACAGGATCAAGTTAGATAAGTAATGTCATCATTATTTGACGTTTGAAGAAAAAATATATTTATTTCGTTAAAATCATAATAATAGAAGTATAACTTCTTACTCGCGTACAAAGTACACACACTCTTTTTTTGTTATATTTTATAGTGTTATTTGTCTTATTGTTGTTTTGATTCATTATATACGGTGACATCTGGACAATGTTCCTTTGTTTTTTTTTCATAGCACACTACGTGCTTCTATATATTTCAACTTATATGACAGCAACAGTTGTGTTTAAAATTTACACGTTTCTTAAGATATCTCGAGATAGAAAAAAGGTATTGACATGCGGTTTTCGGTATTCTGTTGCTAATTTGGTCTAATTTTGTAATACAGGAAAAAAAATACATACTTGTATTTAATATTTTCCAAAGAAAACTAGATTTCTAAAATAAATATAAATAGCGCCTTCTATTTATATATATCTATAAATTATAACTATTACATTGATGAAAAAGAGCTGTTTTCAACAAGACCAAGTTTGTAAAAATCGATTCAGCAGAACCGGACTTACAGCGATTTTTTCATAACAAGGTTTCCACTCACCCCCATCTCTTATTTGCACAGATAGACTTAAACTTGTGAAATAAAATATGCACAGAATTGTATGAAGAATACGATGATTGGATTTCCAGTGCCCTTTCATTAGGCAAATTTTGTAAAATTTCGATTTTTTAATTTTTGATATTCAATTACGCCCTCTAGCGGTGGACTTACAATTATGAAAATAATTTCCAGGCTTTTCTCGGGGCAACTTTTGTTATAAATTTTTTTTTCCCAAAGCTGTAGTATAAACGGTTCCTGAGATATGGCCGAGAGCCATTCTTAGTGGGACACCCGGTACATATTTTTATGAACAATAAACATGATTGGTTAAAAGTATTGTTTTGTTTGCTTTCATTCCAAACTGTCATAGTTCATTTCTAAGATTAGGACAAGACGAACACACACCTGAGTGACTGAGCTAGGCTGAGGGTGTAGCGATGGCTATCTTGGATGATTGAGGTAATATTTTCGAATATTATTTCAATTAGCTGGGCTAGTCTATCGCTTACTCGTTTCAAACTTGCAAATAATTATATTATTATGACTATTGTGAAATAATTCCATTTTATTTTTTTTTTTTTAATAAAAATATGAGTCCAAAATGAATAACCATTCTCAATTTCGTTGCAAAACGAAAATACAGCCGCACCAGAATGCAGTGAGAGCAGATGGGACAAGAATTGTGGTGGACGATGGCACTCATCATCCGTTATGGCTTGCAAATTGTAGAAGCCTCGGAAGTGTAACCAGAGAAAGTTCCCATTGTTTTCAGTCTGGTGGGATATAGAGTAACATTATGTTGTTTTATATGCCATTAGATTGAAAACTTAGTCTTTTAGAAATATGAGTGTTAATAGTAATTCAGTAAAAAGAAAAAGCCGACTAGACGCACGAAAATATTGGCGAGTTTATGCGACTCGACTGCAGGTCGAGGTTACTACGCTGTTACCAGTTTCAAATGTGGATACTTACGCATGATGGTCTATCGGCTGTCGGCTCGTGTCTGAAAATTTTGAAAGGCGAAGACGTGGGCGCGATGTGATGCTGTGGATTAGTTTCTTGTTACCACTTTTTGTATCGGTAACTACTCTAGTAATAATACCATACCTAACAGTATGAGTGCAATTAAACATGGATGAGTGTCGTCTTTTTTTTTGGAATTTTTGACACTATGATTATTCAACTTTATAATAGGTTTTATAATTTAAAGCATCTAGACTGTTTGGCACTATTTATGATTTTTCAAATTCCCAGATCATCCTTTCATCAATCATTTGTAAAGCTATATGGACAAAAATTTGACACAGTAAATTTAAAAACAGAATTGACAGTTCTCTATAATATTCCAGATTATATTAAAAAAATGTACAAGTATTGTATCAATATTAAGGTCTTCAGTACTTAATAACCTAATTATTGGCAAACCTATGTTTAACAATCCCGGTTACAAGTGCATTGAAAGAAGGTTTTCAACTTTTTTTGACTGATGTCCACCATCCCATTAATTTAAATTATTTATTAACATTAGAAAATAATGAGT
This sequence comes from Diabrotica virgifera virgifera, assembly GCF_917563875.1. Classification (NCBI taxonomy): domain Eukaryota; kingdom Metazoa; phylum Arthropoda; class Insecta; order Coleoptera; family Chrysomelidae; genus Diabrotica; species Diabrotica virgifera. The sequence goes on along the minus strand of NC_065443.1, from coordinate 54,780,946 downwards.
TGGTATACCGACTATTGTATAAACGTATTTTAGATATTAAACTTAGATTGTAAATGTAAAATATAGAGTAAGTATTTCTTGTAAATTGTTATATGTTAAAAGAAAAAAGAAAAGAAAAAAAATATATATAAAAAAAATAAAAAAAAATTAAAGAAAAGAAAGAAAAATATAAAAAAATATAAACAAAAAAAAATCTAAAAAAAATAATAGAAAAAAAATATATAATTAAAAAATATATAAAAAAAATATGTACTTAGATAAAAATGAATGACGAACTTGGACAGTCCATAGTAAATAGATTTCGAATTAAGTAGAGGGCTAAAGAAGAATGTTGCAGTTTTTGCTGTGGAACTCTGAGAACATCATTTAGAAAAAAAAATAAATAAAAAAAAATATATTAAAAAAAATTATTAAAAAAAAATACAAAAATAATTATTTATTAGTAGAATTGATTATTAGAGAATAATATTAGTATTAGTTTTAGGATAAGATACGAAAAAATGACTAATAAAATAAAAAATAGTAAAATTGGCGAATGGATTTAATGTCCGCAGTCATATAAACACAAACAAACAACAAACAAAGTTTTTCAACAATGAAGTGGATTAAAACATGCCAAATAAATACCAAATTGCAAGATCGAATGTCGTCATTTTCATTAATTTCCATTGAGAATTCCTTTTTAAACGGATTAATAACAAAAGCCTCTTTATACGATGCTGTATTAATATTTTTGCCAATAAAGTAAACAAAACTTATATTTGGGAGGGTCAAAGTAATTTTTTTAGAATAAGATTTTTTACATCTGTTGACTACTTGAGTTATTGTGCATTAATTCTTTCCTCGCTTTCGAGTACATTAAATGCTTGAGTTATTATATAATATTATCAAAAGTATCTTTCAAATCATATTAAACATTAATTTGCTAAAGATGCAAATATTTAATCTGTTGACCTTTGGTAATCTAATAATTATTTAAATTTCTAGTTTAACCAATATTTTCATTAGAAACTTTAAGTAAATGGTGGATAAATGATTGTATATGATTTGAGAGTATATGACTTTGAGAGTATACAGATGAGATCAAGGAGAGTAAAATATATGGACACTCCTAGAGAAATTTCCTAGGGACATCTGCGTGAAAAGTAATAGTTTTTTTTTGTAAAATAAACTACATGTGCTGCGATTCTATTTTGAAAAATTTTGGCATGAGGGTTACTGGTGCTCTTCTTCTTCTTCTTCTTCTTATGCAATCCACTAATGGATGTTCGCGACCACGTTTGACCATTTTTCTCTATCCCTTGTAGTATGTATTAGGTCTCCTATGTTTTTTAGTCCTGTCCATTGTTTGACATTACGGAGCCATGACATTTTCTTCCTGCCCACTCCTCTTTTTGCTTCGATCTTTCCTTCAATTAAGGTTTGCAGAAACTGATATCTTTCATTTCTAATTATGTGTCCTAGGTATGCCGTTTTTCTCTGTTTAATTGTGCACATCAGTTGTCGTTATGTACCAATTCTTCTCAGGATTTCTTCATTTGTTATTCTTGCGGTCCAGGGAACTTTAAGGATTCGTCGATAGATCCACATCTCAAATGCCTCTAGCTTATTCATTGTGTTTATTTTTAAAGTCCATCCTTCCATGCCATATAGGAGCACCGACCATATATAGCATTTTGTGAATCTTAGTCTTAGGTTTAGGTCAAAGTCAGAGTTCGTAAAGACGTTTCTGAATTTCATGAATGCACTTCTGGCTCTTTCTATCCGACACTTAATTTCCGTATCCGACATCCAGTCTTCACATAGCCAGGTTCCCAGGTACTTAAACTTTCTTACGCGCTCTACATCTTGGTTGTTATATGCTAGTCTTGCATTTTGATGTTGACATAATTGACGGCTGATTATAAGGAACTTCGTCTTTTTTATGTTGATGCTAAGTCCCATGTTCTCGCTATGCTCTCCAATTTTATTAAGAAGGTTTTGGAGGTCTTCTATATTGTCTGCTATTAAGACCGAGTCATCCGCATATCGTATATTATTGACCCAGGTACCATTTACTTTGATGCCGCTTTCGCATTCCTCAAGAGCTTCCTGGAAGATACTTTCTGAATATAGATTGAACAGTAGTGGGGAGAGAATGCATCCCTGTCTTAGACCTCTGAGAATTTTTTGAGCTTGCGTTGTTTCTGGTGCTCTAAAGGTATTAATTAGACCTTAACATGTAATATTAATATGTCAATGTCCGTGAGTTTCTCCTTCATGTCTCTTGAATTTTTTGTTAGTTTTCACAATAAGAACGTTTTTTTTTAATAAAAGGCATAGTCGCAGGTCGTGAGAACGAAAAATTACACATCGGAAGAGTTGCGAAAATTTTTGAGCATCTGTCCGCGATTTTTTTTATTCTGCCATTAAAACTATACGAAGCTTATAGCTAGAATAAATACTGTGCCTCATTGGCGCAAAAATGCAAAGGCCGGAGGCATAAGTCATACATTAATTTGTTAAAAATTTGACTAAATTTCTACGATTTCCTCTGTTATGCCACTTTGCATTATATTGTAACGTCTTCTTCTTCAGCTTGTTTGCTTCCACTCCTGGACAAAGGTCTCCCCATTAGTTCTTCATTCTTCTCTGTTTTGTGCTATTTGGTGCCAGTTTCTTCCCATATCGTTTTTGTGGTCTTCCTCTACTACGATTGTGCTGGCGTGGTCTCAAATATACAATGTTTCTCGTCCACCTTTCGATGTTTTGTCGAGCCACGTGTCCTCTCCAGTTCCATTTCATTTGCGCAATTCTTCCAATTATATCTTCCACCTTCGTCCTTCTTAGCACGTCCTTTCATAAAGGTGTGTCTCTGAGCTCGTTCATAGCTCTCGTTACATAGTTCGTTCGATCGTCCTCTGTGTCGTTCTTAATCTATTGGCTGATACCTCTTTAGGTATCATGGTCTCCATTCCATGAGTTTGGTTTCCCGCATTAGTGCGGAAAAGTGCAACTTTCGGCAAGGAAATGCGTGCGGGAAAGTGGCTGTTTCAGCGCGGCTGTAGAAAATAGTTTTTTATGAAACAGCTCGTGAAGTATGCTTTTTGCGAACGCACGCGATGTTTAGAGCACGAGCGACAACGGAGCGAGCGCGTAAGTTCGCAAAAAGTACTTCACGCACAGTTTCATACAATATTTTATCTACGATAAACAAATAAAAAAACTGTAACTCTTCGTCACTGGAATTCATTTCTATTCTACAATTTTTAGAACTTTGACATTTAAAAATTCTAACGCCAATGTTCTAATTCTAATATTTTCTAATGAAAGTGTGCCAAAAAACAGTGCGAAAACGTAAATCCCATTTAAAATACATTGTTACTTCACTCACACTTTAAATCCTTCACGCACTGCTATCTATAATGACAGTTTTCAGAAAGTAAAAACTTATACAAAATATGACATAAAGTAGAAAATTATTTTTGATTTATTTAATTTCATCATCATCATCATCTTGGTGCTACAGCCCCATGGTACAAAGACGCCAGGTACGATAGCCGGAATATCCGAAATTCGGATGAGTTCGCGCATGACGTCACAATGAGAGTGTTTTTAAAGATTCTCCATTTAAAACATTAGCGCTCGGAACACAATTAGTTTTAAATTGGTCATAAAGAGTCATTTTAATAGATTAATATAATTTCTCTTTAACTATTTCGGATTTATTGAAATGTAGGTGTTTTATTATTTTGATTTAAAAAATTAATTAACAATACAATGAACAAAAATAAATTTCTAAAATAAATTTGTGAGTTATATTTAAAATTTTTTTTGTATTCGTCGCTTTTTAAATAAATTATACGAGCTTGTTTTTGATTGGCTTGCCTTATTTGGAGCCAGTGGAGGGGATCGAGCAAAGGGCGTACATATAAAAATTTGTAGGGGGGCTAGACGTGAAGATGTTGCGCATTACATTTTGTATACTTTGGATGACAATATATAGTTTAAAGCACCCGAAAAGCCATGGGGGCACGGCCCCCCTACCCATATGTATGGGCACCTATGAATCGAGCCTTCATTTAGTTGCACGTAAACAGATGAAAATAATTAATTATTAATGGTCTGAAACAAAACCACAAAACAAATAAAACACAAGACTTTCAAGTTACAATTTTCTTTAATTTTCTCTTATTTCTCATTTTTTTTAAGTCTTAGGTTTAACTTCTTAATCCTAAAATACATGCGCGACCGAAAGAACAGGTTTTTGGTTTTGTAATCACATTTAATATTTTCAGACAAATCAATCAATCTTTGTAAATAATTTTTCCCTGACTTTAACTGAAGTCCAGACCCATTGAAATTATTAAATATAGTTTCCAGTTGATGCATTTTTACCACCAACTCTTCTGGAGGTTTATTTAGGCCCCCTTCGGAGACTTGGTCAATCCACGTGGTACAATCCACATTGTAATTGGTTTAGTTCTTCACTGGTTACTGATACAAATTTATGTCAGAATTTTGTTTTGCGATAGGGCAAAATTTGATGAATAATTTTACGGTCTCATTCTAATAGCCCGTATCTGCCAAAAGAGGTTTTTTACAATACCCCGTATCTTCAAAAATATTCGTATAAAAATTACAGCAACATCCCGTATCGGGAATAGACTACGCCCTACCATGCAATATTCTAAGTACAAACTCAAATTATTACGATACGGGGAATTTCTTATCAATTTTAGAGATATTCAGTTAGGGGGTATGGTACAAGATGACTTGTATTAGAGGTTCCTAGAATTTTTTGTTTAGATCGGGGTTTTGTGTATAGATGGATAACTGTTTTGTTAATCGTTTGCCGCGAAAATCGGAAATTCAGTTTTTTTGCAGATGTATTAGAATGAGACCGTCGAATTATTACTTTAGTCTTCAATATAAAATACTTACCACAGCAATGTTAAACTTTGAACTATTCAGCATAGGAAAAATATTGAGTAGGTATATACCGACATATTATAGCGTAACGTAAATTGTAATTAAGAACATTGGATACAATTTATATAGTATATCAAATCATCAAATCACCAACGTTATACATAATTATCATTCTATGTAATACATACAATCATTTCTGTAAAATTCAATAATTTATCGACCGAATAAAATTTTAAAACTAATTTGTACATTATTTATTTATTAATAGCATCCATTTACAAAAGTTTTAAGAAAGCTATACTTTATAAACAATAAATTTTAAACTATCAAACATCTCAGAATATTAAACTATAACAAACTTACTTTCAGATACTCCTCAGTTGTTTTTTAAATAAACTAATTTTGGAGACAATACATTAAGGGGTAAATAATAATAATTCTTTCACACTAACAAGCCTACTAATCAACTTAAATCTCACAAAAATCTCCCCAAAAGGTAAAAAATCGATAAAACTCCCATATAAACGTATGTATTCCAACAGCGGCTACTCTCATTGTGACGTCGACAGAACGCGATCAGCTGATAGTCGCATGCGCAATATCGTACCTGGCGTCTTTGTACCATGCTACAGCCCTTAGATGGCCTCGACCTTCTCAAGCTGTCTACGCCATTCTGTTCTGTCCCTTGCTTGCATTTTCCAGTTGCCGACTCCGATCTTCTCGGCATCTTGTGTTACCCCGTCCATCCACCTCAGCTTTGGTCTACCCCGTCTTCTCATTCCCACGGGTTGCGCTGTTAGAACGTTTTTTATCATATTCGATTCAGGGGCCTGGTATACATGTCCTACCCACTGCAGGCGGTCTCGCTTAATTATAGTGGTAATATCTTTTCCACCAAACGTATGCTTGTAGATATTCTGCAGTTCAAAGTTATATCTACGCCTCCATATTCCGTTCTCACAGACCGCTCCGAATATCTTACGTAGCACCTTTCTTTCAAAAATCGATAGAGCGGATTCATCTGTTTTAGTTAGCGTCCATGCCTCTGATCCATATGTGAGAACGGGGACTATCAATGTTCTATACAGCCTTATACGAGTTTTTTTAGACAGACGTTTGTTAGCTTAGTACTTTGATAGACTATGATAACACCTGTTTGCAATTATTATTCGCCTTTTTATTTCCTCAGATGTGTTATTATTGGGGTTAACCGATGTCCCTAGATATATGAACTCTTTGACCGCTTCGAAGTTTTGGTCATTGATGATTATAGTCCTGTCGCCAGGGGGTAACAACGGCCTCCTGTATTCAGATGGACTTACCCAAGTATTTTTTATGTATTTTCACACGTAGAACACGAATTTTTTGGGTAAAAGTTGATCCGGATGTCGATAAGATTGTTATAAACAAAGAACTTGAGGAATTAGTTACCAGCCATTTTTCGCAAAACAAAACATTTTTTTGGATTATTTGGGCCATTCTAACCAGAAAATGTTCCTACAAATTTTTTCGTAGGATGCATAGTTTTCGAGATAAACGCGGTTGAACTTTCAAAAAATCGAAAAATTGCAATTTTTGAACCCGAATAACTTTTGATTAAAAAATCAAATAGCAATTCTGCTTACCGCATTTGAAACTTCAAGTCAAATTATATCGGTTTTAGTTATTTGCATTGCCAAAAATTTATTATTTTATTGTTAAACAAAGCTATAAACACCCAGTGGCGGTCTCAGAGTCAGATTTTGGGAGGGGCGATGGTCTGTTGCAGGGGGGTCTGGGGGGTACAGCCCCCAGCCGGAAAGGGGGTCCGGAAAATTTTTAAAAATATGGCAAGATTTTGAGAGTTTTAAAGGCATTTTATTCATTTGAACAGTTGATGGACCGAATATGGACTGACTGTCACTTAGTGGCTGTGACGAACGGAGAAAAAGGAAAATCACTTATTATTACAATTAGTATGAGTGGAAACAGTTTTACACTATAATTAAAAATAAAAAAGCTAGCCTCTAAAGCTTGTTGTAAATATTGTTCGGCTAACTTACAAATAAAATATTCAAAATATATTTTGTATTCTTGTGATTGTATCAAAAACCAATTTAGAACTATTATATATTGAAAACAACTCAAAGTCTAATAGAAAAGGTTTGTGGGTGATAGTATTTTTCAATGGCAAGCCTCTGAAGCAAATCTCATCTTTCTAAACCTTTGACGATTTAGGTGGTTTTACTTTATCACGAACAAACGTCAAACTTCAGAGGTTTGGTCTGACAATGTTAGTTTTACGCTTGAATTGAAAGAGCTCAAAACACATTTTACCTTTTAAAATGTTAAAATTTACAATAAATATACAATACAAATTAGTCTATTAGAATGGAAAAAATAAGGTTCACATTATACATTGTAATAGTTTTATTAGGTTATAAGTAATAAAATAACAAGTTATAAGGTTTTAAAAAGAATGTAATTACAAATCGAATTCAAGTCTTCGATGGCCACTTTTGGCGAATCGTTCTAAAACTTTCGTTGGGTCTACAGGGATGTCTCGATGGGCATGGAGTAGAGCAAGTCCAGTCAACCTGTCTTGACGCATCCGTGTTCTTAGCCACGACTTTATTCTCTTTAGAGATTGAAAGCTACGCTCTGCAGAAGCATTGCTGATGGGAAGTGTAGCTAAGACTAGAAGTAGCTTGCTGACTGTAGGGAACAAATCTCTGTTACAACTGTCTAACGCGTCCAGCGCTGTTTTTGGAAATTCGTCCGTGTCTTTCCATTGCATTTTCCAAAGCTGTAGTTCACCTTTCAATAAGCATTTCATTTCAGCTTGAGACATATCAAAAAGTTCACTGTACCTCCTTACTAAACACTCAATTTTTTTTAGACATGTCCTGAACAGAGTTGGTTATCAGGTATTCAGGCATGCATACATGAAGATTGTACAACTCCAATGTTTCTTCAGGAAAACGAGACTTTGTGTCTTCTATTACAGAGTCTAGAATGGGAAGGAACACTGATACTCTAAAGTATGTCTCTGGGTCTTTAGTTGCGTGGTTGGCTCGATTCTTCTGCACTTGTGATATTCTTGGAATACTAATATCAAAATTTGTCTTCTCAGCGATGTCCTTTGCTTCTTGGAACAAATCTTTAAAGCAAACAATCGCTGTGTTCCGTTGATTGGCAAGTGCTTTGGTCATGTCCGTAAAATGTTTCAATGCACATTTCAAGTCAATGTCAGGTTTTTGAAGTAGCTTGCTAAAAGGCAGTGTAAGTGAAAATATGCTGCACATACACACTACAGTGATAATGAAAGTACTGTTCAGTAAGACACAAATCAAGGTTCTCGCCTTGGATGCAGCTTTTAAATCTTGCCATGAAGCTACTGATTCCAAGGCTTGAATGATTTCAGGGAACTTAAGTCTGAATTGCAAAAACGATGTTTGCCTTTCCACCCAACGTGTTTCACACAATTCAGGTAGCTGGCCACCTACATAGTGTTTCAAAACTTGATTTCTCTTTGAGGAAGACGTGAAGAACGAAACTGTTTGTTGTATGGTACCCGTTGCATTTCTAACAGCCTGAACTTGAGATGATTTGGACAGTGATAGATTTAAACTGTGATTGAAACAAGGAGCTCTAACGGCAAATTTGGCTTCCTGTTTGATTTCTTGCACAGCTCCTTTAGATTAGCAATGCATTAGTTCGATCTCACACTTCGGATTAATATGTATATTAACTTCTCAATTTTTCAGAAAACTAAGGTTTCTGGGGGGCGATCGCCCCCGTCGCCCCCCCTTGAGACCGCCACTGTAAACACCTAGTGCTTGAGTGACGTTTTCAATGATTTCTCATTTAAAATCGAACGAGTAGGTAGAGTAGGTACAAGTGCAAGCGAGGCGATTTTTATGTAGCATGCATTAAAACGCATGTATTAGGCACGGGAAACACTATGTGTTTATAGCTTTTTTTAACATTAAAAAAATAAATTTTTAGCAATGTAAATATTCAAAACCGATAGAATTTGACTTGAACTTTCAAATGCGGTAAGCAGAATTGCTATTTTATTTTTTAATCAAAAGTTTTTCGGGTTCAAAAATTGCAATTTTTCGATTTTTTGAAAGTTCAACCGCGTTCATCTCGAAAACTATGCATCCTACGAAAAAACTTGTAGGAACATTTTTTGGTTAGAATGGCCCAAAAAATACAAAAAAATGTTTTGTTTTGCGAGAAATCGCTGTTATGTAATTCCTCAACTTCTTTGTTTATAACAATCTTATCGACATCCGGATCAACTGTTACCCAAAAAATTCGTGTTCTACGGGCCAAAATACATAAAAAAACTTGGGTAAGTCCATCTGAATAAAGGAGGCCGTTGTACCCCCCCTGGCGACAGGACTATTAGATCTGCGATCTGCGTCAACATTTTCAGCTCTTGTGTTTGTGTTAGTCGCCATGAATTTGGTTTTATTTAAATTTATATGTAACCCCATTTAATTATTTAATTTATTGCTGGAAAAAAATTGTAACACAACCATTTTCTCCTTATGCCCTCTATCGAATCGTAAAAAATAGGTGAGAATATCGTCGCTCAACAATTTTTTTGTGATAAGGAAAATTCTATTTTCAGAAAAACGCAACCTAGTTTAACTCTCAATTTCCTTTTGTTCTTCTGAGCTCATGACATTTTCATTGCACAAAATGGCATAAGGAATAAAATTGTCGTTGATTTTGGATTGAAATACGACTGTCTAAAAATATCAAATTACTGAAGTTGTTATCTAAAAACCGATTTGTTACCGATTCAAATTTTGTGCTTTATATTTTTATTAGGTACTTAGGATGGTGATATTTTTCATTTTATGTTGAATACACCTCATAAAAGTCATTAGAAAAGTGATTATAAAAGTACTTAATAATTTTATTTTTTATTTAATTGTAATTAGATGAATATAACTGTCTCTTTTAAACATGTACTTTGTAACTGTAATTAGTGCATTTTTTTAGAAAAGTACTTAAAGTACATATAATTACCCAGATCTGAACGCTGCACCTCAAAAAGTAATAGACCGTCAAATTTCAATACAAAGTTCAACCACGATTTTATCCGTAATGCGTTTTTGTGTACTGAAAATGCCACATAAGATATACAAAAGAAAAAGGAAATTTAGAGTTGAACTGCCTTTTCCTAAAAATCAAATTTTCTTTATTTTTCCGCACCTTTTTAGGTGAGATGTTTAGGTACCACCAAAGAGATGATTAGAATCAAAATATACCGACTCATTTTTTTTGTATTATTACCACTCCAAACCTTCTTTATTCGATTCCATATAAATATGTTTTTATTAAAGTTCAAATATATTTTTTCTAATTATAAATATTTATTTTTTTAAATACATAGCTTATAAGGAAAAAAATCATTTTTCTATGGATGCTATACCATGTGCAACTTCTCTCACTATTTACATACATTCAAAATGATCAATTTCTCAGGCAGTGTGAAAAGTCGGCCATTGCAGTGAGAAATATTTTTTCTCACGGGTTCACCGCCGGTTTACATACATATGATCGCCATTTCCATGGTAACATGAACAATACAAACACAATTATTTTTGTCAAACAAAATGTGTTCAAACTTGTCAAAACTTATCAAAAATTACCTTTTAAGACTGTTCAACTGTGAATTATAATTTTAAATATATAAAGTATATAAATATTAAGAATATTAAATACCTATGTGTATATATGTATTTTATTTTAATTTAGGCATATAATATACCTAAAAGCACCTAAATTATTTAATTTTGAAGTTTGAACTCTTGACAAAAACCCATCCATAGAAAAAGTACAGTGTACAACACGAGAGAAAATGACATATTTCTCTCTCGCTTGATTTGCGGCACTCGCCTCGTGCCAACAAACTTCTGCGTTCGTGAGAAATATGTCTTTTTTCTCTCTTGTTGTACAATACACTATTCCCGAATCGCTTCGAATAAATTGTATTAGAAGTATCTCATCGAAATAAATACTGTTTTACTGTTTCTCTGTTGGCAATTTTTCTAATAATGCTTGCTTTTGAGTTATTGTAATTTTCTGGTGAAAAAATGCCTTAATGAGTAAATTTTCGGATTTTTTTCTAAAAAACTACTAAATGAGTTGCAATTCTATGGAAACCTTTATAATCTTTAAACCTTCAAGTGCAAGTAAGAATATTTTGACAAGGATAAGTGGTATTTAATTTTAATTTTTATCTATCTTGCTAAAAATCTAGTATATATTAAATTTAAATATAGATTTTTACGCGCCGCTCGCCTGTATCTCTCCGCTTCCGCTGTACACACATCCATTAGCGGTGGACTTCTCAAAATCAGATTCCAAATATTTGTGTCAATATTTTTAGCACAATATAAACCATTTATATTGATCAGTTTATAGCGCTAGCGCTGTTGATAAAGCCTGAAATGGTGGAAACAGCTGTCTAGCGATTGTGCATCCCTCTGTATCAAAAACAAGCAAACCATATTTTACTACTTTAAATTAGTTTGAACAAGTTGTCCTCTAGAAATGCATAGTTTTCCCGTCTTTTGACTTTGAAACTACAATATTTAGCATTTGACGAAAAGGAGCCAACATATAATAAAGTATAGCTCAATTACTATTGGTCTTAAAGAAAATTTAAAAAAACGATTTTGTTAATTTTTTATTGGGTACATTTTTGTTAAGTAAAGTTGTTTTGATAAAACGAAAACTTTTTGAGTTATTAGCAGAAAACTTATTTACTAAAAACATTGATTTTTTAAAGTTATACTTCTTTAGGCGCGATTGAGAGTAAAATTTCATAATACTGCGCGCATGCGCACACAGACAGTATGGCGTTTATTTGCTAAATCTTTCTAGTTATGTATAAATATATCAGTGCAAGAAAAGGTGTGAAAAGGATATATTAGTGTTTTTAGTAAATATATTTATTATAATTTTTGTGCCTTTGGATTTGTCTTCCTCAGGAGTAAGATGAGTATTATTAAAACATGTTATTGTATATTTATTCACCTTGTCTGTTTGTTACCGTATTTGGTATAGCATTCGGCCAGAGATCGAGAGGTCTTGAGTTCGAATCCAGTGCAATCCTATACTTTTTTTATTTTTTTGAAAGCGGTAAGAACAAAATTAGTTTGGCGTTTAAAAAAATTAAAACAAACTGTTTAAAATATATTTATTTTTAAGAAATCATATAATAGAAGTATAACTTCTTACGTGCGTACAAAGTACACACACATCCTTTTTTTTTTTCGATATAATACTAACACTTTCGATAGCGAATATATCGAAAATTATCAATTTTATCAAAAAAATGTATAGAACGTTTTTTGTTTAGAATGAACGTTTTTACCAACTTTTGCGATTAAAATATAATAAAAAATTTCCACCCCGCGATGGGGTGGTAACCACCCCCATGGTAAAAGCGCCTTTTGGCATGATATAGATTTTGATCCTTAAACTATCCACTACTTATTCTCAAATTTTCAAGCAAATCGATCCATCCTGTAAAAATTGCGAGGTTTTGTCCTATTTTAAGCTTTATTACTTGAACTAAAAGTAAAAAATAATATTTAGGGTATGGTGCATAGTTCCAAATATTATTATTATTCCATAATTTATTATTATAGACTGTACCCCAGGTTTAAGTCGTACAAAGCAAATAATACAAAATAATACATCGTACAAATAATTCTAAAAAAAATTCAAATGCAAGAGAGTTTTTTAGCTTCACACCTAATATTTGACGCTAAATGGGAAGAGGTATTTAATTTTGTAGGTGAACTATTACAAACTTTAAATATAAAAGACATGAGAGGTCAGGGGTATGATAACGGTGCCAATATGCGTGTATGATAAGGGTAGGATAATCCTCGACCTTCTTTTGTTCCACGCGCTGCACATAGCTTAAATTTAGTATTGAATGATGCTGATAAAGTATCAAATAAAATAGTAAACTTGTTTAATATACTACAAGAACTCTACGCATTTTTCTTTTCCACCACAAAAAGATGGGATATTATAAAACTACATGTTTCTCAGTAAAATCTGAAACCCCTAAGTGATACAAGATGGTCGAGTAGGATAGAAGCTATGAAGCCATTGAAATTTCATCCCTATTCCACGAACATACGCCTGTTTTGGATTAATTCGACAACCAATATTTTACTGTGCAAAATAAGAAGAACGAAAGTAAATTGCAAATTACATTGTTGTTTATTGGAATAATTATTAGCGCCATTTACTTTCGTACTTCTTATGTTGCACAGTAAAATATTCGTTGTCGAAGTAATCCAAAACAGGCGTATGTTCGTGGAATGGCCATTATAATTAAAATTTGTAAGAATCTTGATATCAGATAATGATATATTTAAGTTAGAAATTAGACAGTATTAGAATAACTGGCAAATCCTAAGTTCGTTAAATAGTAGATTTGGTAGGATGTTTGGTTATGATCATGTTTTTGGTTTTTTATTAGTGATATTTTTACATTAAGTGACGATGATATTTTAAAAAAAATGTCTTGCTCTTCAACAAAATTCTTAATATTTAATATTACATAATTGGAAAATATCTAATTACATCTCTACCAAATATCACTATTTCATTAAGAATCCTCCTCACTTTAACTGTCTCTTGCTTCTGCTGGTGACAGATATTTTCAAAATTAAAGTTATTAAAAATTATATTTGAGTCCTACTACTATGGTAAAGGAAAGATTATCTGGGTACGGCAATATTAGCTATGTAGCAAGAGCTAGTCATGACTTTGAAGATAATATAAAAGAATTTTCAAATGTACTCATTTTTTTCGAATCCTGAGAAAACTAATAAATATATTTTTGAAAAATTTAAACGCAGAATAAAGGATTACATTATTAACAAGGGCCAAAAGTCCATTAGAATAAACAAAATTTTTTTGAATGAGATACTTAAAATTAAGGGCATAGGCGCAAAATGTCGCCTGCCAAAATGTTCAATGTGCTTTAAATGTACTTATTCATTTTTTTTCGAATCCTGAGAAAACTAATAAGTATTTTTAAAAAATTTAAACGCAGAATGAAAGATTACGTTATTACTGAGGGCCGAAAGTCCCTGAAAACCTCTATAATGAAAATTTAGTGTGACTTTTAATTTCAAATATCTGATTTATTATGACTGGTCATCATCTTTAAACAATCGACATCCTGTTGATGTAGTCTATTTAGATTTCTCCAAAGCTTTCGATCGTGTTCCCAAACGTCGATTATTCTCCTTTTCATGAACATTTTTCAGTGCGTCACAAATTATAGAAAAAAAGGTAAGTCCGTGATAATACACATTTATGACATTTATTCTAACGTGACATTTTAGTTAAATCTGACAGTTGTCAAATTTTATTTTCAATTTGGAATAAAACCAAATCAATTGTGTCTATTGCATTTATAAAATGGTATTTTCTTTCATTTGTATAGTCTTATAAATTGTACAGATTATATTGATAATATTATTATTTTATTTAATAAATAATTCTTTTTTGATTATGGCGCCATCTATCGACAACTAGAATAATCACCGAACTAGAATAATTACCGAAGTATTCCCAGACGTGCCTTTTTTTCTGTCACATACAATTTAATGCGTTAGAGAGAAATCGAAAAACTGTGACGCACTGAAAGATGATCATGAGAAAAAGAATACTAGCTAAATTGGATCACTATGGTATCCGCGGAAAGTTAAACTTTTGGATTAAAAATTTTCTATCAGACAGGTACTTCCGAGTTCGTGTTGGGGAAGCTTATTCACTGGACAAACCAGTTAAGAACGGAGTTCCACAAGGATCAGTACTTGGACCACTACTATTTTGTATATACACTAGTGATCTTCCTCTTGTTGTATCCAGTAAGGTTTCCATTTACGCAGATGATACTAAATTATATGTGAATCCAATTATTGACCAACATGTTCTTCAAACCGACCTTGACGCAATATTCAAATGGTCCTCAGAGTGGTTACTTCCACTGAATATTGAAAAATGCGTCATACTACATATTGGCAAAAATAACCCATTTCTACCGTACTTTATTAATGGGCATCCTATAGAGACTGTAACCTCTCACAAAGATCTTGGAGTGATAGTTAACAGTAACTTAAATTGGTCTGACCATATAGTGTCCGTGTGTAAACGTGCAAATTCCAAACTGTTTCTAATCCGCAAATGTTTTACACGAATATCTCTAACCACAATGAGTAAACTTTACTCTATATACGTCAGACCTATTCTTGAGTTTGCCGGGCCAGTGTGGAGTCCAGATCTTAACCGTGATAAAGTCTTACTTGAAAATGTTCAACGTAAAGCCACAAGACTGGCATTTGGCCGTGTAAGACCTAATTATGAAGTTAGACTATCCTTGGCTCATCTAACAACATTTGAGCATCGACGTCTTCGAGGTGACCTAATCATATCCTTCCGTATTTTAAAATATAATTTTGGAAACCTTAACACAATATTTACGCTAAATCTAGACGAACGATTAAGAGGTCATCGTTATAAATTAAAGAGGGAACTGACGACAATAAGATCCAGAATGAACTTTTTACCAAACAGAATATTTAACATCTGGAATAACTTAGATGAAGACACCATATCGGCAACTAGTGTTAACATTTTTAAAAATAGACTTCTCTAGAATTCTTTATTTTCTTTGCAAGACTGAATTATTTTAGGACGGCATTATTTATTGTTTCAGAATTTTGTTTGAAATTGTAATTTTTATAATTTTTATTAGTTTTTATAACGATATTTTTCTTTGTTTTGAACATTATGGGAGCTTTACAGGACCGAATTGTTTTAGGGTGGCATTGTTTTATTGTGTCAGTATTTTTATTTGATGTTTGTTAATTTTTAACTTTATTCTTAATTTGTATTAGTTGTAAAATGATATTTCTCTTTGTTTTTGGGCATAATAGAGGAGCTGGCTCCTCTGCCCTTATTTGATTTATAATAATAATAATAATAATAATAATTAAATAGAAACTTTTTGGTTATTCTAAGGGACTTTCGACAATCGGTAATAATGCAATCGTTCATGCTGCGTTTAAATTTCTCAAAAATATCTAATAGTTTCCTCAGGATTTGCAAAAAATTAATACGTATAAAACACATTGAACATTTTGACAGGAGACATTTTGCGTCTATGCCCTTAAAAATCATACTAAATTTTGTCTTATTTTCACCCCTGTAACTTTTTAAAATAAACATTGTAGTAGTTTTCAGGGACTTTCGACCCTCGGTAATAATGAAATCTTTCATTATGAGTTTAAATTTTTTAAAAATACTTAAATACATATTAGTTTTCTCAAGATTCGAAAAAAATGAATGCATTTAAAAAGCATTGGCACGGAATGTTGCGCCTACACTCTTAACTAATATGTATATTAATGTTTTTTTTGTTTTTTGCCGTCATCAGCAAATCAGTTACAAGAAAAATTAAATTTGAGTTCTTGCAATTTCTGTTGTTTCACATATTACTAGTAAAAGATAAAAAAAAATGATTTATTTCATAAGTGGATATAGTATTGCGGGGGCCCTGCATGCAATGATGAAAGTAAAATTCTCGTGTTAGTGATTACATAGTGATCCTTTATTTCATCTTTTAGGACTCTCCACTAAGGTATAAGGGATAAACTCGTGGTTGAACTTCGTCGAAAATCCGACGGACTATAATAAATCTTTAAACGATAATTTAGCCTCTACGAAAGTCAAATTTTATGTTCAATGGTATTAAATAATTTAAAAGCAATCATTATTGTGGTAATTAAATTGTTATGTAAACTTTGTTGGTGATACTACAAATTTTGTGGGTTTATATTTTTATTTTATTACTCACAACGGTACGATTTTAAATGTTGATTAACTATGTTTATTAAACAATTCAACTTCCTGTTTGATATAGGTATGAAGTTTGGATGAATATTATTTATTCTCTTGGACTAATTAGCAAAATACAAGGAAAAGTTATTTACCAGCAATTTTATTGCTGGAATCGAATCTTATGATTGTATATATTAATAATATAGGTATGCAAAGTCCGCAGATAGTGTGCTACTTTTTTTATAAACAAAATGGCGCCCACAAATCGTGTTCTTTTTCAATTTTTGCTCTATAACTATAAAGATTTTAACTTTACACCAAAAACACACAAATAAAAATTTACCATAATTAAATTCTGCATAAAAGCGTGTTTTTCCCGATTTACTTTGACGAAAAATTTCCCCGGAAAATGCGGGTTTTTCCAACAAAATCTTTAATTTTCAACTAAAATTTTAGATAAGTAATTGTTTATCAATAATTTAATAACTAGGTAGTATAAAAGCTCTTTTTATACAGATTATAATTCCAGAAGCCGATGGAAATTGAATAAACAGTTTAGCAACAATTAAATTGTTAATTAAAAATTTACGGTCGATATAATAACCACAATAATTATGATACATAAGAATAACTATGATTTTTCACTCTTAACTCTTAATGTCATTTATTTTAAAATATATAATAGATGTCTGAATTGAGTCTAAATGAGTCAAATAAAATTAAATTATTAGAATATTTTGTATTAGGTAAAAAAAACAAAAGTTTTTTAATCTATTACTGTTTTGTATTTTGAAAACAATTTCCGAAGTGGAAATCGAAACCTCAAATAAATTTTAATTTTAAGGTGGCTTATTTCCAACATCAATAGTAAATTGGATTATAAAGGTATTTATTTAGGTATACTTAAATATAAATATTTGACCTGTTAAAAAATAAAAAAAAATCTTAAATTGTTTTGAACTTTTGTAAAAATGAACTTACACTTTTGTGAGTGCTCGCAACGAGGGGCCTTCTGTTCTTAACAAACCTTTCAGCTCACATGTCATTTTTTGTAATCACATAGAGATATAAAATAATAAATAATGAAGTACAGTAATGCTACGAGTACCATACGAAAGGTGAAAAGTTTTAATTTTAATGTGCACCAAAAAGGTTTAAAAAAATATTTTTCCGCAAATCGCCAGGAAATTTTGACATTCCTGTCAAAATTTCTTGAAGAAAAAGTCAGGACTTCCTTACTGTAAGGAAATGTCATTTCCTTACTGTAAGGAAATGATATTTCCGTACAGTTGTTAGTGTTCTACATAAATGATAGAAAATTATTAATAATCCATAAAACGTCTGTATGCATTTTCGTACTTTTCTCTTGATTTCTTTGGCAATAATTCTAATGAAGCAGTATTCACTGCCTCAACCAGCTCTGGAGGAGTCCCAGGAATGGAAATTTCATCATCACTTATCATTTTACTTTCGAGAACACCAGCAATTAAATTTATAAGCGTCAAGTTTGACAATTCAACCTCAATACGTTTCCATAGTAACCCAAGTAATTTTATTAGGAATTTCAAAGCACCATTTATTTGGGAATAAAATTATCGCGTTTTTTTTAAATCAATCAATATCTGTCGAATTTTAAACGATTTGCGGAAAAATAGTATGTTTACCTCGTAGGAAAAGCCACATTCCTGGACTCTGTGTTGCTAAGTCTCGGCTTGCGCCTCGACTTAGCAATCTTCACAGTCGTCCAGGAATGTTAAGCTTTTCCTACCCGGTAAACAATGTACTATTTCCGCAAATCGCCAGGAAATTTTGACATTCCTGTCAAAATTTCTTGAAGAAAAAGTCAGGACTTCCTTACTGTAAGGAAATGTCATTTCCTTACTGTAAGGAAATGATATTTCCGTACAGTTGTTAGTGTTCTACATAAATGATAGAAAATTATTAATAATCCATAAAACGTCTGTATGCATTTTCGTACTTTTCTCTTGATTTCTTTGGCAATAATTCTAATGAAGCAGTATTCACTGCCTCAACCAGCTCTGGAGGAGTCCCAGGAATGGAAATTTCATCATCACTTATCATTTTACTTTCGAGAACACCAGCAATTAAATTTATAAGCGTCAAGTTTGACAATTCAACCTCAATACGTTTCCATAGTAACCCAAGTAATTTTATTAGGAATTTCAAAGCACCATTTATTTGGGAATAAAATTATCGCGTTTTTTTTAAATCAATCAACATCTGTCGAATTTTAAACGATTTGCGGAAAAATAGTATGTTTACCTCGTAGGAAAAGCCACATTCCTGGACTCTGTGTTGCTAAGTCTCGGCTTGCGCCTCGACTTAGCAATCTTCACAGTCGTCCAGGAATGTTAAGCTTTTCCTACCCGGTAAACAATGTACTATTTTTAACCAAAAATCATTTTGCAAAGTTAACTGTTATTTATAACGTATAAACAAAATTAAAATAACTTTGAAACTATTACTCGTAGGCGAAATATTTATTCATATTTGAAAAGCTGACGTTTAGGTAAAAAGAAGGTATTTTTTTAATTCACAGCTAATGGGTTAGGAATTAATTAAGAAAAACAACTTGTCACATTTTCAAATAAAGACTTTTTCTTAACCCTCGTAAGACGATGCCTAGATTCTTACGTAAACCACGGTGCGGGGTGCAAGTCCCCCATCCGTATATCCTTTTTTTATATGTAAACGTCGGAAACATTGATTTGAAATGTAATTTAAACTTATTATACATACTAGAAAACATAAAAAATATGAAAAAAAAAATTTTAAGAAACGCTTTTCTTTAATTACGAGTGACTAAAATTACAAATATAAAAAAAATCAACTAAAAAGCAAAAAATAAAAAAATTGAAAAAATCTAACACATTCGTCAAAGAAAAGCGTGGTGCGTCTTCATCGAATAAACGGTTTTCGCCCCACGCTTTTCTTTAACGAATGTGTTAGATTTTTTCAATTTTTTTTATTTTTTGCTTTTTAGTTGATTTTTTTAATATTTTTAATTTTAGTCACTAGTTACTAAAAAAAAGCGTTTCTTAAAAAATTTTTTTTCATATTTTTTTATTTTTTACCTTTTAGTCTTACACTTGTCAAACATTAAAATATATCGTCATGTTTCTTAAAAAATATGTATAAAACATATGATGTACTAACATGAAAAGTAGTCGGAATCGGCAAAAAATTTGAAACTTTATTGTTTATTTATGAAGTATAACGTAAACAATTAACGTAAAAAGTGAAAGTATGTATAGTTCATATCATTAGCTACAATCCGTAAAAGTTTCAAGTTTTTCCATTGTAAAAAACAAGAGAATTTAAGCATTTTCCATTAGAATCTTTTTTTTTTTATTTAAACAATTAATAAACATAAAACAAAATTTGTTGATTATTCGTGTATTGTTCCCGCGAATGCATATGTCTGCAAATTTTCATTCATTTGCATTGGAGAAAAGGCACTCAAATTAACGTCTAAAGATTTGACGCAAACTATTGAACTAAATAAAAGAGTTTAATAATTTTACAAAGTACTTATTTCTTTTTAAAAAAATAATTATCGTTGCAATACAAACTATACAGTACACAATACAGTAATGACAGGACTTTTGGTCGTTTTTGTCCCGTTGCTATTTAGCTCCAGGTGAACATCAGAAACGTCCAATTCAGGATATGCAATTTTCATTATTTGACGTAACTGACTATTTTTAATGGGAAATAAGCCACAATTTTATTAAAAAAATGGTTTTATTAACGTTTCGACGCCCAAATCGGGTGCAGTTATCAAAATATAAAAAATATTAATGAATTAAACAAACATGTTGCTTAGTAACAAAAATTCTTCTAATAATTTATTTAATCTGACTCATTTATATCGGCAATTCAGACATTTTAAAGTAGAATACTTTAAAATGATATTGCCCATATTTATGAGTTGCGTTCCTGGTACGACTTTGCTGAAAGATAGTTCATTCGATTACATGAAATCAACCCCAACTCAAGAATATCCGTCACAAAAAAATCATGACATGTGATCTGTCTTTAAAAAGACAACCACATGCAATGGTGACAGTAAAATTCTCGCGCTAGAGATTCCATAGTAAATCACGAGGGAAAACCAGGAAAAAACCTCGTGATACTATCCCGACATCGTAAGTATTAAGTCTCACTTTAGTTTACTCTCAAAACTAATACCAAATTCTGACCTTAATATGTACATATGTTATTTTAAATTATAAATATTATTAATAATACCTAGATATATACACAATACTAAAATATAAAATATGTACTAATTCGACATGTTATTGACTTAATTTTCTTTCTATTGACTTATTATATATTATTATTATTTATTTTTTTCCCTCGTGATTTACTATGAAATCTCTAGCGCGAGAATTTTACTGTCACCATTGCATGTGGTTGTCTTTTTAAAGATAGATCACATGTCATGATTTTTTTGTGACGGATATTCTTGAGTTGGGGTTGATTTCATGTAATCGAATAAACTATCTTTCAGTAAAGTCGTACCAGGAAAGCAACTTATAAATATTGGCAATATCATTTTAAAGTCTTCTACTTTACATAAAATGTATAATATATGTCTGAATTGCCGATATAAATGAGTCAGATTAAATAAATTATTAGAATAATTTTTGTTACAAAGCAACAACATTTTTGTTTAATTCATTAATATTTTTTATATTTTGACAACGACACCCGATTTGGGCGTCGAAACGTTAATAAAATCATTTTTTTAATAAAATTGTGGCTTATTTCCAATTAAAAATAGTTAATTACAAAAATGCCACAAGAAAATAGCTTCAGAACAACATTGACGTAACTGAGAGTGCATATTATTTGTGTTTTGATACCTGTAGATGACATATTCTTTCACCAATTTGAGTCCTAAGTCTAATAAAAACTTCATCTTGCATCCAAATGTTTCTAGTCGTAATTTTTTATTTTCTAAAGTTTGAAAGCCTTTGTGGCTTAAATATCTAATAGGTGACAAAACATTACCATGCGCCACCTGCGTGTTTGGCGCTGTGTTGTGTATTGTTGTGCCATTTTGTCTACTACGTCAATAGCTCCTATAATTTTATTATAATGAAGTATTATTATATTTAAAAAATTTAAAAAACTATTTTTTCCAAAAAATTCAAAATTTTTAATGTATTCTGATCGATTTTCTATTGTATAATAATACTTCAAGTCTTATCTTCAGCATGAGACTAATTAAGTTAATTATAATAGACAAATTAGTTGCGAATTTAAAAAAATACCCACTTTTAGCTAATTATCTTAGCTTTTTAAATATGAAAACGATTTTTGGTTATAAAAATGATTTGTTTTTTAATTATTTGTTTTTTTTTTGTGCGTGTTAAAAGTAAAAATGGCTTATGATATTACAAAAAATGACGTTTCGAATAAACAATTTGAATAACCTTTGAAACTAATTAAGTACGTTCTTTAAGGGTAAAATATTGCAAGACCTCTAAATTCTAAAGAACCGCTCCGATTTAGAAGAAATTTTGCAAATATGCTCATCTTATCCTCCTCTTCAAAAGTGATATGACTACAATGAATGTGTGCTTTTTATTTTTAAGGGGTGAAAACTACCCTTTTTTACCAAAAATTAAAAACAGCCGATATAACCGTTATTTAAATCTAAATTATGTGTAGGTACAGTAAAACCTCTGTTAACCGAAATAATTAGGGGTGAGGCCGTTTCGGATATCAAGAATTCCGGTTAAAAATACCATTGTTTTTTGCATTCTTCCTATCAAATTACATAGTATTCTTGGTCAAAGTTGGTATTAAAAAATACTGTGAGGTGATTTCATAATGTTTTCTTTAATATAAGTGTTAATTTATATTAAAAGAAAATTAACATTGAATTGCTGCCGTTTTTCGGTAAAAATTTACTTTTTATTGACGAAATTATTGAAACTGTCATCCGTTTCGGTTAAATGATATTTCGGTTAAAAAGGTTTCGGTTAACGGGGGGTTTTAATATAGGAATTGGATTGTTTCTCATATTGAAATGTATTTTATAGTTTTTAACTATTTTTAACCCTTAAAAACTACCCTCTAAATAAGAATTTGTATAAAAAATATTTTGTAACTTTAAATTAGGTAATGATGTATTTTGTAGTGATCTAAACTTTATTTTATATTTGCAATATAGTCTGTTAAGTATTTATTATTTCAACCCTTATAAACTACCCCCTCAAAGACATTTACTAGATCATTCACTTACGGTAAAATATTGCAAAACCTGTGAATTTTAAACAACCGCTTGGGTTGACATGAAATTTGGCATTCACATAACTAATAATTCAAAGAAAAAAAGTGATATAGTACCGATGAGTGCTTTTGCCCTGGGGGTGAGTTTCACCCCTTCTCGGGGGTAAAAAAATATATGTCCAAAATAATGTTTATTCGGAAATGGATAAACTGACTAATTCTAAGCATCTTTTCTTCTATAGAGTTTTTTCACTAAGTCAATACTTTTCGAGTTATTTGCGAGTGAATATGTTCATTTTTCAACAAAAGAACCCCGTTGTTAGACGGTTTTTCGCAAATAACTCAAAAAGTAAGTATTTTATCGAAAAAATATTAAGAGCAGAAATATAGATTATGAAAAACTGAAAAAATCTGTGTATGTATGAACTTTGGAAACCTAGTAGAACCAGAGTCGTAGCTAATGAAGTTTCAAGATACCGGGTAACGGGGTGTTGAGATTTCTCTTACAAAGTGAAGATTTATTGATTGCTCTAAAACCGGTTGAGATATGCAAATGAAATTTTGCAGACCCAAAAGTGGGTTTTAAGAGGTAGTTATTACGCATTTGTTGACAGACTTCCTATTAAGAATTTTATATTCACCTTTGACGCGCATACGGGTACTAGTCTGAATTAAATAAAAATAGTACGCCACTGAGGTATTTCAAATTAAAAAGCATTTTTCAGTTACTTATTTAATTTATGACAAAAAATATATCTTCCCTTTTTTTCATACGATGCGCCTTTGTCATGAAAAAATAAATAAAATACTTCTATCAACGCTTAAAAAGTATTCGACATAAGTTTCAATATGGTTTTTTAACGATAACTTCTGTAATCTTGAAGATATTTCATTATTCCAAAGCTTATTTTGTGGGGAATTGTAAGTGCTAAAACTTTTCAAAAGTTTGACTTTCTGGAGGACTTTGATTTTTAAAGCATGCGATTCAAAAAGCTTAGAAAACTGCTTCTCACACTTACTTGCAAACTTAAAATATAAATATCTCACTCAGTTTTTACCATAGAAACATTGACAAAACTGAGTAAGTTTTAGTATGAAAAATACTATATTTTAGTGTTACTATATACTTTCCAGGTTTCTTTTAGTTTTCAAGTAATTTTGAAAAAATGGAAAACATTTATAAAATATCAAAAAATAATTTAATACTAAATTGAAATTTTTTTCAAACCTAAGCACTTTAAACTGGTTAAAATATCAGAACACGTAGTCAGGTTATAAATAAACCTAATTGTGTATGGAATAATGTTAATTTTTATTTTTGTGGAAAATTCACCAATTTAAGTAATTATTCTTTTGATTTTTCAACGACATAATCGTTTTGTTTTTGTAATAACTCGGCCATTTTTTATCCAAATCACTTTTATCGTAGCACCTTTTAAAGGTATCAGTAAAATATTTAAAAGATGTCTCCATAATTTTTTCTAAAAATCTCTATTTCTTGAGTTACTTAATGATCAAATGTTTTATTGAAGGTTAATTCGAAAAAAACCCCATTTTAAGTAGGCTGTAACTTAGGTTGTGTTATTGCTATAATAATTTAAAGAACACTTTCATTCACTAATTTAAAAGGTTTCTTTTTGATTATAACGACTTTTTCGTAAAAGTTCATAATTTTAGAGATATTTTTGAAAATCCACTCAAAAACATGCATTTTTCATGAAGGAAATCATCAATTTCGATCGTGAATAACTTGCTAAATATCAATTTACCGAAAAAGTCGTATATAAGATTCTTTACTTAGAATTAAAATATCTATCAATTTCCGAGGTTATTTTGAGGTTAAATATTTCTACCCCCGAGAAGGGGTGGTACCCACCCTCAGAGCAGAAGCACACATCGGCACAATCACTTTTTTCTTTGACATTTTATGTATATGTATGCCAAATTTCAAGTCAATCCAAGCGGTTCTTTAAAATTTACCGCAAAAGCCGTCAAATAATGTACCTACTAATTAACTTACGCACTACAAGACACCCCTTTTAGAGCGCTCACAAAAGTGTAAGATAATTTTTACAAAAGTTATAAACAGTTAACAATCTTGTTTTATTTTGCTGTTTTTGGAGAAACAAATTTAAAAAAATTAGTATACCTACGTCATTTTGAATGTTACATCTCTTAATTAATACTCTTTAATGTTCAACAGATAAATATTATTTATATTTAAGTATAAATAGAATTATTTTGAATGGCAAGCGAAAACTCGGAAAAATTGCATTTATCACACTAAATTGTTAATAATTATAACGCCACAATTTATACAGAAATCTCATCAAATACTTGGCTATAGCAAAATCCTGAACTCAGTAAAATTGCTTGCTTATTTTCCTGGAGTAATTATACCAAAAATTTTCCAAATCGAACATAATTCAGATACTTAAAAAATTCAACCACTTAAAATTTCCTCAGTTCCAATCATCCTGAAGATGGTAACATTGAACTTCACACGAAAGTAATTTCACGAAACGTTTGAAATTGATACGTATCGGAGAAGAACGCAACAATACTCGCGAGCGCGAGTTCCGGCAGATTCCAATTTTTTAACCGTCCCAAAAATCGTTTTATGTATACTATTCGGGGAGCTGTACTATAATATATTATATTATATCTCACATATTATTATCTCATATCGCTCATTATAGCAATGAGTGAGTCTGCATACACAGAATTATAATATGCTCACTGATTACTATATAGGTCTGGATCCCGCGTATGAAAAAAAAGTTGATTAATAGCAAGCTGAAAATTTGTTAATAGCTTAAGGGTGTCTAGTCGGACAAACTTTGATATATGGGAACATTGGAACAGGGGAAGTTTTACTTGTGGAACAGGTTAAAAATTTGGAATGGTCAGACCACGAAAACGGCACATGTATTTTGTCCGACACAACAGACTTAAACTCTCCGAACAGAGATTAAACTCTCATGCAAAAATCAGACTGCTATTTATCACCAAATGGGCATTTTAATGAGTGGAACATGTAGAATATGTCAAATGACAGGAATTATGACAGGTGATAAATAGCAGTCTGATGTTTGCATGAGAGTTTAATCTCTGTTCGGAGAGTGTATGTCTGTTCTGTCGGACAAAATAAATGTGCCGTTTTCGTGGTCTGACCGTTCCAAATTTTTAACCTGTTCCACAATTAAAACTGCCCCTGTTACAGTGTTCCCATATATCAAAGTTTATCCGACTAGACACCCTTAATCTATTAACAAATTTTCAGCTTGCTATTTATCAACTTTTTTTTCATACGCGGGATCCAGACCTAATAATAGTAGATACATATAGAGAGGATCTAAATTATGGAATAAATTCATTTTCTCTAAAATGGACGACTTTGGAGAAAAATCCTGAAACAGGTCGATTTTTATTTTTAAATTACAATTGTCTGGCATATATTTCATCTAGTGATGTCATCCATGTGCGCGTGATGACGTAATCAATGATTTTTTAATGGGAAAAGGGGTCGTGTGGCACCTCATTTGAAAGGGTGTTCAATTCTCTATTCAGTAATATAAACGATAATATCATTGGGACGGATATGGGAATATATCAAACGGATATGGGACTACCGATGAGGGGGAAACAACCACCGAAACCGGTATAGACTCTTCCTGCACTCTCAGATTTGACCATAGTATTATGCAGCTGCTGCATTTTCGTGTTGCAAAGAAATTGAGAATGTTTATACATTTTTAATTCATTTACTCTTTTGTTTGAGTATTAAGGAATATTTCTTGTTGGAGCTTTTACCACGCTGAGCAGATGAGTTGTGAATTATTTAAAATTCTCTCATCTTAATTTCCTCGGCATCCTGTATGATTTATAAATTTTGAATATCTCAGGAGGTGTAACCAAAGAAAGTATTCCACCTGTTGTCAATCTAGTGATATGGAGACGATATTTATTGTCGTTTTCTGTGCTACTTCGATTGATAACTTACTTTGTTTTTCGGTAGATGGCCCTAGTTCATCCGTGACATTTCTTTCTTTCCAATTCGGAAAGGCCCAAAGTGTGGTACGTGGAAGAATCTGAGAGAGGAGGATATGGGACTACTGATGAGGGGGAAACAACTCCCGAAACCGGTATAGACGCTTCCTGCGCTCTCATATTTGACCATAGTATTATGCAGCTACTGCATTTTCGTGTTGCAAAGAAATTGAAAATGTTTATACATTGATAATATCATTATTTATACAGGGTGACCAAAAAAATATTTATTGAATTAAATTAATTCACGCAAAAAGAAGAATGTATGTAATTTATTTAACTCAAAATACATTGTACGGCTATCAGTAAATAGAAAAAAAATTTTATTCCACAAATAATCATTTCTTTTCGCTTAAATTAAATCACAAACAGCCTCCCGCCTACCTCTTGGCAGTTTGAACATTTAATTTAGGCGAAAAGTAATGTTTATTTGCCAAATAATTTTTTTTTCTATTTTCTGACGGCGATAGAATGTATTTTGAGTTAAATAAATTGCATACATTCTTCTTTTTTCGTCAATTAATTTAATTCAAAAATTATTATTTTGGCCACTCTGTATAGATAATAATATTAATGTTTATATTACTGTATAGAGAATTGAACACCCTTTTAAACTAGGTGCCACACGACCCCTATTCCCATTGTAAAAAATTATCGATTACGTCACCACGCTCAGATGGATGACGTCACTAGTATGAAATATATGCCAAAAAATTGTAATTTGAAAATAAAAATCGACCGGTTTAGGTATTTTTCTGTAAGGTCGTCCATTTTAGAGAAAATAAAATTATTCCATAATTTAGATCCATTCTGTATAGATGCATTGCAGATATGTAATATATTTATGAGATATAAAATATATTATAGTGATCTTTATTTTTAACTTAAAAACAAATAGAATAACTTTTTATAATATTTTTTGAATTTGACACCATTTTTTTTTTAAATATCTACAAAATATTATTTTCCAAAAAATTCAGATTTTGTATTGTGTTCCAATTGATTCTCTGTTGTATATTTGTAAACAAAACTTTAGTTTTTAATTAAGAAACTACGTTTCTATAAACAAATGAGCTGCAAATTAAAAAAAAAAGTTTTTAGGTATCTAATAGTCCCAAAACAACTTTTTTAATTTAAGCCTTGTAAAAATTGTCAGCTTTTCAGATATAAAAACGTTTTTTTTTTTTAATTTTTAACTAACAAATATTATGTAACAAATATTTTTTTGTATAACTGACATCAAATGTCATAATTTGCCACCTCGTGTCAGTTGCCGAAACGTTACATTTTATTCCAGGTGGTAAGGTTATTTTACATAATATTTCTTCCCGCTCGTGGACGTCAAAAGATCAAAAATTTATAAATTATTATCATAGTTGATCACTCCTAATTTTAATTAATTGAAGGCAATTTACAATTTCACCATAGAATAATGGTCCCACACTATTAAGGGTTTCATTTCTTGTGATACTTCCGAAAAATACGCCATGCAACGATTTTCTAGAACTAATTACATTTCTTCCTTTAGTACAAATCATTGAATTTTGCATACGCTCTCTCATGATATAAATTCTTAGATCTTGCGGGCAATATTTTCAACGAAGACTCTTTTGCAGTCTCTACTAATTTTGAGGACGTGCAGTAAAATTGTTGTTCATTTCGCTCAAATTTTGACACACAGTTTGACACAATTTTTTTTGTTACTTTCGTAGTTACCTAGGCAACGTCCCCTACTTTCCTGATTAATTCTTGATGTTCTATTTATTTTTATTTTTTGCGACAAAATTGTTGAAATTTCTGGTGTTTCTGGCAAGTTACAGAAAAAAAATTGTATTATACACGGGGCAAAATGCATATCTCTCATGATCGCACCGAAACGAAACTTTCATGTATCGCGCTAAAATGTGCGATTTTTGCCCCTTGTATAATTCATTTTTTTTTATTTTTTGTGTATTTTAAAACTAAAAGTCTTCATTTTTCATGTGGTACCAGTAGAAGTACTGTTCTTCATTATTTTATGACTTATGTTATTACAGAAAAGTTACCTTTTCAAATAAACAATTTTAATAAATTTTAAACTAATTAATAGGGGTCTTTGAGGACATTAACAAAAGATTAAGTTAATTTTTTACGAAAGTTATACAGTAAAACCTCTGTTAACCGAAATAATTGGGGGGTAGGCCATTTCGGATAACAAGAATTTCGTTTAAAAATAACATTGTTTTTTGTATTCTTCTTGTTGACATAGTATTGGAGAGATATAGCTGCAAAACATTGTAGTCAAAGGATAATCCAAAAGAAAATAGAAGATTTCTTAAAAAAACACTCTTAAACATGTTCATTTTCCTTAATTTTATTGCTTTTTTTACATTTATTTTTTATTCACGAAAATATTGAAACTGCCAGCCATTTCGGTTAACGATGTTTCAGTTAAAAAGGTTTCGGTGACCGGAGGTTTTACTGTAGATAATTAACAATTTTTTCTTATTTTGAAATTTTTGAAGCAACGAATTAATTTAAAAAGCTTTAGAATACGCCGTTTTGAATGTTTTTTGAACACGGGAAAGTTTTGTTAATTTTCCTGGAGTACATATTATATCAAAATGTTCGAAATCGCCTACCATATTTAAATACTTAAAAAATTAAACCACTTACAATTTCCTCAGTTCCAATCATCCTGAAGATGGTAACATTGAACTTCACACAAAAAAAAAATTCACAAAACGTTTGAAATGGATACGTATCGGAGAAGAACACAACAATACTCGCGAGCGCGAGTTCCGGCAGATTCCAATATTTCAACCGTCACACAACAACTGCACGTTGAGACCAAACGAATGAGTCTGATGCATTCGGCGGGTGATAGTAATTTTTCATTTAAATACTCGCTGCCAAGTTCGTCCAGCTTAATGCGTTCTAATCTTTTATTATCTCTTGAAAGGATCAGTGAGCTATTTGTGGCAGTGAAATGCTATCTAAACGCATACAATGAATGCAGTAGCAAATAGTCGTATAGTTTTATTTTCTGGTCAATGCCAAATGTCGTCGATAAGTCAATAATAATGTAATTTTCAAATACATGTAGGTACATATTCACAAATAACGGAATTGTTATGTTAAAGTACTGATAATTCGGTTATATTAGACAAAGCAACCAACAATATTATTTTCCGCAAATCGCCAGGAAATTTTGACATTCCTGTCAAAATTTCTTGAAGAAAAAGTCAGGACTTCCTTACTGTAAGGAAATGTCATTTCCTTACTGTAAGGAAATGATATTTCCGTACAGTTGTTAGTGTTCTACATAAATGATAGAAAACACATTGAAGTTTGACAATTCAACCTCAATACGTTTCCATAGTAACCCAAGTAATTTTATTAGGAATTTCAAAGCACCATTTATTTGGGAATAAAATTATCGCGTTTTTTTTTTAAATCAATCAATATCTGTCGAATTTTAAACGATTTGCGGAAAAATAGTATGTTTACCTCGTAGGAAAAGCCACATTCCTGGACTCTG
The DNA here is from genome assembly GCF_917563875.1 of Diabrotica virgifera virgifera. Lineage (NCBI taxonomy): Eukaryota > Metazoa > Arthropoda > Insecta > Coleoptera > Chrysomelidae > Diabrotica > Diabrotica virgifera. The sequence continues at coordinate 54,750,318 of NC_065443.1, read as the reverse complement.
TGTTGCTAAGTCTCGGCTTGCGCCTCGACTTAGCAATCTTCACAGTCGTCCAGGAATGTTAAGCTTTTCCTACCCGGTAAACAATGTACTATTTCCGCAAATCGCCAGGAAATTTTGACATTCCTGTCAAAATTTCTTGAAGAAAAAGTCAGGACTTCCTTACTGTAAGGAAATGTCATTTCCTTACTGTAAGGAAATGATATTTCCGTACAGTTGTTAGTGTTCTACATAAATGATAGAAAACACATTGCTATTAAAACCTTGTAAATTACCTTAATCATTAAATTTTCTTTATCTGGAGCTTCCTGGATAAATTTTTCAATTTCTTCCTTCGTTAAAATCTTAGATTTCTTTGCCCTATAACCTTGAGCTTGCCGTTTCAATAAAGAACGAAGTTTTGAGTATGTAGATATATCTACATTGTGTTTAAGTGCAAGGGTTGACTTCAGCATTGAATAATTGGCCCATAATGTTGAAGATTTCATCTTTAAACAAAGGTCTAGGAAGTATGCCATTACAACATTTTCTGAGAAAGAACTCGTATTTTTACTCATGCGATAATCCATAAAACGTCTGTATGCATTTTCGTACTTTTCTCTTGATTTCTTTGGCAATAATTCTAATGAAGCAGTATTCACTGCCTCGACCAGCTCTGGAGGAGTCCCAGGAATGGAAATTTCATCATCACTTATCATTTTACTTTCGAGAACACCAGCAATTAAATTTATAAGCGTCAAGTTTGACAATTCAACCTCAATACGTTTCCATAGTAACCCAAGTAATTTTATTAGGAATTTCAAAGCACCATTTATTTGGGAATAAAATTATCGCGTTTTTTTTAAATCAATCAATATCTGTCGAATTTTAAACGATTTGCGGAAAAATAGTATGTTTACCTCGTAGGAAAAGCCACATTCCTGGACTCTGTGTTGCTAAGTCTCGGCTTGCGCCTCGACTTAGCAATCTTCACAGTCGTCCAAGAATGTTAAGCTTTTTCTACCCGGTAAACAATGTACTATTTTTTTTTTGTCCAAAATTTTATTTTTTATCGGCCTTTGCTTGTTTAATAGACTGATCAACAAAAGCCCGAACCGTTGAATTCTTTATAAATACAAAATCCACATTTCACCAACAATAGTTCAGTTGCCATTCATCGTCCGTAATGTAAGGACAAATCAATCTGATCAGCAGTCCACGTGGTGTGTGGGGTTAGCCTTTAATTGTCAATAGCTCACTTAATTTTTTACGGTAGAAAATATTTTTGCAAACTTAATTCTTAGGAATTAAATAAGCTACAATTTTATATTTAAAAATTTTTTCGTATCTCTGATGCTAATTTTTCTATTCTGAAGAAAGGACATTTTTTACCAAACTACAAAAATTCGTTATTCGCTTTTAACTCCATTTTTTTTAAACTAATCATTCTAAGCTGGTCAAAGCTCTAGAACCTATTAAGAATACATAAGTAAAGAACACCAAATAAGGTTAATGACTAATCCTAATTAGGGTGGTAAGTAGGGGGAAGTTTCCGATCACTTTTTCGCTGAAAAAATAGGGACTGACATTCTTTTTATTATAAGTCACTTAATTTTTGATCTAGAGACTATTTTTTTATTTCCGAAGATAGATATTTTCAAATACTTTAAATTAGTTTGAACAAGTTATTCTCGAGAAATGCATAGTTTCCCGGCTTTTGACTTTGAAACTACAATATTTAGCATTTGACGAAGAAGAGCTAACATATAATAAAGTATAGCTCGATTACTATTGGTCTTAAAGAAAATGTAAAAAAAGTGTTGTTTATTATTTCAAAAGTTAAATTTTTGTTAAGCAAAGTTGTTTTGATAAGACGAAAACTTTTTGAATTAATAGCAGAAAACTGATTAAAAAACATTGATTTTTTCAAAGGTAATACCACGAGTCCTCTAAATTTTATCGATAAATTTTTTTGTTTTCACGAAAACTTCTTTATTTGGTAAAATTACGAAAACAAACCGAATGATAAAATCACGAGTCCGAAGGACGAGTGATTTTATCCATTTCGGTTTGTTTGAGTAATTTTACCCTAAATAAAGAAGTTTAAGTATGAAAACGAAAAAATGTATCAAGCAAAATTTAGAGGACGAGTGCCATTTGAAAAGATTATTTTGTGAACCAATATCGAATCCTTTTATGTGATAACACTGGTTTGTTGAAATCGGCAACAAAATAGAAGAATTAGTTCTGTGTACGGTTTACATCGGTTCTGTTTGACGTTTATGAAAAGTTTAGAAATATTTATTTTGAAAATAAAAACTGTAGAAAATCTGAGTATATCGTGGTTAGTGTTTTTAAAATATCTATGTACCAGGGCTGTTCATAAATTAGGTTAGTAAACACAGGTATGTACGTATTATGTGAAATTTAGGGTACCTTAAGTTTTATCAGGGAAGAGACTGTTTTATCAAGGAAGAGGCTGTTTTATCAGTATTACACTCGATGATTGGCTAGAACGGCGCGTGGTGATTGGCTGAAAAAGCAAAAACGTCAGAATTTGACAGGTGAAAAAAATAATCGATATAAAACTATCACTTTCGAAAGCGAATAAATCGAAAATTATTAATTTTATCAAAAAAATGTATAGAACGTTTTTTGATTAAAATGAATTATCAACTTTTGCGGTAAAATATAATAAAAAATTTTCACCCTCGAGATGGGGTGGCAAACAGCCTCATGGTAAAAGCGCCTTTCGGCGTCATATAGATTTTGATCCTTGGACTATCCACTACTTATTTTTAAATTTTCAAGCAAATCGATCCATTCTGTAAACATTGCGAGGTTTTGTTATATTTTAAGCTTCATTACTTGGACTAATTCCCTAGTATTGCCTGCCAGGCCCCTTTGTAAACACTTTCATATACAGGGTGGGGCATTAGTGTGACAAAGTCCAATTACTCGTTTCTCGTAAGAGATACGAAAAAAAGTTATTTATATAAAAGTTGGGGCACACATAGTACCATAATTTAAAAATATTTTCAAATATACAGGGTCGTCCGTATTGACAGGGTGACACAAACTTATGTTTTTTTTAATGGAACACCCTGTATTTTTTTACATTTTTGGATTCTCCTCGACGTTTCCTTTCTTAAAATATATGGTTTTGTAATATTATACGAGGTAGTTTAAAAGATAATTACGTTTTTTTGTTAATTTCGTAGCAAAATCTACACCCTGTAGAATTTTAGTGATTTGACATCAAATTTTTATTTTATGTTCAAACGATTTTTAATATAGTCTACTATTGTTAAACATTAACAGTATAGCGAAATGTTTAATTTTAGTATACAGGATGGGTCGAAACTCGGAATGAGTATTTTCTGAGTTTTCTTAAATGGAACACCCTGTATTTAAGTATTTTAAGGAAATGATATTTTATGGTACTTTTTTATTTCTTAAGCATTCCCTATACCTAAGTGCTTTAATTTGTAAGTTATTCGTGATTCTTTAAGCCAAACATTAATTGTAAGAAAAATTACGTGAAATTTTATTAGGTGGCTGTGAAAATATTTAATCAAAAATAATTTTTGGAAAAGAAAATACATCATAATCTAGTCTGATCCTTAATTTATTACTATTGGATGAAATATCCAAATAAATTCGTAGTTAAGGTTGTTGGTGCGCAAAATATTAATAAAAACATACAATATTCTACCTAGTCGGCTATGACACTAAATTTCCTTAAAAATTTGATATTATACTATTTTTATAGATCCAGTTGCTTCGTTACCATTACTAATATGTATTTTTCTTATGAGAAACTGATTAATAAGATTTTGGTGCTAGTGGAATATAACAAAAATGTGCTACTAGCAATAAGAATTTTTCATCAGAAATTCCTTGATAGAAGACAACTAAGAAGAGAAACGATTAAAAATATACTAGAACTTTTTCAACGGACCGATCACTCAGATTATGATAAATCTGCTCGAATAAAAACTATTGTAAGTGAAGAAAACAGCAATTAAATGTAATCCTTAGTGTCACTGAGGATCTGCATATTAGTAAAATCGTTCTTACGAGTAAAATCTAAGTATCTTGTCTGTTGAAACCGTTTTAGTATCCTTTCAAAAGTTTCTCTTTTTGCTTGTCGTCTATCAGGTAATTGCTGATGATACATTTTTATTGCAAGTAGCTCATTTTTGTTATACCCTCCTAGCACAAAGCCATTTTAATCCGTTCCTCATTAGAAAAATTAATATTAGTAATGGTATCAAATCAACTGGAACTATATAAATAGTGTAATGTCAAATGTTTAAGCAAATTTTGTGTCATAGCCAACTAGGCAGAATTTTGTATGTTTGATTCATATTTTAAGCACCAACAACCTTAACTACGAATGTATTTGGATATCTCATCCAATATTAATAAATTAAGGATCAGGCTAGATTATTATGTATTTTTTTTTTCGAAAAATTACTTTTGATTGGATATTTTCACGGCTACCTAATGAAATTTTACGTAATTTTTGTTGCAATTAATGTTTGCTTAAAGAATGACGAATAACTTACAAATTAAAGCACTTAGGTATAGGGAATGCTTAAGAAATAAAAAAGTACCATAAAATATAATTTTATTACAATACTAAAATACAGGGTGTTCCATTTAAGAAAACTCAGAAAATACTCATTCCGAGTTTCGACCCACCCTGTATACTAAAATTAAACATTTCGCTATACTATTAATGATTAGCAGTAGTAGACTATACTAAAAATCGTTTAAATGCAAATAGAAAATTTGATGTCAAATCACTACAATTCTACAGGGTGTAGATTTTGCTACGAAATTAACAAAAAAACGTAATTAACTTTTAAACTACCTCGTATAATATTACAAAACCATATATTTTAAGAAAGGAAACATCGAGGAGAATCCAAAAATGTAAAAATATACAGGGTATTCCATTTAAAAAAACATAAGTTGGTGTCACCCTGTCAATACGGACGCCCCTGTATATTTGAAAATATTTTTAAAATATGACACTATGTGTGCCCCAACTTTTACCTAAATAACTTTTTTTCGTATCTCTTACAACAAACGAGTAATTGGACTTTGTCACACTAATGCCCCACCCTGTAGATAAATGTGTTTCGAAGCACTGAAGTTGGGTTATAGGCTTTGATGTTAACGCTAGTAATGAAGGTGATATCAAACAAAAGTACTTACCATTTATTATGAACTAATTTTGTAAATAAAATTTCTAACATGGTATATGAATTAAATTATTTTTTTTTACAATATTCGTCTAATAATATATGCATAATCAAATCCTGAATTCAAGTTTACTTTCATACATATAATAGATATATCATGTCACTTACAACCTTCCATTTCAGTAAAATATAGCTTTTATATTATAAAATGAAGTGTTTAATGATTTTTTCTTTTAAAATACATAATAATTAGTACCCGTACTCATTAGTAAGCGTTTAATTTTTCAATTTCAGTACTGTATAATATAGGCCCGGGTAATAAGCCAAAAATATACCTTGTTCGTGACACTCGAACAGCCAGGGTACTGAAGCGTTTTTTCGACAGGTAATACCTATGAGAACAAATTGAAACTATTTCCTGCGTAGGATCTGGCGGCCATTTTTATTTATAAACAATTTATTGTCAAAAAACGGCATTTTTTCCTTTTTTTTTTTAATCAAGGGAAAACAGTGGATCTTATGGTTACTTTAGAACAAATATCTTAGATAGCATGGAAAATGCTTTAGAATGACGTATTACAAAGGTTGATATATTACTTATTTATTGTTAATATAATTAAGAAAAAAGGTCTAAATTGCAAAAAAATTAATTTTGCAATAACTATTGTAAAAATTAGTGTGCGGCTTTGAAGTTTTTGTCAAATGAGGGTTCTTTGGTGCGTAATATAGGACAAAAATTTCAAAGCGAATCATTCAATTGTTTATATTTTATTAAAATTGTTTATCCCAGAGAGCTTTTTTTGCAATAACATAAGTCAGAAAAACATAATGTTAGGACCATTCTGCAGATGTCAAATGAAAGAGCATAAGCTAAACTTTCAAACTTATTTAAAAAAAGTTAATAAAAAATGCACTTATTAGTAATAAATAATTATGCAAAAGTCTCGTCAATTTTTCCTTATAAACAATTTGAATAACTTTCTTGTTATGGCCGGTAGAAATTTTTTTTGCACATTCTAAAAGATGGCATTTTTACACGAACTTTAAGAAAAAATAAGTTAGCCTAGGTCAATTAGGGCCAAAGTTAGCAACATTTTTTTTTAATTCATAGCTAATTTGTTTATAATAAATAAGAATCGAAAATAGCGCTCTTTCGCTTTTAAAGACACGAAGTATTAAAAAAAAATTTTGGTTTTATTTTCTCTTCAAGTAAGTGAGTGGTCACTAAAGCTTCAAAAATGAAGTAAAAGCATAAAATCCGTGCGACCTGAAATTGAAATATTAACTTCAAACTATTACAGTTTTTTGTATCTTGGGAACCCACCAATGGATTTTAATGTTTTTTTTTTATTTGCATATACTTTTAGGGTACTTTACAATTATGGAGTCAGTTGATTCGTAAATTATAATAAACAATTTAATTTGTTTAAACAAAAAAAACATTTTATTTAATTTTTTACCGTGTTTTAGGTGCACAATTATAAATGTAAAACACTGTACTTATTTGAAATTAAAAAAAAATAATGTATGTTTTTATACTAATTTCATAACGTTTTCACATATATTTTTAATTTAAGGCATATTTTTTTTAGCTAATGCCTCGACAACTAATAGCCATTGGCATGGTAGGTACGGTGAATTTTTGCAGTTAGGTACCTAGTGTTTTGTGTAGTGTGTGTGTTGAGTAAGTGTCTTGTTACTTTGCAAAGTCGACGTCATTATCGTTGCAAAGAGACGCTAATTGTATCCGAACGTCTGCGGTCCCTCCGGTGACTACCGATTCTACAAGGGCAGAAACTACATATTTTCATTTATTAATTTATAATAAACAAAAAATTTCTGGCCCTGGTGAGATTCGAGCTCACGACCATTCGGACCTTTCGATCCAAAGGTAGGCGCTCTTACCACTGAGCCATAGAGGGGGTTTTAAGGCATGTTAATGATTCGTTAAATAGTCAATTAATAGATTCAAATTACTGGAACTCTAAACATATTTATAGAGTAAAAGTCGCACTTTTACTAAAATTTTTCTATTTTATACAGTAATTGAAGACCCTGATGCAAGAAGGGGATAAGTAACAATATGTAAATTTTACAGGAGAAGCAAAAAAAGTTTTATTTTTTAATTTAAAATTTAGGTTGTTCATGAAGTAGGGCCTAACTAATACAACAGGTATATATGATTTTGCCGCCATTCTACAGCCAAACAACAATGCTATTAAGGAAAAAAAATTGGTGCAATAATAGGATAAGTTAAAGCCTTTTTTCTACTGTAGTTTACAGCAGGTGCAAAAAGGGGATAAGTTACATTAAAATCCATTTTCAAAAGAAATACTTTATTATTAAACGTGGAGTACTTATTAATAAAAATGAATATAAAATAAAGCAACGCAAATTTTAACAGAAAGTCTATTTCCTATTACCGATATTATTTCCTGCTTTTCGGTTTTTGAAAGTTTTTCTATGCATTTCTTACTACATTTGCAATCATCGCCTTGTTTCCTTTCTGGTACCACTTTTCCCGTTGTCGTAGATTTATAAGCTTCACCTCTAGCTCTTTTTATTTTCTGCACATTTCTTTTCCAGCTCTTGTGATCTCTTGTTTTCTTTCGTCCATGTTTATTATTTGCAGCCTCTTTATCAGCGGACTCCTTCTCTTCATATAAATTATTTTCAGATGCACACCAGAATCATTCGAAGGCAGAAACTCGCTGCCTGAACTTTGAAATGGTTGATCCTCACTATTTGAACTCATGATGATATCCTATGTTTTAGTAATAATAAAAAAATCCTCGATATTTTACTAAACCGTACCTCTCGCACTAGCACTATGTTAACTCTCCAACAGTTTCTCGGTGACTACGTGACTTAGATCGCGTTCGTGGCTTGTGCAGATACCGGTACCTTACTTAATCGCGGTAAGCCACCGGTGCAATAGTGGGACAGAATAACACAGATATAAAAATTAATTCAAATTTGGTGCAAGAACGGGATAAGTTACACATTTCTTATATTGTTCTTGCACCAGACCATACCAGGGGATATTTCTCTTATAATTCCAGTATCTATTACCTGTACATATCCTATACTTGAGCCAGGCAAGAACAGTTACTTTTCAACCTAAATAAGCACCTATCTCGCTTTTGCAGAATTTTGTACTTATCCCCTTCTTCCACCAGGGTCTTCAATTTATACAGAGTGTCTGTAATTTGGAATAAATTCAATACCTCTAATACTAATTGTTTTTTTTAATTCTCAGATCTGTCGATTAGTATTTCAAATCTAAATTTTTTATATACAATAATAATGTATAGAGGGTGTCCCAATTTAGAGATATGACGTCATCGTTGATTTTCTTAAACGGAAACACTGTCATTTTGATGTCTACTTTAATAGGGTGTGTAAAGTTATACATAACTGCAAAGTGTCAAATTTTTATTCCCTACCATTTACAAGATAATAAAAAATAACAAAATTATGTCTGTAATTTGGAATAAATTCAATAGTTCAAATACTAATTGCTTTTTTTTGAAAAATGCTCAGAACTGTTTATTAGTATTTCAAATCGAAATTTTTACATACAATAATAATGTATACAGGGTGTCCTAATTAGGAGATATGACGTTATCGTTGATTTTCTTCAATGGCAACACTGTTATTTTGATAGCTATTTGGATAGAGTGTGTAAAGTTATACATAACTGCAATATATCAATTTTTTATTCCCTACCATTTACAAGATAATAAATCATAATTTTAAAGCTCTAAATTGGGACACCCTGTATACATTATTACTGTATGTAAAAAAATCAATTTGAAATACTAATAGACAGGTCTGAGCATTTTTCAAAAAAAAAACAATTAGTATTTTAACTATTAAATTAATCCCAAATTACAGACATAATTTTAATTTTTATTATCTTGTAAATGGTAGTAAATAAAATTTGATATTTTGCATTTATGTATAACTTTACACGCCCTATCTAAATAGCTATCAAAATAACAGTGTTGCTATTTAAGAAATCAACGATGACGTCATATCTTTAAATTGGGACACCCTATATACATTATTATTGTATGTAAAAAATTTAGATTTGAAATACTAATTGACAGGTCTGAGTAATTTTCAAAAAAAACAATCAGTATTTGAACTATTAAATTTATTCCAAATTACAGACTCACTCTGTATGTATATTTATTACAATTTTTTATCAATAATTATTACATACATAACATTATGGTTGTGCACCTAAAACACGGTAAAAAAAATTTTTTTTGAAAAAAATAATTTTTTTTTAACAAATTAAATTGTTTATTTCATAATTTATGAATCAACTGACTCCATATTTGTAAAGTACGCTAAAAGTGCAAACAAATTAAAAAAACATTAAAATGCATTAGTTGGTTCCCAAGATTTTTAGGTCGCACGGGTTGTATGCTTCTACTTCGTCAGTTGCAAGCGGGTCGCGTTTGTACTTCATTTTTGAAGCTTTATTGACGACTCCCTTGAAAAGAAAATAAAACCAATTTTTTTTTTAACACTTCGTGTCTTTAAAAGCGAAAGAGAGCTATTTTCGATTCTTATTTATTATAAACAAATTAGCTATGAATTTTTAAAAAAATGTTGCTAACTTTGGCCCTAATTGACCTAAGGTAACTTATTTTTTCTTAAAGTTGGTGTAAAAATGCCATCTTTTAGAATGTGTAAAAAAAATTATCTACCGGCCATAACAAAAAAGTTATTCAAATTGTTTATAAGGAAAATTGACGAGACTTTTGTGTAATTATTTATTACTAATAAGTGAATTTTTTATTAACTTTTTTTAAATAAGTTTGAAAGTTTAGCTTATGCTCTTTCATTTGACACCTGCAGAATGGTTCTAACATTATATTTTTTTTGACTTATGTTATTGCAAAAAAAGCTCTCTGGGATAAACAATTTGAATAAAATATAAACAATTGAATGATTCGCTTCGAAATTTTTGTCCCATATTACGCACCAAAGAACCCTCATTTGACAAAAATTTCAAAGCTGCACACTAATTTTGACAATAGTTATTGCAAAATTAATTTTTCCGCAATTTAGACCTTTTTTCTTAATTATATTAACAATAAATAAGTATATCAACCTTTGTAATACGTCATTTTAAAGCTTTTTCCATGCTCCCTAAGATGTTTGTTCTAAAATAACCATAAGGTCCACTGTTTTCCCTTGATTTGAAAAAAAAAATGGGAAAAAGGCCGTTTTTGACACTAAATTGTTTATAAATAAAAATGGCCGCCATATCCTACGCAGCAAATAGTTACAATTTGTTCTGATAGATATTACCTGTCGAAAAAACGTTTTAGTACCCTGGCTGCTCGAGTGTCATGGGAAAAACCTTATTACCCTGGACTAATATGATTTGGTATTGCATTTGAAAAGGAAACAATAAATATTCAAAATGTAGTGGTCGGGATTTTTGCTTATGCGAGGATTGTTGCATGTCGGGATTTTGGCCTGTCAGGATTCTGGCTTGTCGGTATTCTGGCGTGTCGGTGTTTTGGCCGTCGGGATTTTGGCTGTCGGGATTTTGGGCGCCACCGGATAAAACCACCTTCCTAACTATCAGCCAATAGCTCAATGTCAGGAATGTCCCCTTGGCCGTGAGCGAATGTATATTTAGTAGGTATGCTCTTCAATAAAGCAATAAGCATAAATGTAGAAGTCGTTTCGGTTTGAGGCATGGTTACGAGGGGATGTCCACTGGGGGATGCTATCACCACTTCTCTGAAGCATAGTTTTAGACACTCTGATTCACCAACTCAACAAGAACGGTTTGTACACAATAGCATATGCAGACTACATAGCTGTCTTGCAAAGCGGTAAGTTTGAGAACATTATGTGAGAGATTACAAGTTGCTCTCAGACTATTAGAAACATGGTGTAAGGAACACTCACTGTATATAGATACAAAGAAGGCAGAGATGGTCCTCTTCAACCGAAAAAGAGGGATCATAGGCTTAATACTCCCAAGGATGCTAAACTGCAGTCTATACTTTTCTAAAGAAGTGAAATATCTTGGTATTGTATAAGCCTTGCCCGGAAGGTAACATGGAACTTCCACTTAGATAGTACAGCTAAAAGAGCATATATTGCCCATGAACAGGGTCGGTCAACGGTCGGACGCACTTGGAGCCTGTCGCCCAGAGTGATCGCCTAGATCTACACTACTGTCATTAGGCCAATGCTAACTTATAGAGCTATTTCTTGGGTACCAAAAGTGCTACAAGAACAGCGATCAACAAACTAAACAAACTAAACAAACTAAACAAACTAAACCACATTCAGCGGATGACTTGCCTAAATAAAACAGGTGCCATGAAAACAACACCAATTACTGCAATAGAGTTGCTCATTGGCATTACCTCTCTGCGATTGGCATTACCGATGATGCGATTGCGCTCAGCGGGTGCAAACCTTGATGTAGGAATGGGACAATTGAGATGACGTTTCTGGCGAGGTGAGCTGGAGGCGCTACCCCTGCTACTTGCAGGGCATGGAGGCTACTAAATTAAACCTACGTTTGTCTTAGACAAACCCTACAAAATATCTCCATAGCCGCAAAAGAGATAACCCGAAAATGTATAGCCGGTAAAATCATAATAACCACCACAGACAACAGACAAGCGCTACTAACCCTGAATAGACCACGTGTTACATCAGGGTTAGTAATGGAGTGTCATGAGTCTCTAGCTCGGATAGTAACAACATCATCCTGAGGTGGGTTAAAGGACACAATGGAAATATGGGGAAACCGCATTGCTAATGAGCTAGCTAGGAAGGCAGCAGACCTAAGACTCTTAAGGCCTGCTTAGGGCCCTCGTAACCGGGCGTGTAACGCGTGCGGCGCACGCGAGCGCAGCCCGAAAAGGTCGCCAAACCGAAGGTTTGGCAAATAAGAAATATTTATTCTAACGAGATATTAATTTTTTATACAATTTTAATTTTACATTTTTAACGAACATTTGGAGAAATTTCAAAAATAAAAAAAAAATGTTTATTAATGAAAAAATAATTAAGATCTTATTTTATATTTGGTGTTACTATTTGGTGTATAATTTACTACTATACAGGGTGTAACAAAAATACAGGTCATAAATTAAACCGCATATTTTAGGACCAAAAATAGTTCGATTGAACCTAACTTACCTTAGTACAAATGTGCACATAAAAAAAGTTATAGCCCTTTGAAATTATAAAATGAAAATTGATTTTTTCCAATATATCGAAAACTATTGGAGATTTTTTATTGAAAATAGACACGTGGGATTCTTATGGCAGGATTATCTTTAAAAAAATTAAAGTGAAATTTGTGCACCCCATAAAAATTTTATGGGGGTTTTGTTCCCTTAAACCCCCCCAAACTTTTGTGTACGTTCCAATTAAATTATAATTGTGGTACCGTTGGTTAACCACAATATTTTTAAAACTTTTTTGCCTCTTAGTATTTTTTCGATAAGCCATTTTTTATCGAGATACGGCTTCCTTTTTAATATGTTTACATAAAAATTTTATGGGGGTTTTGTTCCTTTAAACCCCCCAAATGTTTGCATGCGTTTCAATTAAACTGTTATTGCGGTACCATTAGTTAAAAACAGTGTTTTTAAAACTTTTTTGTCTCCTAGTATGTTTTTGATAAGGCACATTTTATTGAGATGTGGCTTCTTTTTTAATATGGTTCAAAATATACCTAAAAATGTAACTTTTCGTATTATTACCCAGTCTCGATAATCGTACTTAACCATATACAAAATATGTGGTGGATTTGACAAAAAATATTCAAAATATCTCGATAAAAACTGGCTTTTCGAAAAAGTACTAAGAGATAAAAAAGTTTTAAAAACATTTTGTTTTACTAATGGTACCATAATAATAATTTAATTGGGACGTGCACAAAAGTTTAGGGGGGTTTAAGGGAACCGAACCCCCATAATTTTTTTATGGGGAGCACAAATTTTACTATAATTTATTTTTAAGGTGTTCCTGCCATAAGAATGCCACATGTCCATTTTTAATAAAAAATCTCTAATAGTTTTCAATATTATATTGGAAAAAATCAATTTTCATTTTGTAACTTCAAAGGGCTATAACTTTTTTTATGTGCACATTTGTACTAAGGTAAGTTAGGTTCAATCGAACTATTTTTAGTCCGAAAATATGTGGTTTAATTTATGACCTGTATTTTTGTTACACCCTGTATTATTGCATTTTTTTAAAACGGTATAATATCGGAATAATACCTATTTTGTAGTACTTATCCGTAAATCGTAAAAATTTGTTTAGAGGTCAAAACTTGTTGGGTTGTAATATTCTGTCCAGATTTGAAACTTTCGTGGATTTTTGAAATTAAAATAATTTCATAAAAATTTGGCATGCATGTTTTTTGAGACGAGGAATTCAAATTTTGAAAAATAAATTTTAACGGTGGATAGTTTGGGTTTTGGGTTAAACAGATTTTTTAATAATTTAATAGAAACACCCAATTTGATAAATAATACATGCTATAAAAAGCATAGATAGTAATATAAAAATAATATGTACCATTATATTTATTTCTAAACTACCGTTTTTGAAATTCTGATAGCAAGTAGACATAAAGCAAGTGCTTTACTATTACATATCCATTCATTTAGATTTATTTATAGAGATCATAATGATTATTTGGTATTCTGTTTATTCCAGATTAATATTATAAGCAAAATTATACAATAATTGGCATTAAAGTATGTCAAAACTGTTTAAAGAATGTAGTTGATCATTTTAAAAATTACAGTCTCCCCTTCTGTGGTATAAGGTTCCCGCCTGCAAAACTAGCATATGCCCCTTAGGTTTTTAAAATTAGTATGTATTTTGTATAACACCAGCAGCAAAAAGCTCATTTTGGCGCCCACCAAATAGGGGCGCCCGCCTGCAGGGCAGCATCAGTTGAAGGCCCGTTATCGCCGGCCCTGTGTGGCTCAATGGTAAGAGAGCCGACCTTTGGATCAAAGGGTTGTGAGTTATGAATCCCAGCTGAGTATCAAATTTTTCTTTATTAAAAATCAGTTAATAGAAATAATTTATATCCTTGTGGGATCGGTGAAGGGAGACGTTTGGATACAATTAGCGTCTCTTTGCAAAGACAATGAAATAGACTTTACTATACAGTGCTAGTCAAAAGTCCGTACCCCCCTCGTATCTTTTGAACGGTTATACCTATAATAGTGAAATTTGGAGATAGGAAATAAACGGACGTAAGCTTCTTAACTAGTCATGACAGGTGACGTAATAGTGACAGATGACTTTACAGCGCCACTGTGACAGATAATTTTAAATGGGACCTTATGGCAAGTGACACCTCGTTTGAAAGGTATTGAAAATACCTATTTAGTCATACTAATATTGTTTAAGTTTAAGCTAATTTTGACGAATTAATGAAATAAATATAAAATTGTAGTTTCATTTAATTAATTCAAAATTCAAAATTCCGCCTATGATTACTTGTCAAAAAGGTTGACGTTGACGTAAAAACTACTAGAGAATCGAAAAACGTCAACTTTTTTGACAAAAAAACCATAGGCGTACATTTGAATTTTTATTAATTAAATGCGAAGCTACAATATTATATTTATTTAATTTATTCACCAAAATCAAAATCAACTAAAACACAAAAAAATTAGTATGGCTGAGTAGGAATTTTGAATACCTTTCAAACGAGGTATCACTTGCCATAAGGTCCCATTTAAAATTATCGGTCACAGTGGCTCTGTAACGTCATCTGTCACTATTACGTCACCTGTCATAACTAGTTAAGAAGTTTACGTCAGTTAATTTCCTCCATCCAAATTTCACTATTATAGGTAAAACCGTTCAAAAGATAAGAGGGGGGTACGGACTTTTGACTAGCACTGTATAACAAGACATTTACTCAACACACACATTACACATTACACTATAATCTGAATGTGAAATCAACTGTATCATGCCAATGGCCAAAAAAATTACAGAGATGAAAATGTTGTTGAGGAAATAATTACTTAAGTGGGAAAATTGGCAGCTGATGAACAAGGTTTTCCTTCGTTAAATATCGTGAAACGAAAATATAAACCAAAATTTTTCAATTATGAACATAGAAACGAGACATTTCAAGCTCCAAAAACCGCGTTTAAAATATTTTTTTTAGAATAATTGATCAAATTCATTGAATAGTAGATTTGATACGATGTCTTATTATGATAATGTTTTTGGTTTTTTCAGTGATATTTTTACATTAAGTGACCATGATATTTTAAAACATTGTCTTCTTCTTCAACAAAAGATAACTGATCCAGTAAAGACGGAGGCAAAAGTAAAGATTGATGCAAATGATTTATTTGGCGAGATAAAAGCTTTATAATTAGGTACTTGAATTACCTAACTCATCAGATCCACTTATATTCTTCAATATATATTTGAAAATAATATAACTTCATCTTTACCAAATATCACTGTTTCATGAAGAATCATCCTCACTTTACCGGTGTCTGTTGCTTCTGGTGAGCGATCATTTTCAAAATTAAAGTTAATTAAAAATTGTTTGAGCTGGACGCTGGACTGTGGTACAGGAAAGATTATCTGGTTTGGTAATATTAACCATCGAGCAAGAGCTCGTCAATAAAATTGACTTTAAAGATATTATAAACGAATTTGCTGCCGTCAAATTTAGAAAAACACCCATTTAATTCGATTTCTAGATTTAAAGACGTAGGCGCAAAATTTGGCGCTAATGTGTTTTAAATGCATTCATTATTTTCGAATCCTGAGAAAACTAATATGTAGGAATTTTTGAAAAATCTAAATGCAGAATGAAAGATTGCAGTATTACCGAGGGCCGAAAGTCCCGGAAAACTTCTATAATGTTTATTTTAATAAATTACGGGGGTGAAAAAAAAAGAAAATTTAGCGTAATTTTTAATTTCAAATATCTCATTCAAAAGAACTTTTTGGTCATTCTAAGGGATTTCGGCCCTCGGTAATAACGTAATCTTTCATTCTGCGTTAAAATTTTTCAAAAATTCTTACATACCTATTAGTTTTCTCAGGATTCGAAAAAAATGAAAACATTTAAAACACATTGACCCGAAATTTTACACCTACGCCCTTAACGAAGAAACATATTACAGTTTTATTTGTTTTTTTGCCATTATCAATAAATTAGTTACAAAAAAAAATAAAATTTGAGTTTTTGCAATTTCTGTTGTAAAAGGAGTAAAAAATAAAAAATTATAGATTTATTTCAGAATTGGTTGTAGGTAGATTTAAAGGGCGCCAAAATATATCCAGCACGCGGGCGCCGCTCAGCCTTACGGGGGCTCTGGGCCTGGTGATCTTTTGACTGGTCAACTACAACAATCGCGGAAATTGTCAAATGTCACTTCTACACGTAAACCGTGAAAAGATGGGAAGAAGGGTCAGGATATAGACTTGTTAAGCTAACACTAAGAAACCTTGGGAAGTCAGCATCAGAAAAAACTTGAGAATGACCAAGAAAAACCTACACTTGACAGTTGGTTTTTTAACTGGCCATTGTCAACTAAGCAAACACCTACACTGGGGCTAGTAGACACACTTCTGTACGGGAAGTGTGAACGAGACGTCGAAACTGACCTATGTGAATGCCCGAATTTAGTAATATTTAATTTTCACGCTTATTTTACTGCTGAAAAAGCGAATAGTGGCCCATTGCGAAGAGTTCGATGGTGATCTTTGATTCAATGATGACTAGTTAAATGGTGACATCGTTTGTAATATGACTTATCCACGGTATTTTTAGGTCTCCTAAAAAGCCACATCTCAAAAGCTTTGACATTAAGTCAACTTATACAAATGTCACCGGTCAAACTCGATTTCAGGACAAATAATGGTAAAGTAAGTAATTGGAAAAATAATCATTTTTATTAAACTTATAATGATTCGTGGTTAAAACTAATGAGCAATTAGTAACACAAACAATCATGTTTAACACAAACACTTATTACAAATAATAAGTGTTTTTTAAAAGCAATAATTATACCTCAATTATTAAACTTTTTATTTATTTTTACATGGATTGCTTTGGTGGCACTTAAAAATAAAATTTTAAATTCGAAAAAAAATGCTACAAATCACAATAGACCATAATTTAAAATATATATATCAAAGAAAAATAGTTGTTTTTGTCTTTCGTTTAGCTTCTAAAGGCAATTAAACTGCTCGTCAAAAGTTATACTCTGGGCTAATTAGCAAAATTCATGGAAAAGTTATTTACCAGCAATTTTATTGCTGGAATGGAATTATAAGATCCTCTATATTAATAATATAGGTATGTAAAATCCGCAGATAGTGTGCTACTTTTTTTATAAACAAAATGGCGCCGACAAATCGTATTTTTTTCAATTATTGCTCTATAACTCCGAAGATTTTAACTTTACAACAAAAACACTCAAATAAAAATTCACCGCAATTAAATTCTGCATAGAGATATGTTTTTCACGATTTGCTCCGACGAAAATTTTCCTCGGAAAATGCGGGTTTTCCTAACAAAAACTCTAATTTTCAAATAAAGTTTTAGGTAAGTAATTATTAATCAATATTTAAAGAACTTAGTGACATCAAAGCTTTCTTGGTATAGATTGTAATTTCAGAAGCCGGTGAAAATTAAACAAATATTTTAGCAACAATTCAATTGTTAATTAACAATTTATGATCGCAATAAAAACCAAAATAATCATGATACATTGATCAAACTTATAAAGATTATAAAGATGAGATGCTTATTTAATATTTTATCGACAAAATATAAATTTTTCTTTTTTTTTGCATAATCTTTAAATTTTGAAAAAAATAGTTACCTATAATACGCTGGTCTAATTAGTAAAGTACAAAGAAAGGTTATTTACCAGCAATTTTATTGCTGGAATCGAATTATAAGATCCTATATATTATTATTAATATAGGTATGCAAAATCCGCAGATAGTGTACTACTTTTTTATAAACAAAATGGCGCCGACAAATCGTATTTTTTCAATTATTGCTCTATAACTCCGAAGATTTTAACTTTACACCAAAAACACTTAAATAAAAATTCACCCCAATTTAATTCTACATAGAGGCATGTTTTTCCCGATTTGCTCCGATGAAAATTTTCCTCGAAAAATGTGGGTTTTCCCAACAAAATCTCGAATTTTCAAATAATTTTTTTGGGCCAGTAATTATTTGTTAATAATTATATAGCTTAGTGAAATAAAAGCTTTCTTGGTATAGATTATAAATTCAGAAGCCGGTGAAAATGAAACAAATATTTTAGAAACAATTCAATTGTTAATTAACAATTTACAGTCGCAATAACAACCAAAATAATCATGAGACATTGATCAAACTTAGAAAGATTATAAAGGTGTGATGCCTATTTAATATTTTGTCGACAAAATATAAATTTTTCATTTTTTTGCATAATCTTTAAATGTTTAAAGAAATTGTTATAAACAAATTAACATTTCTCAGAAATTGTTTATTATATTCTAATTTTAAAAAATACTTAAAATGCGTATTTCAACGTATTTTTCTAAAAAAGTTAAGAAACAGCAAATTAAATATACGATATCTCCGTTATTTATAATTTCTTTTAATTGTTTCAAAGCTTAAAAGTGAGTCTATGGTACAATCTAATTACTCACAAAGAATGTCAAAAATTAGTGCAATGGTTATATTTTAATCAAAGATTAAAAATACTTTTTTTTGTAATTTTTAGCGCAAAAGTAGGCCTGATGCAGAGTCGGAGCTAAAATGTTCACTCGAAGCGACTGACATGCAGCATACATTATTTATTAAAAGTGTACGTCGCGCGGCCGCCGGTCGTCGCTCCGAGTGAAAATTTTAGCTACAGTACTGTATTATTCTACTTTCGCGCGTGTAAATTACAAAAAAATATATTTATAATCTTTAATTAAAATATAACCATTAAACTTATAATCGATATTTTTTTGTAAATAATTAGCTTGTACTTTAAGCTCACTTCTACGCTTTGAAAGAATTAAAAAAAATTATAAACACCGTAGTAATCGTATGTTTACTTTGCTGTTTAATAACTTTTTTGAAAATGGTTGCAAAAAAGTTTTGAAGCATTCATTTTCAAGATATTTGAAATGCGCATTTTAGCTATTTTTTAAAATTATAATATAATAAAAACTTACTGAGAAACGTTAATTTGTTTATAACTATTATTTTAAAACATTTAAAGATTATGCAAAAAAATTAAAAATTTATATTTTGTCGAGAAAATGTTAAATAGGCATCTCATCTTTATAAAATTTCAAAGTTTGATCAGTGTATCATAATTATTTTGGTTATTATTGCGACCGTAAATTATTAATTAACAATTGAATTGTTGCTAAAATATTCATTCAATTTTCACCAGCTTCTGGAATTATAATCTAAACCAAGAAGGCTTTTAAGTCACCAAATTATTTAATTATTGGTAGATAATTACTTATCTAAAACTTTATTTGAAAATTAAAAATTCTGTTGGGAAAACCCGCATTTTCCAAAGAAAATTTTCGTCGGAGCAGATCAAGAAAAACACGTCTCTATGCAGAATTTAATCACGGTGAATTTTTATTTGAGTTTTTTGTTGTAAAGTTAAAATCCTCGGAGTTATAGAGCAAAAATTGAAAATAATTGAAAATTAATGGTATACAGCCAGCTACAGGAAATTCTTCCTAGTGGATTGAAAAAAAAACGATTTTCGTGCGCCATTTTGTTTATAAAAAAGTAGCACACTATCTGAGGACTTTGCATACCTATATTATTAATATATAGGATCTTATGATTCGATTCCAGCAATAAAATTGCTGGTAAATAACTTTTCCCAAAAATGGCCTATTCTCCGATAATCAGCCCAGACTATTAGGGATATAGAAAATTCTGCTGAATTTTCATAGTAGATTTTTTCGTAAACAGATTAACGGATTGCGCTAATTTTTTTTATTATTTTAGATTTTTCTTTAGTATTTACACAGCTATGTAAAGGTTTACTCAAACTTTTTTTTGTACTTATACCGGGTGGAAGAAAAGAAATGTTTTTCTTATGTTAATTTTGAGATGCCCTTTAGGGAGGACGAGGTACAAATGTGATGTGATTATACATCGAAATCGTATTGTAGTCTTATATTTTGTGAACATTTTGTTTTTTGAATGTCCCTGATATCTTTAGAAACAAAAATAATAGACGGTTTTGTAACTTAACATGTGTTTTAACCGAAACAAAAGTTTGAGACACCTTGTATTGAGAAAAGGGCACAAAGGTGAGGGTACCTCGATATTATGTTGTAGTCTCATATTTTGGGAATATTTTATTTTTTTAATTTCTCTGATATCTTTAATAACAAAGAAACTAGACGGTATTACTCTTTAATATGTGTTTTAACTGACGACTTTCGCCACATCACACATATGTGAAACATAGAAACACATATTAAAGAGTAATACCGTCTAGTTTCTTTGTTATTAAAGATACCAGAGAAATTAAAAAAAATTAAATATTCACAAAATTTGAGACTACAACATAATATTGAGGTTTACTCACCTTTGTGCCTTTTTCTCCCTATAAGGTGTCTCAAACTTTTGTTTCTTTTAAAACACATGTTAAATTACAAAACCGCCTATTTTTTTTTGTTTCTAAAGATATCAGGGACATTCAAACAACATGTTCACAAAACATAAGACTACATTATGGTTCTGATGTATACTCACATTTGTCCCTCATTCTCCATACAGGGTGTCTCAAACTTAACATAAGAAAAACATTTCTTTTCTTCCACCCGGTATAAGTACAAAACATAAGTTTGAGTAAACCTTTGCACAACTGTGTAAATACTAAAGAAAAATCTAAAATAGAAAAAAATAGCGGAATCCGTCTATTCGCGAAAAAGTCAACTATGAAAATCAGCATAATTTTCTATATCCCTAACTTTTGTCGAGCAGTTTAAAATAAAGAGAAAATTCAAATTATAGCAGCCAGCCCAAAACGCGCCCTCATTGTTCGTGACGTCACACAGTGGTTCCAAATGCTGAAAACATGGTCATGAGGTAAAATAAAAAGTCCGTGTTTAGGGATTTTCATGTTTACAGTTGTTTTCTCATAGTATAGGCATTGATTAATAACTACTGAGGAATATTTATAATCAATGGTATAGGCAACCGAAAATAAGATTGCAGCGCCAAAGTGAGCAATTGTAGAACTATAAATATTGACATTGGTCATTGGAGTTTTGGCATGGTTTTGCATGAGTTTTGTATTTGTTGAATGTTGAAATAATTTATAATAGTAATAATTAGTTGGTAATAAGTTTAATAGTAATAAGTTTTTAATAGTAATTTTATTAGTAGTTTTTTTCGAAGTTTCAACTGCACTTTTTTCTTAAAAAACCAGTTGGTTTAAACCAAGGTTTCAAACATGTGGTTTAAGCCTGCCAACCTTGAACATAACTTTGCTTTCTGCAGCAGAATCGATAGTAATAGTGTTCATATTAATCCGGCCACTCACGATACTTCGGCGTGGTTCAATTTTGTCCGTATCGTGGATGCACGATACCGTGCATCCAACAAAATCGTTACAATTTTACCACAGGGAAACTGGTTTCTATGCTGCAGTACTGCAGAATTGATGTCATCGACGATTTTGTCGAACGACACCTCAGTATCGTGAGTAGTCGGCTTTATTATTAGGGATTCATGAACGACGTCCAATACAATTGGTTTTATTTTTCTGCTGTTTCTAAAGTAATATGTTCGCTCCTTTTGTGCGCTTTATTGTTCCATTAAGATTCTTTTTTCATTGGCTGTAACAATGATTGATATATCTATTCAGTATATTTGTTGTGATACATATTATGATACGAGACTTATGAAACATTTCCGAAACCCAAAAATTGGTCCACAACTTTTTAGGCTATGTTTTAATATTTTGTAATGAAAAGTGAATTTCAGTTCGCTATTTGAAGCAATACCTATATAGTGTAGGAAACAGAGGTTGAACCTTGCAAAATGGACACAAGTCCGGTTTTATTTCTTTTCTGGCATATCAAGGGGTGCTTATTATAAGACTAACTTTTTCTGAAAAAATTTCGCCCTGGAACCCCCCTTTTCACCCCTTTAAAGGGGGTAATTTATGGTTTTTGCAGAACGTAGCCCTTCCTGTACCTTTTACAAAAAATTTCTTTTATAGAAATATTAAGAGGACTATATTTTCTACGATTTATTTCCAACAGCATCTCTCTATCATCCACCGTTTAGCAAGGGTGGCGCCCCAAAGTTGATAAGTTTTTAAAAAAGATGTTGTTAAAAAATATATATTTTTCCCTAACTGTAACGGATATTAAAAAGAAATGCTACGGAAATTATTCACAAATAGATGATTGATTTTTTGGTATAGGTTTAATTTAAGGATAATTGCGATTTTTTTAATTACAGGGTGTTACATTTTAAAAAACCCCTTTTTATACCATCTGAACCGTTTATGCTAGAGTAAAAAGACTTTCAGCGATTACCCACGTACTGGTGTTATTTACAAATTTGTATAATGCACCCCCATTTTTTCCCCGGAACCACCCAAAAAAAAAGAAGAATTAATAAATAAAGTGATTTTCTTGGAATCCTTCACACACAATGCCCTTCATTAATATGTTTCATATATCATTTTGTGCAAGTTATTATTACCCATGCATGGACACTAAAACCGATTTCCTAGTGCTACCCCTGTAGCCAAAAATAATAAATAAAATGGGGGGTTGAAAATTTTTTTTTGTTTTTTGCTTTTTGATCCATATGGGCATATGCTTCATCAATAGTGCTTTTCAAAAATATATATGGTTATTACAACATCCCGCGCAAACCACCCCTATCCTTGAAAATATACTGCAGAAACTACCCCTATACCTTATCCAGCATGTTTTTACGATTTTCTCATTACCTATTCATTTTTTTAAACAAAACTTATACAAGGTTAAAGACCACTATTTACTCTAAAAATTAGGTCCTATTCATTTTTTCGTATAAGCAACCGTTACGGCACAGTGGCGCCGTAAACCTCATATATGCTTTGACGGGCTCCAGTTTTTGTTTATTTTTTCGTCATCTGTTTGTTTTATTGTTAAAGTACTTCTGCAAAATAAAACAACACAGTGTAACCTACAAATCATGACCTATACACATTTTACATTCTTTGCTCCCCAAAGCTACAGTGGTGGCCCAAAATAAATTTTTTCATATTTTCGCCACCTACACGCATTTTATTGCGTTAATGCTACCTTAATAGCACAATATTCACCCCTAATTGGTCGCTAAGCAGTGGCAGATCCAGGGAGGGGTGATGGGGGCGATCACCCCCACCCCTCTCAAACTAAGTGATATTATATTTGAAGATTATAAAAATATTCATTTATTTTTATAGAAATACTTATATTATATTAATATTATTTTTATAAGAATGACTTTTTATGCTTTAGCGACAGTGGCGGATCCAGCATCGTTAAGAGGGGGGTGCCAATTGGTTAAATTTCTATAAAAATAAATGAATATTTTTATAATCTTTGAATATAATATCACTTGGTTTGAGAGGGGGGGAGGTGATCACCCCATCACCCCTCTCTGGATCCGCCACTGCGTAGCGACCAGCTAAGGGTAAATATTGTGCTGTTAAGGTAGCATTAATGCAATAAAATGCATGTAGGTGGCGAAAATATGAAAAAATTTATTTTGGGCCACCACTGTGGCTTTGGGGAGCAAAGAATGTAAAATGTGCATAAGTCATAATTTGTAGGTTACACTGTGTTGTTTTATTTTGCATAAGTACTTTATCAATAAAACGAACAGATGACGAAAAAAAAACAAAAACTGGAGCCCGCCAAAGCATATATGAGGTTTACGGCGCCACTGTGCCGTAACGGTTGCTTATACGAAAAAATGAATAGGACATAATTTTTAGAGTAAATAGTGGTCTTTAACCTTGTATAAGTTTTGTTTAAAAAGAATACATAGGTAATGAGAAAATCGTAAAAACATGCTCGCCAAGGGATAGGGGTAGTTTCTGCAGTATATTTTCAAGGATAGGGGTGGTTTTCGCAGAGATGTTGCAATAACCATATATATTTTTGAAAAGCACTATTGATGAAGCATATGCCCATATGGATCAAAAAGCAAAAAACAAAAAAAAATTTTCAACCCCCCATTTTATTTATTTTTTCTTGCTACAGGGGTTGCACTAGGAAATTGCTTTTGGTGTCCATGCATGGGTAATAATAGCGTGCACAAAATGATATATGAAGCATATTAATTAAAGGGCATTGTGTGTGAAGGATTCCAAGAAAATCAATTTATTTATTAATTCTCCTTTTTTTTTGGGTGGTTCCGGGGAAAAAATGGGGGTGCATTATACAAATTTGTAAATAGCACCAGTACATGGGTAATCGCTGAAAGTCTTTTTACTCTAGCATAAACGGTTCAGATGGTATAAAAAGAGGTTTTTTAAAATGTAACACCCTGTAATTAAAAAAGGGGCAATTACTCTTAAGTGAAACCTATACCAAAAAATCAGTCAATTATTTGTGAATAATTGCCGCAGGATTTCTTCTTAATTTCCGTTACAGTTAGGGAAAAATATATATTTTTTTTAAAACATCTTTTTTAAAAACTTGTCAACTTTAGGGCGCCACCTCCGCTAAACGGTGGATGATAGAGAGATGGTGTCGGAAATAAATCGTAGAAAATATAGTCCTCTTCATATTTCTATAAAAGAAATTTTTTGTAAAAGTTACAGGAAGGGCTACGTTCCGCAAAAACCACAAATTACCCCCTTTAAAGGGGTGAAAAGGGAGGTTCCGGGGCGAAATTTTTTCAGAAAAAGTTAGTCTTATAATAAGCACCCCTTGATATACCAGAAAAAAAATAAAACCGGACTTGTGTCCATTTTGCAAGGTTCAACCTTTGTTTCCTACACTATATAAGCCTATTTGAAAACAATACCGATTTAAACGACTCATTCTTATCAAATTACTTTTAAGACGTAAATATTTTTATACAAACACACAAACTCAAAGCAAAATGGAAGAACAATGTCAATATCTTTAGTTACTCGTATGCTCACCAGGTAGCGTACCGCTTATTTTGATTTGCCTATCGTAGAGTCATAATAGGGCTTTTCATCGATTGTCATTTGTTTCGAGCTTGTGTCATGTGTCACATAATATTAATATATCTACGTCATACGTCTTCGGTTTGTATCATTGGTAATACCAATAACGTACGACGTAGATATATTAATATTATGTGACACATGACAGAAGCTCGAAACAAATGACTGTGAATGAAAAGCCCTATAAGCAGGTATTGGGACCGTGCAAGTTCGGCAAAGCGACCTCTATTTCTACGCTCTGTACTTTTATTCGCACTTTTAATTATATTGGCCAATTATATTAGTCCTGGTTGCTGGATAATTGTCAAGACCATAGTCCAAAAAAATAATAAGAAGAAAAATAAGATGCAGGTTATGTTTAGCAAACGTAAACAATTGTATGTAGTAAATAAAATCAGTTATTAAAATGCAGTACTGCAAGCAAAATACAATTAATTAAATTTACCTTTATATAATAATTGCATATCATATCAATATTGTGGAGCAATATATAATTTTTCTGCGTCAATGACAGAAGGTATGAAATATACGTCAATTTGACAATTTCAATTGACAATATGAATTATTTAAGATAGATGCAATATTTCTCCGCGACTCGCGCACGGTCGTTTCTCGTTTCCCTTTCCAAGTACTTGCACACCGCGAATAAGGATCAGACCGGATCTATCCTTACTCATAACTCCGGGACAAGTGAGCCATGTACGACCTTATTTGGCCGGCAGTGAAAGTCAAAAAGAACGCGTATATTGTAAAACGTTTTGTAGTCTATCAATTTTATTGCTGTAAAGCAGATTTTTCTTTTTCAAGTATGTATTAATGTAAGATAAAAGATGGCTAAAGATTCGTATAAATATCGTAAAAATACATTCAAAAAGTACATAATTCTGCGACCAATGTTTATTAATCTCAAGATGTACAGTCAAAAGATACAGAACCAAATTGATTTAGCTGTCTTTAACTACCTATGCATTGCTGGCAGTTGTTTGAATACAAAAGTGTGAAATGACGCATATTACAAGACATGTTTCTGGCGATTGTTGCGTATGTATGGACGGTTGTACCTATGTAACAGGTTCTAAATTTTGTACTTCAAAAAGAAAATGTATTGGTAATCAGTAATTTCAAAAGCCCCTTATAATATAAAACTTTTAAAAAATATGCGTTTGAAATAAAATTTTCGAATTTCTTTCGGCCATATTGTGTCCGCTATTTTATTTTTTAAAAAGATAATGTTAGATTTGTAATCATCGACTTTAAACTACCAAATTTTACA
Source organism: Diabrotica virgifera virgifera (assembly GCF_917563875.1). Lineage (NCBI taxonomy): Eukaryota > Metazoa > Arthropoda > Insecta > Coleoptera > Chrysomelidae > Diabrotica > Diabrotica virgifera. The sequence continues at coordinate 54,723,628 of NC_065443.1, read as the reverse complement.
AAAAAATTTGCGGTTTGACTGATATTTTCTATTAATAGGGCTTTCATCGACTGTCAATTGTTTCGAGCTTCCGTGTTATGTCACATAATATTAATATATCTACGTCATACGTATTTGGTTTGTATCATTGGTATATGCCAATAACGTATGACGTAGATATATTAATATTATGTGACACATGACAGAAGCTCGAAACAAATGACTGTGAATGAAAAGCCCTATAGAACAGGTCTGATCTACCACAAAAAACATCAGTGCCTAGCATTTCCGGTAGGGCTTACAATACCGGGATCCCGAATACCGGAATCCCGGATGAGTTTTGTCCGGTATTAAAAACCGGTATTTATGTAAAGATACCGGTATTTTTGTGGGTATTACATTAGTCGATAAAAATTGAATTTGTGCATAATATAAATCTCTTTTAAAATAATATTAATGAATTACAAGAATTTTTTTTTGAAGATAAACAAACAATTTCGTTGTATTAAAATTTATATCAGGCATATTATCACACATGTCGAGCCGAGTATGGCACCATCGAGAAGCGGCGGTGTCTGTAATATAAACCGATTGTTTATGGTTTACGTCCCCCATTTTCTTGAAAAATGCCACATTTAGCAAGAAAAAATCCCGATGGAATTTTGAAAAAAATACCAATCCACTTTTTCTGAGCTTTATTGTTTGGCTATAAAATGTTAAATATTGACAAATTTTGTCAATACCTGCCACATCAGTACCTTCCGAAAGAGTATTTTCAAAGTCTGGGCAGTTAACAAACCTAAGAAGAGAGATCGTTTATCGCCCAAAAATTTGGATAAAATTTTATTTTTAAACAGCTTGTTTTAAAATCCATGTCATTATACACACTAATAGTAATAATATAACTATGGTGTATTCCACGAATATACGTCTGTTTTGGATTATCACGACAACGAATATTTTAGTGTGCAACATCAGAAGTTCTAAAGTATTTTGCTCTAATAATTACTCCAATAAACTCATATTTTGCACAGTAAAATATTCGTTGTCGCGATAATCCAAAACAGACGTATATTCGTGAAATGGGGTATAGTAAATTTTTTATTAATAATACCGGTTTTATACCGGTATCCCGATATTTCAAATTTCAAATATCAAATACCGGTATTCAGATTTTAGTTCGGTATTGTAAGCCCTAATTCGCGGACGATTTGGTAATCTTGGCTGGTAGCAAAATAGAACTGATATATAAAGAGCGTAGCAACTGATGAAAAAAATGGGCAAAATAGAACTGATGAAACTCGAAGAGAGGGCAGCAACCAAAGGATTGTAGGGGAAAGTGAGGCAAAATGGTCCCTCCAACATCTTTTTAGGCTACACATAACAAAAAACGAAATATTTAAGCACAGTTTAATTAGACAAGAAGTTGCGTATAATAGAACATATTTCTTTGAAAAAATTTTATTTAAGTATAGAGTTAAAAGTAAAATAACATTATTTTTAAAAAGCCCTAAAGGGACCATTTTACACCATGGTTAGGGTAAAATGAACCCATCCATGAGGTAAAATGGCCCCTATAGTTCTTTTGTAAGGGAAACGTAATTTCTACATTTTTATTTACAAAAATCGCAAATATACAATTTCTGCTTTCCAGTTACATCCGCACACAATAAATGACACCATTTATTGCACAAACTACATGTTTTGGCTTTTAGGAAAACCAAATGGAAAATATTTAATAATAATAACTTACCGAGATTCTCTTAGATTTTCTTCGTGTTGTTAAATGTTGAAGCACTATTTTCGGTGGCATTAAGGAAAATGAAGGATGGGATAAAAGAAGGGAACTTACCGAAAATATGTTGTCTGGTATCGTCAATTTGTCTCACGGAAAACACACACAAAATCAAATTAAAATTGTCAAGGTGTACTATACGTTCCGACCGTATGTACCTATGTTAACGACTGACTGATTTAACATAAAGGACAGAAGATTATGCTTACTTAGAACTGTGTTGCCAAGACGTTCCCGAATTAAAATAAATGAAATATATATTCATATTGGCGCAAACATAGCCCCCGCCCTGAAAAACCCATTTTTCAGCCAAATCTGTATGCAATTTGTGCCGAAAACACAATAAAAAAAACTAGTTCCAAATAAATACTCAAAGGACCAGGCATAAATTAATATACCAAAATTTTCAGAGTTAATTACCGTAACTCAAAAAAAAATAATCGAAAAAAAAAATAAATAAATTCTAATGAAAAATACCTATAACTATATACAAAAGATATTACTGTAAATTTATTGATTCGGAAGAGGGCATAACTTCAAAACTGGTCGTGTAAATGTCCCTTTCGAAGTTTTCACAGTAACATTTCTAACAACTCCGTCTTTACCCGGATGAACCTCAGTAACAATGGCCAACGGCCAACAAAGTGTAGGTACATTGTCTACCTTTAAAATAACAACCGTTCCGATTTTAACATTAGGCAAATCTATATTCCATTTTTCTCTAGTTTGTAAGGTAGTCAAATATTCCAAACGCCACCTTTTCCAGAAATCTTGCACCATTCGATCGATTAACTGGAACCTATCTAACCGGTTTATATTTAAATCTGTTAAATCGTCGGCCGGCAAACTTCCTAACGGTGTTAAATTTAAAAAATGTGATGGAGTTAATACCGATATTTGAGATGAATCAGTTGGTCGACGACAAAGAGGTCTCGAATTTAAGATTGCCTCTATTTGAATTAATAGAGTATTTAACTCTTCATATGTTAACAACTGATCCCCTATGACCTTATAGAGATGCGACTTAGCGCTCTTTACATTACTTTCCCAAAGACCCCCGTGACTCGGACTTTGTGGACTTATAAATTTCCATTCCACACCGTTCAAATTTAATTCACATAACAGTGCATTTTGATATTCTTCCGAACTAGCAAACCGATTAATTTCACTTAAAACCGTTTTCGCACAAACAAAAGATGATCCCTGATCAGAATACAAAACCTTGCATGGGCCCCTTCTTGCTAAAAGTCTTTTAAATGCTTGCATAAAATGTGGTGTGCTTAAAGAACTCACCAATTCTAAATGAACCGCTTTTGTGCTTAAACAAACCGCTAATAAACAATACGATTTATGAACCGCCGCATTACGTTTTTTACCTAATGTAATATTTATTGGCCCAAAATAGTCAACCCCTACGTGTAAAAAGGGTTTAGTAGCAGTAACCCTCGATACCGGTAAATCTGCCATGAGCGGTGTCAAAATTTTCGGTTTATTTCTAAAACAACGATTGCATTTAAAAACCCGATTTCTTATAAGATTTCTTGCCCCAAGAATCCAATACTTTTGACGCAATAAAGCTTCAAGCAAATATGCCCCCGTATGCATATAAATTATATGATAAAAATCAACAATCCGTTCAACTAACGTTTCTTTTCCCGGTAAAATTAGTGGATGTTTTCCCGAAAAACTAAGGGATGAATTATTAAGTCGTCCCCCCACCATAAGTAAACCGTCTTGTAAAAATGGCCGTAATTTCTTAAGCTGTGTTTTACATTGTTTGTTTTCTTTTATCATTTTTATGTCAGTTTCAAAATGTTTTAACTGAATTAACTGAATTAAATAACATTCTGCTGTTCTTAGCGCAGTAGCCGTAATTAATTTTTGCACAGGAATTAATTTTAACAACATTAAAACCCGAACCGTAATCCGTAAAATTTTATGCCAGCTAGAATGACGTTCAACCAATTCAAGTAAGGGATGAATTTTTTCACCCTGCTTCTCCTCCTCAATAACCAAAACCTTAACCTCCGAAATATCCGATTCTAATATTGAAGAAGGCCAGTCCGATTCCCGTAATTTTATCCAACTAGGACCTTGTAACCAAAGTTCATGATTTATTAATTGTGAGGGTGTCAACCCTCTTGACAAGCAGTCCGCGGGATTATTTTTACCTTCAAAATGTTGCCATGAAATATTAGGAAGGTTTTCTTTAATTTGCTGCACTCGATTAGCTACAAAAATATCTTTGGTATTTGCCGAAGTTAACCAACTCACCACCGTGGTCGAATCAGAATACGCAACTAGTTGTGAAATATGAGTAAGTTTGCTATAATTTTCAAATATTAATTTCAGCAAAGATGATAACAACAAAGCCGCGCATAATTCTAGCTTCGGAATGGTCATGGTCTTTTTTAAAGGTGCACATCTCGATTTTGCAGCAACCAGTCTCACACTCACTTCACCGCTAGAATTTACAACCCTTAAATAAACTACCCCACCGTAACCGTCTTGACTTGCATCCGCAAACCCCAAAATCATAATCGGAATATCCCTCATGGCTCCTACATGTCTAGGGACCTCAAATTTTGAAAAATCTTGCCATTCATTGCATACCTTTTCCCATGATTTTTTAATCGTATCCGGGGGTGAGTCATCCCAACCCAATTTTAGTTGCCATAACTCCCTGATCATTAACTTTAAATGCAAAATAAATGGAGCAATCAGACCAATAGGATCATAACATTTTGCAGTAAGAGATAAAATCTTACGTTTTGTACAATTTTTATCGGGGGTGGTTAACCTATAGTTCAAAACATCCCTCTGCGGATCCCATTGCATCCCTAAAACTTTAGTCTCCGATTTAAATGTAACCGAATTTGGTAAACGTTTTTCCAGCGGAATTTTTGATAACAAATTGTCCAAATTAGTCGACCATTTAACTAAGTCAAAACAACCACCTTTGAAGAGATTTACCGATTGATTATATAATTCTTTAGCTTCAATTTCGTCCGGAACACTCGTTAAAAAATCATCCATATATAGCCCCGAAGAAATATATTTTTTAGCTAAAGGATAATCTTTGCCATCTTCATTTATCAATTGCTGAACCGTCCGTAGCGCTAAAAAAGGTGACGACCTTAAACCGAACGCAACCACCGTAAATTCATACGTTTTTATTTCCTCGTTTGGATCAAATCTCCATAATATTCTTTGAAACCGCCAGTGATCTTGTACTAATTTTATTTGTAAAAACATCTTTTTTAAATCCGAACTCAATGCTACTGGAAAAAGCCGAAAATTTATTAATAAAGTGCATATGTCCGCCTGCAGTTTAGGCCCGCTATGCAATAAATCATTCAAAGAGACATCACTGTCTGAAGGGCAAGATGCATCCAATACGATACGTATAGGTGTACTTAAACTCTCTAATTTTATTACAGGGTGATGACTAATATAATAGGATAAGTCACAATCTTCTTTTTCCAATAAATTTAAGTATCCTTGATCCAAAAAATCCTGCATAATTTTATTGTAATCCGCACGCAAGCTGTCCGATTTTGTTAACCGTTTTTCCAAGGTTTTTAACCGATTTTCCGCCGAAACCCTTGAATTTCCCAAATTTTTTGGTGAACTTTTAAAAGGTAATGCAACAGTAAACCGGCCCGATATATCCCTGGAAACCGTGGTTTTATAAATATTTTCACATTCTATAGCGTCTAAATCCGGAATTTCCCGTTTTGGAACCTGCTCTAATTCCCAAAATTTTGTCAAAATTTGTTCAATCGATGTTTCTTCCCTTAAAGTGAGCAAATTTATGGGAGTGGAATATTCCGTATCCACCTGACCCATAATAACATACCCGAACGTTGTTTCTAAAGCCGCCCCTAAACCTGAAGAACTCAAAATCCGATTACCGCCGAAAAGAATAGGAAAAAACTGCGCACCGATTATGCCATCGATTGATTTAGGTTCAAAAAACTTATCGTCCGCTAATTGTAAATTTTTAAATTCCGATAAAGTTTGCAAATTTAATTTCGTTTTTGGCAATTTATCTGTAATATGATCAATAACTAAAGCTTGAACATCGTATTTTTTAGTCTGATCAAAACGCGAAGCGATAATAATGTCCGTTACTCCCCTTACCGACTGAGAGTTTTGTCCCAAACCTTGTACCGAAGAATTAATTTTTGTATATCTAAGACCTAGTTTTTTACAACATTCCGTGGTCAAAAGATTACACTGACTACCGTTGTCCAAAATAAACCGCGCCGTTGCATTTTGTAAAGGACTATTTAACACACATACCGTTACCGTTGCTAATAGAACCGTTTTTTCCTGATTTCTACTCAAAAAACTAGAATTTTGAAACGCACAATTAACTGAACCCGAATTGTGGTTATTGGAACCCGTTTCTGGAATACCGACACCAGAATTTGGTTGATTATTTTGATTATTTTCTTTCGCGCCCCTTATTTCCGGTTTTCCTGCGCATAAAAGAAAATGATGATTCTTGGCACACTGGGCACACGGTCCTTTTAAGCACTGTCTTACACCATGTGACTGGGAAAAACACAGAAAGCATAAATTATTATTTTTTACCAAATCGTACCTTTGTGTAGGATTCATAGCCTTAAATTTATCACACCTACCCAAAAAATGTGACGATTTTTTACATAAAACACAAAAAGGCATTCTGTTATTGTTTTTATTCTCATGCTGGCTTACAAAAAATGATTTCGAATTTTTATTTTTATGATAGCCACCGGAGCTAGCCTCTTGTGAGTCACTATTATGCAAAATTTTTGTTTGATCCTTAACAAATTTAATTAAATCCGTGTAAGTAGGAATAACCGTTCCGCGCATGTGATTTTCAAAAGATTTTACCGTTTCCCTGTCCAGTTTTGAGAGTGCATGATAAAGTAAAATAAAATCCGTCAAATCCGGGACATCCAACTTTTTTAAGGCATTAACCGAGGCGTCAAAGATTTCTAAAAAACTGTTTAGATTTTTTTCAGATTCCGATTGCAAGGATTTAAAATTAAAAATTTGTTGTAAATAAGTGTTTGCTAACAACCTTTTATTATGATATTTTTCTAAAAGTGCTTTCCATAACGTGTCATAATTATCCCCAGAAGTAGCTATTCCCGCACAAATACTAAGGGCCGATCCCTTTAAATGTGAAACCAAAAGCCGAGCCTTATCTGCATCCGTCAGCTGGAAATTATCGTGTACCAATGGTTTGTAAATCGAATAAAAAGTTTCCCATTCCTTTGTTTCCCCGTGGAAATCTGGAATAGTGATTTTTGGCAAAAGACTGTGTACATTACACTGTTGTTGTGTACTTTGCTGTAAAGTTGGATTTACAATATTGGTGCTTGGTTTTAATTTTGTATAAGCCGCCCTTGCTTCACAACACATTTCGTTAATAACAGACATCACCTGAAAATCTGGTTTATAGTTTTCATCAACGTCAAACCCGACTGCGTTGATTTCATCCAAAATTTCGAGAATTTCTGTCCTTGTCGAATCCATCGACTGATACAAGTTTGTGAATTTTTTAATGGTGTTATCCGTAGTTAAGTTTTTCGATAAGTCATATAAAGTCTGAATGATTGTATAAAGCGTTTCTTTTTTAGCCGTTAATATTTTAAATTGCCTTTCGTAAGTAGTCATTGTTACTGAAATCAATCCGCAAAATCAGAAAAAAAAACAAAGTCTACTTTAAGAAAACTGTAGCATATAACAAACCAGGTCTGAGTATAAATTTTGAATAAAATTAATTAATTATAGAGATTTGTTAAAAAACAAGCCTTCCGGGCAGTTATTATGCAAACTCTTTATTTTGTTTAGAACCGTGAATCAAATTTAGTATTTGTTTACAAAATAATTTTTATTCATACATCCGAATTTTTCCGTAACCGATTGAGTCGAAAAATATTCACGTTTGACAACACCGCAAATATTTAAAAACCTAACTTCTTTCACGCTCGAAGCCCAAGTTGTTCCGAGAAACAAAAACGATACAAATACAAAAATCAGCAAAAAGTTATCACAGAGTTTTTTTTCCGATACGTGCCGACATTAAATTTGACCGAACAATTTGTTTCTAAATAAGAATATTATTATTTAATAATACAAAACTAAGCAAAGCAAACTGTAAACCTACGCTGAATATCCGGCTCGAAGGACCAATTATGTTTTGGCTTTTAGGAAAACCAAATGGAAAATATTTAATAATAATAACTTACCGAGATTTTCTTAGATTTTCTTCGTGTTGTTAAATGTTGAAGCACTATTTTCGGTGGCATTAAGGAAAATGAAGGATGGGATAAAAGAAGGGAACTTACCGAAAATATGTTGTCTGGTATCGTCAATTTGTCTCACGGAAAACACACACAAAATCAAATTAAAATTGTCAAGGTGTACTATACGTTCCGACCGTATGTATGTTAACGACTGACTGATTTAACATAAAGGACAGAAGATTATGCTTACTTAGAACTGTGTTGCCAAGACGTTCCCGAATTAAAATAAATGAAATATATATTCATATTGGCGCAAACACTACATTTAATCCAAACCTCCTTCGCCTGCAATTTACTGAATAATTCCGAGCAAAATATACAGGCAACGTCATCTTCATCATCATCAAATCTCTTATTTTCTTTGTTTTTTCCAAACACCTTTTTGCTTACAGCTTTTCTAGCTGATAGTGAAGTTGGCTTGGGTGTTTTTTGTTTTGCTTTCATCAAAAAATAATTTGGTGTGGAGGTGAAAACAGTCGATCCTTGCGAAGGCCTTGAACTCCTTGTCTGAGGAGGTGCCTGAGGTAGTAGATATATATCATATGGAGTTACAAAAGTATAGTCCAGCGATGATGGAATTTCATTTTGTTTTGAAGTGCTATTTTCGGAAATTGGGATTGAATTACCAACTACGGAGCTTGTAACGTCAACTTTATGGTTTGAAGCAACAACTTCCGGATTTGAAGCTGCAGTGATTATAGTTTCATTGTCCAATAATTCCTCCGGATTGTTTAAAAAAAGGCTGAACATCATCCGAAGATTGTCCACTAGCTTCCCATTCCTCTGAATCGTCTGATGAAGATATATTACGAATTTTTCTTTGCCCTATAGATAAAGCCCTTACAAGAGAAGAAGTATCTCTTTGTGGAGAAGGGGTTCTTTGTTCGTGGATGGGATCAACGGTTTCATTTTCCACTAGAGGTCGATCAGTCGTATACGATGGTTTAAATTTCCAATCTGGGAATACGTTCGGATTAAAAGGATAAATGCCTGTTTTCTCGAATCCACTGAGTCCGTTGTTAAGTGTGGCAGCTCGTCGGTACGATTTTCCAAACAAGCCTAGCTATGTTATACAGAGTTACGACCTTTCCAGGGTTTGCCTTAAGCCATAAAATAATTTCCTTATTAAAATACGTCATTAGAGGTGAAAATACTGCTACATCCAATGGCTGCATCTCGTGCGTGCAATGTGGAGGAAACGACAGCATTATAATGACATTTTCTCTGCAGTATTCTATAGCTTTGACATATTTGTGGCTTGAATGACCATCAGTCAATAATAGAACCCTATGTTCAACTGAGCACTGTGTATGCTGTTGGAAATGCTTTAAAACAGAATGAAGGTGTAAGATTTCATGTATCCAGATTCGTTGTAAAGAGAAAGTGTTCCAAGTGGGGCACCTTGAAATAATAATTCATTCCTTCGTTTGCGTGAGAATATTATTGCTGGAGGGATGAATTGACCTGCAGCATTTACACAGAGAACAACGGTGACATTTTGTCCTCTTTCAGCGCTTGTTAGGAAACCAACCTGTTTCCATCCTTTATGTGCTAAAATTTTGGGTAACTTGCCAGGGACCGTTTGGATGCCATTTCATCTCAAAGAGAAAAAAAAACTTAGCGACTGCCTCTTTATGAAAGCCTCTCGCCCTGGCAGCTAAGGTAGCCTCAGGAGTTCTAAAATAAATCTCTGGGTGTCTCTTTAGAAAATCTCTAAACCAATCCGTTCCAGCTGACTTTTTGTTTTTAGAAAACCTGTGTTTAATACCATTCATCTCCGCAAGGGAGTACGCCATTTCACAAATGTTTTTCTTCGTCATGCCAAATAGTCGGTCTTTCATCTCTAAAATATACTCCTTTAAGGAAGTCTCCAATTTTTCGGGCAATATTGTAGTGAATCGACCAAGTATTTTCGAATAACCTGTTGCCTAAAAGAAAGTAACGATAATTTTCTGACATCTCCTTTATAAATAAACTAATCTACTTTTAGTTCACTTACCAATACATTTTGATTTTTGGCCCTTCTTTTTAAAGTACTTAAAGGCAGATTATAAAACCTAGCAGCTCTTTTAAAAGGCATACCGTTAGAAATATTTTCCAAGGCAAGTTTCATTAGAAATAATGGTTAGAACTTATGTTCGGAAGACGACAAGACAGCAATGGGATTCAAATTCAATGGGATCAAGCAACCATTGGTTGAGCTACTCTGCATCTGAAAATATTTAAATAAGGGATAACTTTAATGTAACTAAAGCGTTTTGGTAAATTTGTAGGATGTGGGTTAGGCCACTGTTGCTCTGAGCGCCTCATTTGATTGTTATGAAAAATATTTCTGTATAACTCAAAACTTTATTTGATAGCCTGAGCAAGGGTAAAATGGTCCCCGGGGTCATTTTGCCTCAACATCGAGGGACCATTTTACCTCAAAATCTGATCAAATATAAAATCTAATTTACCTGAGTGACTTCTGATAATTAGAGAAATTGTAACATTTCTGATATAAACAGAAAGAATACTGTAGCGGAAGAGAAATCTTGGCCGATCCCCGTATAACAGTAAACACCTCGAGAATGACGTAATCGGATGTGCTAGGCCTCGCCGGAGAATTCTGGAAGGTACGTCACGTAGGCGGAACAAGCCGATAGCTCGAGATGGGAGTCGATTGTTCCAGAATAACAACTGGGTATAAATACGGGCATATTTTGTGAATAAGTTTAGTGTATAAGATAAATTCGTCTGTAACTTATATAAATAAAGTCGTATATAAATTACGAACCGCTAGTTTTATTGTAATTAGAAGTAATTACACTAATCACGCTACAGTTGGTGTCGGTGTTCGGTTAACTTAGTGCGATATAAATAAGTGAATTACAGAGAGACTTTAAAAGACTTTTGAACTTTATTCGTCGGGAATAACCGGAGTGCGTTAATTGTTCGGTATTCGGAAAGACTTTAAAAGACTTTTGGACTTTATTCGTCGGGAATAGTTAAAGTGCGTTGATTGTTCGGTATTCGGAAAGACTGTTAAAAGACATTTTGGAAAGTACGTGTGTGCCGACCAAAGATGTTGCTACAAGAACTTACAGTAAAACAGCTCCGTGAACAGCTAGAGGAACGGGATCTGGACAGCAGTGGGCTCAAGATAGTCCTACAAGCACGACTCGAGGATGTCCTCACGAAGAACGGAGAAGACCCAAAGACGTTCCACTTCCAGTCAGCAGAACAAGTAATCTTATCGAAATTAAAAACTGTTTCTGAAACGATCGATGAAACTTCTAGAAGAAGCGACGAGAAACTTGAAGAAGTTAGTAGACAGAACAACGAGAAATTTGAAAGTGTTTCTCAAAAGATCGATGAAACTTCTAGAAGAAGCGACGAGAAACTTGAAGAAGTTAGTAGACAGAACAACGAGAAATTTGAAAGTGTTTCTCAAAAGATCGATGAAACTTCTAGAAAAAGCGACGAGAAATTTGAAAGTGTTTCTCAAGTAATTAAAGACGTTTGTAGACAGAATGACGAGAAATTTGAAGAAGTTTCTAGAACATTCGATAAGATGCAGAAAAGTGTAGAGACCGTAGAAGAAAAGATCAAACAACTAGAGAGCATGATAACCGATACAAAAGTACAACCATCAGTTAATGCAGCAGCGTTAGATCCGGTAGTGAAAGATGAACTACCGAGAGACGAAACGTCGCATAATATGAGATTCAAATTACCACCATTCGATGGAAAGTCTTCTTGGTCCATATATCTTAGACAATTTGAAGCTATTGCGACCGCCAATCATTGGACCGAACAGGAAAAGGCTGTTTCCTTGACTGCTACTTTGCGAGGTGATGCTGCAGATATATTAAGATCAATTCCTAAGGGTCAAGAAAATTGTTACCAGACCTTGTTCACTCGTCTAGAAAAACGCTATGGAGATGCCCATCTACAACAAGTATACAAAGCACAACTGCGAAGTAGAAGTCAACGAGCAAGTGAGAATCTGCAAGAATTTGAAGCAGATGTGGCTCGTGTGGTGCGGTTGGCTTATCCAGAGGTGCCAGACAGCGTTTTAGAAGAAATTGCAGTAGATACCTTCGTCAATGGGCTGAAAGATAATGAACTACAGAAAGCTTTACGACTAGCAAGGCCGAAAGTTTTAGATGAAGCACTTGCTATTGCATTGGAACACGAAACGGCTAGTCAAACTTCACGAGGCCATAGAATAAGAACCATTGAAGAAAGTGACGAACACAACGATGAACGTCTGGAAGAAATGATACGGAGAGTATTAAGTAATCAGATGCCAAAGAGACGCGAGCCTAGATGTTGGAATTGCGGAGACGTAGGCCACATTCGACGTAATTGTAAGAAGATCGTACAGCCGTCGGAAAACTAGAGCGGGTCGACACCAAGGGCCAACTGCCGACCTCGAGAACTAGAGCCCCCATAGTAACTGTCAACCTTACGTCCTCCGGTGGAATCCACAACTTATACATCGAAGGTCGTATCAATAATAGATGTAGATCATTTTTGGTGGATACAGGTGCAACGAGAACTATCGCACGTCCAGATGTAGTACGAGACCATAATAAATTATCACCTGCAACAGTAAAGCTTAGAACAGCAACTGGTGAGCTAATTAATACATATGGCGAGGCTAATATGTCAGTATCCATTGGCCAGACCACAGTTGAACATCAAGTATTAATTGCCGAGATCTCCGACGAGTTCATATTGGGGATGGACGTACTACGAAAAGTGGGGGCAATATTGGATGTTCAAAATGGAGTTCTCAGGATCAACGGTGAACAGTTGCCCTTTCACGACGACAAAGAAGATGTCATCCGCTTACTAACTACATGCGACGTAACCATACCCGGTAATAGTGAGAAAATTCTGATGACCATGCTTGATGGACACTGCCGAGAGGGAAGTTTAAGGATGGTCGAAGATGTAGAAAATGTCGAGTTCCTAACGGCGAAAACTTTGGTAAAAGTTCGAGATGTCATCCCTGTAAGAGTTATGAATTTAAGGGAAACTGCTATTAAGTTAAGTAGAGGAGCTTTGATCGGACAGTGTGTTCCCGTGGCTTCAATTTGCTCTATGAATACCAATGAGAAATCATCAAAGTCAAAGTATCCAAAAGACCTTGTCGAGATGATCATTGAAAGATGCCAAGACCTTGACTATGAACGAACGGAAAAAGTAAGGTCTATGCTGATAGAGTATCAAGATGTTTTTGCTATTGATAAGAAGGATAAGGGCAAAACAAGCATAGTAACGCATAAAATAAATACCGGAAACGCTCAGCCAATCAGACAACGGCCTAGACGACTTCCATTTGCGAAAAGAGATGAGGCCGAAGAGATTATCAAGGATATGGACAAACAAGGAGTAATTGAACCATCGAACAGTCCATGGACATCACCAGTAGTTCTGGTAAAGAAGAAAGATGGTTCAACGTGCTTTTGTATCGACTACCGCCAGCTCAATGCGGTAACAAAAAAAGATAGTTATCCTTTGCCCAGAATAGACGATACATTGGATACTCTCTCCGGTTCTCGTTGGTTTTCCACACTCGATTTAAAAAGTGGATATTGGCAAGTAGACATGGAGCCAGCCGATCGGGAGAAAACCGCATTTCGATAGGATCAGGGCTTTGGCAGTTCACGGCTATGCCGTTTGGTTTATGTAATGCCCCTGCCACATTTGAAAGATTAATGGAGGCCGTTTTAAGAGGTCTAACATGGAAAACATGCCTGGTTTACTTGGATGATGTAATTGTGGTTGGAAGGTCCTTTGATGAACATGCCAAGAATCTAATAGACGTCTTTCAACGATTGAGGGCAGCGAACTTGAAGTTAAGTCCGAAGAAATGTCACATGTTTCGACGAGAAGTTAAGTACTTAGGACATATTGTATCGAGTAATGGTGTAACAGCTGATCCTGAAAAGATTGATGCAATTAAAGATTGGCCAGTACCAAAAGATAAACATGAAATTAGAAGTTTCCTTGGCCTATGTACATATTACCGACGATTTGTCAAAGGATTTGCCAATATCTCCAAGCCCCTAACAAAGTTGACGGAGGAGGACAAAGAATATACATGGAGTGAGGAGTGTCAAAAAGCTTTCGAACAACTACAAAGGGCTCTGATCAGTGCACCGATATTAAGCTACCCGGGACAGGCAGGAAAATTTGTTTTGGATACCGATGCTAGCAACAGTGCCATAGGAGCTGTTCTCTCACAAATCCAGGATGGACAGGAAAAAGTCATCGCTTATTTCAGCAAAGTCCTGTCGAAACCAGAAAGAAACTATTGCGTTACCAGAAGAGAACTGCTGGGTGTAGTGAAGGCTTGCGAACATTTCCATAAATACTTGTACGGCAGAAAGTTCCTTCTTCGAACAGATCACGCTGCTCTAAAATGGCTCATACAATTCCGTAATCCAGAGGGCCAGATGGCAAGATGGTTAGAACGACTGCAAGAATATGATTATGAGATAGAACACAGGGCCGGAAGAGTTCACTCAAATGCTGATGCCCTTTCGAGACGACCATGCAGTGCGAATTGTAATCACTGTGCCAAATTAGAGGAACGATTTTGCCCCGTGAGACGAACCACCGTAATTAATGAGCAATGGCAGCCCCAACAGTTACAAGACGCCCAAGAAGATGATCCATGTATAAAAAGAGTATTGGATTGGATGCGGCAAGGTGAGAGACCTAGTTGGCAGAACATTAGTGCATGTAGTCCAGAAGTCAAGGCCTACTGGAGCCAATGGAATTGCCTGGTACTAAAAGATGATCTTCTGTACAGAACCTTTGAGAACGATGATGGTACAGAATCTAAGCTTCAGTTAATTGTACCTAAAAGTAAAGTGTCAGAAGTATTGCGTCAGTTGCATGACGGTACATCAGGTGGACACTTTGGTATTACGAAGACTCTGCAAAAGGTTCGAGAACGGTTCTATTGGGTGAACTGTAAAGATGATGTAAGAAGATGGTGCCGAAAATGTGAACTGTGTGCATCCGGTAATGGTCCGGTTGGTAAAAAGAGAGCACCCATGAGACAGTACAATGTTGGAAGTCCTATGGAAAGAGTAGCTATCGACATTGCAGGTCCATTTCCAAAAACCGATGCTGGAAATAAATACATCCTGGTAGCCATGGATTATTTTACAAAATGGACTGAGGCCTATGCATTACCATATCAAGAAGCTGCTACCGTTGCAGAGGTACTTGTTAAAGAATTCTTTAGCCGATTTGGTGTTCCCTTGGAGATCCACTCCGACCAAGGGCGAAACTTTGAGTCAGCTCTTTTCCAAAACGTTTGTAAATTGATTGGTGCCAATAAGACCAGAACAACACCCCTGCATCCTCAATCAGATGGGATGGTCGAGAGGATGAACCGAACGATGGGTAAACACTTGTCCAAAGTTGTATCTGAACATCAGCGAGATTGGGACCAACACATTCATTTATTCCTGATGGCCTACCGCTCGGCCGTAAATGAAACTACAGGTCAAACACCAACCTGCCTGATGTTGGGTCGTGAAGTTCGGTTGCCCTGCGACCTAGAGTTTGGCTGCGGACCTTCCGAGGAACATGTTGCAGGCGAAGACTACGTTGACCGCCTGAAATTACGAATGAACAACATTCATGAACTTGCCCGACAACACATCCAGATAGCCAGTGACAGAATGAAAGATCAATATGATTCTCGATGCAAGAATGAAAGCTTCGAAGTAGGTGATCTTGTCTGGCTTTATAATCCGCAACGTCGTCGAGGCTTATGTCCTAAACTGCAAAGACAATGGGAAGGTCCATATGAAGTTAAGAAGAAAATAAATGACGTAATATATAGAATTAAGAAGTTGCCAAACGGTAAACCAAAAGTTATTCACATAAATCGTCTTGCACCATATGCTGGCTCAAATGAAACAGAAGAAGCACGAGTCCTCCAACAGGAGATGAAAGATGTCGCACAGCCAAGTTTTAATCAATTTATGTCAAATTACGCAGCGAGAAAGAGTGCTAGATTCGGCGTGACCACAGAAGTTCAGCAAGATCTGTTTGGTGTTCCAGAAAACGTCTCTCTGGCCCACTGTGTTGCCCAAGACCTCGAGATGACTAAAGGAATATCGTCCGTATTCAATAGAAAGTTCGGCCGCCTGGACGAGTTAAGAAATCAGCAGCCTAAAATTGGAAGAGTACTGCGATTGGAAGATGGTCCTCGATCTTTGCTGTATATGGTGACCAGAAAGTCTTATACGGACACGCCAAGCTACGAGAACATATGGCGTGCTCTAACTAATTTGAAGAAAATCGTGTGTAATTATGACATCAAAAATTTGGCTTTACCAAAAATAGGCCATGCAGTAGAAAATCTGGATTGGAAGATTGTGAGAAGCATGCTTGAAGTGGTCTTCAGAGGAACTGGTGTACAAATCACTGTGTGTTGCATGAACCCGAAGATGTCGTACCCTTCAAAGACAGTAGACTGTTATTTCTTCTTGAAGGGTGTATGCAGAGCTGGAGAGTCGTGTAGATTCCGCCATCCTGGGCCTTCATTTAGAGTTGCTGATCGAGACGCTCAGATCTTAAGAGGGGAGCAGTGTAGCGGAAGAGAAATCTTGGCCGATCCCCGTATAACAGTAAACACCTCGAGAATGACGTAATCGGATGTGCTAGGCCTCGCCGGAGAATTCTGGAAGGTACGTCACGTAGGCGGAACAAGCCGATAGCTCGAGATGGGAGTCGATTGTTCCAGAATAACAACTGGGTATAAATACGGGCATATTTTGTGAATAAGTTTAGTGTATAAGATAAATTCGTCTGTAACTTATATAAATAAAGTCGTATATAAATTACGAACCGCTAGTTTTATTGTAATTAGAAGTAATTACACTAATCACGCTACAATACCTTTTTAAACTCCATTAAAAAAAATTCTACTTACTTTAATTAAAACGCCTAAAAACACAATTTTTGAGAGCACGAAATTAACAATATCAAGTGTGTTTTATAGGTTATGTTAAAACTAGCCTAATATGCTTCGCACATCTTCACAGCTTCGTACATAGGTGGCGCTAGTAGTACTGAATATAATAAAGAAAGCTAAACGATGGTTTTATGAAAATTATGAGAAATATGTTGGGGGAGCATTTTACCCAGGGGGACCATTTTATCCGAGTTTCCCCTATATAAATGAAGCAAAACAAAGTATATGGAATGGATAAATAAGCAATTCGTTCGGGAGCAATACATAACAATGACAACAGCGAAGGGAACACAATATAAATTCGAAGAATTTGAGAGATTTGAGTACTTAGAAACTATCTTCACAAGAGATCCTAACTGTGCAGAAGAAATACAAAAAAGAATTATGTCCGGCAACCGCGCTATATATTATGCTCTCAATGGGTTGTTAAGAAGCAAAAATATATCTCGAAGAGCACAACTAAGAACAAACAAGACCGCAATAAGGCCGATAGTGGAGTACTTATGCTTCTAAAACATGAGTCACAACAAAAAAAAAACACAAAGAGTTGTTATTAGTTTGGGAGAGGAAAATACTACGCAAAATCTTCGGTGGGAAAAACTTAAATGGGCAGTGGATAAGAAGAATAAATAACGAACTAACTGAGCTCTATCAAGATCCTAACATATTAGCAGCAATTAAGGCTCAAAGACTTAGATGGTGGAGCCATGTGCAGAGAATGATTCCTTCTAGAATTTCCAGAATGATATTATCTAGTGCTAGTGCATTTGCAAGGAAAAGGCGAAGACGAAGACCGAGGTCACGATGGAGTAATGGAGTTAAAGAAGATATGAGAAGACTTAACGTAAGGAACTGGGAAAGAAAAGCGACTGACAAAAGGAAGTGGAAGAGAATAGTACATCAAGCCATGGGCCTACTAGGCTCGTAGTGCGTACCTACATATTATTATTAATATTTTCAATTTCTTTCCGCCATGTTGGATCCTCTATTTTATTTAAAAAAATGTCAGAATTATAATCAGCGATGCCAAAAACCTTTAAGTACGAAACTAATTCCGAAGTGTATGAACAATTATACGCTTTTAAAGGTTCATGACCACCTTTTCGGCATTTGGAACCACAGTGCGTCATATCATTATAATGTTTGAAGTCCGCGCCATTAATTCGTTATGGTAGGGGAGCCCAAGCGGGGATTTTTGCAGTCACTTGAGCGCGTCAGATTATCATATGGGGAGAAACCTGGTGCCCTGCAGATGTACCTCTACCATATATTAGCTCTTAACACAGGGGAGTTCGTTAAGGGGGGCCCGAAAAAAAAAATCTATCCTTAAAAATACTCGAAATTGTCAGATTAAGGTAAGGTAAGTTAAGGACAAGCAAAACAGTGTATATTTCAAAAATCTGACGATTTGAGGAAATGGGTGAGTTAAAAAGTTTCACAAAAAAAAAGCGATTAATTCGGGAAATGAACGTTAGATCGAAAAACTAAAAAATACGTGTTCAATATTTTTCAAAAATCTATCGAATGATACCAAACATGACCCCCCACGAAGAGGGGTGGGGTAAATTAAAAATTTTGAATACAAATCCCGCGATAGTTCGCAAAATAAACATTAGATCGAAAAACTGCAAAATACACTTAATCAATATTTTTCAAAAATCTATCGAATGGTACCAAACACGACCCCCCACGGAGTTCAGGTGGGGGTTACTTTAAAATCTTAAATAGGAGCCCCAAATTTTTATTCCAGATTTGGATTTTTTACGTAAAAATAAGAAACTTTTATTCGAAACATTTTTTCAAATTATGGATAGATGGCGCTATAATCGGAAAAAACGATTGTTGGAAATGGAAAATTAAATTAAAAATGGAAAGTCCCCACTGAGATGGAAAACTTTACTTAACTTTTTTTGGTTTTAGGACCTACTCTTTACAACCCAATAGGTCCCCAAAGCGCTCGAGTGACTGCACATTTAGCATACTTCGCTCCCCTACTATTATGTTTGATATTCGTTTATCTGTTGTAATCATTTTATGATGAATCTCAGTTTTTTAAATCTTTAGACAGTTGCTGTGAACTATAGGTATATTTCATAATATTTAACTGTTTTTGTTAAGAGAATTTTTTTAATATGACCAAAGAGGATTTTTCTAAAGAGCAGTATAACTTACCCATTATGAACATAAATCTTTATTATTATGATTAGTTTATTTTAATTTTATAGTAAAAACAATTTCAGAAAAATATTGTGTAGATAAATATCAATCTGTAGTGTACGCCTACCAAAATATACCAAAAGTTATATTTGTGTATACATGGTGTTTGGTAAAGAATGGGCCGTAGCTTAACCTTAGAATCCTGGGGTTAAAATAGGCCGATTTAAGCTAACTTACTTTAGTACAAAAGTTGATAATAACCGAAATACAAGGTGTCAAAGTTAAACTTTTATTTTATTGATTTTTGAATATTTCCTGACAGGCATGGGACAACAACACGAAATTTGGTAAGTGATGCTGGTACTGTACACTGTACACCCTACTAAACTATGTTAAACAAACGTTTCTGGCTACTACCAGAGGCGTACGACGGGGGAACGTGAATGGTTTACCCTTTCCAAATTCTGCGCCACTGACGGAATTTTTATTTTAGTGCAATTTTTTGATTCTTCAATATTTTCTATGTAAATATCATACTGTTCATTCGTAACGATAAAACCATTAATTTTCGAGATATTTGAAGCTAAAAACGAAGGAGCATAAAACATTAATCCAAATATGTGGGCCTTTTCATTTTTAACTTCAAATATCTCTAAAACTAATGACTTTATCGTTACGAATGAAGAGTCTATTATTTGCATAGAAAGTATTGGATAATCTAAAAATTGTGCTAAAATAGCAGTTTCATCAGTGGTGTAGAATTTGGGAAGGGTCAACCATTCCCTTTCCCCTGTCGTACGCCTCTGGTAGTAGCCAGAAACGATTTTTTAACATAATTTATTAGGGTGTACAGTGCCTACACTTTCTGCGAAGTGTGACACGGATATGTCAAATTATTTTAAAGTATTCTTTTTTTAAGTAATTTATTTTTTAAAATAAAAATGTATACCATTTTTATTCTAAATGACCAGCACCGAGAGTTTTTCCCACCCATTGCAACCGAAGTGAAGGTATTAGGTGACTAGCGTCATCTGGCAATTGAAAGATGAAGTAGTTTTCAATCCTAATAGCAAAATTGATAATATTGAAAATATTAAAAACATTACTAAAAGATTTTTAAATTGAAAACTTATTGGTACACTTTCCTGATGACACCTCCAAGGCCTCTACAATTTGCAAGCACATGGATGCTGCAGTGAAGACAAAGGGAAGGAATTCTACACTATGCAATTCACATCCCCCGTCTACAGTTTGGTAAAGTTCCAACGGAAAATGCACCTGGTTACTCTACGGAGTAATACGACTATAAAATAAAAATGTATACCATTTTTATTCAGTTGCAATGCGAAGGCAAAACAATCTTACTTTTCAATTAGAATACGGAGCGCAGTCCAGTCCTCTGAATCGCGATTTTCGGCTCTTATTTGAGCCTCATCGCCCATCGGAGAGAACGAAGGCACTGTTCTCCATATCCTAAATGACCAGCACCGAGAGTTTTTCCCACCCATTGCAACCGAAGTGAAGGTATTAGGTGACTAGCGTCATCTGGCAATTGAAAGATGAAGTAGTTTTCAATCCTAATAGCAAAATTGATAATATTGAAAATATTAAAAACATTACTAAAAGATTTTTAAATTGAAAACTTATTGGTACACTTTCCTGATGACACCTCCAAGGCCTCTACAATTTGCAAGCACATGGATGCTGCAGTGAAGACAAAGGGAAGGAATTCTACACTATGCAATTCACATCCCCCGTCTACAGTTTGGTAAAGTTCCAACGGAAAATGCACCTGGTTACTCTACGGAGTAATACGACTATAAAATAAAAATGTATACCATTTTTATTCAGTTGCAATGCGAAGGCAAAACAATCTTACTTTTCAATTAGAATACGGAGCGCAGTCCAGTCCTCTGAATCGCGATTTTCGGCTCTTATTTGAGCCTCATCGCCCATCGGAGAGAACGAAGGCACTGTTCTCCATATCCTAAATGACCAGCACCGAGAGTTTTTCCCACCCATTGCAACCGAAGTGAAGGTATTAGGTGACTAGCGTCATCTGGCAATTGAAAGATGAAGTAGTTTTCAATCCTAATAGCAAAATTAATAATATTGAAAATATTAAAAACATTACTAAAAGATTTTTAAATTGAAAACTTGAAATAAGTTGCAATGGGTGGGAAAAACTCTCGGTCTGGTCATTTAGGATATGGAGAACAGTGCCTACGTTATCTCCGATGAGGCTCCAATAAGAGCCGAAAATCGCGATTCAGAGGACTGGACTGCGCTCCGTATTTTAATTGAAAAGTAAGATTGGTTTGCCTTCGCATTGCAACTGAATAAAAATGGTATACATTTTTATTTTATAGTCGTATTACTCCGTAGAGTAACCAGGTGCATTTTCCGTTGGAACTTTACCAAGCTGTAGACGGGGGATGTGAATTGCATAGTGTAGAATTCCTTCCCTTTGTCTTCGCTGCAGCATCCATGTAATTGCAAATTGTAGAAGCCTTGGAGGTGTCACCAGGAAAGTGTACCAATAAGTTTTCAATTTAAAAATCTTTTAGTAATGTTTTTAATATTTTCAATATTATTAATTTTGCTATTAGGATTGAAAACTATTTCATCTTTCATAATTTATTTTTTATTTAAAACTTTAAGAACTATGTGTGCCCGGTACTATAAAACTATTTGACATATCCTTATGATACTGGGCAGAAAGTTTAGGTACTGTACACCCTACTAAGTTATGTTAAATAATCGTTTGTGGTTAATAATAAGAGCCTCAAACTGCAAACTTTATCAAAGGTACTCTTCAACTCTCAACCTCAAACTGGTAAATTGTGGTTATGTGTGGATGATTGTTATACTATTATGATCTTTGTCTTTAATATGTTTAATTGTGGATCAAATATTTGATTTTAATTTTCGCCCAGTCGTATAAGATCAATCAGCTCTGCTTGACTATTTGCAAGT
Organism: Diabrotica virgifera virgifera; assembly: GCF_917563875.1. Lineage (NCBI taxonomy): Eukaryota > Metazoa > Arthropoda > Insecta > Coleoptera > Chrysomelidae > Diabrotica > Diabrotica virgifera. Next base: position 54,701,424 of record NC_065443.1, on the reverse strand, counting down.
CATCTGCGAAACGTAGGTTGTTTATTTTATGAACATTGATTGAGAAGACATCGAACTAGCAAATAATCTCATAACTAAGGCACTAAAAGAAACCGAAAGGGAGTGCTGCCCGACGGTCGTGACCCACAAAGAAAACTTAAGCCAAAATACCAAAGAGTTAATAAGTAAAAGAAGACAACTGACGGAAAAATACGACTCCAACTACACAACACTGAAGAAATTAAATAAAGATATCCACTGGTCAATCCGAAAAGACATAAGAGAAAACAATACAAGAGAAATAACTCAAATAATTCAAGAAAACAAAAGTTTAAAAGTTTTGCGGCGAAATACGAATAACATTGGCAACAAAAATATGTACAGAATATGAAACAAAGACAACAGCATTGCTACGGATAGAGCCGAAATCCTTAAGGTTGTCGAATCGTTTTATCGCGAAATGTATGAGATCACCAACGCAAGGCAAGATCAGCTCCTGCCCAAAATCATAAACCAGGGATCAGAATTAATGCCAGAAGTAACACTATACGAAGTTAAAAAGACACTTTCAGAAATGAAAAATAATAAATCCCCTGGCGATGACGGAGTAGTGATTGAGGCAATCAAAGAAGGTGGAAATAAAATTATCCAGGTTTTGGACAAACTTTTCACCAAATGCATTTACCAAGGAAAAACGCCTTCTCAATGGAACGATGCAGTCATTATTTTATTGCACAAGAAAGGTGACATAACAGATCTAAAAAAATACCGTCCTATCAGTCTGCTATCACACATATATAAACTTTTCACAAAATTTATCAAAAAAAGACTGGAGGCTAAGTTAGACTTCTATCAGCCTAGAGAACAAGCTGGCTTCAGATCCGGATATAGCACTAACGACCACTTACTGGTAATAAAAAACTTGATCGAGAAGTCTGCGGAATACAACAAACCATTGGCACTGATATTCGTGGACTACGAGAAAACCTTCGATACCATAAACCAGCAGAAAATGTTAAAAGCATTGACAGAATGCCGAATAGACCATCGCTACACTAACATGATAAAATATATCTACCACAACGCAACGGCTAGCGTAAGACTATCTGATCAACAAACAAATAAATTCTGTATACAGCGAGGAGTACGGCAGGGAGACACCATCTCACCAAAGCTGTTCACAACCCTTTTAGAACACAGTTTTAAGACGGCAGATCTGAACGAATATGGTATCAACATAAAGAGAGAAGCTTAGTCATTTGAGATTCGCAGATGACATCGTCCTTATAGCCGATCGTATGGATGATGCAATAATAATGTTGAACAAGTTATATCACGCTTCCTTAGAGGTCGGACTAAAAATTAACATCAACAAGACGCAAAAAATGACTAATCTGGTGCTAAATCGTAATATTGTTGTTGATGGAATGGATATTGAGCAGGCTACATCTTATAAGTACTTGGGACATGAAATTCGATTGGGAAGAGATAACCAAACTTGCGAGCTCCCACGTCGCATAGGATTAGCCTGGGCAGCGTTTGGTAAACTGAGCTATGTATTTAAATCGGACTTACCCATATGCATGAAAAGGAAAATCTTTGACCAGTGTATATTGCCTGTACTCACTTATGGAGCGGAAACATTAACACTCACAAAAAAGGTAGTGAACAAGATTCGCGTAACTCAGAGGGCTATGGAGCGCCAGATGTTGGGTGTCTCCCTGAGGGACCGAATCCCAAACGAAGAAATACGTCGTAGAACAAAAACAGCGGACGCCGTCGAAAGAACCGCGTCGCTCAAGTGGAATTGGGCAGGACACGTCGCCAGATTGTCAGACAACCGATGGACAAAACGTATTGTCGAGTGGAGGCCACGAGAAGAAGCACTACGGAGCAGAGGACGACCACCAACCAGATGGACTGACGATCTGAAGCGTATTGTCGGCAACTGGATGCAAGCCGCACAAAACAGAGAAAGATGGAAAGAGCTGAGGTAGACCTATGTCCAGCAGTGGACGCGTACGGGTTGATGATGATGATTGAGATGCACTTTTCCCATCCTTCAACAACTGTTGTATCTACCCAGTGGTATATCTATCTTATGGGTGGTCAAAAGTCACAAACTACACCGGTTCTGAATCAGCCATGACCTCCTCTTGAAACATATAAAAAAATTCAGGTCGGTGTAACTTTTCAACACACATACATACCCACAAACGTTTTCCCCTTTTTAAAGAGAAATTGAGTCAAATTTCTGAGTTCGGTAACTTTTGAATGGTATAACGTATAACCGATTTTCAAAATTAGACATGCGTTGGAAAGGTCTATACAGGTACATAAATACTATCCATGCAGATCACAATCAATACAGAAGCCGCAGTGATCTGACTTAAATTTTCGAAATTTTTGGGAGTTTTGAGGACGAGAACAAAAAACAGGCCCCAAATGGGGAGAGCCGTGAAACCCACACCCTTTGACCAAAATGAATAGTTGCTATATGGATTGACGGGTCATTTCCTAAACTTTAAGATGGGATTTGGCTCATTTTTTAACTCGGTTAGGTTGCCAGAATCGAAAACTTCGTGTATATAGGTACAGGGTGATTCATTAAGAATGTACAATCTCTGAGTTGTAGATTATACGTCTCAAAATATTAAGATTTAACCAAAATCACTTAAATACAATTTGGCTCTTTACTGAGTTACAGGGTGTTTTGTTTAAAAATTTAGTAACTATTTTTATCCAGTACTTTAAAACTGTTTGAAATATCCTTGTTATACTTGGCAGAAAATGCAGGTAGGTACTGTACATCCTACTAAATTATGATAAGTAAACGTTACTGTCTACTACCAGGGGCGTCATGGGACAGTGAATGGTTTACCGTTACCAAGTCCTACGAGTCTGGCGGAATTGCTATTTTAGCGCAATATTTCGATTCTCCAATATAGTACATTCTTTCACGGTTTTTGCTGTAAATTTTAAAGAACCGCTTGGATTGACATGAAATTTAACGTACGCATAGCTAACATGTCAAAGAAAAAAGTGATATGATACCGATGTGTGCTTTTTTCCTGGGGGTGAGTTTCACCCCATCTCGGGGGTGAAAAGTATTTATCCAAGATAAGTCCCGAAATGGATAAACTGACTAATTTTAAGCAACTTTTGTTCTATAGAGTTTTTTCACCAAATCAATACTTTTCGAGTTATTTGCAAGTGAATATATTCATTTTTGAACAAAATAACCACGTTTTTAGACGGTTTTTCGCAAATAACTCAAAACGTAAGCATTTTGTAAAAAAAATATTCTTAGCAAAACTATAGCCTATAAAAAAGTGAAAAGAAACGGTGTATATATTAGGTCTCTATACCTAGCAAAAGCAGAGTTATAGCTAATGAAAAGAAAGTTCATATTCGAAAAATTACAAATAGAATAATTCAATGTGAAATATCCAAATAATGAAGCATTCTTGGGGAAAAAGAATGTGTGTGTACTTTGTACGCACGTAAGAAGTTATACTTCTATTATATGATTTAAACGAAATTAATATACTTTTTATTTATATTTTGTTTAAATATTAAACTAATTTTTACTTACTACTTCTCAAACATTTTTATTAGAACAGTGCCAAAAATTAAAATAATAAAAGAATAAAACACACACAAACACATTAAACAAGCCACAAATGATGTCTGAACATTAATTGTCGAAAATTTTTTTAACTAAATACGTATTTTCTGAAAATACAATTATATAATAAATATACTTACAATCATAAAATGTATTAAAAAAAACAAAAAAGAAAGTTTCTATTGGGACTCGAACCAGCGCTGATAAGAGCGGTTGGTATTGGAATTCATTCGCCTTCTCCGCTTAGCCACGGACACTATGTGTCATCAATTACGAAGATCGACTAACTAAACGGATTAAACTTGTGATATTTTGATATTTTGAAAATTGATGAAATTATTTTAATTTTGAATTGAAATGATTTAGAATTGAAAAATACAACAAAACATAGAGTAAAAAAACAATATATTAGGTGAATATTGATAGAAATTTTGATGGTAATCAAATTATATAAATAAAAGTATTACATACTATGTATTTTGGCAGATCAAATAGGTAGGTTTATACCCATGATACATTAACAATTATTACGTACCTGTTGGTTTTAAAAACTATTTAAAAGTCACTACAATATTATAAACTTTTTTGTTTCTGTCCTCACAACAATAAAACTAATATATTATACATTTGTTTACCTTTACCTTTACCTCCAAACCACAGTTGCCATATCGGATAATTTTTGACAGTCATTTGAACATCCAATCAGAACAAAGTTATAATGCGCATGCGCCGGGCTGATAGGTTTTAACATATAAAAAAATCACCCTCTATCGCCGGTAAAGAAGTATAACTTCAAAAACATTTCAACTTTTTTAAAGTGTTTAAAAAAAGCTTGCGACCGAATGAAGAAACGATACGATACTCAAGCCGAGAAGGGGTGTTTCAAGGAGAACGACAAAGTCTGGCTCGATAATCCAAAGAAGCGAACAGGTTGTTCTCCCAAGTGGCAGCAGTTCGGGAAAGGCCCGTACCTCATTGTCAAGAAAATTAATGACGTTATCTACCGAATAAGCAAGACTCCTAGGGGAAAGCCGATGATAGTCCACCATAACCGGTTGGTGCCGTACGAGGGAGACCACGACGTAGAGAAGAAGAGGAAGTAAACCAAGTTCGAGAAATACCCGACCTCACGTTTGAGGAGTTCATGGGAGCCTATGGAGGTACCGGTAAAGCGAGATATGGTGTTACCACTGAAGAAAAGCGTAATCTACTCGCACTTCCCGATGGCTATTCACTGGCCCATACCATCCCGACCAGTATCAGAGACGCACGAGGATTGGCATCCGCCTTTCGAAGGAAGTTTGGTCGAGTTGCAGAACTTCAATGACAACTGCCAGCTCCTGGCAAAGCATTGAAACTCCAAGATGCATCACGTTACCTATTCTATCTGGTAACAAAAGACACTGTCCACGACCAACCTACCTACCAAGATGTATGGAATGCATTAATTCAATTGAGAGAGCATGTGTTGGAGTCCGACGTGCAAAAGTTAGCCATGCCAAAGTTAGAATGCCGCCAATTATACTGGAGAGTTACCCGAAATATGGTAGAAGAAATTTTTAAGGACACCGAGGTCCAGGTGTTAGTCTGTTGCAATCCTAATAGTTACTGGTACGGAGCGAAGACCGTCCTCTGCCACTTTAATACAACTGGGAGTTGTAAAAGAGGGTCCAGATGCAGATACCAGCATCCAGTTCCAGTCCCGACAAGGTTCCAGGAGGAACCATCTTTTAAGGAGGGGGCAATGTGACACTATTTATAGTCCGCTCACAGCCTGGCCTATTTCTTTCCAAAACTTCTCGTCGCGCGTCGTTACGAGATAAAACCATTCCTTTCCACGGCATTCGGAACGAGGGATACCGAAGTATATCGTAGTAATCGAGTTGTTCGCCGTGTATTTTGAAATGTATTAGTTATTGGAATTATCATGTTTTAGTTAGTAAAATCATAAATTTGATATTGTAAATAAATTAGATGTGTTAGTTTGAGTTATTTGTAAGCATTAAATAAATTAGATAAGTGATTTAAAATAAAATAATATAAAGTAAGTCTTCCTTTATTTAAATTAAACTTAGTGCCTAAAAAAATAAATAATAAAATAGTAAAGTCAACCGCGTAAATCAGTACAATATGTCAAATACTTTTAAAGTACTGGATAAAAATAGTTAATATTTATGTAATAGGGATGTTTCATTTAAAAATTATTTGTACCCAGTACTTTAAAAGTAGTTGAAATATCCTTATCATAATTGCCAGGAAGTGTACATACTCTACACCCTAATAATTTATGTTGAATAAACGTTTCTGGCTACTACCAGAGGCGTATAGGGAAAGAGAATGGTTGACCCTTCTCAAATTCTACGCAACTGATGGAATGGCTGTATTAATATAATTTTTATATTATCCAATACTTTCTATGTAAATATGTAACATACTCTCCATTCGTAATGATAAAATCATTAGTTCTCGAGATATTTGAAGTTAAAAATGAAAGAGCGCAATACATTAATCAAAATAGCTCTACCGTTCCATTTTCAACTTCAAATACGTCAAACTAAAGACTTTATCGTTACGAATAAAGAATATATTTTTTACCTACAAAGTGTTAGAAAATCGAAATATTATACTAAAATAGCAATTCCGCCAGTGGTGTAGAATTCGGGAAAGGTAAACCATTCACTGTCCCCTGTCGTACGCCTCTGGTAGTAGCCAGAAACTTTTGTTTATCATAATTTAGTAGAGTGTACGGTAACTACACTTTCAGGAAAGAATAACAATACTCTGGGCTAATTAGCAAAATACAAGGAAAAGTTATTTACCAGCAATTTTATTGCTGGAATCGAATCTTATTATTGTATGTGTTAATAATATAGATATGCAAAGTCCGCAGATAGTGTGCTACTTTTTTATAAACAAAATGGCGCCCGAAAATCGTGTTTTTTTTTTCAATTTTTGCTCTATTACTCCAAAGATTTTAACTTTAGACCAAAAACACCCAAATAGAAATTCACCGCAATTAAATTCTGCATAGAGACGTGTTTTTTCCGATTTACTTCGACGAAAACTTTCCCCGGAAAAAGCGGGTTTTTCAACAAAATCTTTAATTTTCAACTAAACTTTTAGATAAGTAGTTGTTAATCAATAATTAAATAACTTGGTAACGTAAAAGCCCTTTCCGTATATATTATCATTCCAGAAGTCTATGGAAATTTAATGAACAGTTTATCAACAATTAAAATATTAATTAAAAATTTACGGTCGCTATAATAACGACAATAATTAAGATGCATAAGAATATCTATGATTTTTTCATAAAAAGACACTATACCTATCTAATGTACTTTACAGAATTGAAATTGGACTATTTAAGCGGCCTCAGGAATATTTTAAAATTATAAACAATTTTTTGGTGTATAAACAAATAGAATATCTCGGGAAATATTAAACTAAATTAAATTTTGAAAACGGTATTAAAAAGACAGCGGCAGGATGCTTCTTTTAAAAGAAAAACGTTTAATTATGACGAGTGGTTCCTGAGATACAACCGGTCAAAATTGACCGGAATTTACGGCAAAGATATAAACAATAGGATCATAATTTTCAAACCATCACCTTTTATTTTTGTCCTTTTTCTCCACACCAATTTTCATATCTTTAAAATCCTCATAACATATATTATTATGATAAAAATTATCGATAATACGTGTGAAAATTGCCAAAAATAGCAAAATTCCAATCAAAAATTAAGTTGAAGAAAATGTAACCCTCAAAGTTCAAAATCGGTATACGTTAACAAAATACATTTCCTCGGCTTCCCATGGAGCAATTTACTTCATTCTTTTTTTGTTCCCTAATAACTCGAGTAGAGCCATCGAACTAACGCATTATTAAATGTCAAACTTGCTTTTGTTTTGTTATAATAGATTAATTTATTTATAAGAACAGAAAATTACATATTTTGTCCAGTTGTAGGCTCTTTTTTAGATAAACTTACTACAAGTGTACCTTTTAAAGTTAAAAACATAAATATTCTCATTTGAAAGCTGTATAATTATTTAAACAATTTTTATTTAAACAAATTAAAATATTGTGTTATAATAAATAAATTAATTTATTATAACAAAAGAAAAGCAAGTTTGACATTTAATAATGCGTTAGTTCGATGGCTCTACCCGAGTTACTTGAGAACAAAAAAAGAATGAAGGAAATTGCTCCATGCGAAGCCGAGAAAATGCATTTTTTTAACATATACCGATTTTGAACTTTGAGGGTTACATTTTCTCCAACCTAATTTTTGATTGGAATTTTGCTATTTTTGGCAATTTTCACACGTATTATCGATAGTTTTTATTATAATAATATATGTTATGAGGATTTTAAAGATATAAAAATTGGTGTGGAGAAAGAGGCCAAAAATAAAAAGGTGATGGTTTGAAAATTATGATCCTATTGTTTATATCTTTGCCATAAATTTTGGTCAACTTTGACCGGTTGTATCTCAGGAACTCTTAGTCATAATTAAACGTTTTTTTCTTTCAAAAGAAGCGTCCTGCCGCTGTCTTTCGAATACCGTTTTTACAATTTAATTTAGTTTAATATTTCCCGAGATATTCTATTTCTTTATAAGCCAAAAAATTGTTTATAATTTTAAAATATTCCTGAGGCCGCTTAAATAGTCCAATTTCAATTCTGTAAAGTACATTAGATAGGTATAGTGTCTTTTTATGAAAAAATTATAGTTATTCTTATGCATCATAATTATTGTCGTTATTATAGCGACCGTAAATTTTTAATTAACATTTCAATTGTTGCTAAACTGTTCATTCAATTTCCATTGGCTTCTGGAATTATAATATATACAGAAAGAGCTTTTACGTTACCAAGTTATTTAATTATTGATTAACAACTACTTATCTAAAAGTTTAGTTGAAAATTAAAGATTTTGTTGGAAAAACCCGCTTTTTCCGGGGAAAGTTTTCGTCGAAGTAAACCGGAAAAAACACGTCTCGATGCAGAATTTAATTGCGGTGAATTTTTATTTGGGTGTTTTTGGTCTAAAGTTAAAATCTTTGGAGTTATAGAGCAAAAATTGAAAAAAACACGATTTTCGGGCGCCATTTTGTTTATAAAAAAAGTAGCACACTATCTGCGGACTTTGCATATCTATATTATTAATATATACAATCATAAGATTCGATTCCAGCAATAAAATTGCTGGTAAATAACTTTTCCCAAAAATGGCCTATTCTCCGATAATCAGCCCAGACTACAAGGATATGTCAAATAGTTTTAAAGTACTGGGTAAAAATAGTTAGTAAATTTTGAAATTAAACACCCTGTAACTCAGTAATGAGGCACATTTTATTTAAGTGATTTGGGTTAAATCTTAATAGAGATTGGACATTCTTAATGAATCACATTTATACAAGGGAAAATCCAGGGCAAGAGAAATGTAGGAAGGAGAAGAATCTCATGATTGCGTAACTTGAGGGAATGGTACGGATACACATCAACCGAACTATTCAGAGCAGCAGCATCTAAGATCAGAATAGCCGTGATGATTGCCAACCTCCGTCGCGGAGATGGCACCTAAAGAAGAATAATGAATCACCCTATATATTGTCGCATGTATGGGGGTGTGCGCCACTGGCGAGAACTACCGTTTTCTGGGATTATGAGCCGGTTGTTCGAACGCTAATCAACATTGATCACTATCAAATACTTAATTACTGTCACAACTGTCAATGTCAACTTTGGTTGGGTTGCCGAAAACATAAATATTGATGACAATTATGAAATTAGTTAATCAATTATGTTAATAATTGTTATGTTAATTGACTAACTAATCTCATAATTATAATTAACTATGTTTTCAGCAACCCAACCAAAGTTGACATTGACAGTTGTGACAGTAATTAAATATTTGATAGTGATCAATGTTGATTAGTGTTCGAACAACCGGCCCTAAATCTATTAGTCAGATAAATTCTAACCTTTTTAATAAAATTCTTGACATTTAACTCTTTTATATATTTATTGTGACCGTCAGTTTATTATTTTAATTATTATTACCTATTCGTTTTTGGCTTTCGAAATCCTTTTTATTACACACACACAGTTCATAAAAAATAATAATTTACTGGAGTTTATTTCAAGTACATCAAATTAATGGTAAAAATAATAAATATTATAGTGTATGTACGTGGAACAGTTTTATTTGCAATGGACATGGAATGTCTCATAATTTATCTTTAATTTATTTAATATTAATTTTAGAATTTACATAATAGTCCAGAAAGCCACTGCGCATCCGCTAGAAAAAATATTCTAATTCGGATTTTTTGCACAATCTTACTCAGAAAGGACTCCTTTTAACAAATTTGCATGTTGCCAGGACCAAAAGTTGGTCAAAAAATTTTTAAACGTTTTTTTTTCCCAAAATTATTTTTCTTGCATGGAAAAAAGTTTTTTTAGGTTTTTTGGATCATTCCAAACAGAAAAGGTCTTTAGTGACTTTTCTCTAAAAATGATAGTTTTTGACATATAAGCGATTAAAAATTGAAAAATTGCGAAATCGGCCATTTTTAACCCTAAATAACTATGTGAAAAACTGAAAATTTGAATGTTCCCAAGGTAGGTAGATATTCTTTAAACATCGATTGATGAAATTCCGAAGAGTTTTTTGCAATACAATATTCAAAACTCCTTTGTTTTTTAATTGCTAATCAAGCGTGCGCGACACTATTTTCCACCGACAGTATGGTGCAAATGAAAGGAATAAATTCGTTATTTCGTAAACCGGCGACTTTAAGGAAAAATCCTGAAACAAATCGATTTTTATTTTTAAGTTATGATATTGTGGCATATATGGTATACTAGTGACGTCATCCATCTGGACGTGATGACGTAATCGATAATTTTTTTAAATAAGAATAGGGGTCGTGTGCTAGCTCATTTGAAAGGTTCTTCAATTCTCTATTCAGTAATATAAACATTTACATAATTATTTATACAGGGTGTCCAAAAAATTTTTATTAAATTAAATTATTTGACAAAAAAAGAAGTAGAAGGACACCCTGTATAAATAATTATGTAAATAACAAATTGAAGCAGAATCCACCAATTTAATAAGAATTAAAATGGTAAATAGTATTTTAAACCTGAGATTTTTCGTGTTGAAAGTTCTTACTGGTACATCCTTAATCTGCGACTTTTTCAATTAATAAGACAGCAGACGACGAATATAGAAAACGAAAGGGAAACGATCACATTCCGCTTTCATTCGTCTAGGAAAAACGGACAGCAGAGGAACTTTCAGTACTCAAATCCGAGTAAAGGAAATAAAAATAATAAATGATGGTGTTGCTTGTTTTCGATTCAGAGGTTTGCACACCAGCTAGACAGGCTCTGTTTCTACCATTTCAGGCGTCCTCAGTAGCTTTCGTTAGTGTGCCTACCTCTGGACCGAAAAATAGCTCTACCATCATTTTAAAGGGAATCTGTTTCCCTTTCGTTTTCTATATTCGTCGTCTGCTGTCTTCTTAATTGAAAAAGTCGCAGATTAAGGATGTACCAGTAAGAACTTTCAACACGAAAAATCTCAGGTTTAAAATACTATTTACCATTTTAATTCTTATTAAATTGGTGGATTCTGCATCTGAGATTCTTTAATTTGTTAGTAGATGTCGCTGTATCGCGTCTGATGGGAAATTTGAATTATTTTTCAGATTCCCTTTAAAATGATGGTAGAGCTGTTTTTCGGTCCAGAGGTAGGCACACTAACGAAAGCTACTGAGGACGCCTGAAATGGTAGAAACAGAGCCTGTCTAGCTGGTGTGCAACCCTCTGAATCGAAAACAAGCAAAACCATCATTTATTATAATTATGTAAATGTTTACATTACTGAATAGAGAATTGAAGAACCTTTCAAATGAGCTAGCACACGACCCCTATTCTTATTTAAAAAAATCATCGATTACGTCATCACGTCCAGATGGATGACGTCACTAGTATACCATATATGCCACAATATCATAACTTAAAAATAAAAATCGATTTGTTTCAGGATTTTTGCTTAAAGTCGCCGGTTTACGAAATAACGAATTTATTCCTTTCATTTGCACTATACTGTCGGTGGAAAATAGTGTCGCGCACGCTTGATTAGCAATTAAAAAACAAAGGAGTTTTGAATATTGTATTGCAAAAAACTCTTCGGGATTTCATCAATCGATGTGTACCTACCTTGGCAACATTCAAATTTTCAGTTTTTCACATAGTTATTTAGGGTTAAAAATGGCCGATTTCGCAATTTTTCAATTTTTAACCGCTTATATGTCAAAAACTATCATTTTTAGAGAAATGTCACTAAAGACCTTTTCTGTTTGGAATGATCCAAAAAACCTAAAAAAACTTTTTTCCATGCAAGAAAAATAATTTTAGGAAAAAAACAAATTAAAAAATTTTTGACCATCTTTTGGTCCTGGCAACATGCAAATTTGTTAAAAGGAGTCCTTTCTGAGTAAGATTGTGCAAAAAATCCGAATTAGAATATTTTTCCTAGCGGATGCGCAGTGGCTTTCTGGACTATAAGAATTTTGCGGCTAATCATCGAAAGCTATTTTGTGGGTTCGCGGACAGGGGCCACGTGACCGGGCGTAACCCCGAAAGGGCGCCAAACCGAAGGTTTGGTTAAGAAATATTTATTTTAAATGAGATCATTTTTTTATTCAATCTTAATTTTAATTGTTCCATTGAGTCCTAGAGAAATCTCAAAAAATCAAATATTGTAATATTACTGAAAAAATAAGTAAAATCTTATATTAAATATATATTTGGTGTTAATAAACAATTTCTACTATTATTGTATTTTTAAAATCAATATAATTTTCGAATATCCGTTTTTCAGTTTTCTAAAGTAAAAAATAATATTTAGGGTATGCTGCATAGTTCCAAATTTTATTCAATAATTATGGACTGTACCTCAGATTCAAGTGGTACAAAGCAAATAAGCCTAATGTTGAGTTATGTTGTATTTAACGATAATTCTAAAAAAAGTTCAAATACAAGAAAGTTTTTTAGCTTCTCGAATAATATTTGACACTACAGGGGAAGGGTTATTTAATTTTGTAGTTGAACTATTACAAAATTTAAATATAAAAGACATGAGAGGTCAAGGGTATGATAACTATGCCAATATGCATATATGATAAGGGTAGGATAATCCGCGAGCTTTTTTTGTTTCACGCGCTGCATATAGCTTAAATTTAGTAATGAATGATGCTGCTAAAGTGTCAAATAAAATAGTAAGCTTGTTTGATAAAGTATAAGAACTTTACGTATTTTTCTCTTCCTCCCCAAAAAGATGGGATATTATAAAACTATATGTTCCTGAGTTAAATCTAAAACCCGTAAGTGATACAAGATGGTCCAGTAGGATAGAAGCTATAAAGCCATATAAATTTCATATAATTAAAGTTTGTGAAGATGTTGCAAATGTAACAGATAATGATATCTTTAACATAAAAATTTAGACAGTATTAGAATAATTGATCAAATCCTAAGTTCGTTAAATAGTAGATTCGATATTATGTTTGGTATGATAATTTTTTTGGTTTTTTAGTGATATTATTACATTAAGTGACGATAATATTTTAAAAAAACTGTCTTGCTCTTCAACAAAAGCTAACTGATCCAGTAAAAACTGAACTCACTACTAAAAGCTCTTAATAATCAATATATATTTGAAAATATCTAACTAAATCTCTACTAAATATCACTTTTTCATTAAGAATTCTCCTCACTTTAACTTTCTGTTGCTTCTGGTGGTGAGAGATCATTTTCAAAACGAAAGTTATTAAAAATTATTTGAGTTCTACTGTGGCAGAGGAAAGATTATCTGGTTTGGCAATATAGCAAGAGCCCGTCAATAAAATTGACTTTGAAGATAATAAAAAAGAATTTGTTGCAGTCAAATCTAGAAAACGCCCATTTAATTCAATTTAGATTTAGCTGTCGCTTTCTAGATTTAAGAGCGTAGGCCCAAAATTTCGGACCAATATTTTTTAAATGTACTCATTTTTTTCAAATGCTGAGAAAACTAATATTTTTAAAAAATTTAAAAGCAGAATGAAAGATTACATTATTACCAATGTCCGAAAGTCCATTAAAATAAACAAAAAGTTTTTTTTGAATGAGATATTTAATATTAAAAATCATAATAAATTTTCTCTTTTTTACCCCTGTACATATTAGTTTTCTCAGGATTCGAAAAAAATGAATACATTGTGAATATAGTAGATTAAAGGGCGCTAAAATATATACCGCACGCGGGCGGCGCTCAGCCTTGCGGGGGCCCTGTTCGCGGAGTGGCTCTGCAGGGTGGTTCGTCTATTTTAAACCTGAAGGAGTTGGTGCGGCTTTCGTTACCAATTCAAATAAGCATTTATTTCGACTTTCCCCGCATTGCAGTATATGTTACCGGCCAAACCCGATTTCAGCATAAACTAGTTTAAACTAGTCAAAAAAATTAAAAAAAAATTCCTACGTATTACTACAATCTTCCTGGGGGAACTTAAGAGTGGAAAGTTATGTTTCAAAATATTTCATCAAGTTATCACGGAAAAGAATAAAACGTTAGATTTTTTCTAACGGCGCGACTGCTCCCGGGTTAATATCGTGTCAAATATATCAGTTCTGCTTGACAATAATAAGGAATCAAAAAATGTAATTGACTTTTTAAAAACAATTGGGCTATTTAATAAAATCTAATACGATTTTGAAGATACTCGAGGAAAAAGTTTTCCTGTAGTTGGCTGTATACCATATATTACAAAAACCCTCTATTTGTTAAAATCCCTAAAAAGGGCTACCAAACAGAACAGAACTAGTTTTCGATCGGATGACCGATCATCATCAGTGTTTACGTGAATCTAACATGCTAACCACCAAAATAAAAAATATGTGGATAAAAACCCTTTACAATTGATCCGTCAGAGGAACGTAGATGAAAAATGTGATATTAAACATGGATGTTTAAAATATCCAATGTTTTGTACTCTAAGTACCATTGAGCTCGAGTTTGACTTGTTCACATCATGACTATATGGTAGCAAGTGTTCGCCTGCCAGGGCGAAGGAACTCTGTATTGGAGAGATGCTTCGCTGGTAATCAAACAAGGTTAACCGTGTAGTGAACGGTTGCTTCCATCCATTTAGATTTCCACTTCGGAAATTTTATCTGACTCCTTACATTATTCAGATATATAAGTTGCGTTCCTGAGACGACTTTATTGGAAGATAGGTAGTTCATTTAATTACATGAAATCAACTTTAACTTAAGAATCCCTGTCAGAAAAAAATAATAGCATGTGATTTGTCTTTAAAAAGACAACTTTACAAATACATTTTTATATTTTTATAAATACAGTGGAAGTACACATTATTTAAAAACTTTCCTTTTCAAAGTAGTATTGTTCAACTACTTGGGAACTAAAAATAATCAATGAATCGTGGGACAATACCCAAGAGATTAGATGGATGTCGCATCGGAAAGGCAAAAAGTGCATTCTTGACTATGAGCTCTGTGTCCAGAGCCATGACCTCATCCTAGAAACAAAAATAAGGTCCTTAAATGTTACGTGTACTCAGTGCTTCTATACAGAGTAGAAACGTGGACATTGAAGGCGGAAACTCTATCAAAACTTCAGGCGTTTGAGCTATGGTTGTACAGAAGAATGTTAAGCAGATTTGGGCAACATCGTGAAGGGCCGTAAGTTGCAGTAGGTACTTGGGACATATAATGAGAAATCAAGGCAGATACGGGTTACCTCCAATGCATTTTGCTGTGTAAAATTGAAGGAGAAAGGGCCCCCAAGATGAAGAAGAATATCCTGACTTGCTAACCTGAGAGCATGTTATAGAAAAACCTCAACACAACTATTCCGTATAGCAACCAACAAAATCATCACAACCAGAATGATCGCTAACGTTCGGAACGGACAGGCACCCTAAGAAGAATTGTTTTTAAATACCCTCCCTTCTATCTGACTAAAGCCGCCCACGCTACTGTTATTCGACTTTAATTTCGCTAGTTTCGTTACGTCTATCTATTCTAAGTTCGTTGCCCAAAGATAGTACATAATATGTGATTTCTACATCGTTTATGGATATGTTGGGACTAGGAACTATAAGTTTATCATACAGTATGTCCCTGTAACTTGTATCCATATGGAAAACTTTTTTATTATTAATTTTACGAAAAAAAGTTATTCTTTATAAAAAGCTCTGCATGGTCCAAAACCTCAGATTTAACCATAAAATATCAAATTTTTGGAATATTATACGAGGTATGTTAAATAGTTTGAATTTCACTCAAGAGTAAAGTACTGTTATATTTCACAATATCGAAAATTGTTATTAAGAAAAGTTGTTTGGAATTAAAAACTATATTCTAGTAATGCAATTTATACATCCTTCTAATTGAAAAATTGTTTTGAAAAATTATGAATAACTAACATTCAGTCTTGTGATGGATGACCGAAGTAGTTTAACGTTTGAGTTAAAGTTAAGATAACTCTCAGGAATAACGTGCCCATAACTATATAGGTAAAATTTGGTGTGATGTATCGCTCGCAGTTATGAGATAGTTATATCATCAACGTTATATTAGAAAGAAGTTTTGAGGAACAAATTTTGAAGTAACAAAGAGAACCTTATGTAAAAATAGTACAAGTTGGAGTGAGCGCGAGAGATTGTTCCGAACATAACCGTCGTCGGCTGCCGCCGATGACCGAACAGCAAACAGCTGTTTGGGTTCCTTGGTGTTTCTAAAGGGTCGTTTAAACACAGCGATAAATCAAACAACTTATCAAGGTCAATCGTGTTGTTGCAACTTATCATTGTGTGTAAACGGTGCATCGCACAACTTATCAAAGTTGGAGTTGGGTTGAAGGTGGTATCGCATTGAATCGCAGCGTCTAAACAGCGTTTCAACTTGTCATCACAACTAGTTGCTGTGACTTATCGTTGTGTTTAAACGACGCTTAAGTTGCTTTCAAACGGTGGATTGAAACAGGGTTGCCAGATTGGTGTATTTTCCCAAAATTTTGGGTTAATTTGAAAGCGTCTATTGAAATTTTTCTAAGCAGAAATTGTAGTGGGATTTTTTGGGGGCGGAAAATTATGGATGATTTTAAAGACCGCGTCCCACCATCAAATAATTTGATCAAACTGGTTTGAGCAAACTGAAAGTGACAGTTAGTGACGTCACATCCTGAGTGTTCATTGTGGATAATATTGAAAAATTTTAATTTTAAATAAAGTACAAACAAGTTAGACAACTCAATACAAAAAATTTGATCAAACTAGACTGATAGTGAGAGCACAGATTCTTAGAATTTCAAAAAAACTGCAATTGTGACGTCACTTTGACGTACTTCCTCAAGTACGTCAAGTTTGCTCAAACTGTTTGATCAAATTATTTGTCGGTGAGACGCGGCCTTTAGGGGTCATGGTAAATTAAATTTGCGAATGTACATATAACTGTATATTATACTCCCATATAATTGAAGACGATAGGAACTATGAATTATTTCCATGGCCCTCGTTGATATTGTAGTATGAATTTTGCTTTACTGTTCTCTTCATTTGACTAATAATTTATTAAAATGCGGCAACAATTTAAATTTGGGAACTTTGGGGTATTTGAGCTTCAATTTCAGGGAATTTCAGTTTCTAAGTGGGGGATTTATAAAATATCATCTGGCAACTCTGGATAGAAAGCTCAGTAGGTACTTAAAATAAAATGTCAACTTATATCGCTCGATTTGATTTTTGTATAATTTTTAAAATTGTATTACCCTTCTATTCTTAATTATTAAATTACTAGCTTCTAAATTCACTTGATTTCTGTCTAAAAACAAGTCAAAAGATGAACCTAACCTTGCATAACTACAGTTATCTCATAACTTGAGGTTTAACGTCGCGTTATAAAATGACCAGATAACTCAAGAACTGTCAAGAAATAAGCAAATAACGCAAATAGTTAAGTTAAGTATGATACATCACACCAATTCGATGGTTATAACATAACTACAGGATAACTTTACGTTAACGATAACTTCGGTCATCCATCACAGGGCTGATTATTTTCTAACTGGAAAACTAACGTTATTTTAATTCAGATAACTCTTTTATTATTAATTTTACAAAAAAAAGTGATTCTTAATAAAAAGTTCTGCATGGGCAAAAACCTACAATACAACCATCTTATGTCAAATTATATCAATTTTATACGAGGTATGTCAAAAAATATGAATTTCGCTCAAGAGTAAAATACGTTTATTTTTCACAATATCGAAAATTGTTATTATGAAAAGTTATTTAGAATTAAAAACTATGTTTCAGTATGTAATTACATCCTTCTAATTGAAATATTCTGAACTATAAAGGTACTTTACTTTTGATCTAAATTTATCTTTTTTGACATACCTCGTATAAAATTGATAAAATTTGATATAAGATGGTTGTACTTTAGGTTTTAGACTATCCAGAACTTTTTATTAAGAATCACTTTTTTTCGTAAAATTAATAATGAGTTATCAGAATTGAAATAACTGATTTTTTTTTTAATTAGAAGGATATTATTGCATATTAGAATATAGTTTTTAATTCCAAACGACTTTTCATAATAGCAATTTTCAATATTGTGAAAAATAAAGCTACCTCTTGAGTGAAATTTAAACTTTTTGACATACCTACCTTGTATAACATTCATAAAATTTGATATCTGATGGTTGAATCTTGGGTTTTGGACCATGCAGAACTTTTTATAAAGAATAAGTTTTTTTCGTAAAATTAATAATAAAACAGTTTTCCAAATGGATACAACTTTACATGGACATACTGTATATACATTTTAAGATTAGTTCTTAAACCTATCTCGGTTGACGCAGAATTGAGTGTACTTAACAACTCTTGCCAAACTAACTTTTAAAATTTTTAATCATAACATTATTTCATCAATTTTAAATCTCCTAGTAAATTTAAAAAAGTTTTACTGTGTAAAACGAAGGTTCTTATACTTAGTTATAAGTGAGTTGTAAGATGATGGTATGATAAGGCCGAAAATTTTTAGATGTTAACTAATAATAATAATATCGTATGGCATTTTTTCTGGGGAGATCATTTCGGACAGTTCCGGCGCCATTTACATCTTTAACCCTGTTTCAAGTAACTAGTGTCGATGTACACTAGCCCAGGGGGACCGACGGCTTTACGTGTGCTCTCCGAGGCACGGTGAGACGGCTCGTGTCATTATTGGAAATGAAAATGGTTCGTCTTTGGCAGGGCTTGAACCCACGTGCACTGGCGTATGAGGCCAGCGAATATGCCGTTACTCCACGGCCGCTCACGTAGATGTTAACTAATCCTTTTGGATGATTTTTTTAAATATAGGTACCAATTACAAAAAGGATGTCATTTTAATCCCTTTTAATGTTTTAAATTATGGTGTATGTACAGTAAATTACTGGAACCTTTCGTTGACAAATTTTACATATCGCACTCCGACTTTGTTAGTGCCATAACCCCGAAATCGTAAACTTTTCAGGAGAGCAAAGACAAAAACAAGATATTATGTGAACTCTTCATTTTTTTTCTCTGCAACTTCACTATCTATGTTAATCAAATAATTCTGCACTCATGTTGATTATGTGTGTAGCTATCTAGTGCTAGTATTTTTTTTTTTTAGTTATTGACATTACTTTACCCTGAAATTCACCCTTAAAATATATTGCGCTATTGCTCAAGCAACCATATTCAAAATTCGAGGCCTTATCACAGGTTATGGCACTAACACAGATTTAATTTGAGTATTTTTTTCTTGGCAAACAAATGCATTATCACATGTTAGGGCGATAATCAAAGATGGACGGTACTTGCCAAACATCCACTCTCGACCACAATGTGACACAAACTGTCTTGTGGCGCTCTTGCTAAGGCCGAGAGAGCCAAAATCGGAAAAGGTAATAACGACTTATGCGCAATAGGTATCAGATCAGCGATTATCAATCTGTGTACATGTACCACTGGTGGTACGCATCATTATTTGCGGTGGTACATAAAACACATGAGGAAGACATGTTTAGAAAACTAAAGAAAGAATATGAAAAATCGGCCCTCAATATGAATATGTGTATTCATAAGATAGAGTACTTATCTTAAAATAGGGGATGATGAAGAAGATCCAGAGTCAGGGCCGTAACTACCATTGGGGCAACCGGGGAAGTGCCCGGGGCCCCCGGCCAAGAGGGGCCCGCGTTTGGTTGGCCGTGCATATATTTTAACGAGGAAAATAAAAATATGTATTTTAAAAGCCGATCCCAGCGAAATAGTTTCAAATGACACAATTTTAAAAAGACCTTACAGATGCACCCTACGCCTCAACATAAAATTGAGGGGACTAAGCTGGGGCCCCCGAGACCATAACATAAAAATTTAAATTATTACCTAGGAAATTAGTTATTTTGGCGTAATAAAACCTAAAATGCCATTGGAAGAGGAGGCCCGGGCTAAGCTGGGGCCCCCGAGACCTTTCGTAAAGATATAAATTGTTACTGAGAAAATTAGTCATTCTGGCGAAATAAAAACTAAAATACTGGAATGGCAACTGGAATACGGGCCCCCCGTCCCAGCTATATTGTCTTAACCAATTTACCCTAGGCCACATATTGGTACGTGAAAAGAACCACATTGCAGCCGAACAATGTACCTACTTGCATAAAACAGATAAGATCATACCTGCAAAATTATTTAACTTAAAATAAGGTGATTTCAAATTTTTTGTGTTAGTCAACTAAAATAGCAATATGTAGGTACAAGAAACTTCAGTCATGAAATGCATTAAAATGAGTTTTCAAGCGGTTAAAGATCAAGCATTTTTCCGGAACACCCCCCCCCCCCCCATTTCGATGGGGGATAAACCCCAGGCCCCACGGTAGGGGCCCCCAGATCACGTTTGCTCCGGGGCCTCCAATATCGTAGTTACGGCCCTGTCCAGAGTTAGAAATTAGAACCCCAAAAACATGTAAAGAATATAAATATCTCGGATCCATAATATCTAAAGAGGACATTACCAAAAGAGACATCGAAAACAGAACGCAGCAGTGCAAAAAAAAGCGATAAACATTCTAAGCTATCTACTATGGTCTAACGATATAAGACAAAAAATGGAATTGACAATCTATCAAACCTTGGTAGAGCCTATTATGACTTATGGAGCAGAAGTTTGGCAGATCACGAAAAAAGATGGAAAAAGAATAGAAGTAGTAGAAATAGATTATCTAAGGAGAGCGTGTGATATATCCAAAAAAGATCACATCAGGAATGAAGCTACTGGAAGGAGTACAAATAAGGTATATTCCAGTGTAGATAGAATTGAAACGAGACAACTAGTATGGTATGATCACGTGAAACAAATGAATGAAGATAGATGGCCAAAGAAAGCTTTAAATTACATAACACAACAAAGAAGAAGGGGAAGACCTTCAGTTGCCCGGGAAGAAAACGTACAGAGATATAGAGCCATCAAAGAAGACGAATGGATGGACAGAAAACGATGGCGGTCGAAATGCGAGAAGCGACAGAGGTTGTAGGAACCTCGCTTATAGATAAATATGTAGACAAAAATCACATTAAGATTGTAGTACTTCGTAAGTCTTGATAATAGAATGTAAAAATATAGTTTGTACCAAAAATAATAAAAAGAACTGTAGGTGGTACATGACTCAAAAATGTTGAGAACCGCTGATCTAGATTTTAAGATAGGTACTAAATTACAGTTGAGTCCGCGAATCTTTACCCGTGCGTCATCATTTAAAGCACACGAAATAAGTCGATGATAAGTTGGAAATTGAAATTTACTAAACGCAACAGCAAGTGACAGTAAGTGACTTGCTGTTGCGTTTAGTAAATTTCAATTTCCGACTTATCATCGACTTATTTCGTATGCTTTAAATGATGACGCACGGGTAAAGATTCGCCGACTCAACTGTATATGACATTATTCCACAATGAAGACAGCGCCTAAAGGAACGTGTTAGGCCAAAAAAAGATTTTTCATTTTTTGGGGGGGAGGGGGGATGGGGGTTATGGCACTAACGAAGTCGGGTGCGATATGATAAAAATCATGTTACAAATTTAGTCAGTAAATCATCATTTTCTTTCAAATAAAGTTACGAAATACTGGTTTTAGTGTTACGATTGGCTTTTTTGATACAGTAGGAATATGTTTTTAAAAAATAATAAAGGTTATATATAATTTTTTATTGAATTGAATTTACACTGTTGCAAAAATAAATAACACTGTAACAAAGCTATGTATAAAATACAACTTATATTTAACGTATCTATCGCGATTTAAATGTTTTGCACTGTTTTAAGACCGTAGGCCCAAAATTTTGGGCCAAAGCTTTTTAAATGCATTAAGTTTTTTCGAATCATGAGAAAACTAATTAGTATTTTTGAAAAATTTAAACACAGAATGAAAGATTACATTATTACCATAGCTGAAAGTCTCCGAAAACTTCTATAATGTTTAATTTAATAAGTTACAGGGGTGAAAAAGAAGAGAAAATTGAGTGTGATTTTATATAAATAGAAAATATCTCATTCAAAAGAAACTTTTTGTTTATTCTAAGGGACTTTCAACCTTCGGTAATAATGTACTCTTTCATTCTGCGTTTACATTTTTCGAAAATATTTATTAGATTTTTCGGGAGTAAAAAAAATGCATTTAAAAAGTATTGGACCGAAATTTTGCTCTTAAGCTCTTAATATAAGCAGCAGAAACAAATTGAAAAGTAACAAAAAGCAATAAACTGCTTTGTAAATTAACATTTGTGCAAGTCTTATAAGATGAAGAAATTATGGTGATTCAGAGCCACTATTACCTACATCACCAGGAATGCAACTGTTATTTTTTCACAGATTTACACCTTGTCATATTTTCTTAAATATAAGTGAAAACTGGACATCGATAAGGTGCAAAGTGATAAAAAAATGGAATTAGACCCGAAAAAATAAGCTAAACACCAAAAACAAAAGCTAAAGTGCTCACAAATTATAAAGCCAGCTAAGTGTCGAAACCTTTATATTAGTTTATACAAAGTCGAAATATAATATGAAAGTTATGTTTCGCGCCAAAAGTCCAACACATGCCTTTATTTAATGTTTTACAGCTGATAATATGCACTGTATATGACAACAACTTGATATGTTAACAGCATTGCCTCGAATAAACAAATATGTGGACAATGATTACACAAATTTGGCTATTTCGGCATTTAAACTTTCTTCTTTTAGTACTGACAGGCAATATTTAATCAACTTTTACTGGCAATTGATATCTGGGTGGTAATATAGGTAGTACTTACTCAAAGAAATCACCAACAACTGTCTTAAAATGGCAGTGCAATATTTAAATATTGTATATGCTATACAATTGACTCTTTAACTGTTTAAATTCACAAAAAATATATATCTAATCTTCTTAATATTTAAGTAGATGTGTAATTTCATTGTACATCCTTGTATAGAGAAACATTTGATTATCTTGATATTTTTTAAGAGCGTGCAAACCACTACCTACTAGGAAAGCTACAACTAGAGAATATGTATACAGCAAAATTGAACTATTTGATCTATGTGTGAAACCAGTGATGGAAGCCTAGAGAACTGTAATACATAACCTAAAGGAAGAGCACATACAATACTGATAGGTCATAGCAAAACACTAGGTAGATATACAGTGTGTTTCATCAATAATTGAAAATATTTTAGCTGTAGATTTCTGTGCTCAAAATACTTACCCCAAATCACACATAAAATGTGACTATAAAAATAAAAACTATTTGACATATCCTTGTCATGGCAGGAAGTGTGGGTTCTGTACACTATACTAAATTATCTTAAATACACATTTTTTCCTACTACCAGAGGCGTCCGACAGGGAAAGTGAATGGTCGACCCTTCCCAAATTTTACGCCACTCGTGAATTTGCTATTTTAATGCAATTTTTCGATTCTCTAATATTTTCTATGCAAATAATATACGCTATTATCGTAACGATAAAGTCATTATTTTTCGAGATATTTGAATTTAAAAAGGAAGCGACACAGAAAGAATTGATAAGCGTATTGAGGTAAATAGGCGTCACATTGAACATCTGTTATAAATGGTTTAGTTAAAATGTGTTTTTTTTTATATTTTCGTATTATTAAAATTGTTTTTTATTTAGATTATAACATAGCAGCACAATTTCTTTTTAAATGTTGAATGTATGCTTCTTTTCATGAGCATTTTTCAGTGCGTCACAAATGATAGAAAAAGAGGTAAGTTCGTGATAATATACATTTATAACATTTATTCTAACATGACATTTTAGTTAAATCTGACAGCGTGTCACATTTTATTTGCAATTTGGCATAAAAACAAATCAATTGTGTTTATTGCATTTATAAAATGGTATTTTCTTTGATTTGTATTGTCTTATAAATTGTACAGATTATATTCGTAGATATATTATATAATTCGTAAATAATTTTTTTTCGATTATAGCGCTATCTATCGACAACTAGAATAAATGTTATAAATGTCTGTAATCACAGACGTGCCTTTTTTTCTGTCACATACAATTTAATGCGTTAGAAAGAAATCGAAAAACTGTGACGCACTGAAAGATGTCTATGAGAAAAAGAATATCTATTCGTTTCAAGAAATTCCAATAAATAACTGTTTTTTTTTTGTTAAAAGCGATTAAAATTTAATTTGCATAATAGGGCTTTTCATTCACAGTCATTTGTTTCGAGCTTCTGTCATATGTCGTATAATCCGTGTATATTAATTTATACACAGATTATATAACATATGACAGAAGCTCGAAACAAATGGCAATCGATGAAAAGCTCTATAAATGCAGGCCTTTCTATGAATCAAAAAGACCGGCCTTCCTAAAGTATTATCAAAATATCTGTGCCGCTTCATTTTTAACTTCAAATATCTCGAAAAATAATGACTTTATGGTTACGAATGAAGAGTATATTTCTAGGTTATATTAGATAATCTAAAAATTACACTAAAATAGCAATTCCGCCAGTAGCTAAGAATTTGAGATGGGTCAACCATTCACTTTCCCCTATCGTACACCTGTGGTAGTAGCCAAAAACATTTATTTAACATAACTTAGTAGGGTGTACAGTACAAACACTTTCTGTTAAGTATGACAAGGATATGACAAATAAAGGCTGTATGACACTATGCATTTTCTTGTATCATTTCTGATATCGTTTCTGATATGTCAAAAAAATGCATAGTGTCATACACAGATACAAGAAACGATACAAGAATTTGTGTCAGACACAGATTCTTGTACAAGAACTGCGTCAATTTCTGCGCAAAGAGCGAAAACGTAAAACCTGCTGGTAAAACATCAAAATGTCATAATGGCGGCTGAAAATGGGATCATATGATTTATGTCTTGATGAATTTATTTGTGTTTTTGTAGGTATAAATATTTTATTGATAATATATATGAACTACTGTTCTACTAATAACCATATATTTAGCTCCTAGTAAAGTCCAAACTATAACTTTGGTTTGGCTCTCATGTTGCATAATTTTTTAATAGAGGAAAATACAATAGTTCCTAATTTGGATCAAACTGAAGATAATTATAATGCAAATATTTTAGCGCAAATATCAAAACAAAATAAAGACACAAATAATCAACCTCAGTCAACGTAAAAATTCTGGTTAACATTAAAATGTTAAATTTCTAAGTTTTTAAAAGTTTATAAATCCCTTAAAATTAGCTGTAGACGCAGTACTACCATACCAATTTAACGTGACACAGGGTAACAAACAAAATTTCGACCAATCACGTGCCGAATTACAGTTGAGTCCGTGAATCTTTACCCGCGCGTCATCATTTAAAGCATACGAAATAACTCGATGATAAGTCGGAAATTGAAATTTACTAAACGCAACAGCAAGTCACTTACTGTCATTTGCTGTTGCGTATAGTAAATTTCAATTTCCGTCTTATCATCGACTTATTTCGTATGCTTTAAATGATGACGCACGGGTAAAGATTCGCGGACTCAACTGTACATACAGTTTTCGATACAAGAACTTGCATAGTGTCACACAGGGCACAAATGTACGTACAAGAAACAATACAAGAAAATGTATACAAATTTCTAATATCAGAAACGATATTAGAAATGCTACAAGAAAATGCATAGTGTCATACAGCCTTAATTTTAAAGTACTGGGTACAAATAGTTTTTAAATTTTTAAATAAAATATCCTGTAACTTAGTCAGGAGCCACATTTTATTTAAGTGATTCGGGTTAATCTTAATATTTTGTGCCCAGGAATCTCCAGTTAAATTTTTTACAATTATGTATTAATGAAACATTCTATATAAGGTAAAAAGTTTTTTGTGTGGGTTTTAGCAACTTTGTCTTGTAGTGGAAAACTTTTAGTCAGTTGATAAAGACTCAAAAAATGTTGCTAGAAACACTCAAAAAGTCTAAAAAAGTGCATATGGTATGCAATAATAATTCAATATAGGATAAACAATGGTATGAAAATTATAAACAACAACAAAATATATTAAAAAAAATACTAAAATACATCAATTTTTAAAACAAAACTATATCAAATACATTAGACTGTAACACATACAACTCTTGACATTTCCCATTAATTTTGCGGAAGCAAACAAAATAGCGCCATCTAGTGGTCTGCGTTGTTAACCAAAAACTATGAATGACCCGAAGAGGGCACGCTGCTTTTTCTCAACATGACTCTACCTTATCGGGAGAGTCTACGAGAAGTGCACGGTAAATTGAAGATGTAAGTACAAAAAAAGAATTATGTATATCTTTGTACACACTTAATGCTCAAAAAATTACAGGATCTGGATTTCAATGCATATTTTTTTTATAATTCTCGTATCAAAGTTACGCGTGAAGTTAGTCGTATTGATGACAGTTGAGAAAACGTGGGCGACCCGACTGAAGCTCTGTCAGTTAATCCATATTAATATTATTAACCTAACTTTTTGCTTTGTGTTTAATGTTTATTATATGTATTTTGAAAAAAAAATGGATTCTGTAAATCTGCTACCTATTACTAAATCAACTTAATGATATGGCAGAATCAGACAAAAAGACATGATTTAAATCTAGAGCGATGCCAGTTACGTGATACCAATTATTGGTGTAATTATTATAATCCATATAAAATAGACGACCAGGTTTTTATGAAACATTTTAGTGCCAAAAACTATTACTGTGAGATAAAATTAAAACAAATAAAATTAAAACTACCAAAAGATTAGGAATTTTATATTTTTTATGTTATGTTATACTACTAAAAATTTAATGGACTAACCTCATGTCATAAGTTTTTATATGCTTCTTTTATACAATGTTTTTTCCTGTTAATATCATTGTATTTACTGAAAAAATAAATTTAATTTATTTTAAACTAAATGAAACAAATAAATTTTGTGAAAGTACAAACACAATTTAGAAAAATGAGCTCGTTATCCAAAAATTAATAAAATTAAATTTGAAGGGAGGGAAGTTGCCAGGAATCGGCAGGAGTGGCGACTTCTTTGTGAGCAGGCCAAGATCCACAACGGATTGTCGAGCCACTTATGATGATGAAATTTGAATGTTTACGTCAAATTTTACATTGTCAAAACGTAGTTCAACTCAAGCCGACAGAGGCGCTAGTGGCAACGTGCTTCCAGATTTCTGTGGGAGTTGGATGTATTACAATCTAATGTGTTTGACTATATTATAAAAATACCAAAAATGACAAGTTCATATGACAGGAGAAATCCGGAATTTTAAACTTTTATTATAACAATATATACTTACATACAGTCGGAAAAATGAAAGAATAGGGCTTTTCATTCACAGTCATTTGTTTCGGGCTTCTGTCATGTGTCACATAATATTAATATATCTACGTCGTACGTTATTGCATATACCAATGGTACGAACCAAAGACGTATGACGTAGATATATTAATATTATGTGACACATGACAGAAGCTCGAAACAAATGACAATCGATGAAAAGCCCTATACCCATGAACGATCACATCAATCACTTATTTTGTATTTGCTGTCTTTTTCTATAAATAACAAACGACTGTACCTGCTTACCAAAAATGCATCCCATTACATGTTTAGAATCATAATGACCTAAGAGATCAATGGGCCAATTTAGTGCATTTGGTATTAATATATTGTAAGTTTTGTATATTTTTTTATAAATTACTTATTTATCAAATGATAAAGGTGATAATTACCTACATTTTCCATGTGGTTGACATAAAAAATTCAAAAACAAAATACAAAATTACTGATAATCCTACATTATACTAAAAACAAAAACATATATTATTGAGATTAACATTTTTAAGTACACCTTTTCAATATAAACTAGTTTTTTTCATTATTCTGAGAAATTCCTCCTGATTTATTTCACCATCTCCATCTCTATCTGCCTCATCTATCATTTCTTGCAGTTCTTCATCAGTCAAATTTTCGCCAAGTTCCTTTGCTACACGTTTCAAGTTTTTAAAACTTATTTTTCCTGTTTCGTCATCATCAAATAACCTTTAAAAATAGTTTTATTAATGTTTTTTAATAGTTTTTGGGATGGGAATGCCCATCTTCTTAACAGCAATAATTATAAGCAACCAATTGACTAACAGCAACCAATGTTAAAAAGGAAAAGCCGGCTTCAAACCAAAGTAATCATATCATGCATAGACCAAACGAATAGACTTAGAGTAATCATAGAACTAAGGTAGGTCTAAAAAGAAACATCGACAAAACCAACAAAACGCGATTTGGTACCTAAAACAACCAACCTATTGTGATCAACCACCAGAAAATGGTAGAATTTGTATAGCTGGGCAGCATAATTGAATATACTGGCGGTACAGAGTGTGATGTACAGGAAAGATGTAACGATATGAATTCCGCCCGGAATTCAACAGCTCGTCAGCAGTGGACCGAATGCGCATCGATACCAACGCAACCCTTCTAAGCTCCTCTTCCACTCCGATGGATCCAAGGAGGTCCGCCCTAAGTGTATTTAAGACGAACGCCGAGGAACATGAAATCAATTCGTCAGTGTAATGAACTGAAAAGGAATATAACCTGAATACGAACCGCATAGCAGCAGACCATTTAGGGATTGCGACAACCTTGTTCCGAAGAGCACAAAATGATAATGCTAGAGTGCTATGTATTAAGAGTATAAGTCAAAAATGAAAATTTTTTATTAGGACTTTTCAAAGTCTTCTTACTATACAATAAGCTTGACACCCCCCATGCAACAATTATTCAATATTTTCTCAACATACTTGCTTCTTTCCCAGATCATTGTCATATTTATACAGATTCATCTAAGACTGCTGATGGTGTGGGATCGGCAGTTGTAGATTCAAACACTATATTACAATTTAAATTATCTTCCTCTTGCAGTATTTACTCTGGAGAACTATATTTAATTCTGCAAGCCCTCATTCACATTCGTACTCAAAAAATTCCAAAATCTGTCATAATTACCGACTCTCTCAGTGCATTACATACGATAGAAGTTATACAAGTAATCCTATAAGTATTTTAATAAATGAACAATTACATTTTCTAAAGAACACGATGCAGCAAGTAGGCTTTATATGGGTTCCATCACACATTGGACTTCAAGGAAACAAAAAAGCAGATTTTCATGCCAGAGAAACAATACACAGTGCGTCTTCAGTGTTAGTGAACTTAGTGCCTGTTTCCGACTACAAATCATTCCTTAAAGAAAAAGTGATAAACAAATGGGAAAACGAATGGAATCTTTCGCAATCAACTCTACACACAATAAAGCCCTCAATTGAACCTTGGTGTGAGATAGACTTAAATCGCCAGCAGTTTGTGAAGCTAAATCGTTTACGCATAGGGCATAGCAGACTTACTCACAGTTACTTAATCTCTAAATCAAATCGCCCTATTTGTGACCTGTGTAATTACGACATCAATGTAACACATATATTAATAGAGTGTCCTAAATATATTAGTGAAAGACAAAAACACTCAATACCTATCAGTATAAAAGCAGTCTTAGGACCACACTGTAAGCTTACACATTTGTTTAATTATTTGAAAGACATTAATGTTTTAAACAAACTGTAACCACTTTTAACATTTTGTAAACCCCATTCTTAATTTGTAAATTATGATATTGTTACCTAAATGTGAACTTATGATTCAATAAAATTGTGTTTTGACTAGGAAAGTTTTGGGGTAGCTCTGATTTTTTTCATTATATATGGATTTTGGGCTGCTGAATCCGAATATGAGGTTTGCGGACAAAATTTCTTGCCGGAACATTGAAAAAATCGCGAAAAAAGCGAAAAATTTCAGCTTTTTTCCGCTTTTTTGTACAAATCTCGAAAACTATTAACTTTTAGTAAATGGTCTGTTAACAGAAATTAAAGTACATAAAATTATCTACAAATATCGCTATTTTCTTTTTTTTTCAGACGAACCGTTCGGTCTAAAGTACAAGTTGAAAATTGCCAATTTTTAACGTTCTCGGCAAAACCCACTTTTAACATTCCAAAACTTAATTTTTTATTAGAATGCTGTCATTTGATAAATTTCTCCTAGTTTTCTGTACAAATAATAAATGTTAGTTCATAATATGAACAGTGTATGTCTCTTGTGACAGCTTCCATAAGTTCATTTCGTCCTAAGTGGCCGGGAATGTCTCTGCTTTTCCCTTAGAGCCATAGAAGATCAGGCACAGATGGAGTCACAGTTTCAGTTGATGTGAACATTTCCTTCAGATCTGTTATCTTGATTTCTGATAAACCTTGAAGTTTTGTCCTTTTAAAATGAATCAGTTGAACAGCTCCCTGACTTCCATAAACCTCTCAGGCGCGGGTTTCTTTTTTATCCGAGGAATGGATTGCTTAGGAGCTACTGCATGTTTTGGTGCAATACAAGAAATGCCACATATGACGTGAAAAGTGTGGTATTCGTCGATTGTATGTACGTTAAAATCAGCGTTATCGTACACCTGCTGTGTAAAGAACGGCAGGGCAATTTTCTGCCGATCGCCTGCGAATGCTGACACTTACAGGCGAACAGCTTCTGTATAGGATGAACAAAACCCCAAAGAGGAAACTACATCAACCTATTTTCTTGAGCCGTACTTTTTGTAAAGAAAACGGCCAACCCTGCAAGGAATGGGGAGACCAACTATTACCGGCCTTACTGCCGCTACACGACTTTGAGCAAGGGCGTTGCTTATCTAGAAGTGTCAGCAATCGCAGGCGATCCGCAGAAAATTGACCAGCCGTGCTTTACACAACATGTGTTCGAAAACGCTGATTTAAACCCTTTCTATGCCAGGCCTTAATTTGCATGTTGGTCCCTCAATCCCAAAGGTTTTTTCATGCTTAGAGTCCCATTGCCTTCTATATACGTTGCATATAAATAAACAAATAAATGACGAAAACATGTTTTTTAATGAGTTTTTTTAACCAACTTAAACTTGAAAAAATGTAACTAACTTAAAAAAAATAATGTAATGTAAATTAACATTAAAAGTTTTCTTTTGTATGGTACTCCTCAAAACATGACACTACACAAAGGCCGACTCCGCATCTTGCACACATGTATCTCGATTCGCTTCTTTTTTTCTGGTCTTTTCTGCGGCTACAAACGCTTCAACTCCTAGCAGCTACCTATAAGCGTTGCCACCAGTGCTACAATATAGCATATATATCTAAAATATGTGAACAAATATATACGGCAATGGGTCCGCATGACCTGTCTTACGTGCCAACATTTTGTGGCATTGGGACACCAATGAGTCTAAAATTTTATAAGCAACGCATTTCGGCTTTGGTAAATTGAGACCATAACACCTTGAACGTATATATACGGCGGCTGGAAATACAGACCCACTTTTTCAAAAACATATATATGCAGCGTTGGGACAGAAAGGGTTAACGTACATATAATGAAAGGATACCACACTTTTTACGTCATGGGTGGCATTTCTTGTATTGCACCTAAACATGCAATAGCTCCTAACCAATCCATTCCTCGGCTAAAAACTAAACCCGCACCTGAGGTTTATAGTCTAAGAGCTAGTGAACCTTTTGACTAACGGTCGTCCTGTAAGGCTAGAAATTTGTAGAGTGATAATTCATAGCACACCAAAGCTAAAAACCATGACCTGGCAGGCCTCAGCGGTGCACGTGTATCTACCAGGTGAATCGAAAAGTGCAAATTTAGGGGGTAAAATAAACTTTCTCCTGTAAGGTTTAAATTTAAGTATGTGTTTGAGTAAGTCATTTAAAAGAAATGTGTAAAATGACAGGCGATTCTGAAGAGCATAAGACCTTGCCAGGCGAGGGGAAAGATTAGGGGTTTTTCCTAAATTTATTTTTTTTGCATCGAACAATTTTTTTTTAAGTTTTTTGAATCATTCCAAACAGAAAAGGTCTTTGGTGATTTTTCTCTTAAGTTAATAGTTTTTGTTATATAAGCGATTGAAAATTTTGAAAATTGCGAAATCGACCATTTTTAACCCCAAATCGGATATTTATCTAAAAATCTCAAACTTGCCAAGGTAGGTAGATATTCTTTAAACATTGATTGATGAAATCCCAAAGAGTTTTTTGCAATACAATATCGGAAACCCCTTTGTTTTTTAATTGCTAATCAAGCGGACGCTTCACTGTAGTATAAGTGAGGACGTTTGAGTTGGCATAAATTCATTATCTCGAGAATTGGCAAATTTCAAGAGCAATCTTCAGACAGGTCGATTTTTATTTTTAAATTAGGACATTTTGGCATATATATAATACTAGTGACGTCATCCATCTGAGCGTAATGACGTAATCGATGATTTTTTTAAATGAGAGTAGGGGTTGTGTGATAGCTCATTTGAAAGGTTATTTAATTCTCTATTCACTAATATAAACAATAACATAATTATTTATACAGGGTGTACAAAAAAATTTTTTTTATTAAATTAACTTTGATTAAATTTGACAAATAGAAGAAAAATTTTTTTTTGTACACCCTGTATAAATAATTATGTTAATGTTTATATTACTGAATAGAGAATTAAATAACCTTTCAAATGAGCTATCACACAACACCTACTCTTATTTAAAAAAATAATCGATTACGTCATCACGCCCAGATGGATGACGTCACTAGTATTATATATATACCAAAAAGTCCTAATTCAAAAATAAAAATCGACCTGTCTGAGGATTTCTCTTCAAATTTGCCCATTCTCGAGATAATGAATTTATGCAAGCTCAAACGTCCTCAATTATACTACAGTGTAGCGCCCGCTTGATTAGCAATTAAAAAAACAAAGCGGTTTTCGTTATTTTATTGCAAAAAACTCTTCGGGATTTCATCAATCAATGTTTAAGGAATATCTGCGTACCTTGCCAATATTGAAATTTTTAGATAAATGTCCGATTTGGGTTAAAAATGGCCGATTTCGCAATTTTCAAAATTTTCAATCGCTTATATAACAAAAACTATTAACTTAAGAGAAAAATAACTAAGGACCTTTTCTGTTTGGAATGATTCAAAAAGCCTAAAAAAAATTTGTTCGATGCAAAAAGAATAATTTTAATAAAAACCCCTAATCTTTCCCCTCGCCTGGCAAGGTCTTATGCTCTTCAGAATCGCCTGTCATTGTACACATTTCTTCTAAATGACTTACTCAAACACATACTTAAATTTAAACCTTACAGGAGAAAGTTTATTTTACCCCCTAAATTTGCACTTTTCGATTCACCTGGTAGATACACGTGCACCGCTGAGGCCTGCCAGGTCATGGTTTTTAGCTTTGGTGTGCTATGAATTATCACTCTACAAATTTTTAGCCTTACAGGACGACCGTTAGTCAAAAGGTTCACTAGCTCTTAGACTATTATGGAAGTCAGAGAGCTGTTCAACTATTACATTTTGAAAGGACAAAACCTCAAGGTTTATCAGAAATCAAGATCCGAAGGGAATGTTCACACCAACTGAAACTGTGACTCCATCTGTGCCTGATCTTCTGTGGCTCTAAGGGAAAAACAGAGACATTATCGGTATTTTAGGATGGAATGGATTTATGGAAGCTGTGAGAAGAGGCATACCATATTCATATTATGAACTAACATTTATTATTTGTACAGAAAACTAGGAGAAATTTATCAAATGACAGCATTCTAATAAAAACTAAAGTTTTGGAATGTAAAAAGTGGGTTTTGCCGAGACCGTTAAAAATTGGCAATTTTCAACTTGCACTTTATTGCACTTGCACTAATATCTATTTTCTATACGTAAGTATCTATACATTTTAACGTTTATTTAAAAACACTCTGTATTTTGCAGAATGGTAAAAAACAGTAAATTGTTATTCTGATTTAACAATGTTTACATTAATAATTTGACTTATATTTGACAGTTATATTGTACCTACTTCTTAGTTTTAGTTCTAATAAATTTTGTTGGTTAGTTACATAAATAAATTAAGTAAAAATGAAAAAATGACTTGTTATTTGAGGAAGGTGGAAAAATCATATGTATAACATGGGAGTAAAGTGCCTTTTCCTCCCTTGAATGATTACTGCCCTCCGCTACGCGTCGGGCAGTAAACTTCATTCTCGGGAGGAAAAGTAGCACTTTCCTCCCTTGTTATACAAATAGCTATTTTATGACTTTTACTCTTAGTACATAGCACGTTAGAATGGTCCTAACTTGTAGTGCCTATTCCTTTGACGAACATAGTCGGACCATTAGCATTTTGCGCTCTTCGGAACAAGGTTGTCACAATCACTAAATGGTCTGCTGCTATACGGTTCGTATTCAGGTTGCGTTCCTTTTCAATTCAGTACACCGATTGGAACTGATTTCATGTTCCTCGGCTTATTTCTTAAATACACTCTCGGCGGCCCTACTTGGATCCATCGGAGTGGAAGAGGAGCTTAGAAGGGTTGCGTTGGTATCGATGCGCGTTCGGTCCTCTGCTGACAAGCTGTTGAATTCCGGGCGGAAGGCATATCGTTACAAACAATAAAAAAAGGCTCGTAATTCCTACAATATGCTTAATAACATATGGAAATTCAGCATTTACCCAACTAATAGCAAATTAAAAATATTCAGCACAAAGGACCCCGCACAAACTTTATGGAAAATAGGTCCCAGTGGATTTCGTTCATACTTTGGGAAAATACTCTTTGAAGCATCCTGATAAAAAGTCCTCATGGGCACAACTCAATCGTATGAAGGATTTTCAAGATATAGAGGCCCAAACTCGGAAAATTATAAGATTTACGGGTTATTCCAATTCCGTGAGTAACTGGTTAATTTGGCAACATGTAGAAGTTTGGATCAAGGAAAAGTACCTACTAGTAGTCTAGAATTTTTCCTGGCTATCCAATGGCGATCTTTACTTTGACCTTCACCTTCAACGGACGTCATCTTCTAGAGTTTCGAGGGTTTTAGGCATTAAATTGATATAAACAGATTACTCATGGGTTTTTGGGATCGCAAAACACGAATATGCCATCAGAATTGACCTCTAGATGACGTGGTGGCCAGAGCCACTGCAAGGGACGTCATCTTTTAGAGTTTTGATGGTTTTCGGCATTTAATTGATGCAAATGAATTACTGAAGGGTTTTTTGAGGTCGCTAAACACGAATATGCCACCAGAACCGACTCCCGGAGCACCTGGTTTCCAAGGTCAATGAAAGGGGCTCCTGGAGTTTCGAGAATCTTTGGTATTACATTGATGCAAACGGATTACTCATAGGTTTTTGGAGTTGCTGAACACGAATACCCCATCAGAACAGACATCGGAGTACCTGGTGCCAAAGGCACGTCATGCTTTGTAGATTCGAGAGCTTTCGGTACTAAATTAATTTTAAAAAATGTTTTTGGGGCTGCTGAACGTGAATTCGATATCATATCCGATCCACGGAGCACCTGGTGCCTAAGACAGGTCTTCTTCTGGAGTTTCGACAGGTTTCGGCATTAAATTGATGCAGATGGGTATTACTCATTAGTTTTTGGGGCTGCTAAACACAAATACGCCATCAGAACAGACACCGGGGTACCTGGTGCCTAAGGCACGTCATCTTCTGGGGTTTCTAGCTAGCATCTGATTTATTCAAATCTAAAAATCCAATTCAAATAAACCACAGATAGGAAACAATACATTATCTAAAATAAAAAGAACATTAAGGTTTGATATTGGGTAAATCAACGTGGCACGGCAAAACAACGACAGCTGGACGAGAAACATTGTACATTGGAGACCACGCAAGCACAGTCGTAGTAGAGGAAGACTATTACAAAAACGATGGTTAGATGACATCAAACCAAAAATGGGGAGAAACTGGCACCAAATAGCACAAAACAGAGAAGAATGGAGAAATCATGGGGAGGCCTTTGTCCAAATATGACACTTATTAAAACATTTGTTAAAAACACTTGGGTCGAATCTAATGGCGTATTGGCGTAAGCGACCCCAAAAAGCCATGAGTAATCCGTTTTTATCAATTTAATGCTGAAAACCCTCGAAACGTCAGAAGATGACGTGCCATAGATCATGTTCGGTAGTATGCATGTTCGGCAACACCAAAAACCTAAGAGTAATCCATTTGATTCCTCCGAAACTCCAGAAGATAACCTGTCTTAGGCACCAGGTGCTCTTGTGTCTGTGCTGATCACGTATTCGTGTTCAGAAACCCCAAAAACCTATAACTAATCCGTTTGCATTAATGTAGTACCAAAGACCCTCGAAACTCCAGGAGCCCCTTTCATTGACCTAGGAAATCAGGTGCTCCGGGAGTCGGTTCTGGTGGTATATTCGTGTATAGCGACCTCAAAAAACCCTCCAGTAATTCATTTGCATCAATTAAATGCCGAAAACCATCAAAACTCTAGAAGATGACGTCCCTTGCAGAGGCCCTGGCCACCATGTCATCCGGAGGGCAATTCTGATGGCATATTCGTGTTGAGCGATCCCAAAAACCCATGAGTAATCTGTTTATATCACTTGAATGCCGAAAACCCTCGAAACTCTAGAAGATGACGTCCGTTGAAGGTCAAGGTCAAAGTAAAGGTCGCCATTGGATAGCCAGGAAAAAATCCTAGACTACTAGTACTTTTCCTTGATCCAAACTTCTACATGTTGCCAAATAACCAGTAACTCACGGAATTGGAATACCCCATAAATCTTATAATTTTTCGAGTTTGGGCCTCTATATCTCAAAAATCCTTCATACGATTGAGTTGTGCCCATGAGAACTTTTTATCAGGATGCTTCAAAGAGTATTTTCCCAAAGTATGAACGAAATCCACTGGGACCTATTTTCCATAAGGTTTGTGCGAGGTCCAAATTTGAAAGCTGCATTAATATATGGCTGTGAAACATGGAAGATATCAGCAGCCATAGTAGGTACACCAATTACAAGTTTTCAACAATAGAGCGGTACGAAAAAAATCCATCATATATTTTGGCTTCATCATATCTCTAATGAAAATTTATGGAAAATCGAGATGGATGGGCCACACACTCCTTAGATCCCTAATTGCCAGGGCAGTATTGAATTGAAATCTTGAAGGCTGACAGAATGTAGACAGAGCTAAAAAAACTTGAAAATGGATAGTAATTACTGTATGAAGGGAAATAATGGAAGATCCTGGCTTGAAACCAAAGCACTAACCAGAAATTAAGTTTACTGGAGACCCATCGTGGAAGCCCTTTGTTTCGCTTAGGAATCTCAGGACTATATGACATAATATTAAAACAGATACATACCTAAATGCTTTCATAATTTCCTCTTTTGAATCCTTTTCTGCCATTTTGACAGACATTAACTGCAAGAAATCATCAAAAGATATTTCTCCTGTACCATCTTTATCTATATCAGCAATCATTTTCTTGATTTCTTCTTTTTTTGGTTCAAATCCTAATGCCCTTATGGCTACTTTTAGATCTTTGGCATCTATTTTACCAGTAGATTCATTGTCAAATAGATCAAAAGCTTCTTTGATATCATTTTTTTGTTCATCACTTACTTCAAACTTAGGACCAGACTTCTTTCTGGCTGTTGTCACTGGTTTCTTATAGGAGGCGGACTAAAAAATTACTGATAAAATATCTTTTGGTTTAAATTATTTTTAAGCATGCATAAAATGTACAACACACTAAGGACATCTATGTCAACATTAACCCTTTGAATGCTGATGATGTCTAAAAACGTCATACCGTTACTAGTGTGAAATGGACTTAATAGTTTCAGGCGTCATATGCACAATATTTGTTTAGAGGTTAGTATTTATTTGACTTTGACCGAAACAAGTTGTGTTTCTATTGAGTACATACTTATAATTATAAAGGTGTTTTTATAACGTCAAATTAGATTCATATTATGGATGAAGCAATTCCAGGGTCATCTCGACCAAAATACTAGAATGTAAATGCAGCGAAAAATCGAGTTAGAGCACCCAAGTCACGTTAGGCATATTTTGTCAGCAATGAAAGAGTTAAAGAATAACATTATAGTGTTTTTTTATAAATACATATGTCAACTTCCATGGAGCATTTTATCAATACATCATTATTCTCTGCCTTTATTCCTATGTAGGGTCGGCTTGCCTGATTAGATTTCTCCATAAGTTTCTCCTCTTTACCCACATGTCATGCCTAATCCTCTCCCCAGTCTCCATTGAGCTTACTGTCCTACTCCTTCCAGGAACCAGCTTATTAGCAATTCTTTGTATTGGGTGATTAATGTCTTGACCTTGACATGACCAAACCATCTTATCCTGTGCTCTTTCATTTTGGCATCCATTGGTGCCTAAACCCCTAAACTTCCCCTAATCTATTCTGTCTTAATTTCATCCTTTTTTGTTACTCCACTCATCCATCTGAGCATTCTCATTTTCACCACATGCGTTAGTTGTTCTTCTTTCTTTTTACCCATCATTCAGTTCCATAAATCATAGCTGGTCTTATGGCTGCTTGATAGAATCTTCCCTTCAGTTTCATTGGAATGTTTTTGTTGCACAACACAGCTCTGGCTTCCTTCCTCTTCATCCATCCAACCCTAATTTTACCACATGCATCTCCATCTATTTCTCTTTTACTCTATAATACCTATCCTAGGTACTTAAAACGATTACTTTTCACCATCCAAAAATATTATTTTATTTTAAGCAAATCCATCTTAAAATGAACATTACAATTACTCTGTTTCTGTCCTACTAAGTTTAAAAGCTTTTTCCTCAAGAGCTTGTGTCCACTGTTCCAGTTTTTGTTTTAAATACCTTTTACTATTTCCTGCTGTCATCATTCCGTCATTTCCTACATTATCAGCACACATTAGGCACCATGGAATGTTACCCTGTGGTTTGGCTGTTATCTGATCCAAAACTAGGAATTTTGGACCAAAACTAATAAGAATAAATTAGCACTGAGCCTTGGTGCAATCCTACTTAAACATGAAATGTATCAGTCTCTCCCACACATGTCGTAACACAATGGTTTCTTTATTCCTGTATTCTGTATTTTTCCACCAACTGCCTTTTAATGAAAATTGCATTTGTTGTTGATCTGCCTTGCATAAAGCCAAACTGATTATCATATATTAAACTAAATTTACAATCAAGATGCAGTAGAAATAAACCAAGACACATTGAATGCTACTAGGAACACTCCTGAAACATAATTTACAATTTGTAAATTTGTAATTTGTAAATTATGATTCAGGAGTGCTCCTAGTAGCATTTAACGTGTCTTGGTTTGTTTATTTCTACTGCATCTTGAATGTAAATTTAGTATAGGTCTCTTCACATATCAATCTATCAATGACTATCCAATATTTTCATGGTGTGACTAAGTAGTTTTATGGCCCTGTAGTTTGTACATTGTTGTATATCTCCCTTGTTTTTGTAAACAGCTACTAATACTAATATACTGCTTCTCCATTAGTGGCATTTCTCCAAATTCCAAAATTCTAAATATAAAAAATAAACCTGCTGGCCAACTTGTTTCTGCCTCTCCTAATGCTCTCCACACTTCCTCAGGAATATCATCTGGTCAAATTTAGGATGCATCCTTTCTTTATTTTTTGAAGTGCTTGAACCACTTCCTCATTTGTTATTTTGGTGACCATTACTGTTATTGTCTCCGTTAGCTCAACTGATTTTCTATCAAATTTGTCATTTAATAAATTGACAAACTACTTTTTGCGCCTCTTTTTGATATCCTTTTCATAAAGTAGTATTTTATTATTTTCGTCTCAGATGTACATCTCATCTGATTAACATGTTCGCTACCAAGGGGGTATTTAAGTTTCGTCCTCATAGACCACCTATTTAAATTGCTGGTATGTTTCGCATAGACAAGTCATCATCGTCATCAATGGTGTTTCAACTGTTCGTGAGTCTTTGCCACATTTACTATTGCCTTCCATGTTTGTCAGACCTGTGTTGCTAATTCCCATTGTCTCACTCCCATTTTCTCTAGGTCTTCTTTGATTGCACCTTCCCATCTTTTTTTAGGCCATCTACAGACCTTCTTCCATCTAGCCTTTCCCAGAACACATTGTTTATAAGGTGATTGTCGTTACTGCATATCACACAGTATCACGAGTACCACACAGTAACAACTGCATAGACAAGTGTCTCAAGGGTAAGACACTAGTCTATTCGAAAAATTGATGTGGCTCATAATATATGACCCGCTTTGGAGCTAACATGTTAAATATTTTGCTTTGCTTGTTGTATGTTTGACTATTTCGTATCAGTGGCGTAGCGTAGTGGGGGCGGCATTGGCGGCCCGTCCCGGGCGGCACTTTTTAGGGGGCGGAAAAATTTAACCAACATTCGCCAACATGTCATCGGACAAATAAAAAAGGCTAAGTATTATTCAGTTTCGACAGCACTTTCTCATAGAGATCAAACAAGTCAGGTATTAAGATACATAGTAATTGAAAATCAGAAAGTAAAAGTAATGGAATCTTTTATAGATTTCATTGAAACTAAAGACAATGCTACTGAAGGAATTTCAAAGATGATTTTGGACAATATTCAAGCTGATGGCCTAGATATAAGCAACTGTAGAGGCCAAGCATATGATAATGCTGCTGTTATGGCTGGAAAGTATTCAGGAGTCCAGCAAAGAATTCAAGAAATAAACCCTAAAGCTGAATTCGTACCTTGCTCAAATCATTCGTTAAACCTAGTTTGTTTACACGCTGCCTCAGTAGAGGTGGATTCAGTAACTTTTTTCGGCACTTTAGAACGTTGCTATTCTTATTTTTTTCATCAACACATCGTTGGGAAGTTCTGATAGCAGTTACAGGCAAAAGAAAAATGGTTCAAGACACGCGGTGGAGTGCAAAAGGCGATGCCGTAAATGTGACACGGCATCATTACAAAGGCATTCTCGTCACTTTGGGAAAACTGACAGAGGCAGGTGAAATCCTAAACACTAGGACATATGCAGTGCTTTACTAGTTTCGATGCAGTCATTTTTCTTTCTTTGTTTTTTGGGCCTGTGGCAACCGGTGCTACATGAAGCGAATGATGCACAAAAATATTTACAAACAAGGGGACTTGACATAAGATTGTGCGCTTAGAAAGTAAATGCTTTGCAGATGATATTGACAGAGAAAAGAGAGGAATGGGCAAATGGCGCTGTAGGTTATGCAAAAAATATGTGTGAAGAACTTTGAATTTCCATAAGACCTCCGAGGCGCATAACAAGAAAACATATTTTTGATGACGAAACTAGAGATGCTAACTTGAAAATGAGTTGAGACGAAAGCTGTTTTCATCGTTAGATAGTTATTGTAGAAATTCGTGAGCGTTTTCAACAGCTACATAATTTAACGGATAAGTTCGCATATCTAACGCCGGCTATACTATTAGATACAGACAACACTGAATGTAATCTAGACTATGCATCTGACGAAATTGACGAGCAGGATTTCAAGCTAGAAAGACTTCGACTGCGGACTTTCGTTGCCGCTACAGGCAACGAAAATAAATTGAGTAATGCAGACTCACTTGAATTATTTAAATGTATTGTTAAATCCAAGCTGGAAGATACTCTGGTCAAAATTTAAATAATGTTCCGAATATTTTTCACAGTTTGCTATAAGCACTGCCAGCTGTGAGAGAAGTTTTTCAAAATTGAAGTTGATTAAAAATTATTTAAGATCGACAATGAGTACTCTATGACTAACTAATTTGGCTATTTTGTCTATTGAGCAAGAGGTGTGTGATGCGATAGACATTGTCAATAAAAGACTTTGCTCTTAAAAAAAGTAGACGTGTAAATTTTTAATTGAAGACGGAAGTTTTGTTTTTAATTCTAACAAATACTCATATTTAATTTCAATAAAAATAAAAATATAACATTATAGTAGGTATCGTTCTAGTTCTAATTAAACATTGATTTTATTTAATCTTGTCGATCGTCAAGGTATACCTAACCTAATCTCAAGTGATGGGTACCTAAGTTATATCAATGTATCTAATTGTTTAAAGTAAAAGAATTTTTGTATTAACAAACGTGATTGTAAAACATGGATAAACTTTTTTATGTAAAATTTTACCTGTATAATGCAAAAT
Source organism: Diabrotica virgifera virgifera (assembly GCF_917563875.1). Lineage (NCBI taxonomy): Eukaryota > Metazoa > Arthropoda > Insecta > Coleoptera > Chrysomelidae > Diabrotica > Diabrotica virgifera. The sequence goes on along the minus strand of NC_065443.1, from coordinate 54,659,061 downwards.
AATGATGACTGTTCACGCCAGAAAGTTCTCTATAATGTATGTAATGTATAGTATACATTAAATTAAAATACCTAAATAAGAGGGCGGCAAAATTGTGTTCCGCCCCGGGCAGCAGACACTCACGCTACGCCACTGTTTCGTATATCTTCTCCCCATCCCAGATATCAAGTTGATCAAATAGACATGTATATAGACTTCTGCTACTACTGTTTACTTTCGCTTTCTATTTGGTGACCATATTAGTTTTGAATATCTGATTCTGACCTATTTTCATGCCACTGTTTATATAATTTTCTCTTCTCTTATTTTTTCTTGTACTTCCCTTGATCACCACCTAGTCTCTTTATCCTCAAACTTCTCTCCTGAAGTTTTCCTGAATATTAGAATGGCAGTATCTCCGATGGTACTAGCCATCTTCCTACAAATTGTATTAGGACTTCCTTTCATGTTCTGATACCTTTTTTCTACTATTTTTGTTCTAAATAGACCTTCTTTCTCAATGCATAATACATTAAATTAAAAAACTAACAATCTACTCATTGTGATAATAAAATAAAAAGGACGATAAAATTATTATATTTTACTCACCATATCTGTTTGCAGAAAGTACTGTTGTTAAAAATTTAACAGAATGGTGGGTTGCTATGTAGATATAAACAAAACAAATAGGTGTAATTTTTTTTTAAATTACCACTAAAAATCCATAGAGGTATATATTGACATAGAGAGAGTGTCATTCGGAGCGAAGTGACGACACCATCTTTTTTCTTTGGATTAGTGCTACTTCACTCTTACACATAGTAAAGCTGCGACAGTATGATAAACGTCATTTTTAAGTTAGGAGAAGTATGAAGTTAGCTGATGTCTTTCGTGTTATTTTTATTTTATTTTAGTCACTGTTTACATTTATTTGTAATTTGTAGATGTTTTTAGACAAATATTCTGTTTGGTTTTGTTTTTGATTGTTAATTGTGCAGCGAAATTGTGATAGTAAATTAAATATAAAGTTGTTTATCGCCTACAGAACTGAATTATCCCATAGTAATTATCAGTTTGTGTCAATTTGTTTAAAAAAGAAAAAACACCTTTCCTTGTGTTTGACCGACTTGTAGCAAGGGCTTTCTTGTGAATCCTGTAAATTGCGGGAATAGGACAGACAGGGATAAAATCCTCACTTTTTACTGTTCCCAAGGCTATACATTTCCCCCATGCAATACATTTAAATGAATTTTATCCAAACAAAGGCAGGAACATTGGATAAAAGCAATAAGGAGAACAGACCTCAAATTAAAATATGAGAGTATACAGTAAACATTTTATAAGTGGTAAGTTTAAAGTAATTCAACTAAGTAATAAGTTTTTGAAATGTCTACAATAATAATATACATGTACTTACCAATTCGGTTCTAGTTTAGAACAAGGGTTATGTAAAGAAAATCATGCTTGATCATGTAAGATATAGTGTATTACAATATGGTTAAATGCAAAGCTTAATAATGCCTTAATGCATATAGCCTGCCTAAACTGTCCTTAAATCTTCTTTAGACTTTACAAATCTAACAATATCTGCGCTCTGCATTAGTTGATTCAGCTTGTGGTTCATTTTAATTCTCCATGAACCATCTCTACAATGTGTTGGTCCAAATATGTTCCTTAGTATTTTATGCTCAAATATTTTTAGTCGATTTTCATTAGTGGTTGAGATGGTCCACATTTCACATCCACATGTGACCACTGGTGTAATTACTGTTTTGTAGATTCTAAGCTTATACTCACGATTCAGTAACAGTAACTTACTTTTCATTAAGTCTTTGTATGCATAAAAACACTTCTTATTACCGATAAGAATCCGTTGTTATATTTCTTGACAGGTGTTGTTGTCATTTTTTATTATTGAGTCTAGGTAGGGAAAAGTGGAGGCATATTCGTAGGTATGGTTGTCTACCTTCAGATTCTCATGTGGATTCGACTTTGTGCACTCCATATAGGTATTTTTTTTACTTTCATTAATATATAGACCAAACATAGCAACTTCCTGTTTCAGCTCTATAGCTTTTTCGCTTAATACATTTTTGTTGTGGCTTATTATGGCAATTGTCCTTAAATAATGTTAAAATACTCATGTGATATTTTGTCATATTTGTATGATTTTTTTATGGTATACAATTTAGAGTTTTTATTTATGTATTTGTTGTTTTTAGGAATAAACACCAGCTATTTTAAATGTAGGAAAAGGAGAAACTGCTGGAACCTAACTTTACACAAATGTTTTTGACTATTGAAGATTTGGATAAACAACAGAAGTTACTTTGGGCTATAGCTATGTGCAGATTTATTTCATTGTGGATTACTATGTTTATTCTTTTTAACTATACTTCCTACGTTGTTTGTGAGATTAATATTATTATTTAATTGATTATATTAATATTTTGTAATAATAATCAATGCTTTGGTTTAACAAATAGACAACTTAAAATAGAAAAATGCTTTATTGTCATGGAAAATTGTACAATTTATACACAAAACTTACAAAGAGTCATAAAAAACAATAATAAACTAAAACAATAACAAAAAAATGTTAGGATATAAAGAGACTAACACTCATAATCGTATTGAAGGTTTTTATATCCTCTTTAAATCCTAACATTTACACAATGTGCTCATACCAGCAACAAGTTTTTATACTTGTGTATTATGAGTCCTATTTGAGAGTACCAGTGGTAATGCAATAGGTCTATAATTGCAGGCATTAGATTTTTCACCACCCTTATGAAGAGGAATAATGATGGCTGTCTTTAGGCAGCTCTAGAAATTTACCTTTCTTAAGGGGCTATCCTAGTGTAAAAGTATGAAATTCATATACTTTTTTGGGAATTTCTAAAATAAAAAATACTGTACCAATTATTTTGAAAATTTGCATGAACATTTGTTATAAAAAGAAGTACATGTGAAACAATTTTCATAAAAAAATATTGAAAATTAAACGATTTATTCGCCATCTACTGGCACAGTGAAAATAAAAACATAGCTCCACTGCTGCAGTGATTGGGACTAAAAGAGATCCTGAAACATAAAATATCAAAGTTATTATTGAAATATAGGTTATTTTCTATACCATCAAATAGGGATTTTTTAATCGGATAAAAAATGTCAATTTGGCGGTTTTTGAAACTGAAAATGTTCTAGCTAATTTAAAAAAAATTTCAACACTGTCATTTTTCCAAAAATCCTAATTGATGGTATAGGACATAGGAAATAACTTATATTTCAATAATCACTTTGCAATTTTATAATTCAGGATCTCTATTAGTCCCAATCACTGCAGCAGTGGAGCCATGTTTTTATTTTCACTGTGCCAGTAGATAGGGCATAAATCGTTAAATTTTCATTATTTTTTTTTATGAAAATCGTTTTACTTGTACTTCTTTTTATAATAAATGGTCATGCAAATTTTCAAAACAATTGGTACAGTACTTTTTATTTTAGATATTCCCAAAAAAAGTATGTGAATTTCGTTCTTTTACACTAGGATAGCCCCTTAAAAGAGTCGTTAGTGGGATGAGGACTCCCAACACATTTTCTGGGAGATTTTTATGACAATTTTTATGGATAGTCCATCAGTACTACAGGAAGATTTGCTTTTGATACTATTGATTGTTTGGATCAGTTCAGATTAATCAACTAGTCTTATAAATAATGAATTTGAGACCTTTCTTGAATTAGGGAGATAGGAAATCGGATCTTAACAAAATTGATCTCTTGTGACAAAATAGTTGATGTTATAATTTTACTCACATTAATAAAGTATTCATGGTCTGGAAGGGAAAATGTTTGAGCTGTGTGAGTTTGATTTCGAAGATTGTTTATTATGGACCAAATTTCTTTTGCAACACTTTTAAAGCTTCTCAGATGATTTTGATAGTATAATTTTTTAGCTGATTCTTTAAGTTTTAAATAGGTTGCCCTGTACTTAGTGATATATTCAGTAACAGAGACGTTGGTAGTAAATTTCTTGATGTACAGGGTTATTCACTATATTTTGACCCCCCCCCCCCCCATATATATTTTTGACATACAGTAGAACCCCGCAAATCCAAACTAACGGAAAGTGAAATTTTTTTTAAAAATTTAAGACAAAAACTTAAATACATGTTTATTATATAGAGTATAACCAGAAAATGGAACAATATTGGATTAGTAGGACTTTGACATTTAAAATTTCTTAAAAATAAATACGTAGGTACTTTATATGTAATGATTATAAAGGTTGTGTGTGTGTGTGTGTGTGTTTGTGTGTGTGTTTGTGTTTGTGTGTGTGTGTGTGTGTGTGTGTGTGTGTGTGTGTGTGTGTTTGTGTTTGTGTTTGTGTGTGTGTGTGTGTGTGTGTGTGTGTGTGTGTGTGTGTGTGTGTGTGGGAGCGCGCGCGCCAAAGAGATGGCATTAGACAAAGAGTCTTTTTGCCACAGAATTTTGTTATAGATATGTTTAAATTTTTATCTTAGAATCATTTATAAACTTGATTAAGATATTAAATATAGATTTGTCAGAATAAGATAAAACATTGCTGATGCTAATTGGAAGGCTAATGTTAAGGTTAATTAAACCTAAATATAAGTTTTGAGTCTGATCCCTATGATTAAGACAATCAAAGAATACATGTTCAGATCCCCGATGGACTCATGGTTACAGGAACAGAAGGGAGTTTCATAGATTCCAATCCTATGTAGATGCTCTGGAAAAAGTCCATGTGTAAGTTTTAGCCGGGTTATTAATGAGGAATGTACTTTGTTATAATTGTAGTTAAAATGAGGTATACATTTGGGTAATAATGGGTGAATAGAAAAGTAATGATTTCTTGATGTCTGCTGAACATCTCTTATAAAGGTTAAACATAAATTTACTTCGGTTTTCTCATAGTCAGGTTACACGTTTTGCAGGAGAGCTTTGAATTACTAGTTAGGCTGACTTTCAGATAATCCGAACTTTTCAGAATCCGAACAGGCTGTCCCCCCAATTGGTTCGGATTTTCGGGGTTCTACTGTATACAACATACTAGTGATGTCATCCATCTGGGCGTGATGACGTAATCGACTATTTTTTTTAAATGAGAATAGCGATCGTGTGCTAGCTCATTCTTCTTTTTGTGTCAATTAATTTAATTTAAAAAAATTCTTTGGACACTCTGTATAATTAATCATGTTAATGTTTATATTACTGAATATGGAATTGAATAACCTTTTAAATGAGCTAGCACTCGACCCCTATTCCCATTTAAAAAAATAGTAGATTACATCATCACATCCAAATGGATGACGTCACTAGTACGATATACAGGGTGTTTGGTAAAGAATGGGCGATAGCTTAACCTTAGATTCCTGGGGTTAAAATAGTTTGATTTAAGCTAACTTACCTTAGTACGAAAGTTGATAATAACCGAGATACAGGGTGTCAAAGTTAAACTTTTATTTTATTTATTATTGAATATTTCCTAACAGGCATGGGATAATAACACTAAATTTGGTAAGCGGGGGTTTTTTGGGACGAGAAAGCTAAATTCGCCACCAAAAATGATATATTTTCCAAACGGAGCTATATACATCTTTCAGCACTCATTTAATACGTTCAATTTTTTGAATCAAAATTTTTATTATGTTAATATTTTTATTTAAAAAAGTATACTACATTCATCTCGCTAAATTTAACTGTGTTTGAGATAAACGCATTTTAAGTCTGTGATACATCATTTTTTTCAAAAACGAAAATCATAAACGTCAGATGGTAGTTGATTTAAAAAACGCGTATCATCAAATACCAATTCATGAATTTGACAAACCATTTACAGCTTTTGAGGAAAGTGGATGCCTTTACCAATTTTGTTTTATTCCTCTTGGGGTGACCAATGGAGTATCATATTTTCAGAGAGCCATTGATTCTATCAATAAAAAAGAAAATCTACAAGGGGTTTACGCTTATTTAGATGACGTAACAGTTAGTGGTGAGGATCAAGATAGCTATGATTTGAATTTACAGAAGTTTTTAAATGCCGTTAAAAAATATGGGTTAACTTTAAATCAAAATAAATGTCACTACAATCAAAAGTTATAAATATGTTGGGATATACAATATTGCACTTCTATGGACAGTAATTAATGAAAAATAAATTCTCATTGTTGAAACAGATACATGAATGAATTTGCTATTGCTATCATGCTGAGTCAATCTGGAAGACCCGTTACTTTTTTCTCACGTATCCTCACAGATTCTGACAAAAAAAATTTATGAATTTTCAAGATTTCCATGCTAAGATACTTCCAGTCAGACAGGGGGACTAGCTCTACTTATCAAGAATTTATTAATTACCTACACTCTAAAGGAATATCTTCAAGTAGAACAACACCATATAATTCTGAAGAAAATGGTTAAGTTAAAAGATACAATGGAGTTATATGGAAAGCAGTGAATCTAGCATTGAAAACCAGTAATTTAGACATCACTAAATGGAAAAATGTTCTATATACCTAGGGTTACCATAATTTATTAAGGCCAAATCCGGACAGGGGTAGTCCAAGGAAAAAAACATATCCTTGCCCTTGCCTTTTGACACCCCCAAAGTTAGTGCTGGTATTATGAGCACAAACGCAAATTACTTTTGAATCAATAAAGTACTTTTTAATACATTTTAAAACATGTTCTACTAAAAGATAGATGTTTCACCTGGAAGTTCATCAAAAAATAAAAGTTTCACGTTGACACCTTCATTTTGCTTAAAATAACGAACACATACCGGAGTCAGTTTGATTTCGTTTCTGTTTGAACTATAACCGTAATAAAATTTGCATCTTTGAGTTTTTCGAGTAATTTGTTAAATATGTTTTTTTAATATTTTTTTTAGTAAAGAAAAAATCCGGACATTTCTCATATCCGGACATGTCTTTCAAATCCGGACGTATGGTAACCCTATATATACCAGATGCTCTGCACTCTATATGAAGTTTACTGTCTACAGCAACCAATTGTACACATCATGAACATGTGTTTACTTATCAATGAAGATCAACTAGCAGAAATTCTATTTCTTCATGAAAGATTCAGACACAGTATTACTAAGAAAATTTGTATGAATGAGTAAGTTTGATCCTTTAGTTGAAGAGGATTATCTTTTAGAAGCCAATGCAGATTATGCCTTAATACAGTATCTAAACGGAAAGAAAAGTACAGTTGCAACGAAGTACTCAGCTCCTAGAAGTGACCTAAAATTATTGAATCACAATAGTGATTAAGATGAAAGTCCAAATAATACACTAAAGAATTCCACTACCAAATCAATATCAGATGAGACAGAAAATTTACCTGTTTAAGAACCGAATCAAGTCCCTGATGATAATCATGAACCAATATTAGAAAATTCTGATTTTCAATCTAGCCGTAAATAAGCTAGAACTAAAAATAAACTAAGATATTTCCAATTTCCAGCATTTTGTTCAAAAATAGAAATAGGGCTGGATTAAATTATTTGCATTTGGGTTATGTTGTCTTGTCACTTGTCATAATAAATAAAGAAGAAGGTAATTCTCCTTATTTCACTTGCCGTCCCGTACCCCCACTTAGTTTCATGTTATGTTTCTCGATACATTGTGCTAGAAAGAGATACCGCAAACCAGTCCAAGAGATCTTGTCGTCAGTGGTGGCGGAGTGAAGGCTCACTCTATGTTAATATATACCTCTATGTAAAAATCGAATGAAATAGGTTAGAGAATCACTTGTTCGTAAATGATGAACGATTGAAACTGAACTTTCTATGGTTATTGCTTTCTTTTGCGTCTAGATCAGATAAAAAGAGATAAATGATAGCTGAATTTAAGACGACATGACATATACAATTCAGTATTCATGTTCTGTGATAATACATACATGTCTAATGTCAAACATCAAACACTTCAACTTCAATCAAGATATAAGATATGTCAAACAAAAATGTTATAAAAAAAATGGTTATGTGGTTATGTTAAAATGTTAATATACTGGAGTATTTAAGAGAACTGATAAATTATTATAACCGGTGATTTGTGGCGATATTAAATTAATATACGTACTACAAATATCAAATTTAAAAATGAACAGCGTGGGTGCGGAAGTGGGACAAAAAATGCGAGTAAGTATCTATAACTTTACTTATGGTGGCATAAGTCTTCTAAACCAAACGTTCTTCAAAACTAATGTTTTTTTATTTATGTACTAACTTAAGAGATCTAATAATACTCTTTAATTTTTAGTCGGCTATTAAGGCCAAGCTGCTAGAATTACACTGTTATGTTGGTAAGTTATTTAATAATACTCAATGCAATGTTACAGAGCAAGTGTTTTAGATGATGAGTTACCAGATTACATAATGGTAATGGTAGCAAACAGAAGAACCAAAGCCCAAATGAATGAAGATCTGTATTTATTTTTAAATGAAAAAACCTCCCCCTTTGTCGACTGGCTTCATATTGTCCTGAAGAAGCTGAAAGAAGTAACTGTAACAAATCCAGGCAAGTGCAATATTATAGATAGCATTATTTTAGAGTTTATAATTACATTTTGGTGAAGCTTTTGTTTTAAATCAGTACCTTTTTATTAACTTTTTATTAATTTTTTTTTATTTGAAAACTTGCAAATTTACAATCTACTCTGTACAAAGGAGTATTAAGTAAAACTGATAAACTATGTAATGTTTTGTAGGTGTTGCCGGCCAGTGCCGGTTCACCTTATTCACCACTGTATTCACTAACACAAATGTCACTCATACAAGTCTTCTGGCCACTGTCTCATTGAGTCTCCGAACTGGTAATGGACGATTGGAAAGCGTGGAAATCAGCTTGTTGTTGTGATTGATACTTCTTTTTCTATGTTTGGTCGCATGCAGTCCTATTACATCCTTTATGAATGGTATTTTTAAGTCCTCGTGTTTGAAATATACGAGGGTGCACTTGCAATGATTCTTAAAGTTTTTGATTGGTATGTCTGCAGAATTTTGATGTTTGATGGTTTCGTACATCCCCATAGTTCAATCCCGTAGGTCCATATAGGTTTTAGTATTATTTTGTATATTGCCAGATTGTTTTCTATGGATAATTTTGTGATCTTCTACCAAGGAGCCAATTCATTTGTCTGGTTTTTATTTGGAGTTGTTGTTTTTTAGCATTAATGTGTGCTTTCCATGTTAGTTTCTGATCAAGGTGAATACCTAAATATTTGACTTCTGTCTTCACTGGGATAACTTGATGATTTATTGTAACATGTGGACAATTTACATGTCTGTTCGTAAATGTTATGTGAGCCGATTTTTCGTGGTTTACTTTGATTTTCCATTTTTGGAGCCAGTTTTGTAATCGATCTAAATGTGTTTGTAGCTTGTTAGAGACCACTACTGGATCATGGTCAAGAGCAATTATTGCTGTATCAGCGGCAAATGTGGCGATAGTTGTATCGTTGGTAGTTGGTATATCAGCAGTGTATAATAAGTACAAAAATGGTCCCAAAACACTGCCTTGGGGTACTCCTGCTCTTATGAGTTGGTCTCTTCTGACCGGCGCTAGGGTATAAGGCGCCCGCCTGCAGAACTAGCATAGGCGCCCTTCGGTTTCTTTTAAATTAATATTTTGTATCGCATCAACAGAAAAAAAGCTCATTTTGGCGCCCCCTCCCCCCAAACAGCGGAGCCCGCCTGCAGTACATCCCTGTAAAAGTAGTAAAATCTTCAAAAATGTAGTACAGCTGGTTCCTAAAAAAACTGATACAACTCTTAGTAAGATTTGATCATCTTGAGCAGTGTATTTGATTGGTTTGATGTTATATTCTATTTATTATGACAGACAAATAATAAAATAAACAAACAAACAGCTGATTACATATGTTAATTCATAAATGTTAATAATTATTAAGGTCTAAATTTTGATATTATTTTGAATTCTTTTAGTTTTTGCATTTTCAAAAAGATTCTCTTCTAATCGCTCCAAAAGAGTACGATCTTCATGAGTGGTAAATATTTTTGGTCTTCCAGAACCTTGCTTTCTTTTGAGAGTTTCTTGTTCTCTCCATATTTTATTAATATTAAAAAATGTTGTTTTGCTTCTGTTAAAATGGTTCGATACAGCAGATAGTGACCAACCATCTAATCTCTAAAGCTGTCAGATATATATGATTGTAAAATTTCTGAATATTGCTTAGGCATAAGAATTTTGAGTTTGTAGACTAAACCTTCATGCCAAACTTTGTCGAAGGCCTTAGCTACGTCTAAAAAGATTGTAGAACAGACTTTCTTTTCTTCTAATGATTTCTCAATTATGTTAGTCATTCTGTGTACCTGATCAATCGTAGAATGTTTATTTCTGAAGCCAAATTGGTGGTTTGGAATCATTTTTTTTTCTTCTATTATTGGTTTTATTCTTTTTAGCAGAAGTTTCTCAAAAAGCTTCGACATCACTGGTAAAAGTGATAATGGTCTATATGAAGACACTTCATTTGGTGATTTTCCTGGTTTTGGTATCATTATAACCTCAGCTATTTTCCATAAATTTGGAACATATCTCAATCTAAATGCAGCATTGATGATGTTGGTCAATTTGACTATGGCTTTACAAGGCAGGTTTTTTAGTAATTCTCCAGTAATTAGATCATATCCTGGTGCCTTCTTAGGATTTATATTGTCTTTTATTTCATCAGCTACTTCCTTCGGGGATGTTGGTCTGATTCTCTCCTCTGTCTGATTAGGCTCTATCGATATTTGATCATTATTTTGTTCATCATGCAGTTTAAATGTATTTTCTAAATATGTGGCAAATCTCTCTGCCTTTTGCTCATTACTTCTAGCCCAGCTACCATCTTCTAGTTTAATGGGTGGAGAATGGGTTACTGGTCTTTTTAGCCTTTTTGTAGCTTTCCATAGAGAGTACTCTGTGCTACTATTATCCGTCAACTCTGTCAGGTAATAACTGATTGACTCATTTTGTATATTTTGAATCTCCCTTTTAAGTTTTTGACTAGCATTGTTTAAATTTGTTTTATCTTGGGGTGCTCTGGTTTGTTGCCACTTCCTTCTAAGTTTTCTTTTCTCTTTAATTAACTTTTTAATTTCTTTCGGATAGTTGTTTCCTTTGACGTTTGATCTTATAGTAGGAGTACTTTCCCATGCTGATTTTTGTATATTTTGTACAAGCAACTCAACTTCCTCATCTAGTTGTTCAGGTTTTTTTAATGGTACTGCTAGTTCAATTCTATCTTCAAGGATTGATCTAAAACTTTCCCAGTCTGTTAGTTTATTTGTTAGTATTGGGTTACAATCCTTTCTGATAATCGTGTCACTCACAGTGAGTATTATGGGTGAATGATCTGAATTCATATCCCAACCTTCGTTAATATACATAGTTGGATGAAATATTTTTAATAACAAAGAAATCAATTAAGTCCGGTATTTTGTTTGTATCTGTTGGCCAATAAGTCGGTCTACCTGTTGATATTACTTCACATTTCTGTTCTTTTATGACTGCCAATAACTCTTTTCCTTTAGTTGTTGTTAATGTTGATCCCCATTGGGTGTGCTTTGCATTAAAGTCACCTCCAATAATATATCTTTTTCGCAAACTTTTCAGGTATTCTACATACTGTTCTTTTTTAATGGAATGCCTAGGGGGGCTATAAATTGAGCTTACATTAACTTCGCAATTAGTTTTGAGTTTGACACATACCGTAGTTGCTTGTATGTGTTCTGTTTCATATTTTAGCTCCTCATAATGTTCAATGTTATCTTTTATTATTAGTGCGCTGCCTCCTTTGGCTGCATTGTCAGGATGTATAGTGTGGTATACCCTGTATCGTCTAAGCTTTATAAAAGATTGTTTCATGAAATGTGTTTCAGCTATGAGACATAAATCAACTTCTTCTGTATCTAGGATAGTTTGCAGTTCATTTTTATCTTGTAGAAGCCCATTGGCATTCCATTCCATGATTCGTAGTTGCTTAGCCATTTCGAATTTTCGGTATAGCTCCTTTAGCGCTATGTTCCAATCTAGTAACGCGTATATCTATTTGTGTTATTTTGTCATCTATCTTGATGAGTTTTTCTAATATTATTTTCAATGTATTCTCGGTTTCCAATTCTTGGTCCGTTTGTTTTACATTATTAACTACATCACTGTATTTTCTATTTGCAGTGACGTTTTGTGCTTTTGGCTTTTTCTTCTCATTGACCTTTTGTGGTGGTTTTGGTAGACTGGCCTTATTTGTTCTCGGATTTCTCAGCTTTTGTATTTTTTTGGCTACATAACATCCTCGGTAGCTTGCAGGATGATTTTCACCACAATGCTTGAAAATAACTCAAATAATAATATTTGAGTTATCCTCCCTCTCAAAAACGTCCGGAACATTGTTTAAATAATCAAAATGTCAAAAAATGAAGGAAAAATTCGATTTTTTTCATCGTTTTTTGATTATAACTTTAAAAGTATTCATTTCCGAGAAAAGTTATATTGACATAAAAGTTGCGTAATTAAATTTCCTACAATATAGAATTGGTTAAAAATTTAAAAAATAGTCACCCTTGTTGCAAAATAGCAATAATTTCGAAAAAACCATACAAAACAAGTATTCGCATTTTACATTTTTCAACCATTTATGCTACACTTAGGACCTTCATATTTTACCCAGAAAAACATTATGATACAGTAAAACAATAGTGTAAATTTCATTAAGATCTGTTCAATAGATTTGGCAAAATAAATTTTGCAATTCAGCTTTCGCAAAAAAAATTAATTGTTTCAAAATATTACAGGACTGAAAATAAAGCAGATAGCAAGTTGAAATTTTTTTTGCATATAGAAGTGTACTGTACCTTTCATTTGCAATTTTCAAAATTAAAATCAATTAACTGCCACGGCGTCAGGAATTTTTTTAAATAAACATTAATTATTGGTGCTGCGCGCAGGACAGCGGATAGTTTGCTCTGATTGGGCATTCCAATGACCTTTAATAATGATTGATACATTTTCATTTTTATTACATTTCGATATAAATAAATAAATTTGTTTATTGCAAAATAAAAACACATACTCTATCCTTTGAAATAACACTTTTTTTAGCAAAAACTTTCTTCATATATTTTAACTTAGAGAATAAAAGTTTATTATTTTTAAACATATGCAATTGTTTAAACAATATTTCACAAAAAATAATAAAATTAGTTTGATTTTTGTGGAATTAAAATATTAAAATACAACAAAATATAAAGTAAGAAAATAATATATTAGATAAAGATTGGAAGAAATTTTGGTCCAAATCAACTTGTGTGAATCGAACACCGCCGTCCTGCGCGTAGCACCAATAATTAATGTTTATTTAAAAAAAATTATTTCTTGTTCATTGTTAGGTTTAGTTTTAGATAGAATAGATCTCAATGTGTTTGTTGTTTTGAATGTTGTTGAAATGTTGAATTTATCTCCTATTGTTTTCAGTTTCTCGAATAGTCCTTTTATACAGTGTGTCCACGGATAGGGTGCCCAAGAGGAAAAACTTTCTTATTTTGAATTTTAGCGAAAAATGTCATTCTTGATAAAAAGTTTTGCTTGTTCTAAAACCCCATAAAACGAAATCAAATTCAAGTTTTTCAAAACCTGCTTAATTTTGTAGCCTATTTTATGTAAATGTCCTATACATTTTTGCACTAAGTTCCAAATCGTAACAATAATCTAGTGTTGCTAAGCTACAATGTACCTAGCTTAGTAACTGTCAACTCCGATAAATAATTTTTGAATTGTAATTTTTTTCGGCAATGTTAAGCGTTCAAAAAAAATTTATGATTGGATGCTTAACATTTTCTTGTCGAAAAAGAATGACAATTCGCAAATTATTTATCGGAGTTGACAGTTACTTAGCCACATTGTAGCTTAGCAACACTAGATTATTGTTATGATTTCGAACTTGGTGCAAAAATTTATAGGGATTTGCATAAAATTGGCTACAAAATTAAGCAGGTTTTGAAAAACTTGAATTTTATTTCGTTTTATGGGATTTTAGGACAAGCAAAAATTTTTATCAAGAATGACATTTTTCGCTAAAACTGAAAATAAGAAAGTTTTTCCTCTTGGGCACCCGATCCGTGGACACACTGTATATGGTATTGATATTTTCCTCGTATTATTTCTTGTGACTGTTGTAGTATATTCTTGAGTTGGGGTTGATTTCATGTAATTGAATGAACTATCTTTCAGTAAAGTCGTCCCAGGAACGCAACTCATAAATATTGGCAATATCATTTTAAAGTCTTCTATTTTAAAATGTATAATATATGTCTGAATTGCTGATATAAATGAGTCAGATTAAATAAATTATTAGAAGAATTTTTTACTAAGCAACATTTTTGTTTAATTTAGTAGTATTTTGTATTTTGACAACCGACGCTCTATTTGGGCGTCGAAACGTTAATAAAATTATTTTTTTCAATTTAATTGTGGCTTATTTCCCATCTAAATAGTTATTAAGTTTATAGCAGAAAAAATTATTTTGATATTAGCTGATGAATGCAGAATACAAAGCAGATTTATAAGAAACACTAAAATTGTTAAAGTTTTGAACATTTGTACCCATTCTAAATAGGTATCTCCTAATTTTAAATTTTAAAAGTCTACCCAAAAGTATACGGATTTATCAGAAAAGGATATAATTTCTTCTGTGTTTCATAGCATTCACCATTCTGTATCTATCGTTTGTATATCAGGTCCTTTAACCAAATTTGGAAATAAAATTCTTATATCGGATATTGAAGCAATTGGTAATGTGAAAAAATTTTAATGTTCTTTAATTAAGTCGAAATACTAAGATTTCAGTATACATAATAAAGTACAAAATAAGTTAATTCTGCTGTTTTCAAATTTTAATATATACCTATTTTTAGTTTGATAGTAACAGTACATAACAGGTACAATAGTCCCAAAATCATAAATAAGTGGTCATAAAATTGATATCTGCTGAATATCTGCTAATATATCGTAGCAATTGCTAAAAAAAATTTCTAATAACTGAAATTTGTATCAAAACAAACAAAAATATTTATTAGTTCATGTTTTATATAATTTAAAAATAACAGAATCCATAAAATAATAAGGAAATTTAGCAAATAGTTAAAATCACTGCCTAGAGTAAAGAAAGCTAAATAAAATGAATATGCATGTGTCCATGACTATTGGACAAATGGTGCATTGAGTATGTAATACCTTAGATGAGCACCTAGGTGCAAGGAAGGTTAATAAAATAAAGATGTAGATCAGAATTTAAACAAGCTGTACTGAATTGATTTGTAAAAGAAACACAACTCAATATATGATCCTGTCACAAGAATGTAGCCCAATGTGTCTAAAAGAATTACAGAAGCAAAATATAGAGCTAGAAGTCTAATGTAAATGTGATATTAGAGAAACACCTATAAACAAAATAGAACAGTAGATAATATTTTAATAAAAGGAGATGGAAAGGGTCAACTCAAAAATCAAATCCAAATTGACAAACTGCTGAGTTTTAATATTGTAATAAATTTAAATTGATTTCACTGGAGAAGAAAAAAAAGTCAGGCCACCTGATAAAAAGGCTTGAAAAAGGAAACCCAAAGAAGTATTATGGTATATGTATTTATTATTATTGTATTTTCTCATTTTTAATAAAATTGTAATTAGAATTATTTTTTTTAGAGGTGTATAAGAAAGTAGCTAAACGGAAGTCAAGTGAAGAGCCAGATACTAAAATAAAAAAAGAGAAATTCAAAAAATACTCTGAAAATGTTAAAAGCGAATCGAATAGTCCCAAAAGGTAAGTTGTGTTATGTCTTAGATTAATGAAAACACCTTCTTAAATCTATGTGTTATGTACAGAAATGTATTGAGCTACAATGTGTCCCAAATAGTTTTATACAAATAGTGGAAGAACTTTTGTAAAACATCTATTCTATAAAAACATATTCTTGATAAAATGCTCTTCATAACCTAGAAATTCATAATTAATTATTTGCGAGGAATCGCGAAGTGGGCGACTCCTGGTGGTAAATTTCAAAAGCATCAACTTCAGGAAAACATTGAAATTGTTATTATTTGTGTACAGGGTTATTCACTATATTTTGACCCCCCTGTAAACTGCTTTATTTACAGAATTAGGAAAAAATGTAAAATACAAAAGTTATTCGATTTAAAAATTATGCTTTTTTTACATATTATATATCATACTAGTGACGTCATCCACCTGGGCGTGATGACGTAATGGACTATTTTTTAAATGAGCTCATTTGCAAGGTTATCCAATTCTCTATAGGTACA
The DNA here is from genome assembly GCF_917563875.1 of Diabrotica virgifera virgifera. Classification (NCBI taxonomy): domain Eukaryota; kingdom Metazoa; phylum Arthropoda; class Insecta; order Coleoptera; family Chrysomelidae; genus Diabrotica; species Diabrotica virgifera. The sequence continues at coordinate 54,642,727 of NC_065443.1, read as the reverse complement.
GTAATATAAACATAAAGATAATTATTTATACAGGGTGTATATATCATACGAGTGACGTCATCCACCTGGGCGTGATGACGTAATGGACTATTTTTTAAATGAGCTCATTTGCAAGGTTATCCAATTCTCTATAGGTACAGTAATATAAACATAAAGATAATTATTTATACAGGGTGTCTAAAAATTTTTTTTTTAATTAATTGACACAAAAATAACGTATGTAATTTATTTAATTCAAAATATCTTCTACTGCTGTTAGAAAACAGAAATAAAAGTTTATTGCACAAATAAACATTGCTTTTTGCTTAAATTCAATGTTCAAACTGCCAAGAGGCGAATGGGTGGCATCTTGAACATTGAATTTAAGTGAAAAGTAATGTTTATTTGTTTAATGAACATTTATTTCTGTTTTCTGACAGCAGTAGAAGATATTTTGAATTAAATAAATTGCATACATTCTTCTTTTTATGTTAATTAATTTAATTAAAAAAAAATTTTGGGCACCCTGTATAAATAATTATCTTAATGCTTATATTACTGCTACCTTTCAATTGATTATATTTTTGTGTAAGAGAACTGAGTTGTTGGACTATTAGAAAAAATAGATTATTGTTAATAATTGTGAGTTTTAGTTACATATAGGTAAGTACATATATTTAAGTAAAAATATTTCGAATTTTAATGTGAATAGGTATATGAAGTTTTAGGAGGATCTTTTTTTCTAAAAATATTATCAATAGTTTTAAAAAATGGGAAAAGTCCATTTATAGTTGTTCTCTATTTTAAAAAAGGGTTGAAACCAGTTAGAGTGCTTTTTGCGCTCTATGAACTAAATAAAATAAGACGGCTCTTGTTTCCCTTCACAACGAAATGATTATTTATTATTATTATTTCGTGCAAATTCCTATGTTAACATAAAATTTTCACCCATTTTGGTTTATTTTTATAAATATTTCTTTACTAATAACCAAAAATTGTTTTCTATTACTTCCATTTAGCGCGCCTTTGACTTAATGTCACATTCAAGTTATATCAAACAATTCCGAAGCACTGTTGTCAAAGTTTCGCAGACCTTACGAAAAAAGGTATGATATTGTCCTTTTCATGATCATTTTTCAGTGCGTCACAAATGATAGGATAGTCCGTGATAATACACATTTATGACATTTATTCTAACATGACATTTTAGTTAAATCTGACAGTTGTCACATTTTATTTTCAATTTAGAATAAAAACAAATCAAATGTGTTTCTTGCATTTATAAAATGGTATTTTCTTTGATTTGTATAGTCTTATAAATTATACAGATTATATTTGTAATATTATTATCTAATTAAAAAAAATTATTTTTTTTAATTATGGCGCCATCTATCGACAACTAGAATAATCACAGAACTAGAAGTAATCACCGACGTGCCTTTTTTTCTGTCACATACAATTTAATGCGTTAGAAAGAAATCGAAAAACTGTGACGCACTGAAAGATGATCATGAGAAAAAGAATACTATCTCCCGAAGTTATATTGATGACGCGCTACTGTAGGCTCTTAATAAATATAAGTAATTTTATTGTGTATCATTAATGACAATGACAAATCAACAAAACAGTCTAACCTAAGTACATAGTATAAATCTAAGTACATATAAACTGTATTCCTAACAACTACCACTATCATTTTTTTTTTGTTTATTAAAGATGGCGATTATCTTTCCTCCTTCCCTGACTATCGTTTTCTCATCCTGGCCGCATTAAATTCGCTTCATGCCCTTCCATCAGTATTGACAGTTCGTTGTATTAAACTCCTCTAAAACGGTTAGAGTGCATTTGAATGATGCGCAAAAAGCAAGAGCAATTGCCAAACTCGAAGAAGGTTGGTCACTAAGGCAAGTTGCTGGAGATTTGAACATGAGCCATATGTGCATATCGAAAATCAAACAAAAATTGGATAATTTTTACTCTATAGCACGGTTCGGCGGTTCACGAGGGCAGAAAATCTCCACAGCTCAACAGGATGAGATGTTAGTAGATTATTTGAGAGAATTTCCTTTTGCCACAGCTCAAAAAACTAGCGAAGAGACAGCATTTCCGGGCAGTATTTGCACTGCATGTAGAAGAATTAAAGCAAGTGGACCGATAAATTGTGCAGCTGCAGGGAAACCTTTTTGACTGAGGATCACAAGAGGAGACTAGTTGCATTTTGTAACGAATTTATAAACCGTGAAGAGAACTTTTGGTGTAGGGTAGCATTTTCCGATGAAAAAGTATTTCACTCATATAGCAATGGTCGAAGAGTTTATTCGCGATGTGCAAGTACTTGGAGGGGATACGAGAAACGATCATGCGCGAATAGCGGAGAAAGCTTGAAACTTTCCTAAATAAATCATATTGTCAAATTGACGTATATTTCATACCTACTGTCATTGAAGAAGAAAAGTTATATGTTTCTCCACAATATTGATATGATAAGCAATTATTATATGAAAGTAAATTTAAATAATTGTATTTTGCTTGTAGTACTGCTATTTAATAATTAATTTTATTTACTACATACAATTGTTTACCTTTTAATAGCATAACCTAAATCTTCTTATAATTTTTTTGGGCTATGGCCTTTTATCCAGCAACCAGGATTAAAATAATTGGCCAATATAATTAAAAGTGCGAAAAATGTTGCTGAGCTATGAAACCAGGTGTCGCTTTTCTGAAGTTGCACGGTCCCAATAGGCCGAGAAATATTTTTACTCTATTTGTATAAAACTTTTTGGAGCACGCTGTATGTGTTTTACCTATCGTATACGAGTATATGTGTGAATGTACATTGTATGAAATTGTTGTTGCTAGAAAATTGTGTAATTCTGTACAATTACATATTAAAAAAAATTTAATGATTTTTAGAGGTACACCACAAAATAATGCAGATGAGGAGACGAGCAATACTGAGTTTAATACTTCAATATTCTCTGAAATGAATTCTACTGCGGCTAAAGATCTTGAAGAAATTGAGAGAAAAATCAGAAATGTCAAGAGTAGGTTAGGAATTACAGTCGATAGTGATGTAGATGAGGAAATGCTCCTTAAATTAAAAACAGAACAAGGTAAAAAAATTAATTTTTTATTGGTCGTGGCATCTTGCTTGTGCTTTTACACCATTTGTCATTGATATAACATTTGACAGATCTAAGCCTAAATAATGTATTCATCTTGCTTTTACTAATTATTTGAATTGTGGAAATGCTGTAATTCAGGATAATTTTTTATTTAACATTATGTTTTTCGTTTTAGTCAAGTCTGAAACAACTGTTGATAAAGAAAATTCAGTAGAAAGAGAAGTTGAATTGCAGATAGAAGATCAAACGAGTGATCCCATGGATGATTCTGACCACCAAACCAGCTACACACCCGAAAAACCCAAAAGACCATCTCCAATCACATTTGAAAAGGAAGACTTTTCTACAACGCCCCCTAGAAAGAGCTCAGTGCTATCGAGGTTAGGAAAAAGGGTTTCTTCTACAAGTGAGACTGATTCAAAGAAAAGGAGATTAAGTTTTTCTGATTCAGAGTTTAAAAGTCGGAAGCGGGGATCGGATAGACATAGTTCTAAGGATGAAAAGAGACATAAGAGGTCTAGAAATGACAGAGATAGGAGTGATGGAAGAAGATCAGATGACAAGAGGGGGTCAAGAAGTAAAAGGGATGCAATTGAGTCTGAAGAAGCTCGCAGACGATCAGATAAGGTTTGTTTAAATTCAGTTAATATTGGTTGTTTTACATACAGTGCTAGTCAAAAGTCCGTACCCCCCTCTTATCTTTTGAACTGTTATACCCATAGATATAACAGAATAGATTAGGCCAGTTCGAAAAATAGCGTAACGCGGAACAGTTCGGGTCGGTGGTCTATCTATCTCTCTCGATACCGGAGCTTAGCTTTCTCTCTCTAGCATATGATGGCCGCCGCCTGTGTGTCACTGTCGTTCCGTTATTCCCACCTCTTGGTAGATACGCTCACACTCGCACGACAGACAAAGATAGCTAGACCACCGAACTTGATATCGGCGTTACACCCCGATGCATTGAGTGGCATAGGACTACTGATCTATTTTCTTTACATATCGATACATTTTTGGCAAAGTAACGTAAGTGACATTTTTGGCGAAAATCATGTTTTTCCATTAAACTAACACTATTAGTGTTTAGAAGGTACTGCCAAAGTGTAGTAAGCCTAGAATTACTTTAAACATAATATATGTATAGGCTTACTACACTTTGTCAGTGCCTTCTGAACAATAATAGCGTTAGTTTAATGGAAAAACATGATTTTCAAAAATGTCACTTACGTTACTTTGCCAAAAATGCATCGATATCTCTGGTTATACCTATCATAGTGAAATTTGGAGGGAGGAAATAAACGGACGTAAGCTTCTTAACTAGTTATGACAGGTGACGTAATTATGATAGATGACTTAACAGCTCCACTGTGACAGATAATTTCAAATGGGACCTTATGGCAAGTTACACCTCGTTTGAAAGGTATTGAAAATACCTATTCAGTCATACTAATTTTGTTTGAGTTTAAGCTAATTTTGATGAATAAATGAAATAAATATAAAATTGTAGTTTCGCATTTAATTAATAAAAATTTAAAATTCCGCATATGATTACTTGTCAAAAAGGTTGATGTTGACGTAAAAACTACTAAAGAATTGGAAAACGCCAACTTTTTTCACAAAAAACCATAGCGGACATTTGAGTTTTTATTCATTAAATGCGAAACTACAATATTATATTTATTTCATTTATTCACCAAAATCAAAATCTGAAGCTATTTTCTTGTGGCATTTTTACAATTTTAACTATTTATAATGGGAAATAAGCCACAATATTATTAAAAAATGATTTTTATTAACGTTTCGACGCCCAAATCGGGTGCCGTTGTCAAAATACAAAATACAACTAACATAAACAAAAATGTTGTTGCTTAGTAAAAAAATCCTTCTAATAATTTATTTAATTTGACTCATTTATATCGGCAATTCAGATACATATGATACATTTTAAAGTAGAAGACTTTAAAATGATATTGCCAATATTTATGAGTTGCGTTCCTGGGACGACTTTACTGAAAGATACTATAATTTTGTTTAAATTATAAATAATATCAATAATACATGGATATATAAGTAATACTAAAATATAAAATATGTACTCGACTATTGACTTACTAATTGTGGTATTTTCTTTCTATTGACTTCCTTATTACTTATATATCCATGTATTATTGATATTATTTATAATTTAAACAAAATTATAGTAAAGTCAGAATTTGGTATTAATTTTGAGAGTAAATTAAATGTAAAAAAGACCAAATACTTACGATATCGGGATAGTATCACGAGGTTTTTCCTGGTTTTCCCTCGTGATTTACTATGAGATCTCTAACGCGAGAATTTTAATGTCACCGTTGCATATGGTTGTCTTTTTAAAGACAGATCACATGCTATGATTTTTTTGTGACGGATATTCTTGAGTTGGGGTTGATTTCATGTAATCGAATGAACTATCTTTCAGTAAAGTAGTCCCAGGAACGCAACTCATAAATATTGGCAATATCATTTTAAAGTCTTCTACTTTAAAATGTATCATATGTATCTGAATTGCCGATATAAATGAGTCAAATTAAATAAATTATTAGAAGATTTTTTTTACTAAGCAATAACATTTTTGTTTATGTTAGTAGTATTTTGTATTTTGACAACGGCACCCGATTTGGGCGTCGAAACGTTAATAAAAATCATTTTTTAATAATATTGTGGCTTATTTCCCATTATAAATAGTTAACATCAAAATCAACTAAAACCCAAAACAATTAGTATGACTGAATAGGTATTTTGTATACCTTTCAAACGAGTTGTTCTGAAGCTATTTTCTTGTGGCATTTTTACAATTTTAACTATTTATAATGGGAAATAAGCCACAATATTATTAAAAAATGATTTTTATTAACGTTTCGACGCCCAAATCGGGTGCCGTTGTCAAAATATGTATTTTGTATTTTGACAACGGCACCCGATTTGGGCGTCGAAACGTTAATAAAATCATTTTTTAATAATATTGTGGCTTATTTCCCATTATAAATAGTTAAAATTTCAAACGAGGTATCACTTGCCATAAGGTCACAGTGGCTCTGTAACGTCATCTGTCACTATTACGTCACCTGTCATGACTAGTTAAGAAGCTTACGTCCGTTTATTTCCTCCCTCCAAATTTCACTATTATAGGTATAACAGTTCAAAAGATAAGAGGGGGGGTACGGACTTTTGACTAGCACTGTATACTAGGGCAGTCCTATAAATACTTAGCCTCCAAAAGAAAAATGAAAATTTTGGAAACGTGGTGATTTATTTCTGAACATAGCTTCCTTTTAGCACGATACACTTGACCCAGCTAGTGATGTAAGAAGAGAATATTCTCGAAAGAATATTCTCGAGAACGAGAATATTTTCAGCCAGAAAATTCTCGGCGAGAATTTTCAATATTTAGAAAAACCGAAATAAAAATAAAAACTAGATATGGGTCATACTATTATAATTAAAAAAATATGTATCATCTCATAAATGCTATTGTTGACTATATTTCTAATTTGAGTCAGATGTCTCGACTATATATCAGATATTTTAATATCAAGGTGTGGAATATGGTTATTGGATGTGGATATTTCATGAGTGGGAATATTAACATTATCATGTGAGTATACTGTCGAAAAATAATCAGCAAACATGTTCGATATTTCCTCCCCAGAACAACTAGTCTTATCGAAATATTTAAGTGTATTTGGAAAAAAACTGCTTTTCCTTTTATTGTTAACAAATGACCAAAATTTTTTTTGTTAAAGCTAATAGCTGTTTCAGTACAGTGCACATATTGAGCGTAGCATTCCTGCGTCAGATTTTTGCATATTTGTCTCGACCTAGAAAACTCCCGATAGTCATCCGCTGACTGTGTTTGTTTATACCTTTTGTGCAATTTTTTCTTTTGAACAATACAATTTTTTAGTTCAACTGAGAAACATACCGGGAATTTTCTGGCCGAAAATTTCTTTAAAGGAACAAATATATCCACTGCAAGAAAGATAATTTCATAAAAAATGTTTAACATTGTTTCAAGAGGCTTACCTAAAAGTAAAAAGTCCCGGTTAAATTGATTCAGAAACATTATAATATCTTGAAAATTTGCAGAGTTAAAATCTCTATAGAATCCATCAAACTCAAGACCATCTTCACCCTCTATAATACCAATATTTAACTTAATACATAGTGGTGGGTGAACAACTGGAAGAACCAAAAAATAGTCTCCTTCCTCAACCGAGTAGTCTCGGTAGAGGAATCCTGTGTTAATACCAGATCCAGAAGGCTGTTGTGTGAGGTTAAATGTGAGTTAAGTTGGAATAAGTTGTGGAAATTACATGTGTTGGACATAACTTGTACACATGACACTTCTTGAGGACGTGCACCAATTGTAGTCACTGTCGAACTAAGGCTGCCAATTTGCCATATACCATTTGGCAAGTTGAAATCACCCATAATATGCAGGGTAGAATTAGGCATTTGAAGAGCGAGTGAATCTAATGTTTCAGAAAAAGTGATGTATGAATGTGCTGATGAATTTGGAGGAATATACACTGCTCCCAAGATAATATTCGATTTAACAGATCCAACTGTGACAAAGACATGTTCAATACTATCAGGAACTAGGAGATGTTTACTAGGTATTGATTTGCGTACAGCAATTAAGACACCCCCTCCTCGCTTAAAGGCACTGGTGTTAGTAGAACGATCCTGGCGATATATGTTAAAATCCGCGAATCCAAGTTCTGCGTCAAATATGCGACTGTGCAACCATGTTTCTGTCAATACAATTATGTCATATTGACAAGCTGGCGTGTTATTTTGAAGTACATTCAATTTAGTTCGTAAGCCTTGGGTGTTCTGGTAATACACTTTTTACAAAAGCTTTTTGTGGAATTTGGGCTGCTTTGTCTTTTTGGAAAATTTTGGTAATAAATATTGCGTTCGTTTGAATTGACACTGACTAAAAGTTTTTTGGAACAATTTTTGGAATATTTTTTACATATCTTATGATTAAGTTATGCTCACCTTAATCTCGGCGTAGTTTAAGTTTTGCTTTGAGATCTTTATATTGTTTTACCTGCATAGAAGTTTGGTCCACATTAACGAAAATCTTCTTGTCATTATTTATATTCTTTCTATTCTTAATAACAGCTAGTACATCATGGTTATTCGATAAGATTACTTTCAATGGCCGTTTTTCATTTCTATTATTTTTCTTTCCCATTCTGATTGCCTTTATAATCGGAATTTCTTCATCTGAAACTTGCTTGAAAATTTCTGGGACAGAGTGGATATCATCAACCGCATTGCTGTTCTCAGGTAAATTAAAAATCATTATATTTTTCGATCTAATTTGCCGCTAGTTCAATTCACGAATTATTTCGTCAGTATTTAAGTTTTGAGTCTGCATAAACTCATGATGAAGCTCATTAAATTGTAATTGTAGATCATTCATTTTTTTAATAAGTTTTGGAACAAATAACAACCCTTCCTGACAATCGTTGCAAAAAAATTTCAAAGAACGCTGCTTTTTTAGCTCCATTACTTTGAACTCTGTTGGAGAAAGGTCACTACACTTACGGTGAATAAACCTGCTACAGCTATCACAACTTATTGAATTTTTTTCATCACAATCCATTAAATCACATTTATAACAATTATTCATGTTTGGAAATAAATATCAGACGGGTTCTTGATTATCTTGTTGGTTTTTTGTAATACTCCTTAATGACTATTAAAGTATTTTTATTGAAAACTAGATGAATTATTCAAATTTTAGAGAATATGCTAAGACATTTTAATTACTACAATACATCATTGAATATTTTTATTTATTTGTGATTTTGAAATATGTGATTTTCTAATTTACTGTACCAATAAAAAAAGCATCGATTATGACAATAAACACCTTTTCTTTCTAGAGTGTTCATAGTAGGCTTGGTGTAATGTCAAAGATTCATGTTCCGGAGAGACCCTCCGAAGAACCGGAAACTGAAGACGAATTGAGAAGTAGAGCAGTACGTAGCATGGTTAAAGTGAAACCTAGAACACTACCGGCAGTTTCATCACAACCTAATAAGAATCTTCTCCTGAAAGCGGTAGCAGAAGCTAACAAGAGCGTATCGGAGAAAACCAGTGCGAGTTCTAAGGTATGTTTTTATTTAAATCGTAATTCGTAATGCAAGCACACTTTTAAAGTATAATTTATACATTTATGTTATTGTTAAAAACTATTAAAATCTAAGTTTTTATATTTTTTCTATTCCATATCCCGTTGTCATTTAAAAATATTGATATCTTTTTTTTTCAATTAATCTTGTCCTCTACAAAGGTTATTAACGGGATTAATATAATTATCTAGAAAAATCTACTTTGATACATTGAGCTCCTTAACTAAATAAAACATAAAACATGTTTATGCATGATTTGATTTTCTAGGAGAATTTTTCCAAGTGGGCCGAAAATTGTTATTAACAAATAACTAATATAAAAATACAATTTCACCGAATCCTTTCGGAATTAATTTTTTAGACATCTCTATCTTATATCTCATCGAAATAAACACTTTTTGGCTCTTGGTATTTTTTAGAAAAATGCTACCTTTTCGACTTATTTGCAATTTTTTATTGAAAAAATGCCCTAATTAGTGACTTTTGAGATTTTTTTTGTAAAAAACTACTAAATTAATTGGAGTACAAAAAGCTTTAAGACTATAATCTTTAAACCTTCAAGTATAAGTAAGAATATTTTGACAATGATGAGTGGTTTCTATCTTGCTAAAAACATAGTTTTAAATTTAACGACGTTCTACACCTTTGTTGCGGGGTATGCCTCTCAGAGGAAAGGGGGGAAACTTATATGCAAGCGAAAGTTGGTAACAATGCATTTATAGCATAATACTCAAATCATATGTTTCAGTATTGAATACTTTATAAAAATAAATTATAATAAATTACGGAAATTACGGAATTAATTATAATAAATAAATTAAAAATAAATGGTACGGTAAACAATCCTCATTTTTTAATATATTATTCCTTACAAAAAAACTTTTAATGCAAGCACAAATAATTAAAAATCGTAAATTTGGGTCAAAAGTTATCAACTTTTTAAGAATTCCCATAAGAGCCCATGTTAAAACTTAACTTTGGCCCTTAATAATAATTAAACGGCACGGTAAACAATTTTTAAAAAATCAAGTCTTAGTTTTTTTAAGTAAACTATAACATACTAAAATTTCATGCAAATCTTTAATTCTTTTGCCGAAGGTGTAGAACGTCGTTAAACAACGATTTCTACGCGCCGTGCTCCTGTATTGCAGCGACTGCTGTACACACTTGAAACGCGGCAGCGTAGACTGATCGAAAGCGAAAGGCATATTCGAAATATTTGGGTCCATGTTTTCAGCGGGATAGAAACTATTTTATGCTTAGTAATTTTATATTGTGTTACTTTGAAGTAAAACAACTAATGCAATAAAATATTGTCTACTATAGAGCTTCCAAAAAAATAATTATGCAACATGGCAAAGTGTTGTAAAATTTGCCTACTTCAGTATGGCATAGAATATAGAGAATGCAGCAAACATTGTAATCAGCATGTTCTACGCAATCATGACCTGTATGAATTTGCCGGTTGTCATCTCAGTTGCTTTTCAACCGTTGATGTATACAGGGTGTCCCAGACTAATTTAGCCAGGCTATATATCTTAAACGAATAGAGATTTTCGAATGGGACAAAAACTGATCTATTCCATTTGTAATACACTGTAATATGGCGTAGAAAACGTCATCCCCTAGATATTCATCCCTTGTTACAACCCCTAACTTTAATTTTTTTAATAGCACCCTGTACATTTTTTTATAGTTTTGGATGTGGTCTTCGATCGTCTATTCAACATATTTTTTAAAAATAAAATCGGTTAATAAGTAATCAAGAAAAATATCAGTTTATTTTTGATAATTATGTGTCCCAGACTAATTTATCCAGGCTATATTTCTTAAACGAATAAAGATTTTCGAATGGGACAAAAACTAATCTATTCTATTTGTAATAATATGGCGTAAAAAAATCATCCCCTAAATATTCATCCCTTAGTTACAACCCCTAACTTTAACTTTTTTTTTATATGTAGGGGATGATTTTTTCTGCACCATATTAAAGTGTATTACAAATGGGATAGATCAGTTTTTGTCCCATTCGAAAATCTTTATTCGTTTAAGAAATATAGCCTGGATAAATTAGTCTGGACACACATCATCTTTTCATAGACTTCGAAAGCGCATATGACAATATAAACCGAGAATTCTTAAGAAAAGCAATGAAAGAATTTAATATACCAACACAACTAATAGAACTGATAAAAGAATCTCTAAAAGTAGAAAGTAAAATCCGGATACAAAACGAACTAACGGAAACAATAGATGTGAAAAAGGGACTACGCCAGGGAGACGCTCTATCATGCAACTTGTTCAACATTGTACTCGAGAAAATAACGAGGGACACAACAGTCAATACTCGAGGAACAATAATTAATAAAAGCGTGCAAATACTAGCATTTGCAGATGATGTTGACATAATCGCAAGATCAAGAAGAGAAATGATAGAGGCATTCAATCAAATAGAACGAGCTGCACAAAATAGTGGCCTGAAAATCAACCAGAACAAAACAAAATATATGCAGGTAAGTAAAAACACAGAAATAAGGCAGACACAAAATATAACAATAGGAGAATACAACATTGAGGGGGTAAAAAACTTTACATACTTGGGATCCCTAGTCACATCTGATAATAACGTAGCAGAGGAAGTGAAGAGGCGAATATTTATTGCCAATAAAAGTTATCATGGCTTAATTCGGCAACTAAGATCAGACAACGTCGCAAGGAAAACAAAATGCCAAATATACAAAACCCTAATAAGACCGGTACTCACATACGGCTCAGAAACCTGGACACTCACTAAAAGAGAGGAAACATTGTTAGCCACCTTTGAAAGAAAAATCTTGCGACACATATATAAGGGCACAAAAAAAATGGAATTTGGCGAAGAAGGTACAACTTTGAACTATACGAAATATACCAGGATCCAGATATCATAACATTCATTAAAATAGGACGGCTGCGTTGGATGGGGCATGTAGAAAGAATGGAAGAAGGCGAAATACCAAACAAAATATTCAAACAGATGCCAGTAGGAAAAAGAACAAGAGGAAGACCGAAGCTGAGATATTTAGAACAAATAGAAAATGATAATAAAACCTTAAAAATAAAAAACTGGAGAAAAAAAGCACGAAACAGATCAGAGTGGAGAAGAATCCTGGAACAGGCCAAGACCCAGAAAGGGCTGTCGAGCCAATGATGATGATGATGATGAAATTAGTCTGGGACACATAATTAACAAAAATAAACTGATATTTTCTTGATTATTTACGAACCGATTTTATTTTTAAAAAATGTGTTGAATAGACGATCCAAGACCACATCCAAAACTATAAAAAAAATGTACAGGGTGCTATAAAAAAAAATTAAAGTTAGGGGTTGTAACTAAGGTATGAATACTTAAGGGATGATTTTTTCTACGCCATATTACAGTGTATTACAAATGGAATAGATCAGTTTTTGTCCCATTCGAAAATCTCGATTCGTCTAAGAGATATAGCCTGGCTAAATTAGTCTGGGACACCCTGTATGTACACTTCGAAGTATGTACACAGTAAGTGAATATTTTACAAATGGATACTTCACCCAGGTAATTGCGTTATTACGCGAGCGCTATAGTCAGGGAACTGCCGTCCGTCGCTTACTTATGACGCAGTCTGTAGTCTCAAGGGCTTACCATCGCTACCAGGGGACCGGTAGCTACAGTCGACGACCGGGTCGGGCGGCGACGTGTAGCGACAGAGAGGGGCGATCGGAATCGGCGAAAATGTTCAAAGTGATATCTGCCAAATTACAACTGAGATGGCTTTTTCCGAAATTACGGGCAGTCACTACAAAAGTGAACTGCATATTCAAATAATATATGGCACACTGAGCATTGAGCACAAGTACAGCCGATTAGTAGTATAGGAGAAGCATAGGAGTATATACAGGGTGGGGCATTAGTGTGACAAAGTCCAATTACTCGTTTGTCGTAAGAGATACGAAAAAAAGTTATTTAGGTAAAAGTTGAGGCACACATAGTATCATATTTTAAAAATATATTCAAATATACAGGGGCGTCCGTATTGACAGGGTGACACAAACTTATGTTTTTTTAAATGGAACACCCTGTATATTTTTACATTTTTGGATTCTCCTCGATGTTTCCTTTTTTAAAATATATGCTTTTGTAATATTATACGAGGTAGTTTAAAAGTTAATTACGTTTTTTTGTTAATTTCGTAGCAAAATCTACACTCTGTAGAATTGTAGTGATTTGACATCAAATTTTCTATTTACATTCAAACGATTTTTAGTATAGTCTACTACTGTTACTCATTAATACTATAGCGAAATGTTTAATTTTAGTATACAGGGTGGGTCGAAACTCGGAATGAGTATTTTCTGAGTTTTCTTAAATGGAACACCCTGTATTTTAGTATTGTAATAAAATTATATTTTATGGTACTTTTTTATTTCTTCAGCATTCCCTATACCTAAGTGCTTTAATTTGTAAGTTATTCGTCATTCTTTAAGCAAACATTAATTGCAACAAAAATTACGTAAAATTTCATTAGGTAGCCGTGAAAATATCCAATCAAAAGTAATTTTTCGAAAAAAAAAAATACATAATAATCTAGCTTGATGCTTAATTTATTAATATTGGATGAGATATCCAAATACATTCGTAGTTAAGGTTGTTGGTGCTTAAAATATTAATCAAACATACAAAATTCTGCCTAGTTGGCTATGACACAAAATTTGCTTAAACATTTGACATTATACTATTTATATAGTTCCAGTTGATTTGATACCATTACTAATATTAATTTTTCTAATGAGGAACGGATTAAAATGGCTTTGTGCTAGGAGAGTATAACAAAAATGATCTACTTGCAATAAAAATTTATCATCAGCAATTCCCTGATAGACAACAACCAAAAAGAGAAACTTTTGAAAGTATACTAAAACGGTTTCAACAGACTAGATACTTAGATTGTAAGAACGATTGTACTAATATGCAGATCCTCAGTGACACTAAGGATTACATTTAATTGCTGTTTTCTTCACTTACAATAGTTTTTATTCGAGCAGATTTATCATAATCTAAGTGATCAGTCCGTTGAAACCGTTCTAGTATATTTTTAAACGTTTCTCTTGTTAGTTGTCGTCTATCAGGGAATTTCTGATGAAAAATTCTTATTGCTAGTACCACATTTTTGTTATATTCCACTAGCACCAAAATCTTATTAATCAGTTTCTCATAAGAAAAATACATATTAGTAATGATAACAAAGCAACTGGATCTATTAAAATAGTATAATGTCAAATTTTTAAGGAAATTTGGTATCATAGCCGACTAGGTAGAATATTGTATGTTTTTATAATTTTGCGCATTAACAATCTTAACTACGAATTTATCTGGATTCATCCAATAGTAATAAATTAAGGATCAGACTAGATTATGATGCATTTTCTTTTCCAAAAATTATTTTTGATTAAATATACAGCCACCTAATAAAATTTCAGGTAATTTTTCTTACAATTAATGTTTGGCTTAAAGAAACACGAATAACTTACAAATTAAAGCACTTAGGTATATGGAATGCTTAAGAAATAAAGAAGTACCATAAAATATCATTTCATGACAATACTTAAATACAGGGTGTTCCATTTAAGAAAACTCAAAAAATACTCATTCCGAGTTTCGACCCACCCTGTATACTAAAATTAAACGTTTCGCTATACTGTTAATGTTTAACAATAGTAGACTATATTAAAAATCGTTTGAACGTAACTAGAAAATTTGATGTCAAATCACTAAAATTCTACAGGGTGTAGATTTTGCTACGAAATTAACAAAAAACGTAATTAACTTTTAAACTACCTCGTATAATATTACAAAACTATACATTTTAAGAAAGGAAACATCGAGGAGAATCCAAAAATGTAAAAATATACAGGGTGTTCCATTAAAAAAAACATAAGTTTGTGTCACCCTGTCAATACGGACGACCCTGTATATTTGAAAATATTTTTAGATCATGGTACTATGTGTGCCTCAACTTTTACCTAAATAACTTTTTTTCGTATCTCTTACGACAAACAAGTAATTGGACTTTGTCACACTAATGCCCCACCCTGTATTAATTGCTGGATGTAGACTGCATAATCCAGATCTCACATTCAAACATGTCCAAAAAAGTCAGGTGTTAGCTTGGCCACATATATAACGGACACATAGTGTGAATATAAGAACTACCAAGCACTACAAAACCATAGAAAATAAGAAATTGATATAAGAAACTAAAATTCTTAGAAATGAAAGTTAAAAAATAAAAACTCAGTGTACAAACGAAATACACTGGTTCAATCAAACTTAAAGTTAATGAGCAAACTACAAAATTGAAAATGTAATGAATAATGTAATGTTGAAAATGAAATGAAACAAAAAGCATTACTAATCTAGACCAACTGACAAACAGTAAGATGTGTGAAAATATACTAACTGTGGCAATGGTATATCCAAATTACAAAAAGATATAATCTATAATATAAAGATAAAGAAAGCTATAATCGATCTTGTTGATCAAATAGTACAATGTCTAGAAGAATCAAATAAATGTCTAGCAATTTTTCTGGATCTCGCTAAAGCTTTTGATACTATATCACATGAGATTCTTCTAAACAATTTATATAAAAATGGGGTAAGAGGTATAGCTTTAAATCTTATTAGTAATTATTTATCTCAAAGAACACAAAAAGTCAAAATAGGTAATTGTATTAGCTCAACTAAAGAGATTACTGTTGGGGTACCCCAAGGAACAGTACTAGGTCCGATTCTATTTATACTGTACATTAATAGTATAACCGAAATTCATGGGTTTTCAGGGCGAATTTTATGCTATGCTGATGACACAGTCTTAGTATTTAAAGATTCAACATGGGACCGCGTATGTAAAACAGCTGAATCTGGCATAAGTAAGATACAGTTATGGCTTAACCACAATCTGCTCAGTCTGAATATAAAAAAAAAACTAAATTTATTACTTTTTCTCCCACTATGTCTGATCAGCCAACTAATATTAGTTTAAAAATTCATAGTTCAGATTGCAACAGTGTGCAGGCATGTCCATGTCCCTCTTTAGAAAAAACTAAATCTATTAAATATTTAGGAGTTATAATTGATCAGCATCTGAGATGGCGTGAGCATGTGGCACACGTTGCAATAAGAATTAGATCCTTAATGCCTAAATTTTACTTATTAAGAGACATTCTCTCAAAAAAAACCTTGAGTATCCTATATAACTCTTGGATTGAATCTATAATACGATATTGTATTGTTGTTTGGGGTGGTACATTTAGTAATACCTTACATATTTTACAGACAGCTCAAAATACACTTCTTAAAATAATATTTAAAAAAAGTAAACTTTTTTCCACATCACTTTTATATAAAGAGCTAAAACAAATGAGTGTCCGATCTATTTATATACAGCAATCATTAATTTGGGTATTTTCCAATTCAAGTAAGTTAAAAATAAATCAACATCAAAAGTATACAAGGACAACTCAACAACTTTTGGTTAAAGTACCATTTTTCAGCAAGACAATTACAAAACGATCACTATTTTATTATGGTCCAACTCTATATAATTTATTGCCAAAAAATATAAAAACAATAATAAATTATAAACGGTTTAAAAGAACCATAAAAATATGATATTAACTAAAACAATTGAATTCAACATTTTCTAAAAATTAATTTTCTAGCCAGACTGTCTTCTAGTAAATATAGTTGCGCCATGCCGATAAGGTCTTCTCTCCTCTCACTTTCAATTGTATTTTGTCAGTCATAGAGTATGTAAATTATACCAGCCACAAGTACTTACTGTTTAAAATTGTACAATTGGATTGTACACCTTCAGGGATTAAGGTTACAATACAGGTATTAAGTTGCCTAGTGTGCTTTTTCCCTGAAGTGGGTGCATTATATTAAATATAATATTATTGTTAATTACAATGTACAAAATTCTTCTTTGGAAATAAAATTGAATTGAATTGAATTGAATATGGAAAGTGTAATTTACGCCAGCTGTACATCAATAATTGATCACGAACAAGTTTATCTGACACGTTCAATGACTTTGGTGATTGCAATGTTAACATTAATTAAAGTATTAAATAAATAAAACTACTAATAGATATAGACTCAGTGTAGGAAATCTACGCTACGTGTGTATACATATGCCCTCGTGTTGAAGTCAAGTTGAGAGTGAGAGTTAGTGATTTGCCAGGGGTAATAATACTGGAACTAATGTATTTTGAATGTTTGGAAGATTGTTTGGTTAATTTCTTTATTATAATATGATTGCAATTTGGTAAGAACTCAAATCAATCGTGTTTATTGCATTTATAAAAAGGTATGTTATTGGATTTGCGTGACCATGGTGGGGATATACGAAACTATGCCAGCGCCCGTAGCGGCCAAATATGACAATTTTGGCGAATAATGATTGAATAATATTCTTTTCGCTTACCTTATTATTGCCGTTTTGATTTTTATTATTTATTTGTATATTTTCATAACGACTTTCTTTCCTTCTATTTCCATTTTGTGTTACATACGCACCACAAAAGTAATAGTTTAATAGACCCGGCTAATGTTGAAATCTGGTAATAATAATTCACACCGCCTAATTGCGTTCGATGTACACTTATCAATGTTAATGTTAACACCGACAACTAAACTATAACGAAAAAGTAAAGAAAAACGCTTAAAATTGATATTTTCTTCAGAGAACTTTGAAATGTCGGTTTTTTAATTTGACGTTTATTTGACACTTGAACTTATTGTTTGTATAATAAATTTATGTGTTCCTAACTATGAAGAATTAATCTGGCTATGTCATAAATGCTTATAACTGTCAAGGAGATTATAGCACTTACCTTTAAATGACTGAGGTTGGACATCATCTTCAGGGGTTGCATGGAACCGGCCGTGGATAGCCGCTCTCTTAGGGTCGATTTCTCATACCTGCGTTAATCTATAGTTCAGTTAACTGCGGTTCATCCTTGAACCTCAGTTTGTTTGGAAATGCAATTCTCATTGTCAGTTCAAGTTCTACAGCTTTCGAGAAATGCCAATAAATGAAAAACGCTAAACCATCGCTATTTTGTATGACTTTTTTTATGCTGTTTCTGAATAAAGTTAAATTTAAGTATTAATAGTCAAACAGTCATTTTAATGATATAAATAAATCTAATAAACATAAAGATAATGTTATCGTTATGCTTAACATGCGTCTCGTGATAAGTTGCAATAATACAACGCATGCGTAATCAGTTAAAACATCTGAACTGGGTTCTGATTGTTCTGAATGTCCGAATTTCAGCGTTCAGGAAGGGTTCAAGCTGAACGTAGTTAAACTGCCATTGGTTGAAGGTGAATTGAGATTTTGACTTTAAACTGATGTTCACTAGAAGTTCAGGTTAAACTGGAGTTGAACTCGACATGAGAACTCGGCCATTAGGATCGTTTTCTCATACCTGGGTTAATCTATGGTTCAGTTGACTGAGGTTCATCGGAGAACTTAGGTTTTGTTTGAAATGTATTTCCCATTGTCAGTTCAAGTTCTACAGCTTTCGAGAAATGGCAATAGATGGCAAAAGGTAAAAAACTATCGATATTTTGTACAACCTTTTTTATGCTGTTTTTGAATAAAGTTAAATTTAAGTATTTATAGTCAAACAGTCATTTTAATAATTATAAATATATGTAATAAAAACAAAAATAATGTTATCGCTTATCGTTAGGCTTAATATAATAAAATAGGTTATATACCGCAATTCGCAATAATACAACGCATGCGTAATCCTTGAAATCATCTGAACTGGGTTTGAACGGCCGAATTTCAGCGTTCAAGTTGAACGTAGTTTAAACTGCCATGGGTTGGACGTGAATTGGGAAAGACGATTTTGACTTTAAACTGACGTTCACTAAAAGTTCAGGTTAAACTGGAGTTGAACTCGATATGAGAAATTGGCCCTTAGAGTGTCCCTTTTTGTAGGCGACGCGATGTGACTTGATCAGCTCTCATTTTCGTACTGATTGTGTCTTGGACTGGGGCGTAGGTACTCAAAGGGACCGGATTGGTGGTCCCGAATCGAAAGTCCTTTAGACCCCAAGGGAAAGCCATAAATTGACGCTAATGTCTTACATACGGCAAGTCTCTTTGAAATGTAATGACTTAAACAAATATGAAAAAACTCTAACATCGAAGTAACTTTAGTAGTAAGTATAAGTTAATTAAAAATTTTAAAAATACAAATGGATTACATAAATTTGTTCAGAACGAACGTTTTCGGACTTATCAGTCCATCATCAATGAACTCATGTACTTGCAAAATAGTCCTAAAACCAAACAGTGGTTCTATGTGGAATTCAATTTACATTCTTAAATCGTAAAATTAAAAGGCTTAAAGCAGATGTTAGCGGACACTTTCCTGGAACATTACGAGACCCTACCCGAAATCTCAAGCAACCATCTTGGTTAACTGTGACTTGTGATTTGTCTGCCAAGTGACTTGGCACTTGGCAGACTTCAGTTGACCGAGATAGTTGCTTGAGATTTCGGGTAGGGTCTCGGAAAGTATCCGCTTCAAGCCTTTTAATTTTACGATTTAAGAATGTAAATTGAATTCCACATTATAATCACTGTTTGGTTTTGGGGCTATTTTGAAAGTACATGAGTTCACTGATGATGGGCTGATAAGTTCGAAAACGTTGGTTCCGAAAAATATTATGTAATCTATTTGAATTTTTGAAATTTTTATTTTTATTATACCTACTACGAGTCGAGTGCGGAAAAGAGACTTTCTGCAAGAGTTAGAAACAATATTTTTTCTACGAGTCTTCAAAAAATGACCAAATCTTAATCAATTAATTTAATTAATATGAAAATACATACACAAATTAATTCTTTGACAAGGTTGTCAAAACCAAACTTTCAGCATAATTGGTTAGCATGACGACGATCTTGGTTTCCATGACGACGATTCAAAACCACTCTTAAATTAGCCCTAAAGTAGCAGAATAATTAGCCCTTAAAGTAGCCCTTAAATAATGTCACACTTATTTAGAAACACAGTGTATTGATGAAGAACCTGTCTAGTTGTTAAAGTACATAACTTTTTTATTATCCAACATAAGCGAATGAATAAAAAAACAAAATGTTAAGAAAACCTGAGGCTGTAGTTAGGTTTTAATCTCAGTATTTTATAAATGCTAGAATATTCCACAGGGTGATGCGAACTTTGAGAAAAAAACACAGTTTGATTGGTACATCCGGTATACAATGAAAATTTAGCTGTTTAGCAACAATATTATTACACTGGTATTGTTAAAGAATCGGGCTATATCATGTTCAAAAAATGACTTAAATCGGCCAACAGGTTTAGGAAATATGAGACATCAAAAATGACCAAATTTTTAAGTGGGCCGATTTCTATGCACGTAAGTTTATTATGTTTTCCATCTTTTGCGTTACTTGGCCGGTTATTAGCTTGCTAATCACCGTAGATTTAGTATAAGAAAAATATGATAATATTTATTATTACATAATTAAGTAGAGTCGTATAAGTAAAAAATATGTGATCAGCCGTAGCGCCGCGGCATGACAACTGGTCTCATAAGCCAGAGCGCCTGGGTTCGAGCCCCAGCACAGACAATCCATTTTTCATTTCTAAAAATGATACGTGTTGTTCACCGTGCCTCGGAGAGTACGTTAAGCCGTCGGTCCCCCTGGGCTAGTGTAACATCGATACTAGTTACTTGAAACAGGGTTAAAGATGTAAATGGCGCCGGAACCTGTCCGAAACGATCTCCCCGGCAAAATGCCATACGATATTATTATTATTATTATAGTATAAAATATTAAAAATAAATATTTGCTTACCTGAAAAAAAATACTGCATACTTTCCCAAACAATATTAAAATATAAATAATTATGTTCGTATCGCACTACACCTTGGCTTAACGCAAGTCTCCTAGAAAGTCAAATCATGCCATCCATACGTTATTTATTTGTATAATGTGATGACATCGTTGTCTTTTTAGGAGCGGAAATATAAAGGAGATAGACGTTAGTGAGAATTCAGAACAAATAGCACTGGACGCTCTAAGTTTTATGTGTACTACTTCCAAGAATTATTTTTTATATATAAATTGTGAAATATGTAAATAAATCGTTTTTCAGATCTGTTTCTTTTATTGGTTCACACCCATCTTAATTTTTTTAGACTTTTTCAAGACTATCGGAAGACTCTAGTGACGATGTACCTAGTACACGGAAGTTATCAAAACGATCAAAAAGCAAAATCAGAAATATTATACTTGCTCAGGTTTCGAAAGACGAGAGCGATACTAACGACGAAGAAAAGGAATTCGAGTATGTCCCTAAGCCAATTAAGAGAAGGCATTCCGATGATCTTCCCGAATATGTTCCTTCCCCCAGAAAATCGATAGAAGGTAAGAATTAATTATTAAAAACATAATGCATATAAATGATTAAAATTGTCGATATATAGTTGCAGACCACATAAACTATTTTTAGAACCATTTTTTTTTAAGTCGAGCGACTGTTTGAGCCGATTTCTTCTTCAAGTGTCATCTCCGCATTGGAGATTGGCAATCGACCACTCAACTTTTGCTTTCTAACATAAGCTATTCTAAAGAGTTATTTTTGTTGAACTGTAACCATACAATGGACTGACTACTTGACTAACGGCCGGTTTCACAAAGTAAAGTTAACTTGTGGTTAAGAGATAATCAGAGGTTACCCCAAAATATGCGTTTTAGTTTCAGGTCAACGGCGAAGTTGTGGTTAACTGACAGAATTTTTAACCAGAGGTTGGAGTGGGTTACCCTTATGGGTATACCCAGAAGGGTAACAATTATGAAACTGAAACGCATATTTTGGGGTAACCTCTGGTTATTTCTTAACCACAAGTTAACTTTACTTTGTGAAACCGGCCGTTAATCTCAAAAACTGGTTAGTACATTACCTGAATATACAGGGTGAGTAGGGAGGAACGCGCCAAACTTTAAGACTTTATAATATATGTACATAAAAATAATCAAAAATAACTCATATGTTGTTATTCGATTTTCATTTGTTTCCGAGATACGGGGTGTTAAAATTTTTATTACAAACTGACGATTTAATTATTCCTCTAAAACCGATTGAGGTGTGTAACTGAAATTTGGTGGGTTTTAAGACGTAGTTATTGCGCATGTTTTGACACACAATTAAGAATTTTATATTCACCATTGGCGCGCGTACGTGTAATAGTCTGACATTTTTTAAAGATAAAAATGGTACGCCACTGAAATATTTCAAATTAAAAATTTTTCTTGAATTCCTCGTTCAATTTGTGACAAAAAATCTATCTTCCCTTTTTTTCATGCGACGCTTAGTTTTCATGCAAAAAATGAAACATCTTAACGCTTACAAAGTTTTCGACGAAGTTTTTATATGAATGTGTGAAACTTATTTCGAATACTTTGTAAGCGTTAAGATATTTTATTTTTTGCATGAAAACGAAGCGTCGTATGAACAAACATGAAGATATTTGGTTTGTCAGAAATTGAACAGGGAATTCAAAAATAATTTTTAATTTGAAATATCTCAGTGGCGTACTTTTTTTTTTCTTTAAAAAATTTCAGGCCCTTATCCGTATGTCCGTATGCGCGAAAAATGGTAAATATAAAATTCTTAATTGTGTGTCAAATTATGCGCAATAACTATGTCTTAAAACCCACCAAATTTCATTTGCACACCTCAACCGGTTTTAGAGCAATAGATAAATCGTCAGTTAATAAGAAAAATTTCAGCCAAACACCCCATATCTCGGAAACAAATGAACATCGAATAACAACATATGAGTTATTTTTTATTACTTTTACGTATATTATACTGCCTTAAAGTTTGGAGCGTTCCTCCCCACTCACCTTGTATATCTTTATCCAATGGCGCTACAGCCCAAATCGAGCCTTTGTCTCCTCCAAACTATGCCTCCAACCTTGCCGACCCCGCGTCGGTCTTCTCCAGTTTTTCACGTCTAGCAAATTTTACGCGTCCGCCGCCACGTCATCCTTCCACCTTTTCCACGGCCTTCCTTTTGGTCTTGCGCCCTGCATTCTCACTACATGACCAGCCTATCCCCTATCGAAGTCTCTGAATAACGAATTCTGAGATCGGTGTCGAGAGATCGGCTTTGGACAGTTGGTAGAGTTAACGTTGTACCTGGATCTATATAGGGTGAGGCAGATAAAGGGCCTATTAGAAATATCTCGAGAACTAAATTAAAGAAAATTATGAAAATTGGAATATAGGGGTTTTGAGGTGTGAACTATTTAATGAAAATATTTTGATCTCTTTGCTACTTCCGGTTGTACCGGAAGTTGATTGTAACTTCGTTTTTTTTTAATGGGAGACCTTATATATTTTTACGTTTTTGGATTCTCCTCGATTTCTTCTTTCTTAAAATATAAGGTTTTGTAATATTATACAGGGTAGATTAAACGATAATTACGTTTTTTTATTAATTTCGTAGCAAAATTCACACTCTGTAGAATTGTAGTAGTTTTACATCAAAATCCCTTTATATGTTCAAATGATTTTTAATATGGTCTACTATTGTTACCAATTATTATTAGTATAGCTAAATTTTGAATTTTAGTATACAGGGAGGGTCGAAACTAGGAATGTGTATTTTCTGAGTTTTCTTAAATGGAACACACTATATTTTAGTATTGTAATGAAATGGTATTCTATGGTACTTTTTAATTTCTTAAGCATTCCCTATACCCAACTGCTTTAATTTGTGCTTAATTGTTAATCGCACCAACAATCTTAACTACGTAGATATTTTGATAGCTCAACCATTATTGGCAATTTTAAGTATCAGTCTCGATTAGTATGTATTTATTTCCGAAAAATTATTTGTGATTTAATATTGTTACGTTATTTTAGGAACTATTACGCGAATTGACATTTAATTATTATTAAATAAATAAAAGACTTACTTGAAATTGTTTATTTATAACACTTACAATTAACACTTATTTAACAACAATATCTAATTTATTTCACACTGTCTAACATTTAGGTTATTTACAAATACGACTTATCTACTTTAAAAATACATACATTTCAGAAACCCGATCAAACAATAAAATTCACGCGTCGATAAAAGTATTCACTGACTGGACTGCTGCGGTAATCTCTCCTCTTATATACTTCGGTAGCGCTCGCCTCGAACGCCGTGGTAAGGACTGGCCTTTTCTAGTAACGCCGAGAAGCTTCGGAAATAAATAGGCCGGGTTGTGAGCAGCATTATAAATAAGCCCCCTCCTTAAAAGATGGTTCCTCCTGGAACCTTGTCGAAACTGGAACTGGATGCTGGTATCTGCAACTGGACCCTCTTTTACAACTCCCAGTTGTATAAAAGTGACAGGGGACGGTTTTCGCTCCGCACCAGTAACTATGCGGATTGCAACAGACTAACACCTGGACCTCGGTGTCTTGGAAAATTTCTTCCACCATATTTCGGATAACTCTCCAGTCTAATTGGCTGCATTCTAACTTTGGCATGGCTAACTTTTGCACGTCGGACTCCAACACGTGCTCTCTCAATTGAATTAATGCATCCCATACATCTTGGTAGGTAGGTTGGTCATTGACAGTGGCTTTTGTTAACAGATAGAATAGGTAACGTGATGCATCTTGGAGTTTCAATGCTTTGCCAGGAGCTGGCAGTTGGCATTGAAGTTCTGCAACTCGACCAAACTTCCTTCGGAAGGCGGATGCCAACCCTCGTGCGTCTTTGATACTGGCCGGGATGGTATGGGCCAGTGAATAGTCATCGGGAAGTGCGAGTAGATCTCGCTTTTCTTCAGTGGTAACACCATGTCTCGCTTTACCGGTACCTCCGTAGGCACCCATGAACTCTTCAAAGGTAAGGTCAGGTATTCCTCGAATTTGGTTGACTTCCACTTCTTCATCTACGTCGTGGTCTCCCTCGTACGGCGCCAACCGGTTATGGTGGACTATCATCGGCTTTCCCCTAGAAATCTTACTTATTCGGTAGATGACGTCATTAATTTTCTTGACAATGAGATACGGACCTTCCCAGAACTGCTGCAACTTGGGAGAACAACCTGTTCGCTTCTTTGGATTATAAAGCCAGACTTTGTCGTTCTCCCTGAAACATCCCTTCTCGGCTTGGGTATCGTATCATTTCTTCATTCGCTAGCGATTTGAAGATTAGAACGGACCAACTCATGTATATCGTCCATTCTTCTTCGCAATTCATTCACGTAATCCTCACCAGCAACATCTTCTCCAGGTCGACATCCAAACTCTAGATCACAGGGTAGACGCATCTCACGTCCAAATAGGACTTTTGCTGGTGTTTGGCCCGTTGATTCATTAACAGCAGATCTATAGGCCATTGCGAAGAACGGAAGGTACTGGTCCCAGTCTCGTTGATGATTGGACACCATCTTTGTCAAATACTTGCCGACTGTCCTATTCATACGCTCCACCATTCCATCCGATTGTGGGTGATAGGCCGTAGTTCTTGTCTTCTTCATGCCTAGTCTATCACAAATTCCCTGAAATAGATCGCTCTCAAAGTTCCTTCCTTGGTCACTATGGATCTCCAGAGGCACTCCGAATCGGCTGATGCAGTCTTTGATTAACACATCTGCAATAGTGGCGGCCTTCTGGTCTGTAATTGCGTAGATCTCAACCCATTTCGTGAAGTAATCCATTACCACCAACATGTATTTGCATCCTTTGTCACTTTCTGGAAATGACCCGGCAATATCCAAAGCTATTCTTTCAAACGGACTTCCAACATTGTACTGTCTCATAGGAGCCTTTCTTTTCCGGTAGGGTCCGTTACTTGTAGCACAGGTAGTAAATTTCTTACACCAGTCCTTCACATCGTCGGAACTATTCATCCAATAAAATCGTTCCCGAATTCTCTGAAGGGTTTTCTTTACACCAAAATGCCCTCCTGATAGACTGTCGTGTAACTGACGAAGTACTTCGGCTACTCTGCTCTTTGGAATCACCAACTGTGTTCTCCTCGCTGAACCATCATCATTTTCCATTACTCGTTTAAGCAAGTTGTCTTCCAAGATAAATGAGTCCCACTGGGCCCAATACGTCTTAACTACTGAGCCTAGGCTTGATATTTCTTGCCAAGATGGTCGACGATTTTCTTCTTTCCATTTTCGAATCTTCTGTAAAACTGGATCTTTTTCTTGTTCTTCCTTGATCTTGGTAGGCGTCCACTCGTCGTTGACCACTGTTGTTCTTAGTACTGCTGCTTCCTTTGACTCTGTTTTGTTGCAATGGGAACACTCTTCTGGGCACGGCCTTCTAGATAAATAATCAGCGTTCCTGTGGCTAACTCCGGCCCGATGCTCGATCTTAAAATCATATTCCTGAAGTCGTTCAATCCATGTGGCTATCTGACCCTCTGGATTCTTAAACTGCATTAACCATTTAAGGGCGGCATGGTCAGTTCGATTAGAAACTTCCTTCCATGGAGGTATTGATAGAAGTGTTCCACTGATTTCACTACTGCTAGAAGTTCTCTTCTCGTGACGCAGTAATTTCGTTCAGGTTTTGAAAGCACTTTACTAAAATATCCAAGGACTCGTTCCTGTCCTCTTTGAATCTGAGATAGCACTCCTCCAATTCCCACATTACTTGCATCCGTGTCTAAGATGAACTCTCCTTCTGGCAGTGGATACCCTAGTATTGGCGCTGTGATTAAATGCCTCTTCAAAGTTTCAAAGGCCGTTTGGCAGTCTCCATCCCAGCAATAATCCCTTGCTTCCTCTGTGAGTCGCGTTAATGGCTTAGCGATATCTGCAAACTTCTTAATGAACCTCCGGTAGTAAGTACATAGTCCCAGAAAACTTCTCACTTGATGTTTATCAGTTGGTTCAGGCCATTCCTTAATGGATTCGATTTTTCCTTTATCCACGGTCACTCCTTCTTTGCTGACTATATGACCTAAATAATTGACTTTACTTTGAAATAGCTGGCATTTCTTGGGGTTTAACATTAACTGGGCAGCTTTAAGTCGATTAAAAACGTCTTCTAAATTCTTCAGATGGTTTTCAAACGTCTCCCCCAAAACGATTATGTCGTCTAAATACACCAGGCACGTCTTCCAAGATAACCCTCTCAACACATTTTCCATAAGCCTCTCAAATGTCGCAGGAGCATTACAGAGTCCAAACGGCATAACGTTGAATTCCCATAATCCAGATCCTGTCGTGAAGGCCGTCTTCTCCTTATCCACTGGATCCATTTCTACCTGCCAATATCCAGACTTCAAGTCCAACGTAGAAAACAATTTACTTCCAGCCAATGTGTCCAACGTGTCGTCAATCCGAGGCAGAGGATAACTATCTTTCTTGGTAACATTGTTCAACAAACGGTAGTCCACACAGAACCTCGTAGTTCCATCTTTCTTCTTGACCAGGACCACCGGAGAGACCCATGGGCTCGTAGAAGGTTCTATCACCCCGTCTTTCTTCATTTCTTGAACAATCCTTTCAGCTTCCTCTCTCTTCGCCTGTGGTAATCGTCGAGCTGTTTGACAAATTGGCCTAGCGGTACCAGTGTCAATTTTATGTTTGACAACTGTCGTTCTTCCTGTCTTTCCTCCTTTCGGTACGAATATGTCACGATATTGCCGAAGAAATTCCCTTAATTTCCTTTTTTCCACTTGGTTTAGAGACTGGCCTGCAACTGCAACCATTTGGTCGAACTTGTCGTTGGAATTATCTGATGTTGTCGTCTGACGGATTATGGACGTCACGGGTACACAAGTTCCTACTTTTGTCTCCTTCTTGATGGTCACCCGGTAGTCATTGACATTAATCAATCTCACGGGAATTTCTTTAGCAGAAGTAACCAATTTCTTTCCAATTATGATTCCTCGGCCAACCTCCTCGTCGTGGTTCCATGGCTCCATCATAACAGGCGTTCCTTCTTCTACAATTCCATGTAGCCGCGCTACGATGATCGTTTCACTCCTCGCAGGCACAACTGTATCTTCTTTAATGGCTGCTAGCACAGTGCTGTCATCATGTGGATGAAGAAATACCTCCTCGTTGCCAACTTTGATTACCCTATTCTTAAAATCCAATTGAAATCCATGCAAATTCATTACGTCCATTCCTAATATAACATCTTCTTCGATGTCTGCAACTATGACACTATGGACGAACTTTTCTGCTCCAATCCCTAATTGTATCTGGATTTCTCCGTGGGTGTTGGCATTTTCACCTGTGGCAGTCCGTAGTTGCAACCTCGTTGGTAAGAGTTTCTTACGACTGTTTATAACTGACGGTCGTATAATGGTCCTGGTCGCTCCGGTATCCACCAACAATGTATACTTTTTACCATTTATTTCTCCATCTACATATACACTATCTTCACGACATTTCAAAGAAGCTATTAGTATGAGAGGGTCTTTGGAAAAGTTGCGGGTCGAAGCTGCCCCCCTAAGGCCGACCCGCCTAGTTTTCCTGCTGGTGAGTCTCTTGACTGTTATTGTACCTAGGGTACTTACATGAACTCCGTACGTGTCCCATTTCACCACAATTCCAGCACCTTCAGACCAGCAATTCCTGGTCTTCGTTTTCTTGTATGAAATGTCCTTTATCATATTGACAATCTGGTCCAGTTTGTCTTCATCCTCTTCCTTTTTCACTGTCCTAACTTTACTGTACCCGCCAGAGGCCTGGGTAGCTGATTCGTATTCGAGGGCGGCAGACAAGACATCGACCAGCTTCTTGTGACGAGCTAATCGCAGTGTTCTTTGCATTTCATGATCACGAAGGCCATCAATGAATGTTTGAACAGCCAACTTTTCCATCATGTCTTCGGGAGCTGTTGGATATGCATACCGTACTAACCTGGCAATATCGACCTCGTATTCTTGAAGAGCTTCATCTTTCTTTTGTCTTCGATTTTTAAACTGTGACTGATAGACATGCTCTAAATGTTCGTGCCCGTATCGCATATTCAGTCTCTTTTTAAGCTGCTCGAAGTCATCTGTCTCCTCTACGGCTATGGTCTGGAGGACATCCAAAGCGTCGCCTCGAAGAGCAATAGTGAGGTTTACAGCCTTTTCTTTTTCGGACCATTTCGTTCGAAATGGCCGCCGATTCGAACTGTTTCATGTAGTTGTTCCATGATGACTTTCCGTCGAAATTTGGCACCTTAACACGAGCATAACCCACACTCCCTTCAACTATAGACCGTGGCTCCAATTTGTATTTCGTTTCATCATCTTTAATGTCTGTTAAGATGGGTTCCATCCCTTTGTCTACTTTTTCCGTTTCCTCCATTTTCTTTTCTATTTCCTTGATCTTTTCTTCAAAAGTAAATTTTATGGACGATATCTTGTCGTCAAAATCCGAAGTGACTTTAGAGATCTCGTTAGTCATCTTGCTTTCAAGGGATGAAATATCACCCGAAACTTTCTTCTCTAACGATGCAATGTCTGTCGAAACTTTAGAAACATCGGAGGAAACTTTGGAAACATCGGAGGAAACTTTAGAAACGTCGGAGGAAACTTTAGAAACGTCGGAGGAAACTTTCGAAATCTCGCCAGAAACTTGGAAGATTTCAGAAGAAACTTTGTTCTCTAACGACGTAATGTCTGTCGAAATTTTCAAAACATCCGAGGAAACTTGGGAGATTTCACTAGAAACTTTTTTTTTTCTAACGATGTAATCTCCGTAGAAATCTCTTTAGAAATTGACGAAATTAAAGCAGTTTGCCTGTCCTCAAACACGTAGGTTTCTGGATCATGACCCTATTCTTGTAGTGCGTTCTTCAGACGAACCACTAGATCAGCCTTTTCCCCGCTGCGTCGAGCTCACGATTTTCCATTTCTGTTCTGAGCTCCGTAAGGCGCAGATCAGAAAGTTTCGGCTTATACTGTGAAGACATGGTCACACACTTTATTTATAACGATTTATATTTTATTTATTTTTAAAGATTCCACACTGTATTTACGCGAATTAATTTTATTTATTTCAAGTATCCCTACTTCTGCAACATTTGTTACGTTATTTTAGGAACTATTACGCGAATTGACCTTTAATTATTATTAAATAAATAAAAGACTTGAAATTGTTTATTTATAACACTTACAATTAACACTTATTTAACAACAATATCTAATTTATTTCACACTGTCTAACATTTAATTTATTTACAAATACGACTTATCTACTTTAAAAATACATACATTTCAGAAACCCGATCAAACAATAAAATTCACGCGTCGATAAAAGTATTCACTGACTGGACTGCTGCGGTAATCTCTCCTCTTATATATTTCGGTAGCGCTCGCCTCGAACGCCGTGGTAAGGACTGGCCTTTTCTCGTAACGCCGAGAAGCTTCGGAAATAAATAGGCCGGGTTGTGAGCAGCATTATAAATAATGTCACAATATTTTTACGGCCAACCTAATAAAATTTCAGGTATTTTGTGTTGCAATTAATGTTTGGCTTGAATCACCAATAACTCACAAATTGAAGCAGTTAGGTATAGGGATTGCTTAAGAAATTAAAAAGTATCCTAAAATAACATTTCATTACAATACTAAAATACAGGGTGTTCCATTTAAGAAAACTCAGAAAATACTCATTCTGAGTTTCGACCAACCCTGTATACAAAAAAGGAAAAATTTAACTATACCAATAATTCTTAACATAGTAGACTATATTAAAAATCAGTTGAACATGAACAGAGTTTATTATGTCAAACTACTACAATTCTACAGGGTGTGAATTTTGCTACGAAATTAATAAAAAAAACGTAATTATCTTTTAACCTACCCTGTGTAATATTACAAAATCTTATATTTTAAGAAAGAAGAAATCAAGGAGAATCCAAAAATGTAAAAATATACAGGGTGTCCCTTTTGAAAAAACGAAGTTACAAACAACTTCCGGTATAACCGGAAGTAGCAAAGAGAATAAAATATTTTCATTAAATAGTTCACACCTCAAAACCCCTGTATTCCTATTTTCATAATTTTCTTACCTTGAGTTCTCGAGATATTTCTAATAGGCCCTTTAACTGCCTCACCCTGTATACATATCTATGGTATATATGGTTAATAGTCAAAATATCTTCTTTATAACTTTTCTTTCAAACACAATTCAGCTTTATTTTTGTATTTTCCGTCATCATCCATGTCACGCATATTGGTCTGATAATAGTTTTGTAGAACCTGATTTTAGATCTCCTGTGTGTTTTTGGAGGAAATACATGGGATAGTGGAAAGGAAGTTTTGTTTCCCCCTATTATTCACCTTTGAATTTCTACTTATTGTGTTTCCTGTTTCCTTTCAACTTAGAACTGGAGTTTAAGGATAGAGATGAAAGTTATGCTTTTTCAAATTCTGAATAGATGGCATTGGGTATATCTAAATCTCTCTACGTAATGACGTTTCGAGATAAGCAGTATAGTAACCATGAACATTAATTATTGTATCATCATTATTATCACCAACAGGCTTCGCTTGGTTAACTTTTTCTTAAAAACTACTAAAATTGGTTAATTTTTTAAGAAATAACTGTCACATATCCCAAGTATTAAAAGTAAATTGTCGTAATGTAACTAGAAATAATGACAAGTATGACATCTTCATACGCAGCCTGGTAAAATAACAATACCCTTTACATTAAACCACAATTATCTTTAAAAGTAACTTTAGGTATAGGGAACCCTAATACTATTTGAAATACAATTAACTTTTTTCATTAAAGTTATAAAGTACAGGATATTTCATTTAAAATGACTGACTTAAATGTGTTAAGTTCAAAGAAATGGCGTATCATTTGTGCACACATGCATAATGAGCTATTAACTTGTAAAAGTTTGTCTCTGTCAGTTTTTGATAAAGATGAATAACTGAAAAAATATAAAGTTTTGCCCTATGATACCTCACACAAATTTTGTCTAAAGTCTTACGCAGAATCTAAAAATGCATTAATATACAGGGTGTTCTATTAAAAATAACAAAGTTGCTGTTCACTTCCGGTATAAACGGAGGTGGCATGTTTGTCAAAATATTTTTAAGTTCACTATAACTTGTTATCCCCATAAACCAATATTCGTAAGCTCATAAATATCTGTATATTCTGTATAAGCATAACTCAAAGTAATAAGTAATAGCAATAGATCTCAAAGACAAAGAAGTATTTAACAATTTCTACTTTAATAAAATTCATCGTTGCCGTACCTAATTATAATATTAAAAAATATAACTTTAACAGCTTTCTATGATACTAATCGACAGTACAATCATAAGTGAATTTCACAATTTAAAGAAAAGCATGCAACAATACTGAGACATTTTTTCTTTCTGAGAAACTTATCAGCTCGGCGATATTAACAAAAGGTTTCTGTATACCAAACGGGAATAATATGGTCTGTGTGTGTTTGTGTTTTATTGGCACTGGTTTTACCAACCAACTGGCTAGTCAATTTGTTTGAGTTCTCTATTTGCAAAATATAGGCTTCGTATCTGTATGCGAATGTATAAGCAAAATGTATGGCAATTTGCATTTAACATTTAGTACATGAAATGTTTTTTTATTATTTTTAATATTTTTTTACTGCGCTCACATAAACCCGAATCAATACCTCGGAGTTTTATACCTTGTTAGGGACTTTTTATTTTTTATTGTATTTTTATTTTCTTGTTTATTTTTTTTTGTATTTTTTTATTCATTATTTTTTTTATTTTATTTTTGTCTCTATTTTCGTAAGAGCTTTAGTAATAAACTAGAAGTGAAACAATAAGGAATGCACGTAATTTTCCCCTTGTTGCCATATTCTAAATTTGAAAAAATATTTAGGGAATAATCAGATATTTTTGACATGCTATTCGTATTACAGCGAGCATTTTATTGGTTAGAAGTAGTGACGATTATATATGACGTCATTATTAGATTTGGTCAGATGGTAAATGGTAACTGACGTCCTAATATTGGAGGTTAAATACAATAGGTTTGTTCTAGCAAACAGTCAAACTAGTCAGAAACCGTCAGCAAATAGTTGGTCAGTGAGAGAACATAATGCAGTCACCAGTGCTATCCCCTCTACTCGCACTGGTCCACTATTCGCTGATGGTTTCAAACCGTTTGAAACTGATGCTAGAACAAACCTATTGTAAAATTATTGTTTTTAAATTATATTTTATTTATTTAGTTTATATTTTAACAACAGTTTATTTTTCACCAACTTCAGTTTCCCTGCCGTATCCTTGATTGATCTTGTTGTATGGTAATTTTAATTTGGCGTTAATTTTAAGAAATGTTGCTGGTTAAATGGGCACAGCTCACAAAGGCCATAAAAGAAGAAGAAGAAAAAATAAACAAACAAACATTTTACATAACCTTATATCGGACAGTGTCAGTTTGACACTTATAGTAAAGATAGTTAGTTATATGAAATAAATTGGATCTTAGTAGCGTTGAGTCCAAAAAGTTTACCCATGGAGTCAATTCTGCCTGATAGGCACCGAATGTCCTCTAAAGTTAGTGCTAGAATTGCCGTATGATATTCATATCTTATATTGTCAGACCCATGTGGAATATATTTTCCACTATATATTAAAAATATTGTTGACAATATGCAGCCCAGCTTTAGATACATTGAAGGTATGTGTTTATAGATCTCTGTTAATTCTTATTCCTGCCGTTTGATTCTAATGCAGTTCTTGTATTATTCTAATATGTTTGGTATCTATTCGTATCTGGAGTAATCTATTTAGTAGGATATAGTGTGTGTAACGTTACCGAAGGCTTACTGATAATCTATGAAGCAAACAATCTTGGCGTTGACCATAACACTTTTGAATCAATAGTTTGATTGAAAACAAAGTCTCTCTTGTAACTAACTCTTTCACATACCGAAATTGTGTTTATCAAGTGCGTTGTTCACTTTTATGTTTCGAGTGTATTTGTTTATCTGTGACTCGAAGAAAAACTTTTAAGAGCATGGCTCATAGTCACTACACTACACGGTCACTAAAATACCCCAAGACTGGTTTTGGGAAAAAGCCAAACCCACAGCACTGCAACGAGTTCTGTCTGATAAGCCTTATGAATCATTGGGTCAAACAGTTTTAAGAACTTCTGTATGTACAGTGCACAGATTCTAAAGGTGCCGGTGGGGGATGGCATCTATGCGCAGTATTATAGTCGGTGTATGAGAGAGAAAGTATTCGAAATAATGAAATAACAAATAATATAAAATTTGTTATTTCGAATACTTTCTCCCTCAGCTCTTTCCATCTTTCTCTGTTTTGTGCGGCTTGCATCCAGTTGCTGACAATACGCTTCAGTTCGTCAGCCCATCTGGTTGGTGGTCGTCCTCTGCTCCGTAGTGCTTCTTCTCGTGGCCTCCACTCGACAGTACGTTTTGTCCATCGGTTGTCTGACAATCTGGCGACGTGTCCTGCCCAATTCCACTTAAGCGACGCGATTCTTTTGACGGCGTCCGTTGTTTTTGTTCTACGACGTATTTCTTCGTTTGGAATTCGGTCCCTCAAGGAGATACCCAACATCCGACGCTCCATAGCCCTCTGAGTTATGCGAATCTTGTTCACTACCTTTTTCGTGAGTGTTAATGTTGCCGCTCCATAAGCGAGTACAGGCAATACACACTGGCCAAAGATTTTCCTTTTCAGGCATTTGGGTAAGTCCGATTTAATCCTCAGTTTACCAAACGCTGTCCAGGCTAATCCTATGCGACGTGGGAGCTCGCACGTCTGGTTATCTCCCTCATACACTGGCTATAATACTGCGCATAGGCGCCATCCCCACCCTAGTGCACTGTACGTTGTAATTAATTTCCTTAATCATTATATGAAAATTTACATCGTTGTACAGGTACTTCGCTTCTTAACATTCACCGATTGTCCAATTCTATTCAACTTGTCTAGAAGAGTAAGTTTAATAGAGATTAATGCTTGGAATACGCTTGAGAAATAGACTAGAAACAAGTAGGTTAAAACGAGATGAAGACATACATCTTGATGTAGCTTAACAAAAATAATAAAAAGGGCAAACCTGAATTCTTGAGGCATATAATTTGAGTTAGCAGGTTTTGGATACTGCAGTTAGTTCTCGACGGAAAGATAGAGGGAAAGAGAGGAGTTGGCTCCCAAACATTTGTCAAACTTTTGCAGAAAAATATCGGCAAATTGTCATGGAGGCTACCAACACAACACCTACAACTGGGGACGATAAATACACAGTGTTTACTACAAAAATATTTAATGAATGGGTTCTTGGTTTAACTGTTAACAGCTAGAATTGTGATTGTAAAGCCTAAACTAATATATACAATGTAATTATTAATATGTCTCTGAATTTTTAGAGTCACTAGAGAAAGAGACTGCTGTAGTAAAACCTAGAATATCAGCAAAAGCAAGACTATCAGCGAAGAAATCTCCGTCTCCAATATTTTTTGATAAAGTTTCGACAAAGGTAAGATACAATCTATCTGTTGGATCTTTGTACAAGTATGGCATTATTCACGAAGTATTTTTAGATTAAAACAACTTACTATGAAGTAAAAACTTCTTAGTGTAATTGTTATAGATCAATTTAGATATTTACATCAGTTTACGTAATATGTATAGAGACTTTGAATAAATAAACTTTTGATAGTGTGAAAAGAAACAAAATGC
Source organism: Diabrotica virgifera virgifera (assembly GCF_917563875.1). Classification (NCBI taxonomy): domain Eukaryota; kingdom Metazoa; phylum Arthropoda; class Insecta; order Coleoptera; family Chrysomelidae; genus Diabrotica; species Diabrotica virgifera. Next base: position 54,606,641 of record NC_065443.1, on the reverse strand, counting down.
TGGAAGACATTTGTAATCTAGATACACCTAACAAATATATATCAGGTTCATAAAAATGACGTTGCAGCGTTTAACAAAAGACGCAGTTAGAGTAGATGGAGAGGTGGCTCTCCTATTTGACATCAATGTGCGAGTGGAACAGGAGACACACTGTCAACCATGCTGTTCAACCTAGTTTTTGAGACAGTCATCAGAAAAACCAATGTAACCGGCCATATAAATACCAAATCAGCACAAAATTACTGCACATGCTGACGATGTAGCTATGATTAGTAGCAGCAGGTAACGATTAATGGAAGCGTTCAAGGAAATTTATCCTGAAGCACGAAAAGGAATGCTTAATATAGGAGAAACAAAAACCAAGTACATGGCCGTCAAAAGAACACCTGACAATGAAAATAATATCATCATAGACAATTATATCATCAATCATATGGATGTCTTCACATATCTGGACAGAGAAATAAATAAAAAGAATTCCGTAAGTAGCGAAATTAATGCACGTATTTTCAGTGAGAATCGTACATATGTACTATGTTAATGCAGTATATTCAAATGGGAAATAAGCCACAATTTTACCTAAAAATGATTTTATTAACGTTTCGACGCCCAAGTCGGGTGTCGTTGTCAAAATACAAAATAATACTAAATAAATAAAATGTTGTTGCTTAGTAAAAAATTCTTCTAGTAATTTATTTAATTTGACTCATTTATATCGGCAATTCAGACACGTATTATACATTTTAATCTCTAACGCGAGAATTTCAGTGCCACCGTTGCATTTGGTTGTCTTTTTAAAGACAGATCACATGCTATGATTTTTTGTGGCGGATATTCTTGAGTTGGGATTGATTTCATGTAATCGAATGAACTATCTTTTAGTAAAGTCGTCCCAGGAAAACAAATCATCAATATTGGCAATATCATTTTAAAGTCGTCTACTTTAAAATGTATAATACGTGTCTGAATTGCCGATATAAATGAGTCAGATTAAATAAATTATTAGAAGAATTTTTTACTAAGCAACAACATTTTATTTATTTAGTATTATTTTGTATTTTGACAACGACACCCGACTTGGGCGTCGAAACGTTAATAAAATCATTTTTAGGTAAAATTGTGGCTTATTTCCCATTTGAATATACTTGATTATAAAAATGCCACAAGAAAATAGCTTCAGAACAACATATGTTAATGCAATATTGATGACATAAAAATTATTAGACAAAGGAACCAACATGACTATCTATAGAACATTACTTTTATAACCGTAACCGTAGTAACCTATTGCTGTGAGACGTGTGTAATAACAAGAAAATATGAAGCGCAACTCAAGACATTTGAGCGAAAGATATTGGGAAAAGTATACCGTCCGTGCAAGATGAAGACAGCACATGGAGAATCAAGTGAAAAGACAAGATAAATGAAGTAAATGAAAGGCGCGATACCGCAAGATTTGATGAAAATCAGTGACTGGTATGGCAGAGACAAGAAAATCCAAATTCAACAAAGAAAATGTTGAACAAAAGATCCAAAACAATATGGTTGGATGACGTGAAAGCCGACCTGAAAACTATGAATAAGACAATGGAGAAGAAGGGCACAAAAGAGGCCTGAACGGAAGGACATAGCCAGACAGGTAAATACTCATCCAGTGTTATGATGCCCAAAGAAGAAGAAGACTATCACTGACCCTTACTCGAAGTGGTCAGCCTCTAAGTCTAACAGGTCTAACCAAAGTTATCACACAATAGGGAACTTGCATAAAATTTTAAATTCGAAGAAAATGGTATAAATCACAACAGAACATAATTTAGAACATGTATCAAAAATAAAAAAGTTTTGTTTGTCTTTCGTTTGGCCCCTAAAGACGACTAAAAATTCAACTTATACCAGCCACCCCAAAACGCGTCGTAACGTCACTGGGTTGTATGTTTACATTCTACACCAATTGTATATATAATTTTAAATTAGACATTATAAACGTCAGTAGAAAATACAGTTATGTGACGTTACAAATGTTTTTGATCATTTGAACTATTCATAGAAAATTTGTACTTTTACAAAATGGTTTTATTTTCAATAGTAAACCTTCTTTCCTTTCCTTCAATAACTGTATCAGACTCCAATGTCAACAACCTGGTATATATTATTACAATGACATACGATAAATGTCATTAGAATATAAAAATTTTTCCTTTATTCCCCGACGACGATCTGGCTAAATACCCAATTAGGTGGAGGCCAATAAACTAAAGAAGAAGAAGAATATACGTAAATATAACCATAAACTGAACCACATAGTCAAACTCTGTGACGTCACGGATCGTTTGAACTATTTTAAGATAAAGAAGACTTTAAATTTGTACTTCTAAGTTATTGTGAGTTTTTGAAGCGTGAAATTTTGGAAATTTCATTTTTATACAAAACCGAACATTATTATGTAATAAAAAAAATGTGCAAGTTCCCTATTCTCTATTCGGTTCTCAAACTGTGGTACATGTACCATTGGTGGTAAATATGATTTGCGGCGGTACACAAAACGCAAAAACAACCAAAATCAGCACCACTGATATAGTTAATTAGATTACCTAGCTACAGAGGAATTTCAGTTAGGTGGTACCAAAAATAAAAAGGTGGTACCAAAAATAATAAAAATTATTTTGTGGTACATGACTCAAAAAGATTGAAAACCACTGCTCTATCTACCAACCTCCGACAGTCAACAGAACGATTATGTATGTATAAGTCAGAATAATACCAAAAAAAATGTACAAAAATACCGCTGTCATTTTTACATTGTCAAAACTCGAAAAGACCAGTATCAGTTTCCGTTTTTCGTCATATTACTGTCTCAACAAGCGACTTAATTTCATGATTTTAATTTGTGTGAGTAGAAAAGAGACGTAATATAAAAAATGCCATACATGTGCAAAAAACGAACGGGTACACCCTGACTAGTTACCCTATATTAATTTATCATCTAAGGTTAAATTATGGTCATTTATCTCTTAGGTATCCAAAAAAATTGATGTTCCTGACTCTCTTCTTACCGTTCATCCTCCAGCATCAGTGAAAACTCAAGAACGGTGCAAGTACTGGCCAAACTGCAGACAAGGCGACAAATGCGAATTTGTACACCCTTCAACTGCCTGCGAAGCATTTCCGAACTGTAAATACGGCGAAAAGTGTCTGTTCTTACACCCTTCCTGCAAGTTCGGTGCTTCGTGTACAAAAAGGGACTGCCAATACAGCCACGCTAAGAGTGCTAGTTTAGCAATGAAGTTGCCAGTGGTCCAGCCCCAAATTTGTAGGTTTTTCCCCAAATGTGCTAACATTACTTGCCCTTTCTACCACCCGAAGTTGTGTAAATTTGGAAATTACTGTAAGAATCAGAATGACTGTCCGTATTCTCATCCATCTTCTGTGAAGAAAAGCAGCCTTACTTGGAGACCAAAGTAAAACGAAAGGTTGTGCGTGTGAAATCTAACATTATGTGAAAACGTACATATTTATTAAAATAATGTTAAGTTTTAAATATATACCATTCGAAATACTTTTCTTTTTCTTGATCTCATGTAAAGTGAGATCATGGTCTCACGGTATACACAATATATAAAATGACAATCAGAGTCTGGAATGGACAAGAAATGCTAGAGTAATGATGAACTATAGTCTATTTTTAAACCAAGAGGAGTAATTCAAATTTCCCGCGCCGTGAAGCTTGTTTGGTCCAACCTCGGGCAAGTTTACTCCACTCTTATCAAATTTTGACGCTAATGACATTTATAAAATTTTGACACTATTGGCATTTCATAGGTTAAGTTATTGGGACCGTGCAAGTTCGGAAAAGCGACACCTGGTTTCATAGCTCGGCAACATTTTTCGCACTTTAATTATATTGGCCAATTATATTAGTCTGGTTGCTGGATAATTATCAAGGCCATAGTCCAAAACAAATTATAAGAAGAAAAATTAAGATTAAGGCTATGTTATTAAAATGTAAACAATTGTATGTAGTAAATAAAATTAATTATTAAAATGCAGTACTGCAAGTAAAATACAATAAATTAATTTACTTTTATATAATAATTCCATATCATATCAATACTGTGGAACAACATATTTATATTAATTTTTCTTCTTCAACGACAGTAGGTACGAAATATACGTCAATTTGACAATTCCAATTGACAATGAGTTATTTAAGAAAGTTGCAAGATTTCTCCGCTGTTCGCGCACGATCATTTCTCGTATCCCCTCCAAGTACTTCCACACCGCGAATATCAGCGAATTTTTGTATTTTCTGCATTATTCCTTTAATTTTTAGTCTCTTTTTATATAAAAAACAGTTGTTTTTATAACTCTTTAGTGACAATTGTTTTTAGTATAATACAGTGTGTTTCATTGGGAAACGGAAATACTTTAACGGTGAATACAGGTCACCGAGCCGGCTCTAGATATACTACATTTTTTGCCCTACCGACTTTTATAACCGAGTTACAGGGTGTTTTATCGATTTTGCCCATTTCTTTCCTAAGCCCTAACTTTAGAACCACCCTGTATATTTTTTTGATATTTGGTACACATATGTCTCATTCAAAACCCAAACTACCGACATACTAACCATAAGAAAAATCCAGGTCCGGATTAACAAAAAATTATAAAGTAATTGTGGCCTTAAAACAACAATCTGTATATTCAAATTCTGAAAATCTGTTTGCATATTTGAAAAGAGCACAAAAAGTAAGTTTAATGGTTCGCTTCAATTTTTCGGCCAGACAATTTTATGACTTTAATTTTGAAATTATATTAAAGTTTTTAAGAATTCTGACATTAAAAAGCAGGTATGTATTATTAACTTTTAGTTATAAATTATTAAAGTTAATGAATAAATACTCATTTTAAAAAGAATCAATACTTATTTACCACATTGGATTCTGGCAGACATGTTTGCGGAGCAATTGCAATCTCTAATTATACCGATGACGGTATGGAAATATGTAATTTGCCTAAGTGCGGAAATGCGCAAAAGTGTACCACTTGATTAAGCCATGGCGAAATAACAAGTCAAATTCATTTTTCTCATCGAACGCTAATTCACCGCAATCCACCGCAGAAATGGCACATCAACGATTTCTATCTACGCATCGTCTCAAATACTTCATCTTTATCGTTAGAGAAAAGTAAAACTAAAATTCTCAAGTCATCTAACGATTTCTGCATCATCCAAATAAATACAAAATATTCAATACTACAACCAGATTTTAATTTTCTGTCGCTATTATTGTGAGAACGGAATGTCTTAAATGAACTTATGATGATACTTCTTCTTAGGGTGCCTGTCCGTTCCGAACGTTGGCGATCATTCTGGCTATGATGATTTTGTTGGTTGCTATACGGAATAATTGTGTTGAGGTCTTTCTATACCATGCTCTCAAGTTAGCAAGCCAGGATGTTTTTCTTCGTCCTGGGGCCCTTTTTCCTTCAATTTTACCTTGTAAAATGCATTGGAGTAGCTCGTATCTGCCTTAATTTTTCATTATATGTCCCAAGTACTGCAGCTTACGGCCCTTCACGATGTTGACCGAATCTGCGGTTGTGTTCATCCTCCGTAGTACTTCTTCATTGGTGACTTTGTCTGCCCATGGTATCTTCATGATTCTTCTGTACAACCATAACTCAAAAGCCTGAAGTTTCGATAGAATGGCCACGTTTCTACTCTGTATAGAAGCACTGAGTACACGTAACATTTAAGGAGCCTTATTTTTGTTTTTAGAGTGAGGTCATGGCTCTTCAACACAGAGCTCATAGTCAAGAATGCACTTTTTGCCTTCCCGATGCGACATCTAATCTCTTGGGTATTGTCCCACGACCAATTGATTATTATAGTTCCTAAGTAGTTGTATTATGAGACACGTTCAATTCTCATTTGGTTCACATACATATTTGCTCCAGTTATGTTTTGCTTGCTGATGATCATTAGCTTGGTTTTGCTGGTGTTTATATCTACTCATATGTTCTACTTGTTTCCGTTATTTTGTTCCTTATGATACAATCCAGCACAATATTCCGCGTTTCGGATATTAATAAGGCGTAATTCTTCTACCGGAAAAATATAAATTCTTTGAAATACAGGACCTGACAAAACTTTTTCTAAGAGGCAGATTAAACACAGCTTTCCCTATATAAACGAATTTATAACGCAACTGAAAACGACGTATACAGGGTGAGGCGAAAGTTTTTCTGGTCTCTGGATGAGGTGGAACTTTAAAAATTCGAAATGTTTCTGTATCGTTACAGTGGAACAATTCCTTGATGTTAATTGATGAAAGCATTTCATCAAATCCAACTGTCAGTTATGAAAATCCAATGTATACAAAATAAATAGAGGTGAAAATGTTTCACATTTTTTCCAAGCTAAAATTGTTCGTTTTCACGGCCTGCCGTTATGCCTTTTTAAGGGTCTCATAACACCCTTAGGGCACCAGTTACGCCAAAATTTTTAAAAATGGAATCAATACTCCTCTATCGATTCGTAAAATGGGATAAGGGAGAAAATGGTCGCAGCACATGCGATTTTCTTTACAAAAGAAAATTCAATTTTCAAATTCCCTAGGAAACTTCACAGTTTTCACATTTGACTCTCTTTGATTTCATTTTTCAGTACATACTCTCAAAGCCATTGTTGTGAAAAGAACAGTAGTTAAATTAGTTCGCATTCATGTAAAAAGATCGCTCTTAAACTTTTTGGGGCACTCTGTACCATTTGCTAGTAAGATTTAAGAATTTTGTTTTAAGTATGTTATGTAGGCACAAAAGATAAAACGGTCATGTGTTTGATCTTAGCATCTTCGGGTAAAAAGCATCTCGCCTTGCCAAATAAGAAAAACAGATGTCTGGGCATTCTTTTGTGATGTGACGTCTACCCTATACCCTCAAGGAACCAAGAAAATATTATGTAGTTTTAGAATAAAATCAAGGCAGTCTCTTTTAGTTTTCAGCGGTAAACACTTCTGTTCGTGTGTGTTCCTTTTTTTTCGCCGTGAAGATACGTTACGTTCTCCGCAATAATTAGTTTAAAGAGTCTCTCTTTCGCTATTAAGACAATTTATCGTTAAGCCGCATATTTGCCAAACTCGTTCTTAATAAATATTTCGTCTCTTAATACCTTTATTTTTCTACTCTGCACAACCCTTTCGCGTGTTTATGAGTAACTTTAGAACCAGACCAAATAAATCTTAGAACCAGTTGTCCAAAAATTCACTATTTTATTCATGTCGAATGACAAGCCTCTATTCTTTCGGACATTTGCGTGTGGTCCTAAAATATTCACCGATGTCCAATTAGGCAAAAGGTAATAATTAAACCCTTTTCGCCACGGTGGGGTGAGATTCACAAGAAACTCTCATCGAACATAAAGATAAAATCGTGGTAAACTTCGTGGTGTAGAAGCGTTATCAGTCTAGCGAATTATTGTCAGTCCTATTACTTATTATCTGTTATCTACCTAAACATTTAGGTTTAGATTGTATAGATAGATTGTAATAAATGTGGGGTTAATAAGAAAAAAAGAAGCGTTAAAGTAATATTTTTTAATATATTTCAATTAGGTAAAATATCCATTGGACGTGTTTCTATCCAATGTGTAAAATACTTGAAAAGAGTTGTTAATAAAAGTTTTAGACACATTTTAAAATAAGCAACATATACAAAGTCTTCCATAAGACAGTGCCAAACTAAGTTAATATTTTAAATGAAACATTCTGTATTTTATTTACAATATGAATTATCTATCTTTCCCATATTACAGCAATATAATACTTAGCTAGGTAGTACAAAGATGTCTCAATCCTCCTGTATTGCCTTTTTCTTGTTGGACTTTGTGAATTATTCTAGCCCACGGCTCACCTAAATATATCTAAAGATTTTCCGGTCCACTGTCTCAATTTCTTAGCCACGAAATACGTGGTTCCCTTTTTTCTTTCACTTTGCCCTGCAATAAGTTGCGTTTTCGTTGACCTGTTGACCTATCCTTTGCAAAACAGCTTCATTGGTGACATCATGTGTCCACGATAGTCGTAATATTCCTCGGTAGCATCTTTGAACGCGGTTATTTTGTTACTGGTGGCCTCTGACAAGATTCAATCTTTCACGTCATACAAAAAAAAGTTGATAACACATAGCACCTGAGCACTCGCAGTCAGTATGTATATTAAGCCGCAAGTTACACAGTACATTCTCCAATGTGGTGAATCTATCTAATCAGCCCTAAACATCCATCCTTGGTTATAGGCCTAATCTTCCTTATTCCATGCCAATTTAGTGAATATAGTTCTTAATTTCTCGATTCTACTATGGATTTCACTCGATTAATCCCAATCTTTGTTGAGGTTGCAGTGCAGGTATGTGAAAATCTGAACTCTTGCTAATATCTCTTTGCTTAAAAACAGTTTATGGTTAATGGTCTCATTTTTGCTGGTGATCATCATCTTGGTTTTGCATGACGCATACCACACCATCTAGTCCAGGGCGCATCTGTTTTGAGATGGACGTTGAGAGGTGACTCAAATGTTTTTGCAGAAATTGCTTGAAAATAACTCAGATAATATTTGAGTTATCCTCCCACTCAAAATGGTCCGGAACATTGTTTAAATAATCAAAATGTCAAAATATGAAGGAAAAATTCGATTTTTTTATTGGTTTTTGATTATAACTTTAAAACTATTCATTTCTGAGAAAAGTTGTACTCACATAAAAGTTGCGTAATTAAATTTCTTACAATATAGAATTGGTTAAAAATTTAAAAAATAGTCACCCTTGTTGCAAAATAGCAATAATTGCGAAAAAAAACATACAAAAACAAGTATTCGCATTTTACGTTTTTCAACCATTTATGCTACACTTAGGACCTTCATATTTTACCCAGAAAAACTTTATGATATAGTATAACAACACTGTAAATTTTATTAAGATCGGTTTAATAGATTTTGCAAAATAAATTTTGCAATCCAGCTTTCGCAAAAAAATTCATTTTTTTTTAAATGTTGCAGGACTGAAAATAAAGCAGATAGCAAGTTGAATTTTTTTTTTGCTTATAGAAGTGTACTGTACATTTCATTTGCAATTTGCAAAATTAAAATCGATTAATTACCACGGCCTCAGGAAATTTTTTAAATAAACATTAATTTTTGGTGCTACGCGCAGGACAGCGGTGTTCGATTCACACAAGTTGATTTCCATCAAAATTTGTTCCAATCTTTATCTAATATATTATTTTCTTACTCTATATTTTGTTGTATTTTAATATTTTAATTCCACAAAAATCAAACTTATTTTATTATTGTTTGTGAAATATTGTTTAAACAATTGCATATGTTTAAAAATAATAAACTTTTATTCTGTAAGTTAAAATATATGCACAAAAGAAAGTTTTTGCTAATAAAAGTGTTATTTCAAAGGATAGAGTATGTGTTTTTATTTTGCAATAAACAAATTTATTTATTTATATCGAAATGTAATAAAAATTAAAATGTATCAATCATTATCAAAGGTCATTGGAATGCCCAATCAGAGCAAACTATCCGCTGTCCTGCGCGTAGCACCAATACATAATTAATGTTTATTTAAAAAAATTCCTGACGCCGTGGTAGCTAATCGATTTTAATTTTGCAAAATTGCAAATGAAAGGTACAGTACACTTCTATACGCAAAAAAATTTCAACTTGCTATCTGCTTTATTTTCAGTCCTGTAATATTTTGAAAAAATGAATTTTTTTGCGAAAGCTGGATTGCAAAATCTATTGAACCGATCTTAATGAAAATTACAGTATTGTTTTACTGTATCATAAACTTTTTCTGGGTGAAATATGAAGGTCCTAAGTGTAGCATAAATGGTTGAAAAACGTAAAATGCGAATACTTGTTTTTGTATGGTTTTTTCGCAATTATTGCTATTTTGCAACAAGGGTGACTATTTTTTAAATTCTTAACCAATTCTATATTGTAGGAAATTTAATTACGCATATTTTATGTCAGTACAACTTTTCTCGTAAATGGATACTTTTAAAGTTATAATCAAAAAAACGAAGAAAAAAATCGAATTTTTCCTTCATTTTTTGACATTTTGATTATTTAAACAATGTTCCGGACCTTTTTGAGAGGGAGGGTAACTCAAATATTATTATTTGACTTATTTTCAAGCAATTTCTGTAAAAAAAATTGAGTCACCTCTCAACGTCCAAATGTACTAATATTTTTACAGATGCGCTCTGGTCTAATCTGCTAACAGCGTCTATTCTATCAATTAACCCCTCTGGACTGTCAAGCAAGTAAAATAGTGTCGTTAGCATAGCTGAAGTTATTTATGGAAATCCTCTCAATTGATATTTCATCTTCAATGCCCTCCAAAGCTTCTCTAAAGAGATGCTCAGAGTTAATGTTGACTAACATCAGCCATTAGACATATCCCTTACGAACTCCACGTAATTTGCTAAATTGATCAAAGTACTTGTTTTCTACTTTGTGTTTACCTTTTTGTTGTTCATAATTGGATGTGATTCTAAGATCATGGCGTTTGTATTTCCGTTATTTTTAAGATATACGAGTTTATGAATTTTTCGTGGTTTACTCTGTCAGTTGACTTTTCCAATTTCAAGAAGCCAGTGAAAACGTTACTGTTCACATGTTCTTTGAATCAGTACCATATTCAATACGTACCCATCGAAAGTTTTTGTCTTTAAAATATTGGTCAGTTCGATTTAGACATATTTGTAATCTTCCAAATGCTGCCCATGCTAAGGAACATCTGTTTACATTAGCATTTAGGTTAAGCTTTGGTGATTCGATTCTTTCCTAAGTACTTATACAGGGTGTTCATTAAGAATTGTCCATATAGTAACTGGAGAAACCTTAGCATAAAATACGAATATTTAACCTAAAACACTTAAATAAAATGTGGCTCCTTACCGAGATACAGAGTGTTTTTATTACAAATATTCTAAAATGATTTTAGCCCATTGATTTAACACCTTCCAATATTTTTTTTTCAAACTTGATAAACAGTTTACACATGTTAGGATACTTTAACTAATGTTAAAAGATAGTTTTTCGCTGTTACCAGAGGCGTGCTGTAATGATATATACTTACTTTTCCCCCTCACAATTTATGCCACTGTCATAATAATCATTTCAGCATGTTTTTTTATTCTTTGTTACTTTCTACGCAAATATTATCTCTTTGTCTCAATGCTATAGAGTAGGGTGGATCGAAAAACGGGTTTTTTCTGTTATACAATTCTAATAGCACGGAAAACTTGCGCATAGACGTCATTATAAAGGGAAAAATAATAAAAATTTTTTTTTTCAAATTTGAAATCGCGCAGAAAGCCTAAAGTTACAAAAAAAAGACAAAATACCGGTAATTTTCAAAAACACGTAAAATTACAAAAAAAAAGTCTGTTTTCGTTCTAATAGTGAAAAAAGTGTTGTCAAGAGTGTCGTTAATGCATACAAAAAATAATTAGACCTGTTCCCGTTTATCTGAATTCGCGCAAAAAGCCTAAAGTTGCAGGTTGTTTCGTAAAATAACGATATTGCATTATTTTTGACGATTTTTAGACATATTCCAAAACCATACCATTTGTATTTTTAATTTGTAATAGTATGAAAACCATTCAAAATTGTTTTCCTAATCCATAAAAAATACTTTCAGACCTGATATTCCTTAACTGTATTCGCGCAAAAGAATAATGCTTATTCCCCTTCGCCGGCACCGAGTGGACTCGCCCACCCGTAGTTGAACTCGCACACGTTACTACTTGATCAGTGAGCCACGTGGTAAATACACTGGTCATGTCACACCAAAGAAAGGGACCGCCAATGAAATTGCATACAGTATTTACGAACACTTAGAAAGGAAGGAATTTGGTATAAGTGCAGTAGAGGCCATCGGATGTGATGGAACAGTCACAAACACTGGATGGAAAAGCGGTGTTGTACATAACATTGAAGTTAAGTGTCGTCGTCCTTTACAATGGTTTATCTGCTTGCTACATTTCAACGAGTTACCTTATAGGCATTTGTTTGATCACTTGGATGGAACGACAATAGGACCAGTTTCATTCAGCGGTCCAATTGGAAAACAACTCCATGGCTGTGAGAAACTCCCTGTTGTAGATTTTGGGCCGATCCAATCAGAAGAAGTCATTGATATCACTAAAACCGATCTGAGTAAAGATCAGCAGTAACTCCTAGATATTGTCAGAGCGGTCAACACAGGAATCTGTAATCCAGAATTGGCTGCTAAGAATCCTGGACGCATCAGTCACTCTGGTTGGCTAACCTGTGCTAACCGGGTTTTAAGATTGTTTGTCTCCCAAACTACTCCAACAATTGAGTTACAGACTCTTGCAAATTACATAGTGAAGACATATGCACCTGTTTGGTGTGATATGAAGAAAAACTACACTGTGAAAGATGGACCGAGGCATATTTTGAAGGTATTAAAACAACCAGACATCTACCGGACAATATCAAGAAAATCCTTGATCCAGTAGTTCAAAGGAACGCATTCTTCTGCCACCCTGAAAATATGATGTTGGCTATCATAATGGATGAAAGACCACACATTAGGGAACTTGGCTACAGGAGGATCCTAAAATCCAGTAATGAGCCATCAGCTGAAGGATGCGTTAGGGACTTTAAAATACCTTCAATAAATTTTAGTGCAAACGACTATACCGAACTTATTGATTGGTCAATCTGTAAGTTAACACCACCGCCACAACTGTCCAAGATACCAGCTGCACATATTACTTCTTTATTGAAAGACAAAATTTTACCAGAGCTTAAATACCTCAAATTCCCATGCCACACCCACACCCAGTCAGTTGAGAGGTGTGTAAAACTGGTTACAGAGGCAGCAGAAAAATTGTGCGGGCTTGAAAATCGAGATGGCTATATTCGGGCTATACTTTAAAATCAAGGCAACTGATGCCCACATTTAATTCAAAGTCAGAATTTAAAGGGGCTTCTATGTAAATAACCTTTTGCCTACAACAAATACATACATAGTACAGAGTAAATAATTACTGTAAGTATTGTAAATAACATTCACCCTGGTTGGTTGGTTGAAGTAGGGTGGGGGTGGGCCTCGCCTTGCAGCCACGTCCTCGTCGTGAGTCCTGGGTCATTTCAGCACAGATTAAATGTTGAAATGAGCTGAGAGCTGCAATATGATGTGTTGGCTAATAAATGTGTTTGTAAATCACTTGTTATAGTCTTATTACAAACCTTAATGTGTTAAAAAACACTCATCAGATATGGAAAACCGCGTTTTTACGGGACTGTACAACTTACGTATACTACACTTTAGACCTATTGCGCGAATACAGTTAAGGAATAATAGGTCCGAAAGTATTTTTTATGGATTAGGAAAACTATTTTGAATAGTTTTTACACTATTACAAATTAAAAATACAATTTGTATGGTTTTGGCACATGTTTAAAAATCGTCGAAAATAATGAAATATCGTTATTTTACGAAACAACCTGCAATTTTATGCTTTTTGCGCGAATTCAGTTAAACGGGAATGGGTCTAATTATCTTTTGTATGCATTAAGGACACTCTTGACAACACTTTTTTCACTATTAGAACGAAAACAGACTTTTTTTTGTAATTTTACGGGTTTTTGAAAATTACCGGTATTTTGTCTTTTTTTGTAACTTTATGCCTTCTGCGCGATTTCAAATTTGAAAAAAAAAATTTTATTATTTTTCCATTTTTAATGACGTCTATGCGCAAGTTTTCCGTGCTATTAGAATTGTATAACAGAAAAAACCCGTTTTTCGATCCACCCTACTATAGAGTAAGTAGATTTCAAGTTATTTGCGTTTAAAGGTAATGGATTCAATAAAAATATGTATTTTAAACACATAATCTTATTGAATGTTGTTTAAAATATATATTTTAAATAATATAATTTGTATCATTATACATATTTTATAATTATAAAATTTGTATAATTATATATATTTTAAATAATATAATTATTTGTATAATCTTTTAGAATCCATTATCTTTAAACGCAAATAACTTGAAAACCACTTACTCTATCGCATTGAGACAAAATGATGATATTTACGTATAAAGTAACAAATAATCAAAAAAAGTTGCTGAAATGATTATTACGACAGAGGCGTAGATTGTGACGGGGAAAAAGTAAGTACATATATATACCTATAGCACGCCTCTGGTAACAGCGGAAAACTATCTTTAATACTAGTTAAAATATCCATATAAACATATGTAAACTGTTTGTCAAGTTTGAACAAAAAATGTTGGAAGGTGTTAAAGCAATGGGCTAAAATCATTTTAGAATATTTGTAATAAAACACTCTGTATCTCGGTAAGGAGCCACATTTTATTTAAATGTTTTAGGTTAAATCTTCGTATTTTGTGCTAAGGTTTCTCCAGTTACTATATGGACAATTCTTAATGAAACACCCCGTATATAAAACTTAACCTTTTCTATATTATTATTGTCCAGAGTTATATCCTATCCTCAGTTATATCTAGAGATTCGTTTCTTAAATATGTAGTTTTTGCTATATTTATTTTTAATCATGTTTCTTTTGATTTTGTATTAAGGTCTAACAGCATTTCCTGTAATTTTTCTCCGTCTTCTACTATTAACGCATTATCATCGGCAAATCTTCGATGGTTTAAATTCTCGTCGTCTATGGTCACTGATTTTTGTGTATCGGTCATCAACTCTACATATTGTTGCTTAAGGCATTAAGGATTGCCCAAATTTCTATGGACCCTTCTCGTAATCTACAATAGCTATCCAGGACCTCGATTTTTGACCCTTCACTTCGTTATCGAACGTATTCGCTTCGTATCTGTTTCGAGTACAGATAGCGAATGATCGATAACGAAGCGAAGGGTCAAAAATCGAGGTCCCAGGGTGTTATTATATTCGTATTCGTTTGATTTTTCGATTAATGTACTTATTACTTGTATATTATCTCTGGTGCTATAACTATTTCTAAATCCTTCCTGTTGCCGAGGCTGATAACTATTTATTTTCTTTAGTAGTCGCCATGTAATTATATTCACAAATATCGTATACAACCTTGTATAGGGTGTTGAATAGTAGATAACAAAAAATCAAAATGAAAAATTATTATTTATTTTTATCTAATACAAAATTGTACATAAATTCTATTTACAGCTATACTTACAAAATAATTTACATATACATTGAATATAAAAATAGGTTTTTATCAGATTTCCAATTATGTACCAATAATAAATAAATGATAAAGTATTCTTATATACAACTTATACAAGAACTTCAATTGATATCTTTGGGTAGACTGTTACAAGATGCAGCAAGAGAAAACTTTCTACCCATTAAATGGATCTTATTTTCAAAATTTTAGACATTTACAGGTTATTTTGTTATTTAATCATAGATAAGTAGAAAATCTCATTAAAAATGATTTTTTTAAAGATGATTTTTTACCATCCTAAAAAATCGTACCAGTGTATACAAAATTTTATGATACCACATTCATATACATGAACATAAACTTAAGTAGTAGAATTGAAACTAATTATGGTATTTCCAAAATTAGATGAGAAATTCATGGATCGACTAAATTACAAAGAATGCAGTTACTATAGCATCGTGAGGACCTATTGGTTTGTGAAGATTAGGTTTTAAAACCAAAAAAAATTAAGTTAAGTTTTCCATTTTAATGGGGATTTTCCATTTCTTAATTCAATATTGCCTTTCCAAAAATCGTTTTTCATCCTTCTATGCGTATTTAAAAAAAATGTCTCTAATAAAAGTTTTTTATTTTTACGTAAGAAATCCAAATCTGCAATAAAAAATGGGGGTTCCTATTTAAAATTTTAAAGTATCACCCCACCTCCGTGAGGGGTGGGGGAGCGTGTTTGGTGGAATTCAATAGATTTTTGAAAAATATTGAACACGTATTTTTCAGTTTTTGGATCTTATGTTGATTTGGTGAAATATCCGTGTTTTTTTTTGTGAAACTCTGTGACTCCCCCATTTCCTTGCGCCCCGCTCAAATCGTCAGATTTTTTAAATATACACTGTTCTTCATGCACTTACTTACCTTGTCTTAATCTGATTTCGAGTTTTTCTAAGGATAGATTTTTTTACGGACTATCCCCAACACACGCCCCTGTATTAAGAGTCCACATATGGTAGGGGTACATTTTTTACAGGGTACAAGGTTTCTCCCCATGTGAGTTTCTGACGTGCTCGAGTAACGCGCCAGATCCCCTTGGGCTCCCCTACCATAATATAATTTAAAACAATTAAACAATATACATAATAAGAAAAAAAAATTTGGGAAATTGATTACGAAGCCTAATTAATTCAAGACAAAGAAGAAAATATATTTCGTGTCACCTACAAGAACTAGAAAAGTTGGGTAATACTGTTATATGGTCTAAACTGGACACTGTTCGAAAAGGCTCGACACCTTAGAAGAATACACAAATACATTTTTTATGAAAGAGACTTTTTATCTATCAGAAGCTGAAAGGTGTTTTTGCAAGTTGAACTAATTAAGTTAAATACAGATTTTAAGGGAATTTATTTCATAAAATTCGTATTATAAAATAAAACAGGACTTGATCGCTATAAGAAAAAATTAGATCAAATACTATAGCAAAGTACCTACAGAAAAAGAGATACCACCTATGACTAATGAATGAGAAGAATGGCATCCTTAATAAAAAGAGTACATGAACCTTTTGGCAGTACTTTTTTAGTTTTTAAACAGATCTTAGTTATAACAATAAGAAACGTGCGATGGTTCCCAAAGTACCTCGAGATGAAGACATATGGAAGGAAAACAACAGCAGGTTCTGCAACATTCTATAAAATATATTCAGAATATTTTTAAGTCTTCTTTAACGCCCTCAGCGCCAGTGTATCCTTTTAGATACACACTGTCCTCAACGCTGTGTACCGAAAAAGATGCACATGGCTCGTTGTGTCTCCTAAAAGGACACACTTACGTAAGTTTTTATATGTAGAGAATAATGTTATGGCCTGAACCAATTTCCTGGTATAACTGGGTTTGGCCTTAGGCACGTAGACATGAAAAGATTGGTTGTATGTAACTAGAAATTCATATAAACATACAAAAATAGAAAAATACGAAAATAAACTGCAAATAAATAAAAAGATTGCTTGAGTCACCCTAAAATAACATAAAAAAACTATTCGTCCAAAGAAACATTTTGGCCCAGAATGAAAATGTTGTGAACCAACCGTGGCGCTGAAGGTGTTAAGTATTATTGTAAATAATAAAGAGTGTAACAGGATAGGTACTGTCAAGTTAAATATTGTCAAAGAAGACAGTTTCAGAAATAAATATGCCACAAGAAAACAGTTTCAAAACTACTGTCCATTTTACAAGAAAATTTGAAAAATCTAAAAAATCAAAGCAATAAGATTTGAAACTGAAAAATAGATCCTATTTTTGTACTTAATGTCTACTAAAAAGTAGACAACATGATCAATCCATATATCGATGGTATAGTGCACAGAAGTGGTAAGTGCAAAAACTAACATTTTACAGTACAGCCATTTGAAAGTTATAGGTATGTACTTACCACACGTGGAGTTTCTTATATTGTACATAACCCATTTGACAGGTATATACTACAAGCTTCTAAATGAAATTAAATAACAAATATCAAGGAAAAATTGTGTAATTCGCAAAAAGAATGAATACAAATATTTATTCATCATCAGAAGTATCATAATATTAGAACAGTGAAGAGAAACCATTTGTGGTAAGGGCACATACAACATTTGGCTTATTTAATTTTTCTTATATTTAGCAGTTACCACATTATGTCAACTTGTATTTCTTACACGTTTCATTATTTGCTTACCACATTTGTGCACAATAAACTTTGAGTCAAAATAATGTACTATGTGTACTTAACTAATTTTTTAAAAAAGTTGTACTTACCACTTCTGTGCACTATACCATCGATATACTCTGTCTAATTTACTTACCGCTGCACCTCATCCGCGTCATAGCCCGTGACGTCACATGATACCAACACGAAATATTTAGGCGGTAGGTGTGTTCTTTTTTAGAATCATTTTGCCGAGTACACTGGCATTACAGCCACTAGATTTCTATTAATGTTAACTTAAAGAAATACACAATAATATTTTTCATTTAATTTGTATAAATGGATTATAAAGCGTTTTTATGAAGCACATTTGTTCGGAACACACTGTAACTGTAATCGAACGAAGGTGATATTTTGGCATAAATTGGTAACATGTATTTGACAGTTGCGGTGATGACACTTCATATTTGTTTTTATTCTTTACTATAAGTATTTGTTTCTTTATATTTACTGTTTTTATTATGTACTTTAACGGAAGAATATAACTTAATTTTTGTTTTGCTGTATAATCAATCCACTTCCGCAAAAATTATGTGATGTATTTGATTTAAAATAAATTCAAGAATTTTTTGTAATTGGGCAACAATGTCAACTTAGATCTCTAACGTAAATAATGACGTGCAACGGCAAGTAAATTAGACGGACTGTATATAAACTATGAAATAATATGAATACCTGTACACATAGCAACATACAAGTTTGTTGGAAATATGTATAGACAAAATTAGCAAGATTATTAAAAAAACGTTAAGTCGCTCATGGGCGCTCATATAAAATATTTTAGGGAGGGCAGACGTGAAGATTTTGCACATGACAATTTATATACTTTGAATGACAATATATAGTTTAAAGCAACCGAAAAAGGCGCCCATACCCATGGGTACGTTCCCCCTGCCCATGGGTATGGGCGCCTATGAACTCACTCATCTGCTGAACTTTTCTATGACCTATTGCGTTTGGATAAAAGGTCATATGAGTTGGCTTAACTTAACGACAGTTAAATCTCTAATTTCTTTTGTGATGTTCCATCATAGTGTTTGTAATATTATGCACTATTTTTATGTAGTGTTTTTTTAGTTGTCAATATATTATAGTTTAAATTCTCAAAAGAATCTACAATTATATATTTGCTATTTTTGGCGGTTTTTTGTAACAGTAATTTAAAATATTTAATTGGAATAGTTTTTCCTACCCTAGAATTAAAAAAAAAACAGTATAATGCGGTGTATCTAAAGGACGCGGAAAGCTAGATTATAGCGCCTAACTGACTTTTCTGTACTTGCGTTTCTTTAAAGTGACTGTTTAAAAAACGTTCTGATTTATAATAAAGCAAAAAAATAAGCTTTGAATGTCTTTCTACAGATCCGGTAGTTTATGTAATTCAGGAAACAAAAGTAATGAAAGAACCACGAAAATCTAAAATGTTAAACTATTTTAAATTATATACTAATACTGCAATTTTCAGTGTCCTTCGATATCATGTACTCTACAACTATTAAAAAATCATGATGTCTGGTTTTTTTTATTGGCATTGTTTTAATTCTCAGCGTTTTGTTCTTAGTCCTCGAAAGGATATACGCCAAACAAAAGCATTTTTAGTTATCACCAAAATCCTGTATGTAGTGCGACCTTAAAAGTCAATTCACATACACCCGTGGCGTGACCGTAACGGGACAGTACCCTATCAGTGCTTCACCGTCCCGTGATTTCGGCTGTTTCATGTCGTGTTCACACAGCACAGTGTGGTGTATTAAAGAACACTAGAATGGTGGTGTTTTCCGCAGGCAAACTGTTGATGATTTGTAATCTTAGATGAAGAACACCAGGAAAAGGAAACATACACTACAAATAAAGGCTTATAGGTCCATCAAGTTTGGAAAAAGAGAGAAACGAAATGGGAATTCTTTACTGTATATAAAGAGTTGATGAACGATGGAGACAAGTTTTTTGAATATTTCAGAATTCTTTCATGTTGTTGTTGAGTAAACTAGAAGTATATCTAACTAAAAAAACACACATACCTATCATACTTATATTTCGGATTTGACAAATCAAAAAGAATGTAATTTTTGCGCACCAATTCAATCAACATGCAACAACAAAAAGATGCGGCAGTGAAAATAAATAATTACACTTTTATAATAAATAACTTTTTATAATACCACGTTTTTATTACTGATTGAACACAATAAAACAAGAGTATTATAAAGACAATTATTTTTTAAATCAAAATGTCAATTTGAATGTTAGGTATTGAGATAAATACTTGGCATATAAGTTCTAGTGCAACAGTATTAAAATAACTATGATTTTTTGGAATAATAAAATTCAATGCATCCATGTAAAAGCTGTTGAATATTGCATTGTCATCGAGTTCTAAGGTATTCTGAAAATTTCAAATCTCTAGCTAGTCGGGAAATATGTTTAAAATCGATTACCTACAAGATTTTTCTCGGACAAAGAACAAGTGAAGAAACGTTTTAAAATATAAGTAGGCGAGAAATCTTTATACGCGTTTACGTCGCCGGTGGCATCACGTCTCGTTCACGGTACGGTCACGGTTGTATGGGAATCAACCTTTAAGGTTCAGAAAATACATTATCTATAAATATAAGTATTATTATCTACATGAAATTGAAATAAAAGCATTTAGATAGAGAAAACCGTAGAGATAACATAATAGCAAAACAATAAAATAGGGCTTTTCATCGATTGTCATTTGTTTCGAGCTTCTGTCATGTGTCGTCTAATATTAATATATCTACGTCATACGTTACTGGTATTACCAATTATACAAACCAAAGACGTATGACGTAGATATCTTAATAATATACGACACATGACAGAAGCTCGAAACAAATGATTGTTGATGAAAAGCCCTATTACCTCTGCTTGTCATAAATTCAAATAAGAATATAAATAAATAGTCACAAATAAGTAATACCAACGTTATAAAGAGTCATAAATAAATAATACTAACGTTAAATAAATTCAACAAATTTCGAATGTAAATTTAGTTATTTGGAAGCGCGATATTTAAAATATGACGGAAAACTGTCATCTTACAAGAGTAAACAACTGATTTGAGGATTTTCTTCTAATAGTGTGATTGTGGTACATATGTATATATCTTTTAAATAGTTTTTGTCAATGTGCTTAATTTACATTGATGAATTTTGACTTATTGTTCTTTATGTGATTATTTCAGTATTATCACATATACCTAATACATTCTTTAATATTCCAATCTTTTCCTATGATGGCCAATACATCTTACTGTTTTATATTTAATCCATAACTTAATAATGTGCATTCTATTACACAAGTTTTTTACAAAATAAAAATTTCTAGATTATTTAGACGATAAAGATAAAAATTCTATGTACATTCTAGTACATATATTGTATGGTTCGTATAGCATAAATGCCTTTGCACGTCATAGCAAGTGATGTCACATGATACAAACACAAAATATTTAAGTCGTAGGTCTGTTCCTTTTTAGACTTGTTTCGCCAAGTACACTGTAATTACAGCCACTAAACATATTTTATTATATACGCCTAGAAATAATATTTGTAGATTTCTATTACTATAAATTTAAGAAAGTACACAATAACTTGTTTCATTTAATTTGTATCAATAAGTAGATTAAAAAGCGTTTTTATGAAGCACACTTGTCCGGATTTCGAAAGGTGATATTTTGGCTAAAATTGGTAATACTTATTTGACAGTTGTTGCAATGTTGACATTTCAGATTTGTTTTTATTATTTACTTTAATGCAAGATAATTACTTCATTCTTGTTTTCTATTTATAATGTTTTTTATTTATTTCCATTGACTATTAATTTGGTTTGTTGTATAATTCACCTCTGCAATAATTATGTGATATATTTGATTTAAAATAAATTCAGGATTTTTTTGCAATTTGGCAACAATGTCAACGTATATCTCAGACGTTGATAATGACGTGCAACGGTATTTATACTGTACCAACCATATATATTACTTAACGATATAAACAGTGCCGGTTGGTAAGGAATGGCCACGGGGCGCCGCACTGCGCAGAAAAATGATGCACAAACAATTATATTTCATACTTTCATATTTTATATTCACGCTTTCCTATTGAAATTTCCTTTCTGTTGAAACTATATTCCATTAAAATATATTGACCTAACCGAACTAAATTTTACAATGATTACATTTGTTGTATGATTTGTAGTATTGGTAATTAATTAATTCCATATTTGGTATATAATTTTCAAACTTTCTCCTCTGTTAGCAAGTTCTTCATTTGCGGAATGGCATTTTATCGATTTTTGATGTCCATGACCGTTTTTTACTGAATAGTCAACGATTTTTTGACATAAACATTAATGAAAGGAAGGAGTACAAAGTATTGACAATCTATAGGTGATTAATCAAGAGCAGGCTTCCCAAATAAGCTATCGAAATCAGTATTATTCTCTACCATAGCTGAATATGGAATGAAAAGTATATCAACCTGCTAATAGGCTATCGGCTATAATATTTTCATTCATAATACGATGTTGTCTTAAAGACGTCTTTAACTATAGAAATACATAGTCTGATCTGATGATTAGTACTGTATATACTAATTATTTCGATAAATTGTGACTTAACCGGTTCGTTTCTTGTGGTCGCATAACGGAACCACGTCCAATATAATATTCATTTAATAAATAAGAAACGTGAATTTCAGAAGACGATTAAGCAAATTACAAGATTGATTAGGTATGCCGTCTCTTCACGTTTAAAAAAATACTGAACTATACACGTTTTTTAAAAACTCTGACGTCAGGTGCTCGTCGTAGTTTCTGTGTTTGCTACTGATGGCGCCTTGTTTCGTTTGCGGCACCATACCACGATGTATTCCGTGACCCAAGCTAAACATCCTATTATGATGAGGAGTGTTTGAGAATGAATGCAAATTGGAAAACTGTTTGTAGCATCTCTAATATAACCTGAAAATTAAAAATTAATATTTTGAAATTTGAAATTATCAAAAAATGTTTTTGGGAAGGAAATTATATTTGTTTATTTGCGTTTAACAATATTGTTGTGAACTGATAAATGAAAGGAAGAAAGTCTTAAGACCAACCACATATAGTTCAACGATCTGCAGGATGATTTTAAAAGGATTAGTGTAAAGATATATAGGAGAAAAGCACAAGGAATGGAAGTAAATAGTCAAAGGTGCAATGACCCACTTAAGTTATAGCACAAATGTTCCTATCATCCTTATCCAAAATTAAAACTATCATTCTCTTCAAATTTTGGCCCACCTCTACATCTGCTTCCCACCGACTACAATATAAGGATTCGTCGGGGTGTGTTCTGTATTCCATTTTCACAGATTCCAAAAATATTAATCTCAGGATCTTATGCTCAAAGACGAGTAAAATATTTTCATGCTCCTTGAAGGTCAGCGTTTCGTATCCGTATGTGAGTAGGTACGGAAAAAATGAAGATTTTGTATGTTATTTTTGGGTTCGTAAAGTTTTCTGGGTTATGTTTCTGTTTCGTAGTTCCGAACTTAACCTAAAATAGCACTTCGTAGTTAAATTTATTCTGTTTGATTTCTTATGTGATCCAGTTCTTATTGGTCAAAAATAAGCCTAAATTCATGAATTGGTCTAGGTACTACTTCAAAGCTAGAATAATTATCAACGGTTAGTATTCCATCATTAAGTGTATATTATTTGTTTTGGATAGAAATACAGGATTTTTTGAAAATACTCAAAATCGGTTTGGATTTTATTGATTAGAAGACAAAAGTAGTCGAATGGTAGGTTAGTGTAGTAAAACTATTCTCAATATGTTTTTATATTTACCTAAAAGAGGCCCTAACGTAACAATACATAGCCCTTTACCGACCATGTGAAGCCCAAAAGCTGCCGGAAGTTTTTCTAAATTTGCAAACTCGGACGTATATTCTGCAATAGTGATAGTGAAGTTGATCAATGTTGCTCCTCTGGCAAATCCACAAATTAGTAGCCATATGACGATACTCGTCCATTCGGTCTGTTGGGCCAATGCTGAAAACAAAGAAATCTCAAATTAATGGCAGGAAGAAAAATAGTGGGCACTTATGCGAAAATTAAAAGAAACTAAAAAGTCACGGGTGCGTACAAAACTTTTATTGCCGATTGTTTTCCTTATAATTTGTAACTATTAAATGGAGAAGTAATGGTGAATATTTAGGTGTCAGGTATTACAAATGTTAACTTGAAGCTGACTTGTCAACTTATAATGTTATTCCTCTGAGTTATAAACCTTCTGCAGATGTCCAAGTAGTACTGAGCATAACTAAGTAGCTATAAAATGTTTGGAAGGTATTATTATATTTGGTGGATTATAATCGTGATACTATAAATAACGTGTTATTTATAGTATCATGGATTATAATATTGTATTTATATCTCAAACAAGAAACATGATTTATCTACATTATTTTACAATTGCCACTTATACTGTGTAGGTTCTTATACGTAATAATTATTAATCGCTGCTTTGATAATACCACAGTATAAAGAGGGACAGTAGAACCACTCTCCGAAAAATTGGAAGTAAAATCTGTAGTCGCTCATGGCGACCGCGCAATGTTGTCAGTCGCTTTTGCCCCACTCTCGCATTGCTATTCGCATAGAAACGTACGGCTTTTAACAGGGAAAACCCGCATCCACCACTGGTGAATTACCAATTGCGTACTGCCGGTATTACTTCCTGAGATCAAAGCGCCGAGAGAAGAGTGATTTTACTGTGGAACCTCTATATACTGTGATAATACCAACGAAGAGTCTTATGCTTGTTTTGTTGACTATAAAAAAATTCTCTTTTCAACACTGCCCGAACAACTTGGGAGTAGGTATAGCACAATAGTCTGCTATTCCTTGGGCCTACGGTACACAAAGAAGATAACAAAGCCAGTGTCGTATTTCAACGGGTTATTATTACCGTCGGTTTTGCTCAAGGAGCTCATTTTATTCAGAGTGAACCGACCCGAGGTCAGAAGAAAGATCATAAGACCGAAAGGGAAGACACCCAAACCCAAAACAAAATTTATAAAATAGTTATTAAGCAAACGTGTATTTTTTCGTCTCTGATATTTAATATATTTAAAGGTTTAATGCGAACAATACTATAAACAAGCTAATAAATGACACACCTAACTGGCAAGTAACAAGTAAGATAAGTGTTTGACAAAGTGGAATGGACTATTGACAGATGGAGAAAAAATGAAACATGATTATGACTGAGATAGGAAAGACATGTTAATATCTAGAGCTTTTGCACTAGGAGGAATAGTTCAAAACTCCAGTCTAACAAAGTTATACTGTTTGTCTTACTACTTGTCATATGTCACAATCGGCAACAAAATTTATGTCAACCGGTGAATTTGATCCTTAAGCAAAAACTATATAAAAATATCCTGGAACTCTTTTCTAAAAAAAAAAGAAACATAATAAAAATAAATGTATGCTTCAAGTGATTCTGAAAGCTTACGTTTTTTTGAGGAGTTACCTATTCAGTGGCTCCACCAGCTGCCAACAAAAAGTCATAAAACATATTAGAAGATATGCTGAACAAAATAGGTTTTATTTATGAGAAAATTATAAAATAAAATAAAACAAAATAAAAGTCTAAAAAAAATTTGTCGTGTACACTCATGTCAACAACTTTTTAATCAATTATCAAGGTAAGGGATTACAATTATTTCCATCTGTAAATATTTTTCTATAACATGGAATATCTTCTCCATCAATTACATTTTTCGGCTGTTCGAATTGTGTGTTTTCGGAGACCCCTTTGAAGGGTAAGATATTTTTGATACATATCTTTATATTTTTGGCTTGTGTTTTCTTCGCCTATTTTTATTTTGTTTTTTTTTTTTATGTTTTCTCGTCTAATTAGGGTTCAAGTATACTCCAATCGCGATCCAGAGTTAATTCCTAAATCAGTCCTAAACCAATCCAGAGTTAATTTCAACTCGAAACTCAAGTTAACTCCTAACGTAGTCCTAGTCTATCTCACGTTTTGCCCAGATTGGCAATCACGTTTCCCCTGAGCTAAATATGGAACCCTCTGTGTATTTAAGAGTGGACTACACAGAAGGTCAGCGTCCAGTTGATATGTCTGCATACCAAAGCTTTTGTGAGTACTTTGCCGTAGGTATACGTATTGTAATTTCTGTCATATTAGAGTGTATACTTGATGATATTTTATTATGTATTTCATGTTAATTAATAGTTTTAGTAAAAGTCTCTATTAAACGTGTTTAATCGGAATTGATTAACGGAACAGACATTTTGTTTGCGTATCTATCAATTAATAGCGGATGTAATACTATAGTTGTCAACTGGTTTGTCATTAATTTTAATAATTATGTGTTCTTATTGTGCTATCTTCTAACGAAGGTTGGCGATCACTTCTTTAAACGCTTCCCTATCTTTTGCAACGTGAAATATCTGTTCAGCACTGAGGTTAGTCCAATATGGGATATTCCTCATCCAATATTTCTTCTTTCAGTCCAAGGAATTTTCAGAATACGCCTATATAGTCGCATTTCGAATGTCTTCAATTTTTTTTCGCATTGGGATTTTAGAGTCCAAGCTTCTACTCCATATAGTAGTTGCGACCAAACATAACATTCGACGAACCTAAATCTGATGGCCATACTCAATTTCTTATGTGTAAACATTGACTTGTATTTTATAATCCTTTTCGAGCTATTTTTATTCTGACCTTTATCTCCTCATCTTGATCTAACTGTGAGTTTATAATTGCTCCGAGGCATTTATACTTGTCGATCCTCTCTAACATTTATCCTCCAATGCCAGATGTATGTTATCAACAGGGGGTTTCGGGATCACCATGTAAACTCAACCAAACTTATATGGAATCATCTGATATTTTTTATTATTTTAAGCGAATTAATACTGAATTAAATTTTCTTTCGCTGCATCTCTCAGGAGCCTAACTACAGGTCATAGAACCAAATCAACATATCTGCGAGCTATTAAAGTTGGTTGAATGAAAATTAAAGGATTTTTTTCACCGATCATAATTCCTCCCCAGAACATGACCCTTCCTCTTTTATATTTATAGAACAAATCTGGCACTGGCAGTTTTCGTTTTTGCTTGTCTTCCTTGCTCTCTATGTACACGAATTCGTTAATCATCTGATTTTACCGGAATGGGACGATTCATCGCCGCCGGTTCATCGCTGCGTTTTCAATGCCGCCGATTCATCGCAAGTCCATTTCATCGCCAGTGAGTCAGTTGATTTTGTATTATGGGAGATGACACGACACGACGTTAAATTCAGTTCAAAACTTATGACAATTAAAAAGATAAAAAATATTATTATATTAATCTACTGTTCTATTTCTACTTCCCCTAAATTTGATACTAAATAGTACTAAATTTGTAGTGTTAAATGGCCTTTGTAGAAATATATATGTTCAAATTTATGTAGTGTTAGGTTAGGTCATTTTCTAGAATTCCTAATTAATATTAAAAATAAATAATAAATGTAACTGTCGAAAATTGGTGTGAAATTCGGAAATAAATCAGTTAAGCGATTAACTGATTGGCGATGAATCGGCCGGCGATGATCGACCGGCGATGAATTGGCGGCATCGAAATGGCGGCGATGAAACGTCCTAAATCCGATTTTACACATCCTACTTTACTTTCGTTTGAAAATATCACACTTTTACAATTTCCAATGTTCCAGTTTTAGTGTTGAAGACACCAATTTACATGATCAATATTGTGCTGCCTGGTTAACTCGGCATCCTGTAAGTTCCTCCTGCTATATAGTCCTTGGGCACGGCAACTATTCTTCTTATCGTTTCAACTAAAATATTTACACATATAGCTTCCAAAAGCTGCATTTTTCAAATACATAGTGATTCCATATAAGTTTGGTTGAGTGTATTTGGTTTTTTTAAACCAAAACAAAACTAAACAATTAAAACCTAAGGCAGGCCGCACATCAAAGAAACATGAAACCTAAATTACGTTTCATGGAAATAAACCACTGCTAAACAAATATATGTCCGGCCATTTATGAAACTCTCCGAAAATAAAAATGTGCCATGAGCATTAATCACACTCGTTTCATTGGTAGGCGGACTTTGAGATTTGTTCAGCAGCGTTTTCTTTTCATGAAACATGTTTTTCGTTTCATGTTTCATGTTTTTCGTTTCATGTTTCTTTGGTGTGCGGCTTGGCTAATGGTCCTGTTCCTACTTTATATTTGTGAAACGTTGGTTTTCGTTTTGTAAAAATAACTCGTGTATGTCTTCAGTCCACCTTTTTAATTTGTTTGTAGGTATGTGATTATGTTTACATCTCTATCGAAAACTATACCGATATGATGTCTTCTGGATTATTTCATAATATTCCATTTTTACATAGTGTTAATTCATACTTCTTCGGCATCTCTTATTTTTCTTTATATTGTTTTATTATCTTTATACTTCTCTGTATGTTTTTTATTTCATGCCTTCTAGCCACAAGTCAGATCTTCATCTCTAATGTCATCCTCACTTTGTTTCTCTTGATTTTTTTTCTAGATATGTTTTACTCACTGTTTTTATCTTTTTATTTTTTTATTTAGTTTCTCTTATATTATAATCTTGTAACCTTAATCTCTTATATTGATTATTTGGTCTTATGTGTTACAAAGATCTTCGTTAATTTCTTTACCCTATATCTTCTATATTTTTTTCTAAGGTACATTCCTCATTATTATACAAAGAATATATTCATTATTAAAATACACCAATTATCACTGGTATATTATATTTGAAAAGTGTGGATTTAAAGTTGTCAACATTGTTTTTTAAAGTTATTTTACAATGGCTGACAAATAAAGACTAAATAACTAAAAAATATATTCAACAATTCAATAAAATCTAATATAGACATTAGAAAGAATAAAATTACGGTGGTAGAGCTAGGATATATTAGATTAGATAGTAGAATCAAAAAATAACATCATATGTTGCTAATAAAACTCAAAAAATCTCATTATTATTAAATATCTATAATATTAATAATAATCTCGTTAAAATATATTTCTCTTTGACTTATTTCTCTATTATTCCTTATTTTTGCCAATCATTCTATCCTTGTTTTCTTATGCTGCAAGTAGGTACCTATCTAGTTCCAGCATGCTCCTTAAAATTATCACTCTATATTAGTTGATATTTTTCTCTTTTTTTTTTCCATTTCGTTACGATTTGCGATCTCAAAATTGTATAATATGCAATTGTCTGTGGTTTTATCGTTTGCAAAAATGCGAAATATAATCGAAAACTATGTATACCTATACAATTTTTATGTCTATCTGTTAGCCTTCAGAGAAATAAACTTGGGCATACGCCTCCCCTTTATGTCTTACACTCCATGTAACACACTCCACATCGTAAACGAAAACAATAAAGGAAGTTGCAGATCTGATAAATATTTTAAAGTTCTCTCAATGAAAATGAGCCCAAAGAAATAAGTTAAAAGTGACAGAACACATTAAACTTGTAGGGAGCAATTAAAGAAAACAGAAGAAATGAAAATAGTTCCAAAGTTGACAAATCTACAGTTTTAGCGTTACTTTATTATTTATACCCAATTTAGAATAATATTTACCTGATCGAGCTATGCCAACAGAGAAAATCCCCATCATGAAAAACGTCTTTTTGGACAGGTTGACCCGGTCGCAGATAGGTGGTAAAATCAGTCTTGCCAAAATATCAGTAAATGCTTGGAAGGATAAGAACGTTGCCACGTCCTTTTTATCGTATCCTAAATTTTGAAAAAAGAATGGAAGGACTGTTTTAAAGTTTTGTTCAGCCACAAACGCCAACGAAAGACCAAACACCAGATTCAGGTAAATTGGGCATTTGAGGAGATCCAGATCCATGAATTCTACAACTTTCTGCCACCCAGTTTGTTTTGGTTCTTCCTTCGGTGGTGAGATTGGTCGGATCTTCTGTGATGCTGCTAGTGGTATACCAGGGAAGGTCATGTTTCTCCGTAGCTGTCTGGAGGGCGTGTGCGCAAATTCTGGATTTTCTTTTGTCTGAAAATGTAAGAAAAACAAACAATATACAGGACGTTTTATGACATTTCATAGTATAAATACAAATGTAAACACTGATATGTATGTTTTTGTACACACGACAACTGAATGACTGGGAAAGAAAAGTACTTTTGAAGTGTGTAATTGACCGTGATAGTTGTGACGTCAAATCAATGTTTGCTACTCTGAAAAGGTTTCCAAACAAAGCAAAAATTCACACGTGGTGTTTCTTTTCTTTTTTATAATTGGAATATATTGCTTGTAGGATATTTAATTTTTACAAAATGGTAATATTTTGTGTAGGTACCCGTGATTGTAATCAATGCTCATAATATATTTCCCACCATATTTTCAAATAGGACTGGTTAAGAACCTGAAGAAACGCAGTAATATGTAGTGTGTAAATCCTTGATTTTGTGTAAGAACATTTATAAAATTAAAAGCAATATGATTGATATCACTAACAAGGATTGTGTCTTTAGAAAAAATGTGCAGATGATTGTTAAAACAAAATAAAATTAAAAATGATTACACAAATCACGTATATAGACGTCAAACTTTTGCTTTGTTTTGCAAAATGTAACTAAACCCTGATTTTATTGCTTAAATACACAAATTAATCTCAATTGCAACTATAAACCTCTTCAAATTATTGTGTGAGCCTTTAGATGAAGAAGTATGACCTCATGCAATCTAATTAATGTTTTTTGAAGTACTCAATTTTTCATTAATTATTAATTTATAACAATTTTGTAATTAATTTCTTGACAATTTATTCTTCTTTAACAAGAGAAGTTTTAAAAAATGAATTTAAAGTTTGTACGTTTTCCATCGTTTGATACAAATTCAATCCACGCAATTAACATACTGATAACTCACCAAAATTCTTCCTATTACAAATTTAATCCACTCAATTAACATACTGATAACTCACCAAAGTTCTTCCTATTCTTTAAATTTAAAAATTTATTTCCTATTCTTTAAAAATATTTGAATTTTGTTTTTGGGGATAACTTGTCAATTTAAGGTGATACAGTAGCGATCAACAGGTAGCCAAAACGCGTTCCAAGATTGCGGCCATAATTTTGAATATTTTTTCGAGATATTTGGCACACGTATTCGTGATATAATAAAGAATGGCGGTACAGAGCCCAATTTGAAAAATATATTAATATGTGGAAATTACTCTGTAATTAAATACAATATTAAAAAAACCAGCCTGTACCGCCATTAAGAAAAACAAAAAAATACACTTTCTTCAAATAAACTTTTTTATCGGATGCTTAGATTTTGTGTCATTTTGGAACTACTAATGAAATAAAAAATTTTAGTAGTTCCAAAATGACACAAAATCTAGGCATCGGATAAAAAAGTTTATTTGAAGAAAGTGTATTTTTTGTTCTTCTTAATGGCGGTACAGGCTCGTTTTTTAATATTGTATTTAATTACAGAGTAATTTCCACATATTAATATATTTTTCAAATTGGGCTCTGTACCGCCATTCTTTATTATATTACGAATACGTGTGCCAAATATCTCGAAAAAATATTCAAAATTACAGCCGCAATCTTGGAACGCGTTTTCGCTACCTGTTGATCGCTACTGTTTCCTCTTAATTAAATATTTTGGACCTTCAGTTATTTTTAACATGTATATATTTAGAGTGAGTTAGAATACTTATTTATAATAATCAGGTTCAATGGATTTTTACGTTTTAGTCTGTTGACTGTTATCAAGCAAGTTTATTGTCAGGGCATTTGGAGAGCTTTCTACGGGCTTTATGTATCGAACACTGAACTGTACTATCACTTCACTGATCGTAGGTATTTCTAGATCACAATAAATGTCTTTGTTTGACAGGAAGCATGGGGCATCTTTATAGAGCGTAACACTTTAGATTGTAATCTTTCCATTATGGATAGGTTGCATTTTGCTGCTATACTCCATAGTTCTATGCTATAGGTCCAAACTGGTTTGAGTATTGTATAGCAACAGTTTGTTACATATAGACAACTTCGATGCTCTGCCCAGTATCCAATAATGGTTACTGTTCGAGTCATTTAAATATTGAATTAATTTTTGTCTTGTCTGAGGTGTCATTCACCATGTATTCAGAAATCGTTAATATATTAGGAGTTCAAAGCGCTGAATAGACACATTCTTCTACCCACAGACATATGCGTAAGTTCCACAAGATACTGTAATGCACGTTTTGACATTCCGGGTTACGGTACAAACATTTTAATTATAATTATTCATATTTAGAGATATACTGTTAATTTTTCGCCCTTTAATATTTTTGCAAACTGTTAACTCTTTGATTTAAAGCTGAATTATAGAAAATAGAAGTACAAAGACTTTTATTTAATCTTCCGAACCGGGGGTTTGTTAAGAGCGGGTAGCCCTTTAAGAGAGCCCCCACAATTACTAAATTTTAAGTTAACTGTTGGAGCTTTTTCCATATATGGGTTCTCCATGTCAAAGTTTTGTCCAGGTGCATTCCAAGGTACTTCACGCTTGCTTTTGTGGAATTGCTTTGTTATTACTTCTATATTAGGCGACATTTTGTAAATATGATGCGTTGTGATTTAGATTCATTGACTTTTATGCGCCATTTCTTTGTCCACTTTTCAATGTCCCTGATATGCCTTTGAAGAGATTCGGTAGCTGTTCATCTGTGACGAACATAGTTGTGTCGTCTGCGAATCTTGTAGTCATTACATTTTCATTTGTTGGTATGTCGTGTGCAAATATCAAATATAATATAGGACCCAGAACACTACCTTTAGGGCTCCAGATCGTACAGGGTAGATTTTTGATGTATCTGCTTCTTACTTGGCACGGTAGTATTTTCCTTCTAAATATGATTTCAGTACAGTTAACATTGACTTTGGAATGTTCATATTTATTTTGAAGACCAACCCTTCATGCACGACTTTATCAAAAGCCCGATTGACGTCAAGAAAGAGTACAGAACAATACTTAATCAACGACTCTATGAATTTATACTATTGTTGAGTGCTTCTCTCTGAAACCAAACTGACGATCCGGGAAAAGATTGTTATCAGTTATCTTCATAAGTCTTGTCGCTAATAGCCTCTCAAATAGTTTAGCTAGTACCGGTAAGAGACTAATAGGACGATAAGAGGTATGTTAAACGAATTTATATAACTTACATCAAATTGTAGCTGTACATTCGAATCAGTCAAATCTAGCCTCGAATAACTTGACCAAAAGGACTCTGTCGAAACTTTTCGTCTTCTTTGCGGTCCGGAAAAACTCATCGTTGAGAAGTTACGGGGGAACGTTGATTTTCTGGTAAGGCCCCCTTGTTTTGACGGTTCGTCTAATAATTTCATCGCTACTTCTGAATAATTTTTGCTGATTAATGTTTGTCCTTCTGGTAAGTCGAGATCTTCGTCTTCAGTCTCTTTGATTGTTTCCATTTCCTTAAAAAAAGAATAAAATGATATAGAACTGGTAGTACATACTTCTAACAAAATAATAACAAATTATTCTTACTCTACACAAAATTTCTCACTCTGATATACTACAAGTGTAACTAAGGATAATATAAACTATTTCAGCGTTTTTGACGTAGGTATGGCAATGCCTATGCTTCCATCTTATATCTAATGTGACCATTTGATATTCACTGTAGTTCACAAGAACAAGAACAGGCAGGCTTCGTGAAGGGTAAAGGCACAAGGGAGCAAATTCTTAATATGCGACAACTCATTGAGAGAGCACGAGAATTCAAAATTCCAATGATCATCTGCTTTCTGGATTATCAGAAGGCATTTGACTGTAGACTGGACAGTTTTGTGGAAAGTTCTACATGAGATGGGGGTTCCTGATCATCTGTCAGCTCTGGTGAAAAGCCTATATGAGAACACTGAAACCAGAATAAGAATTGAAAACCATAAGTCCGATCCTTTTAAAATCGGAAGAGGAGTCCGACAAGGATGTATTCTATCTCCAAGTCTTTTTAATTTCTATGGGGAATATATAATGAGAAAAGCACTCGACAAATGGAAAGGCGGTATTTCTATCGCAGGAAAGAAGATCTCAAATCTCAGATATGCAGATGATACAACATTAATAACTGCATCCGAAGAAGAAATGTCCAGCCTGCTGCAGCTAGTGGAAGCCGAAAGCAATAGATGTGGTCTTAAGATCAATAAACAAAAAACAAAAATTATGATAGTAGATTATTCAAATTTACTTCAGACAACAGGAGCCTTAGACCAGTTTGAAGTGGTTAACGAGTTCAATTATCTAGGATCCTACATCAGTAATACAGGATCTTGTAAAACAGAAATTCGTAGGAGAATAGGCATGGCCAAAAACACTATGAGTCGATTATCGAAAATCTGGAAAGATCGCTCCTTGTCGAAGAACACTAAAATAAGATTAGTACGTGCCTTAATTTTTCCCATATTTAATTACGGATCCGAAACATGGACAATGAAATCGGACGACAGAAAAAGGATTGACGCCTTTGAAATGTGGTGCTGGAGAAGAATGCTTCGGATCTCATGGACGGAACACAGAACAAATCACTCAATCCTCCAAGAGCTTAATATTCAGACTCGACTTTCCTCTATTTGCCTCTCCACCGTCTTAAAATTTTTCGGCCATATTGCAAGAAGTGATGACAATCTTGAGAGACTTATAATTTCGGGAAACGTTGAAGGGCGCAGAAGTAGAGGTCGCTCACCTACTCGATGGACGGATCAAGTACAGAAGGCCAGTGGAAAAACATTCTCTGACTCCATGAGGGAAGCTCAGGACAGAAGCCGATGGAAAGAGATAGTTGCTCGTATTATAGGGAATCACGACACTCAGCAATGAGGAAACGACTGAGGAGGAGGAAGAGTAGTCTTCGGATACAAGAGCAAGACTGACATGTATTTGGTAAACTTAGTTGGATACTTATGAACCGCAAAATACCTCAATGCTTGAGGAGCAGAGTGTTAGACCAGTGCATCCTTCATATCCCTTGGACCCTAACCAAGACCAATAGGAATAAACTAACCACAACAAAAAGGGCATAATTTGTTAATGTGGTTTGAAAAAATAAAAAATAATAATATATAAAAAAACACATAATAAAATAACAAAAAAATAATAAATAAAAAAAAGAAAAAAAATAGAAACAAAAATAAAAAAGAATAGAAAAAAAAGAAGTAAAAAAAAAGTGTTTAGCACAAATTAAAATATATATTAAAAAAACAGTAAAATAATTAAAAAAAACAAAATAAAAAAAGCTACACAATGTACCAATGTATCTATAAAAATAATATTGTAGAATGTACTTATGTTTATAAGAAATTTATGACTATGAATCTGCAATTAATCACAAATAAGTCTGGCTAATTGGCTAATTATAGGTATAACCCTACAAATAAAAGAGGAACGACTGGGTAAGATCAAAAACAAAACAAAAATTGCCAAACTTAAATGCAGCTCTCCCTTCAAATAAACTTTTTTATCCCATTCCTAGATTTTGTGTCACATTGTAACTACTAAAATCGACTAGACCATAGTCTAGTGTGGAAATATAAGAGAAATTCGATCGACTAGAGGAAAATAACAATGTCACACTAGTATAAATTCCAAGTCAGCTAGGCAATGAAAGAGCTGATTAACTTGCCAGAAGATCATCAGCTACAAAATATTTCGGTATTTTATATTGTCCAAATGTAGGTATATTCAACGAACATATGCTAATAAGGTGTGTAAAACATGCAGGAATCAGCTGATGGTAACAGGCCTTATTTACTGGACATGCACCAATCAAGGACACCTGTATACAATGGGGCTATTTCATGGAAACTCAAGCTGTAAACTCTGACCCAGAAACAGTCAGATATATACAGACTAGCAAGTGACTTCAAAGACATACGTCACCCATCCTCTAGACCTGTACAAGCTGGCACATTGTTCCATAATTCTGGAATGGGTATGGTTTACAATAAATTACTACAAAAATGTATAGGTACTTTTAACTATATATATCTGGCCAACTCAATTGGATTCTATTAACACTAATAACGGCCAGGAACATATCCGGTACACGTCAATAACGCTGAATTATACTATAACTTGTAAACGTATACTGAAATCAGAATTCTAGATATAATAAACTATTTCTATTTGAAAAATATGTAAAAAATAACACCCTTGTAAACAAATTACCTCTGTAGATGCAAAATAAAACAGTATCTTCTTTAGCAGCGATAAAAACAAGACATTTCATTAAAAATACAATTTTAGTGCTAGAAATGAAAGATAAATTGAAATTTGTGCAATTATTATTGCGACGCCATGCTACCATTTCTTTGCGTCCCCTTTTTATATAAAACTATCCGATCTTTCTAAGCGCTATCTTAAATAGGTTTATTTACATTATTTAGAAAATGTATACCTACCATTAATCACAAATTTTTTTTAATTGAAAAGTCCTTTATAAAAGGTATACAATTTATTAAAATCCATTTAAGGGTTACATCAGTTACAGAACGTTTTCGATATATAAAATATAATCATCAGTGTTTAGAACAGGTTGATCACATGCTGGGCCACCAAAGAAATACCAGGGTATAAACCCTTTAAATGGTATAAAAATTTGTTACTTAAAATAGCTTTAAATAGTTGCTTAGGAACGTTGGATGGCAAGTCAGACGAGTCATGCAGTGCCTAAGGGCCTTATCTTTATAAATATCCATCGTTTGGAATTTTAAGCAATTATGTTATTGTAACCAATTTTTATACAATTTTAAAGCGTTCGTCTCGTACCCTGGTATTTTTTGGTGGCTACGCATGTGATCAACGAGTTCTAAACAATGATGATGATATTTTATATATCTAAAACGTTCTGTGATTGATGTAGCTCTTAAAGGGAGTTTAATAAAGGATTTTTCAATTAAAATTTTATATTTAGAAAGGTTTTAGAATTATAATTATTTTAGTTGAAATGTCTCTATTTACATACAACACTCACCGGCACAATTAACCGCTTGCCTGGTATTTCTTTAAATTTGTAGAAATTGTCAATATTGCACCACATTTTATGAAAGATACGGTGAAAACTACCTTTAAGGAAAAGAAAACAATAAAATTATTGAAAAAAGTCGCTTATCAGGGGTTGCTTAACAAAAATCTATAGCGGTACGCTTTAATTACTATTTTTGCTAATTTTATTTTCTTAATTTTTGATAACTTTTCTCAAAACGAAACGGCATTGGTCATTTAAAATCCGCATGTAATATACAAACAATATGCCGTTGATTTCGAGAAACGAAAGGTTATCCCTTAAACAGATTGTGTAAGATTAATGTTTCTTTCAAGGAAACACTAATAGGTTACGATATCCCAGATCGCCACACTCTTTATGTCAACTTCTTAAAATACAAAAAAGCTTCTCATCTCTTAAAAGGCAGAGGCAGTAATTCATGGGCCATCTGACCATTATCTCAAAACCGCAAAACCAGTTGACATAAAAGTGGTGGTCCGGAGGGCAGTCACTACACAGCATGCAAACGATGCAGACAAACCCTCGGCTCGCTGACAATCAACCCTCGTTCGAGATATAAGCAAACATACCACTTGTCCACCCAAAATAAATAAATATATTACTGTTCGTCGTTACACTTATTTTTATTATTTTTAATTAATTCCGTCAACTCACACCTACCGGAATAAATCCAATGTTTAAAAATCTTCGATAAAATTCAAATAAACTTAGTTTTGAAAATTATAGTCTAATTAAAAAAATATATGAGTATTAATAGTGGGTGTTGCCTCTGGCCCTTAGTACTTCATGGAGCCGATTCGGCAATCCATTCATGATATTCTGGATATCCGCTTAATTAAGGGATATTGTGCCACTCTTCCACCACAGCCGTCTTGAGCTCTTCGAAAGATCTAGGGGCTGGCACTCTTCTCTTACCCGTTTTTTGAGGTTGTCTCAAGTGTGTTCAATTTGGTTGAGATCGGGACTGCGTGCCGGCCACGGTAAATTTGAATACCTATCTCATCAAGGTACTCACGGGTGAATGGCAATATGCATTTTCATGCATTAATTAAAGTTTTCTCCAAATAACGGTGCGAAAGGCATGACATGGTATTGGAGAACTGCACACGGTCTCTATCGAAGATATCAAGATCACTACAAACAAGCTTCGTAAAAGATACCTGTCCAAATCATTATTGACTCTACTTGATAATTCACTGTTTCGGGTACATGTAGTTCATAGAGCAAACCTTTCATTTTGACGCCTATAGACACGCTGACGTCCATCGGGGCCTCTTAGAGCTATTCTGCTCTTATTTGAGAACAGTATGTTCTTCCATTCACCACAGTCCAGTCAGCTTATTCTCGCGGAAAACCAAGTCTAGCTCTACGGTGTTGTTGGAGAAGTTGTGGAGCGCGAGCTGGACGGAAAGCCCTTAAATTTATTTCTGCCAGTCGTCTTCTAATGGTACGTTCACTGACACTACAATTTCTCGCCTCAAACAGACGCGTACAAACTTAGGGAGCGGTGCAAAAGCGATTTCTTAACACGGTGCTGACAACGAAGTGGTCATCTCGAATTGCAATTCAGACCGTCACACAGTTCCGATCTTAATCCAATTGAACACATTTGGGGTAACTTTAAAAAGCGGGTACGAGCAAGAGTTCCTAAACTACATCCTTCGGAGAGCTCAAGACTGCTGAGGTAGAGGAGTGGCACAATATCCGCCAATAGTATATCCAGGATATGTTGAATGGATTGCCGAATCGGCTTCAAGAAGTCAGTAAGGGCCAGAGGCGGCAACACCCATTATTAATACTTGGAGCGCCAATGGTTTGACTAGTCATAGTCTGGAAGTCAAAGCCGTTATTTCAGAACATGATCTTGACGTTATGTTAATATCTGAGGCACATATGACAGACAAAAGCTACTTCAATATATCCAAATTCTCAACATATATAACTCAACACCCTCTAGGAAGAGCCCATGGAGGCACTGCTATAATTATAAAAAAAACAGCATTAGACACCATGAAATAATCAAGCATAGTGAAGTAAACTTACAAGCCACTTCTATCTCAATAACTGATTGGAATAGCCAGCTTATACTATCTGCAGTTTACTGTCCACCATACAAAATTATTAAAGAAGAACACTTCACGACATACTTTAACAAGCTGGGAAATCGTTTCATAGCTCCTGGTGACTATAATGCTAAGCACCTTCATTGGTTATCAAGACTCATAACCTCTCGAGATAGAGAATTATTAAAAAGTGTCCAAAACAATAATTTACTAACGGCATCCACCGGTCAACCGACGTACTGGCCAACCGACACACGAAAAGTGCCAGATCTCATCGACTTCTGTATTGTCAAAGGTATCTCTCTAAACTACTTGAAAGTTCAACCTCTGTTCGATCTCTCATCCGATCACTCTCTTTTCATTATTACCCTAAGTACACAGGTGCACCACATCACAAAACCACTAGTTTTATCCAACAGCCGGACAAACTGGAATACCTTCAGAGATATAATAAAAAATAGTATAAATTTGAACCTACCACTAAAATCTGAGCAAGATATAGAAGAAGCAGTTAAACATCTAACTGTAAAAATTCAACAAGCCGCATGGGAAGCCTCAGCTGATATATCATAAGCTAAGAGACCGGACTCATACCCGCTCTATATAAAAACCATAATATACGAGAAAAGACAATTAAGAAAAAGATGGCAGACCACCCGTGCTCCAGAAGACAAAACCAAATACAACAGAGCAACCCGTCAATTAAAAAAGGTCCTACAGGAACACAAAGAACAAGAAATAAACTATTTTCTAGAGAATCTATCTAGCTCTGAAGAAAAGTACTACTCGTTATGGAAATTGTCTAAAAAACTCAAAACACGATCACAAACTAAAGCACCGACAAGAAAAAATGATGGCATCTGGTCTCGAAGTGACGAAGAGAGGGCTAACACCTTCGCTGAACATCTTCAGTCAGTTTTCTAATCGCACAAGAGAGAGGTTCCAGAGAACGAAGAGAAATTTATTACAGATATAGCAGATGAACCGTACCAGATGTGTCTTCCAACCAGAAAAGTTAAAATTACCGAAATTGAAGAAGTAATCAAAAACCTGAATACAAAAAAAATCTCCTGGATACGACCTGATAACAGGACTAATACTCAAAGAACTACCTGAAGAAGCAATAAAGTTACTAATGTACATATTCAATGCTGTACTAAGATTGTGCTACTTCCTCTCCCAATGGAAGGTAACACAAATCATTCTAATTCATAAACCCAACAAAGACACAACCCAACCTTCATCCTATGGTCCTATTAGCCTTCGGCCTTTATACTCCAAAGTGTTTGAAAAGCTTCTCCTGAAAAGAATAGACACTGTCATTACAGAAAAAAACCTAATACCTCATTACCAATTCGGATTTCGACAACAACATGGCACAATCGAACAGGTTCATAGGGTAGTCAGAACCGCAATAGATGCACTCAAGAACAAGAAATATTGTACAGCAGCCTTCCTGGATGTCTCCCAAGCCTTCGACAAGGTATGGCATAAAGGTCTAATATCAAAACTTGCCTCATCAAATCTGCATACTCCTACAAACATACCTCACCGGCAGATCATATCAGATAAAATTAGGAGAGGCCCGCACTACTCTAGATACCATCCACTCTGGCGTACCTCAAGGAAGTGTCCTTGGGCCCACACTGTACCTCCTGTTCACAGCAGATAGACCAACTTCAGATCGTACAACAATTGCAACATATGCTGATGACAATGTCCTAATGGCCTGCCACGAAAATCCGATCCTAGCTTCTCAGATACTACAAAGTCACTTAAATAGACTTGAAATATGGTTTAAACTGTGGAGAGTCAAAGTTAATAGCTCCAAGTCAACACACATTACGTTTACACTAAGGAAGGAGATCAATCCAGCTGTAACCTTTAACAACACACCACTGCCAATAAGAAGCGACGTCAAATACTTGGGAATTTACCTAGACAGCCGCCTAACATGGCAAAAGCATATTTGGAACAAACGACTGCAACTGGGACTCGTAAAGATTTACTGGTTCATGAATAAAAAATCACGCCTAAGTCTAGACAATAAACTGCTGATCTACAAATGTGTACTGAAACCCATCTGGACGTATGGCATCCAAATCTGGGGAACTGCCAGTGAAACAAATTTACTCAAGATACAGCGCTTTCAATCAAAAGTTCTAAGGCAACTGTGCCAAGCTCCTTGGTACATTTCCAACGATAATATACATAGGGATCTCCAAGTCCAAACCGTTAAAGAATAAATTATTTATCTGTGCTCCAAGTACCACAATAGACTACAGGTTCACCCAAACATATTGGTCACCAATCTCCTGACACCCCTACAGAACAGAAGACTAAAAAGAACAGACACTCTTGACTTCAACACTAACTAATCTTATTACTATTGTACCAAATTGTAGTATTCAAATTAATTCAATGATTATTGTACTCTTTTAGGTATTCACCACTGGGTGAATACTGACTGTGTCACTTTCGTAACACTCATATGTATTGTTTATTATTTTGTATTAAATAGATTGCAATAAAATGGATGTCAAAAAAAATTATTAATACTTGTATTTTCTTAATTAGACTATGATTTTGAAAATTATGTTTGTTTGCATTTTCTTGAAGATTTTTAAACATTGGATTTTTGCTAAGCATCGTAAGCTATTGCACATTATTGATACACAAATTGTAAGAGATACAAGCTGTGGAGTTAATTGTATCGTTGAGTGTATTTGGTTATAAACTTTATAAAACGCCTATAGGAGACATATAAAATTGTTAATTTCTTTCGAAATTTAGCTTTCATTTCTATCAATAAATTATTATTCATACATTAAATTTTTGGGTCAATGTGCAGTTCGAAACATTCGAAACAAACCTGATGATATACTCCCGCTTCTTCGTCAACTTCCTCATCAACCAAAT
Organism: Diabrotica virgifera virgifera; assembly: GCF_917563875.1. NCBI lineage: Eukaryota > Metazoa > Arthropoda > Insecta > Coleoptera > Chrysomelidae > Diabrotica > Diabrotica virgifera. The sequence goes on along the minus strand of NC_065443.1, from coordinate 54,564,533 downwards.
GCCACTCGACGGGTTGTAGTACCGCGGAGCCCGCAATACCATTCATAGCAAATGCCCCAAGTACTAAAATTGCTCCTCGAAATGAATACCACTCCAATAGATATCGAATAGCCTGTGGCATCACCATCATACCTACAGCCGTACCTGCCAAAGAGAAACCTACGGCTTGTCCACGTCTCTTAACGAAGTAATTGCTAAGGGCCACGAATGTTGATGAGGATGCCAAGCCGACTCCTAAACCTAGAAAGAAATAAAGAATATACCTACTACTGTGATAGCTTTATTTTAAAGAGTGATTTCAAGATACTAACTACAGTGCGTTCATAAAGTAACGCATAAATTCATTATTTCGTAAACCGGCGACTTTAAGGAAAAATCCAGAAACAGGTCGATTTTTATTTTTAAGTTACAATTTTTTGGCATGTATATCATACTAGTGACGTCATCCATCTGAGCTTGATGACGTAAGTAATCGTTAATTTTTTAAATAAGAATAGGGGTCATGTGATAGGTTAGATCAAAAAAGCAATTAGAATAGCTAAGGATACACGACTAAGAGAACAGTGTGCGGAAATCCAGCAATTGCAACATAAACACGATTCATTCAATATGTACAAAAAAGTTAAAGAAGCTGCAGGCTTATACAAACCTAGAAGAGTTGGGTGTTTGGCAGATAACCAAGGCAAACCACTGTTAAGTTTGGAAGAAAAACTAGACACGTGGAAGAAATATGTGGAAGTAACTTTTGCAGATGAAAGGCAGAATACCATTGAAGACACTGAATGCCAAACAGGACCCCCGATTACCATTGAAGAAGTCACGTCAGCTATTAAAACAACTAAAGATGGTAAAGCTGTAAGGCCTGACCAGTTTTATGTAGAATTCCTAAAACTTATGGATGAACAAGGAATAAAATGGATAACAACTGTATTCAACAAAATATCCGTAACTGGAAAAATACCCCAAAGCTGGTTAAAGTCGAACTTCGTAACTTTACCCAAAAAAGTAAATGCCAAAACATGTGAAGACTACAGAACAATTAGCCTAATGAACCACTTACTCAAAACGTTTCTGAAAGTGATACACGGCAGAATATATAAAAAAATGCGAAGAACAGGTATCATGGACGCAGTTTGGATTCCGCGATGCCTTAGGCACCCGAGAGGCTCTATTCGCTGTCCAAGTGCTAATGCAAAGATGCAGGGATGTTGACTGTGACGTGTATATTTGTTTTATCGACTACAAGAAGGCGTTTGATAGAGTACAACATGATAAACTCATTAACATCTTGAAAGAAGCGGGAGTAGATGATAGAGACTTGAGAATCATATATAATTTGTATTACAACAAACTGCCAATATTAAAGTGGATGACCAATTGACAGAGGCAGTCTACATAGATAGAGGAGTGAGGCAAGGATGCATCCTGTCCCCGGTGCTGTTTAATATATACTCTAAATGTATCTTCGAGCAAGCGCTGGGAGAACTACAGGAAGGCGTATTAGTCAATGGAGTGCGTCTGAACAACATTAGATATGCCGACGACGCTGTAGTTTTTGCAGACAGTCTAGATGGCTTGCAAAGAATAATGTCGCGCATATCAGATATAAGTAGAGAATACGGACTTGATCTCAATACGAAAAAAACAAAGTACATGGTAGTCAGCAAGCGCGAAATATTAAATACACAGCTTTTGGTTAACCAACAACTAATTGACAGAGTCGCAGCTACACACACCTTGGTACCAACATAAACAGCCAGTGGGACCACTCAAGTGAAATAAAACAACGCATAGGAAAAGCGAGATCAGCGTTCATAATGATGAAGTCTCTTTTCAGAAACCACGATTTATCTCTTGCTACCAAAATCTCTATCATCAGATGCTATGTATTTTCTACGTTATTATACGGAGTAGAGGCCTGGACACTTTCGGAGGCTTCTTTGAGAAAACTCGAGGCATTCGAGATGTGGTGTTACAGGCGCATTTTGAGAATTTCGTGGGTGGATCGTGTGACTAATGTTGAGATTCTACGTAGAATAGGCAAGGAATGCGAGATTATTAACACAATCAAAGAGCGCAAACTAGAATAGCTTGGCCATGTTATGAGGAATGAACAGAGATATGGCTTGTTGCAACTCATTCTTCAAGGCAAGGTATTTGGAAAGAGAGGACCAGGGAGGAGAAGAATATCTTGGCTTCAAAACCTGAGAAAGTGGTTTAATACATCGACAACCGGACTATTCAGAATAGCAGCAAGCAAAGTTAGGATAGCCATGCTGGTCGCCAACATCCGGAACGGATAGGCACCTTAAGAAGAAAGAGAAGATAGCTTATTTGAAAGGGTATTCAATTCTCTATTCATTAATATAAACATTGACATAATTATTAATATAGGGAGTTTAAAAAAAAAATTAATTAAATTAATTGAGACCAAAAGAAGAATGTATGTAATTTATTTAATTCAAAATACGTTTTATTGTCGTCAGAAAACTGGAAAAACATGTTTATTTGACAAATAAATATTGCTTTTCGCTTAAATTCAATGTTAAAGCTGCCACGCAAATGCCTCTTGGCGATTTGAACATTTTGTTTTAGCGAAAATTTTTTGCTCAATTAGAAATCCAATGAAATCAATTAATTTGTGGTCATCTGATTGAATACAACCAACAAAACCAACATTATACTGAAAACAGATCCCATGGGCTGTTTTCACTCAATCATGTAGCTATGGATACCTACATTTCGTTTCATTTCGATTTTGACATTTCAGGTATTCAATATTTTAAAATGTCACGATTTGGTTGTAATACTGATGAGAATATTAATGAAATTATCGAATCAAATATACCAAAGAATACTGTTTGTTTACAGTAAAAAATTTTCTATCCGAATAACCCTCGAACATTGATAAATGCTCAAAAATTTTTTAACAACTTTCTTAAGCTTGTTGCCTACGGCGTCGGTCTGTTTCCAAGCAACAAGCTTTCGAAATCTGTTATAAAATTTTTTCGAACAATTATCAATGTCCTTGGGTTATTACTACTGAAAATTTTTTGCTCAATTAGAAATCCAATGAAATCAATTAATTTGTGGTCATCTGATTGAATACAACCAATAAAACCAACATTATACTGAAAACAGATCCCATGGGCTGTTTTCACTCAATCATGTAGCTATGGATACCTACATTTCGTTTCATTTCGATTTTGACATTTCAAATATTCAATATTTCAAAATGTCACGATTTGGTTGTAATACTGATGAGAATATTAATGAAATTATCGAATCAAATATACCAAAGAATACTGTTTACAGTAAAAAATTTGTATGGAAAGCGTTTATGGACTTTTGCAATGATAGAAAATATGAATTAGATGGAAATCGGACGGTGGAAGAATTGTTAATTGCACATTTAAATAAATTGTTTATGCTCTGTATTTTTTTTTCATAACCAGCAAAAAATTTTCTATCCGAATAACCCTCGAATATTGATAAATGCTCAAAAATTTTTTAACAACTTTCTCAAGCTTGTTGCTTACAGGCAACAGACCTCCGCCTACGGCGTCGGTCTGTTTCCAAGCAACAAGCTTTCGAAATCTGTTATAAAATTTTTTCGAACAATTATCAATGTCCTTGGGTTATTACTACTGAAAATCAATGTTTTTTTTAATAAAACATTTTTATGTTGTCTGATAGCAGTAAAATGTATTTAGAATTAAACAAATTACACACATTCATCTTTTTGTGTCAATTAATTTAATTTAATTTTTTTTGGAGACTGCGTAAATAATTATGTTAATGTTTATACTAGTGAGTAGAGAATTAATACCCTTTCGAATAAGCTATCACATGACCCCTATTCTCATTTAAAAAAATCATCGATTACGTCATCACACCCAGATAAATGACGTCACTAGTATGATATATATGCGAAAAAATCGTAATTTAAAAATAAAAATCGACCTATTTCGGGATTTTTTTTTAAAGTCGCCAGTTTACGAAATAATGAATTTATGCGTTATTTTATAGACGCACTGTATACTGTATATGGTCTGATAAGTAACGTCCTTTTAAATGAAAAACACTGTTTTCCTGAAAATACGTTTATTTTACTCGATATAGTCTCCTTTTAGCTCAATACAACGATTCCAACGATTTTCCAACTTTTTTATGCCGTGCGAAGAGTATGATTCTGGAAGCTCTGCAAAATAGCTGTTTGTTTTTTCAATTCGTTCGAGCTGAATTTTTTATTTACGAGCCATCTCTTCAGATTTGGGAACACATAATAATCGGAGGGGACCAAATCCGGAGAATAAGCCGCATGAGAAAGCAATTCGAACCTCAACTCATAGTCCAGAGCGCATCTGTTTTGAGATGGACGTTGAGAGGTGACTCAAATATTTTTGCAGAAATTGCTTAAAAATAAATCAAATAATAATATTTGAGTTATCCTCCCTCTCAAAAAGGTCCGGAACAGTGTTTAAATAATCAAAATGTCAAAAATTTAAGGAAAAATTCGATTTTTTTCTTCGTTTTTTGATTATAACTTTAAAAGTATTCATTTCCGAGAAAAGTTGTACTGACATAAAAGTTGCGTAATTAAATTTCCTACAATATAAAATTAGTTAAAAATTTAAAAAATAGTCACCCTAGTTGCAAAATAGCAATAATTGCGAAAAAAAACATACAAAAACAAGTATTCGCATTTTACGTTTTTCAACCACTTATGCTACACTTAGGACCTTCATATTTCACTTAGAAAAACTTTATGATACAGTAAAACAATACTGTAAATTTGATTAAGATCGGTTCAATAGATTTTGCAAAATAAATTTTGCAATCCAGCTTTCGCAAAAACATTCATTTTTTCAAAATGTTACAGGCCTGAAAATAAAGCAGATAGCAAGTTGAAATTTTTTTTTGCTTATAGAAGTGTACTGTACCTTTCATTTACAATTTTCAAAATTAAAATCGATTAATTACCACGGCGACAGAAAATTTTTGAAATAAACAATAATTTTTGGTGCTACGCGCAGGACAGCGGTGTTCGATTCACACAAGTTGATTTCCACCAAAATGTCTTCCAATCTTTATCTAATATATTATTTTCTTACTCTATATTTTGTTGTATTTTAATATTTTAATTCCACAAAAATCAAACTAATTTTATTATTGCTTGTGAAATATTGTTTAAAAAATTGCATATGTTTAAAAATAATAAAATTTTATTATTTAAGTTAAAATATATGAACAAAGAAAGTTTTTGCTAATAAAAGTGTTATTTCAGGGCAGAGTATGTGTTTTTATTTTGCAATAAACCAATTTATTTATTTATATCGAAATGTAATAAAAATTAAAATGTATCAATCATTATCAGTCATTGGAATGCCCAATCAGAGCAAACTATCCGCTGTCCTGCGCGTAGCACCAATAATTAATGTTCATATAAAAAATTTCCTGACGCCGTGGTAATTAATCGATTTTGATTTTGCAAAATTGCAAATGAAAGGTACAGTACACTTCTATGTGCAAAAAAAATTTCAACTTGCTATCTGCTTTATTTTCAGCCCTGTGACATTTTGAAAAAATGAATTTTTTTTACGAAAGCTGGATTGCAAAATATTTTTTGCAAAATGTATTGAATCGATCTTAATGAAATTTACAGCATTGTTTTACTGTATCATAAAGTTTTTCAGGGTGAAATATGAAGGTCCTAAGTGTAGCATAAATGGTTAAAAAACGTAAAATGCGAATACTTGTTTTTGTATGTTTTTTTCACAATTATTGCTATTTTGCAACAAGGGTGACTATTTTTTAAATTTTTAACCAATTCTATATTGTAGGAAATTTAATTATGCAACTTTTATGTTAGTACAACTTTTCTCGAAAATGAATACTTTTAAAGTTATAATCAAAAAACCAAGAAAAAAATCGAATTTTTCCTTAATTTTTTGACATTTTGATTATTTAAACAATGTTCCGGACCTTTTTGAGAGGGAGATTATTATTTGATTTATTTTCAAGCAATTTCTGCAAAAAAATTTGAGTCAGCTCTCAACGTCCAAATGTACTAATATTTTTACAGATGCGCCCTGGTCTATCATGAATTTTTGCTATTGTCACAACGCTCTTGCGAGTCGGTGCATTGTCTTGGAGAAACGACACCTTTTTCTTCCGCATATTCCATTTCTCACTAAGTTACTGCATCAATTTGTCCAGTAATGCACAATAACATTGGCTATTGATAGTTTTACCTTTATCAAGATAGTCAATTAAAATTATGCCTTTGCAATCCCAAAATACAGTGGCCAATACCTGTATATAATAGTGTTTATAACAGTAAAATTTGTGCAGCCCATAAAAACTTTTATAGAATAGAATAGAAATATGCTTTATTGTCACTGAAAATTTTTACAATTTTATGGACAAAGCTTACATACAGTCAAAAGAAAAATAATATCAACAAGAAATAACAAATAACAACTACAATTCAATAAAATTAGATAAATCGTCAATATACAGTAAATAAGATATAAAACCAAAGACAAAAACAATTAATTGCAAAATTTATATACATTGCAAATTGAAAGTTGAACATACTTACAACAACTAAAATACAACATTAGGAATTGACAGTTTAAGCTACTGCGTATGAAACCCAATTTTCTTAGTTATTCATTAAGAAGTTCTTCTATTGAATAATATGGTCTTTCAGATAGATAGGCTTTTGTCAGTTTACGGAATTTTGGGAAATATGTTGCAGATTTAAGTTGTAAAGGCAGATGGTTGTAAAGTTTTTTTGCGAAATATAATATAGATTTCTTTACTAACTCAGTGCATGGGATCGGTAAATAAATATCAAAGATTGAATTTCTGGTGGAGTAAAGATGATTGGGCCTTGCTGGAAAGGCATGAAGGTGGTTACGAATTAAACAAACCGTTTCTAGAATATATAAAGATGAAAGTGTTAAAATTCCGTGATTCCTGAAGTAACTTCTGCAATGCGTAGATCTTCTGAGGCCAAACAAATACCTTATTGCCCTTTTTTGCAATTTAAAAATAACATCAAATTGAGCAGCTGTACTAGAACCCCAAAAAGGAAGACCATACCGAAGATAAGACTCGAATAATGAAAAATATGTTATTTTAGAAGATGCTAAATTGAGTTCCCTTGAGACAGATCTTATTGCAAAGCAAGCTGAGGCGAGTTTCTTACTTAACGAATCGATATGAAGGGACCATTTGAGGTTGCTGTCTAAAAAAATACCAAGAAATTTTACAGAATCAACGGTACTGATCTGACTGTTATTAAGAGGCAAAGGTTGAAGAGCTCCTTTATAGGATAATGCTACGGTTTTATCTACATTAAAAGAGAGTAAATTAGAGTCGGACCAGGTCTTTATCGTCAGTAGATCCGAAGTTATAGTTTCATGAAGAGATGCTATAGTTGAGTTGCTCCAAGTGATACTGGTATCATCAGCAAAAAGAAAAATTTTCCCATCGATTTTTAAATTAGTGATGTCATTTATAAAGATAAGAAACAGAAGAGGACCCAATACTGAACCTTGCGGTACTCCACATACAATGTTTTTGAGACTAGAGTCAGTATCATTTGCTCTAACTAGTTGTTTCCTATTATTCAAGTAGGATTGGAACCAATTCAAAGAAATACCTCTAATTCCATAGAAATTTAGTTTTTTAATCAAGATGTCGTGATTTACACAATCAAAAGCTTTGGCATAGTCACAGAAAACAGTGACAGTATAAAAATTATTGTTTAGTGCTTGATAAACCTCATGTAGTACAGAAAACATGGCATCAGTGGTACATTTATTAGTTAAAAAGCCGAATTGATTTTGAGATAAAATGTTGTTATCAACGATAAAAGACATAAGTCGAGTTTTAATGAGTCTCTCAATAATTTTGGAGAGTACCGGTAGTAAGGCAATAGGTCTATAGTTGCAGGCATTAGATTTTTCGCCACCCTTATGAAGAGGAATAATAATGGCTGTCTTTAGGCACTCTGGAAATTGACCTTTTTCGAAGGAATCATTAATTAGTGAGACGAGGATTTCCAACACATTTTCTGTGAGATTAGAGAAAATTTTTATAGATAGTCCATCAGTACTACAGGATGATTTGCTTTTGATACTATTGATTGTTTGGGTCAGTTCAGAGTTATCGACTGGTTTTAAAAAGAATGAATTCGAGACCTTTCTTGAATTAGGGAGATAGGAAATGGGATCTTTTTGCGGCAAAATAGTTGATGTTATATTTTTACTGACATTAACGAAGTAATCGTTTAGACTCTCAGGATTTGGAAGGGAAAATGATTGAGCTGTGTGAGTTTTATTTCGAAGATCGTTTATTATAGACCAGGTTTCTTTTGCAACACTTTTAGAGCTTCCCAGACGATTTTGATAATAGGCTTTTTTAGCTGATTTGACAAGTTTTAGATAAGTTGTCCTGTACTTCGTGATATATTCAGTGACAGAAACATTGGTAGTAAATTTCTTGATGTATAGAAGTGAACGCATATTCTTGGCTGATATGCGGATACCTTTCGTAACCCAAGGTTTTCGATGTTTTGGCTTAATAGGAATTAAAGGAAAAGCTTTATTGAAAATGCGGATAAGCTTATCTAGAAAAACACTGAAATTATAGTCCACGTCCATAGAAGGAAACTGCCACTCAGAAGTTAAGCATAAATTTTGGAATTTACGAAAATTCTGGGCGGAAAAAATCCTACCTAAACGTCTGGCTTTTGAGGAGGGTTTGTTGAAGATGTTAAACTTCGTATACACTGCTTCATGATCAGATAGTCCCGCATTAATAACTTTAGAGCAGACATCAAGGGATGAGAAATCTGAGACAATATAATCGATTATGGTAGATGTAGTTTTTGTAATCCTTGTAGGAGAATTAACGTGCATTGAGAGACCATACGATTCAAATATGTTGACCAGGGATACTTGGGTAGCACAAGCAGCAGCATAATTAATGTTAAAGTCACCGCATAGAATTTTTCTGCTTTTATGAGGCAGGTCATCTAACAAATTTAGCAGGTTCTGAAAAAATAGTTCCACGGCAGAGTCAGGTGATCTATAAATGCAAATAATGTAAAGACTAAGATTTTTATTATAAACTAAGGAAAACTCAAAGACGGATTCACTTAACAAAAAGTCGTATTTTGTTACCGGAGAAAAATCATTATTTCTAGAGAGAATTAGGGTGCCTCCATGAGCCGAACTTGGGCGATCATACCTGGCAATTGTGGTATATTTTTCTACAAATAAAGGCTCGTTGACTTCAAGCCAGTGCTCTGTAACCGCAACTATCGGGGGAAATCCTAATTCCTCCAGAAACAAAAATAATTCATCAGTTTTATTTCTTATAGAACGTTACCTTAAACCCTTCCCCCCTACCCAAATATTTGTATACGTTCCAGTTAAATTATTACTGAGGTATCATTAGTTAAACACAATGTTTTTAAAACTTTTTCCCTCTTAGTACTTTTTCGATAAGCCAGTTTTTATCGCGATATTTTGAACATTTGTAAAATCCACCACATATTTTTAAATGGTAAGTATGATTATAGAATATTATTTTCATAATATTGTTACCTGGTCTCTATAATCTTACTTAACCATTTAAAAATATGTGGTAAATTTTACAAATGTTCAAAATATCTCGATAAAAACTGGCTTATCGAAAAAGTACTAAGAGGCAAAAAAGTTTTAAAAATAATGTGTTTAACCAATGGTACGACAATAAAATTTAATTGAAACATACACAAATATTTGGGGGAGGGGGTTTAAGGGAACAAAATCCCCATATAATTTTTATGGGGTGCCAAAGGACATCGCACACATCTTATGGAAAATATAATGTCACTCAAATTCAATAAAATTTATACGATTAGATTCGTTTTAATATAGATCAATTCTTATCATTGCGCCAACTCTTAATTATGATTAATTACGGCGCAAATTGCAATTAAAGTTTATCGAAATCACATTTTTGGAGTCCATAAAATGTTAGTTTACAATCATTATTGCTCTGAGTGCTATTCATAACAGCTTAAATCCCGCTGGGCCTAAGCGGATTAGTGAAACTAATCCGCTGATTTATGGAGTACCGAAAATCTGGGTATTTTAAAATATTTTTTCTCTCTCTAACTTATGTACCTACCCATTTGATTTCAGATTTATTTATATCAATTTCTGCTCTTATTTTTGAAAATAGAGAGTTGGCGCAATGATAAGATTTGATCGTTAATTTAAAACGAATCTATTGGTATAAATTTTATTGAATTTGAGTGACATTATATTTTCCATAAGATGTGTGCGATGTCCTTTAACTGTTATTATAAGATGTCCCTGTCATAAGAATGCCACATGTCCATTTTCAATAAAAAATCTCGAATAATTTTCGATATACAGTCAACTCCCCTTTAACCCCACGGATAAACGGGAGTTGACTGTATTGGAAAAAATCGATTTTTATTTTTGAACTTCAAAGGGCTGTAACTGTTTTTATGTGCACTTTAATTTGTACTAAGCTAAGTTAGGTTCAATCGAACTATTTTTGGCCTCAGAATATGTGATTTAATTTATGATCTGCCTCTTTGGTATACCTTGTCTAAGTACATATATGTACATGTGCAAAACTAACGAATTTCTATAAACATTTGTATTTCCCTTATTCCCGTGAACTCAATACCCTTTTCTCACAAAATTTTCCGTTTGCGTGTCTGATCCAGACCTCCCATTGTTCAGTACAAAACTGGTTCAAAAACCTAATCGATAAGCGGATGAAACGGCTGAAAGTAAAAATAAAGTTTGGGGTTCACAATCGATAAAGAGTCTTATCATCATGAAAATACTTTTTATACAAAAATAAGCCCATCAAGCACGCGAAGTCGTAATAATAATGATGACGTAGACAAAACTACTTTTTTATTTATACTTAATTTACTTTTCGTATATATTCGTTATTCGTTCATATATTCTAAACGCTCAAGTCGTCAGCGACGAAAAGGCCACTGAACTCTAAAATTCATATGAACAAGCTGAATTTTGCTGCAAATATCAATAGGATACAAAAAGTTTGATACTCTACCCCCAGGTTTCCCCCGAGAACCCTCAACGTAGGGGGGAAGGCAAAAACATTATCGAGATGCGGCTTCTTTTTTAATCAAAATTGTTATTAGTCAGTTAAAAGGAGGTTGATTTTAAAATATTTATTATATTTTTTAATGTAAAATTTAATAAAAAATTTTTGGCTTGGTAAAAGGTATATTATTTTAAAAAGCCCCTATAGGGCTACAAACATAGAAACAAAACGTTTTCGCTCTGTAACAAGAGCATCATCAGTGTTACAAGAACATAGTGAGCCAACCAAAAAATACAAAGGTCAAAGCCTTTCAAAAACAGACTAAAAAAGTATTATATAGTGAGCACGTAAAGGTTGGAATAAATTTATTTTCCCGAGAATGGACGATATTGGAAAAAAAATCCGGAAACAGGTCAATTTCTATTTTTAGATTACTACTTTTTGGCATATATATCATACTAGTGACGTCACCCATCTGGGCGTGATGACGTCATCGATGATTTTTTTAAATGAGAATAGGGGTCATGTGATACCTCATTTGAAAGGTAATTCAATTCTCTATTCAGTAGTATAAACATTAACATAATTATTTATACAGTGTGTCCAAAAAAATATTTTTTTAATTAAATTTATTGACATAAAAAGAAGAATATATGTAATTTATTTAATTGAAAGTACATTTTACTGCTCTCAGAAAACATAAAAAATGTTTATTTAACCAATAAATATTGTTTTTTGCTTAAATTCAATATGAATGCAGTCACCCACCGGCCTCTTGGCAGTTTTAACATTTAATTTAAGCGAAAAACGATGATTATTTTTCAAATAAACATTTTTTTCTGTTTTCTGAGAGCAGTAAAATGTATTTTGAATTAAATAAATTACATACATTCTTCTTTTTATATCAATAAATTAAATTAAAAAAAAAATTTTTGGACACCCTTTATAAATAATTATGTTAATGTTTATACTACTGAATAGAGAATTGAATTTCCTTTCAAATGAGCTATCACACGACCCCTATTCTCATTTAAAAAAAATCATCGATGGCGTCATCACGCCCAGATGGGTGACGTAACTATTATGATATATATGCCAAAAAGTCATAATTTAAAAATATAGACAAAATTGGATAAAAAAAATGGACAAAATTGTCCATTCTCGAGAAAATGAATTAATTCCAACCTTTACGTTCTCACTGTATAGATGTCAACATGGCAAAATCCAAAGGATGGATAAAATTCCTATGGCTACGGCTCTACAGCCGTGGTAAGTGGATAACATTAGGCCATTATGTTACAAGAGGTGACAGGCAACCTCATGTATAAAACAATTGTATAAAACCTTGTATAAAACAATTATAGTATTTGCAATGTTATTTGGTGCGAAATTCATATGCTTTGTATTCATTTAGCCATTTATTCATGTCTTCTTCATTTCTAATGTCGACTCTGTATTTATTTACATTGATTACAATGTATTTAAAACTTTTTGGCAAATCCCATTATTTAAATAAACAATATTTTATAGAATAAATAATATTTAAAATACAACCGCAAAATAACCAAGTTAACGTATTTTCGTCTGGTAGCACACAGCCCTAAACTTCAACAGAATTGAATAGCTGAAACAGATCTAAACATATACCATCCCATTTATGAATTTTGCACCAAATAACATTGCATATAGGTAATAATTGTTTTATTTTTCTTTAACAATACATTAACAAAATATTTTAAAATCGGTCTTCTTTAACTGACTTTAATAGAAAGTCGTCTTTTTGGTCTACGAATATTTAACATTCCGCATATGAATTTCGGACCAAATAACATTTCAAATACTATAGAATTGATTTATTTTTATTTAATAATACATTAACAAGTATTTTAATCAATCTCCTTTTAACTGACTCTAATAAAAAGTTGTCTAAGGAATAACATTCCGTATGCGTGTTTGGCACCTCGCCGCCTATTGGTTGAAATATGGCCGTGTGCTGCAAAGAACCAATAGAAAAGTCCTAGGTGCCAAATACATATAAGGAATGTTTAGATGCGCCCGGTACAGTAGGGATAGAGATTTTATACAACCGGTAGTTATTCTACAGGTTTCATTTAATGCCGTGGTGACTTGTTGGGCGTGTCTAGATCTAACCCAGACGGGACAAGATATTTCCCTGCTGAGACACATACGGCCTCAGCTGACTTTAAGACCTGTGGATTTGCACCCCACTTACTCCCAACCGGAGAAGGTTGTTTCTCGTAGTAACCTTTTGTCTTGTACTCTAACAGTGGAATTTTTATATGTTGGTGGCCGGTCTAGTATGACTTTAAGATATTTGGGCTTATCAGTATGTTCCAAGTGTTGTCCCCCCAAGATACATTCATTTTTACATGCGCCAAATGATTGATGAGATGGAATGCACATACTTAGATTTTAGTAGGGGTTGTTTTTAATAAGTTTTTTTTTGTAGTAAGTTGACATCATGCTTAAAGGCTCTTCCATTGTCTACTCTACTTGTGTGTGTGTGAGTTTTCCCTTTAACGGCGATACCAAGGTCGTCAGCGTAAACAAAACTCTCAGTTTGGGGGTTGTTGGCTGGTCGTTGGTATAGATGTTAAATAGGGATGGCGCCAGAACGCTTCCTTGGAGAAGGTCATTTTTGAGTTTTTCATCTGCTCTGATTTCCATTTAGCTCAACGTAGAAGCGTCTATTACATAACAGTGATCTAATGATCTTTACCAAGTCATAGTCAAGCACAGGGTTATAGATTTTAATTAGTAAGGTCTCTGTATTGTATGCCAATGTGAGGTATATCAAAGCTAGTCCCACTATCTTTCTGCTTAAATCCCTCCTTTATGTACTCTGTTAAGTTCAGTACTTGTCCTGTGCACGATTTACCTGGCCTGAAGCCTGCTTGTTGTGGGATTAGTTTGCATCTAATTTTTTCTGAATGCAGTTAAAAATGAGTCGTTCATACTATTTATACCGGTGGCATAGCAGAGATATTAGACGGTAGCTACTCGGTAGTTCAGGGTCTTTCCCAGGTTTCAGAAGGGCTACCACTTTTGATTTGCGCCACAATTTTGAAACCTGGTAGGTAGACGACAGATGTTAAATAGATCGAGCACCTATTGTCTCGCATTTGGCCTGAAGATTTTCCATTTTTCATAAGGCCCATTCCATTTTTGAGTTCTTCGATGGTAAATGGGTTTAACAAGATAGTTGCTTCCTGTTCTTGAGTTCTTATAATCTTAGGTGCTTTGCAACAATGGTTTGCTTTGCCATGCAGAAGCAACAAATATGGGGCAAAAAAATATTTGGCAACAAATATAGGGAATTTGAAAGACATATGCCTAAAAACACTGAATTTAAACATTGACATTCCAAATGATCTCACGTCACGTAAAACGCCTCCACAAAGAAGACATTAAGTGGAATTTTTTAAGTGAAGTTGTGTAATTTCAAAAAATGTACTTGTGCAATGGAAAAGAAGCAGTTTTAAACGCTATTATCGTTTGTAATGTGAAAGTTAAAATTCAGCGTTTTTTAGGCACAAAACTCAGAATTGAAATTTTATTTTATACGTTTTATTAGAAACACTTATTGTCAATGTAGACAGATTGTGTGACTAATTTTGGAAAAAAAATCTCATGTATATTTTATTGCCTACGACTTTGTAGTTTTTAAAATTATTCTGTAATTTTTGCATTTTAACTGGGTCTCCTTTTCTATCATATTAGCCATATACTTCATGTGTTCTTTCAGTCAATACCTGTGTTTGTTTAAGACCTCTCGATAATTTTGTTCTTAGTTTTGTTTTTGATTTCATTTCAATTATCTATCTTTCGTTTGAGACCACCGAAGGTTATTTGTTGTATTTATATTTACCATAACAGACCTCGAATAACAAAGATTACGATTAGCTGTCGGCCTTTATGTAATTATGATAAAACACTTTCTCTGCCAAGCGGATATTAATTGATCCAATTAAATTATGAAATTATTATGAAAAAGTTGTCAAATCATTAAAACAATAAGTACAAACAATTGCTTTAATAAAAACATCTGAATAATTTGAATATTTTAAATATGACTGAAAGCGCCGCCATTTCCATAAAGACACATGCTTCATCTCTTTAAAATTACTAACTTAACGTAGCCCAATTCTTAAAAAAATTACGCTCAATTCACTTTTCCCCTGCTATCCCCTAGCATAGTAAATATTTCAAGTAAACTAACCTAATTTTTTACCCAACAACTTATTCTCTTCATTTTAATACGATCTGAAGTGGACGACCGTAGCTCAGCGGCTACTGGCCTCATATGCAGTGGCGTAGCGTAGTGGGGGCGGCAGGGGCAGTCCGCCCCGGGCGGCACTTTTTAGAGGGCGGCAAAATTTCACAACCATTTTATATTTTTATCGCAACTACAAATTCGGACCGATTGAAAGGAGCACGGAATTTTTCATTACTTATTTTGTGACGAATTCGGGGAATTCCTTTTCTTTCAATGCTATTTTGTAGCAGGTGAAAGCTTAAACACTAGGACAGATGCAGGTGCTTTACTAGTTTCGATGCAGTAAGTAGTTTCGTTGCTGCTACAGGCAACGAAAATAAATTGATTAATGCAGACTCACTTGAATTATTTAAATTTATTGGTAAATCCAAGCTAGAAGATACCCAATATTTTAACAATGCTCCGAATATTTTTCACAGTTGCTATAAGCAATGCTCGTGAGAGAAGTTTTTCAAAATTAAAATTGATTAAAAATTATTTAAGATCGATAATGAGTACTCAAGACTAACTAATTTGGCTATTTTGTCTATTGATCAAGAGGTGTGTGATGCGATAGACATTGACGGGAAATAAAAGACTTTGCTCTTAAAAAAAGTAGATGTATAAATTTTTAATTGAAGAAGGAAGTTTTGTTTTTAATTCTAAATACTCATATTACTTTGCAATAAAAATAAAAATATAGTACCGTTCTAGTTCTAATTAAAAATTGATTTTATTTAATCTTGTCGATCGTCAAGGTGTACCTAATCTTAAGTGATAGGTACCTAAGTTATATCAATGTATCTAATTGGTTAAAGTAAAAGAATTTTTGTATTAATAAACGTGATTGTAAAACTTTGAAGATAAACTTTTTTATTTACAATCTAACCTGTATAATGCAAAATAATGATGACTGTTCTCGCCGAAAAGTTCTCTATAATTAATGTATGTAATGTATAGTATACATTAAATTAAAATACCTAAATAAGAGGGCGGCAAAATTGTCTTCCGCCCCGGGCAGCCGACATTCACGCTACGCCACGAGTTCCTTCATCAACAACGATATTTTCATTTCTAAAAATGATACGGGCCCTTCACCGTGCTTCAGAGGACACGTAAAGCCGTCGCGCGTCCGTCGAGTGTGCAAAGACACTAGCTACTTGATACAGGATTAAATATGCAGTTGGCGCCGGAACAATCCAAAAGAATCTCTCCGGCAAAAATGCCATACGATATTATTGTTATTATAATATGATCTGAAGTTTATTTTTGGCACAAATGAAGATGTTTATTTTATTGAATTATAGTAGTTGTACCGGTATAAAAATTCTTACCATTAACAATACTGTAGGTAATAAGAATATGCGCCATACTTCTTGCAGGAAAAGTGAGTACCAATCCAAGACTACACAACGCTGTTCCAAGAAGAGAAATTTTACGATAGGAAAAGGCACGAATTAAAGGTCCTACTAGCAATCCTGAAAAGTTAACTAAAGCATCTAGAGAACTCATTATAACTGCTGCTCCTGTTGTTTCGATGTTGAGTTCTCGAAGAAGGTCTCCGAACAGGAGACCAAAGGATTGCTCTATTGATCTTGTACATAACTGAAACAAACAAGATATTTAACATAGTAATAATATTGACATCAAATTATTTGATTAAGAAATTATTATGTTTATACCTAAGTTATAAGCGAAGGTATATCATTAATATTTCTCATCGGGAGAAATAAGTTCATCAGGAGAAAATAAAACTACAAATTAAATAGGTACCCTATAGGACGAAAAATAAATCGGTTGAACCTAACTTACCTTAGTACAAATGTGCATATAAAAAAAGTTATAGCTCTTTGAAGTTACAAAATTAAAATCGATTTTTTCCAATATATCGAAAACTAATAGAGATTTTTTATTGAAAATGCACATGTGTCATTCTTATAGCAGGAACATCTTACAAAAAAAATTTTAGTGAAATTTGTGCACCCCATAAAAAATTATTGGGGTCTTGTTCCCTTAAATCCCCCCAAACCTTTGTGTACGTTCCAATTTAATTATTATTGTCGTACCGTTAGTTAAACATAATGTTTTTAAAAAAATTTTGCCTCTTAGTACTTTTTCGATAAGCCAGTTTTTATCGAGATGCGGCTTCATTTCTAATATCTTTACATAAAAATTTTATGGAGGTTTTGTTTTTTAAACCCCCCAAATGTTTGTGTACGTTCCCAATTAAACTATTATTGTGGTACCATTAATTAAACACAGTGTTTTTAAAACTTTTTTGCCTCCTAGTATTTTTTCGATAAGCCACAATTTATCGAGATGTGGCTTCTTTTTAATATATCTTAAAATATACCTAAAAATGTAAATTAAAAAATGTATTACCTGGTCTCCATAATCGTACTTAACCATATACAAAATGTGGTGGATTTGACAAATATTCAAAATATGTCGATAAAAACTGGCTTATCGAAAAAGTACTAGGAGTCAAAAAAGTTTTAAAAACATTGTGTTTAACTAACGGTACTACAAAAATAATTTAATTGGAACGTACCCAAAAGTTTGAGGGGGTTTAAGGGAACAAAACCCCCATAAAAGTTTTATGAGGTGCACAGATTTCACTATATTTTTTTTGTACGATGTTCCTGCCATAAGAATGCCACATGTCCATTTTCAATAAAAAATCTTAAATATTTTTCGATATATTGGGAAAAATCGATTTTTATTTTATAACTTCAAAGGGTTGTAACTTTTTTTATGTGCACATTTGTACTAAGGTAAGTTAGGTCCAATAAATCTATTTCGGGTCCCAGAATATGTGATTTAATTTATGACCTCTATTTTTGTTACACCCTGTATAAACTAAAAATGAAGATTTCATCCTGTTTATTCTCAAGAATAATTCGTACAACGTACGTTATGGAATATGTACATGAATATCTTCCAGTAAATGATCGAATAATCAAAATTAACCCTAAACGCTAAACCAGCCAAGATACACGGTCACCAAGATACAGGTGGATATTCCAGCATCCGAAGCGGCAGAAAATGAAGTAAAAGGGATATATTATATACCAGCTGTTACATCAAACCATCTCTAACATACCTAAAACCTAAGGAGATTGGAATGCAAAAATAGGAAAAAAGAAAGTAGATGACCATTTTGAAGGAATTATATGTGAGTATGGCTCGCTTAGGCGAGAGAAATGACAGAGGTGAATGTCTCCTTCAGTTCGCCATCCATACGGATCTTAGTAATTATATTGTAAACACAATGTGTAGACATCATCCACGATGATTATAAATATTGTGTCCGCCTGAAGGAAGATACAAAAACCAAATAAATTATATTCTTGTCACTAAACAATGGATGCGAGCAGGAGAAAACAACCTGAGGGCCTTCGAACTGCAGCGGGTTAACATATGCACAGATAGCCAAGTAGCCATTGGGGCTCTTATAAGCCCTAAGGTGAACTGTAGGCTGGTGTGGGAATATCGAAAAGAACTTGACAGACTGACATAACATAACAGTGTTATACTGGTATGGGTTCCAGGTTTTCGGGGTATATACGGCAATGAAAGAGCTGATGCACTTGCCAGGAGAGCATCAGCTACCCGGTCAAACACATGGCAAGATGTATATGGGACGGACATGTGCAAGTTGGGCTGAATTAAGGCTGAAAACAAGCAGGAATCAGCTCAGAGTCATAACAGGTTTCCTCACTTGACATGCGCCAGTTAAGGGTCACCTGCATACAATGGGGCTGTTTCATGGAGACTTGAGCTGCAGACTCTCTAACAGAGAACCTGAAACAGTCAATCATATCTTGCATGACTGTAAGGCATTGGATCGGAGGCGGCAAACACTTTTCGGAGACATCGAAGTGACTCCAAATATTTATGGCACCCACCCACTGCACCTGTACAAGCTGGTACAGGGTTCCATAATTCTGGAATGGGTTTCATAAACAAATGGAAGATGTACAATAAGCCAAGTGGCTGCAGTACGACCGGTTTACAACAGACGGCTTCCAGGAAAAAAAAACAATGGATAATCGGAGGAGGAGGAGGAGAAGTAATCAACGTGAAGACAAAACCAGCTGCAGACTGTGGTTCCGACCACAAAATGTTACAAGCAGAATTCCGCATTAAGTTACACAGTAACACAATTACAAATATAAAAGACAAAAATTGGTTCCAAAATATCCAGCAAATTTTAGAGAAGCTTTAGCAAAAGCTGACCTACCGGAGACCCAGTCAAAACGTGGGAATACACAAAGAAGTGGATCACTAACACCATCAACAACACAGATCCCAAAGAAAAAATAGATAGGAAAAAATATTGAATGACTGAAGAGACCTTTGAGAAAAAAGACGAAAACTTAGAGACGGCATCAAATTCAATACAAAAAGGAATAGATATAGGCACCATAAATACAATTCTAGTAACACCTTATGCAAAAGGGACAAAGATAATTTTAAAAACATATGCTCACCATTAGAGGACAGGCTGACCTCCAAGAATCTAGAGAACTTTTCTCAAAAGTCAAATATCTAGCGAGAGACACAAGTAATGAAAGATAATAGTAGAAATACCATAACAAACCCAGAAGTTATCCCAGCGGTGTGGAAACAACATTGCGAATTACTATTCTCTAACAATGACCCAGACAATAATACAGAGAAAAGAAGTGATGAAAAAAAAACGCAAATATTTAAATCAGAAATAGAGACGGCGATAAAAAAGCTAAAATTCAGAAAAGCAGAAGTGGAAGATGTAATAACAGCTGAGACAGTCAAAGAAATGACTGGGGTAAACTCACGTTCATTCCCATTTATTAAAAAATAGGTCACCGACAGATGGGAGTAATTACCATACAGTAGCGTTGATATACACGTAAATACTAAGACGATACATAGAACGAGTTCAGAATTATAACTATTTAGGGACAAACATTGGTGAAACAAACGATTGTACCAAAGAAATCCGAATTAGAATAGAAAAGGCTAGAAGTGCATTCACTAATATGAAACAAATATTATGTAGTAGAGACCTCAGCCTAAATCTTAGAAAGCGAGTATTAAAATGTTATGTATTTTCTGTTCTTTTATATAAAATGCCTCAATAGATTGGAAGCATTGAGATGTGGACGTATCGAAGAATGCTGAGAATCTCCTGGACAGACAGAATACCCAATGAGGAAGTACCTACTAAGGAGAATACAGAACAGCAGGGAGATACTGGATTCCATCAAAATAAGAAAACTTCAATACTTGGGTCATATAACACGTGGTGACAGATATGAACTCCTAAAATTAATTATGCAGGGAAAGATTCAAGGAAGGCGCAGCATAGGTAGGAGAAAAATGTCTTGGCTGAGAAATCTTAGAGAATGGTTTGGATGCAGCTCAACTGAACTCTTTTGGGCTGTAGTGTCAAAAGTGAGAATAGCAATGATGATTGCCGACCTTCGTCGCGGAGATGGCACGTAAAGAAGAAGAAGAAGCGTATCCCATGCGAACAAAGTACGTCTAACCATCATCAATGACAGACTAAAATCAATTCTCTTACCACAAATTCCCCAAGAACAACGCGTATCCATCCCAGGTATAGAGGAACAAGAGAACACATTCTTAATATTAGTAAAATTATAGAAAAATATCGAGAGTTTAATATGGAAACTTATTATGCTTGGCATGATATTTTTTGTGCATATAACTAGCGAAGACAACGTAGCGAGCAGAAGATCCTGGGCAGAGGAAGATGTCTGGTAACTTATTCTCCGAAGCAAAACTAGAATAATTAGACAGAAATAATCAAACAAATTACATCATGCCACTACGAGAAAAAAGAGAGGAGGAGGAGATATTATAGAGTAATATAGCAGCAGTGGGTACTGCGAAAAATTCATGTATATTATTTTTGTGGTTTCGTCTAGAAATTATTTGCCTTTCACTGCAGGGCCGTCTTTCACCTATTAGAGACTTTGGGCACATTAGGAAAAGCACTATTTTGTTAGAATCGAAAAATACATAGATATACATGCAAAGTTGTTATTCCTTTACAGTAACATTAGAGATTACCTAATACGTATTTTGTATAGAAAATTAAAATAATGTAAGACACACAAAGCAATTAGCATCCACGATTAGTCCCTATAAGTACCTATCTATGCTGATTGAAGAGGCACCCTTCTAGATTTGAGTTGAGCAAAATCGTTAATCACATCTTCAAAATCTATGTTTTCGAGCATATCACATTCTATCGACATTAGCGACAAACTGTTTAATCTCTCTTGAAGCATTGTACTTCTAATTCATTTTTACTCGTTTTAATTTTGAGAAGGAGAGTCCTCCCCCCCCCCCCCCCCCCGAGAGTCCTCCCCCCCACTGCAGTTTGTTACCGTCATGCAGTCATGCTTAAAAAGACTCTCAGTGCCATTATGTAGTTCCTTCAATTTTACATTAATTTTCAAGTATTCTGTTAAATGCAGAATTTTCTGTTATTCACGTTTCTAACTATTTCACGTTTACGTCTACATTATAGATTTCAGCAAATCCTTTGCAACTTTGTCGCAACTCTTCGGAATTCAGGGTTTCAAGCGAAAAAATAATCCAAAGCGTTGACTAATGGTCTTATACGAACTTAATCGCTGTTTTAGATGAACGCTTAGGGCCTAGGGTATCAATTAAGGGGATAAAGGTTTCGACTCTGAATCTTTCTTTTCTATCTTTACAATTATTGTGATATGCATATGCATATTCGTGTGTACGACGTTTTTCTGTGGACGGTTGGAGGGTCGGTTAAGGTCTGGGATAGCGTTTCTTTAACGGGTCGTGCAGACTAGGTGGTGTTGAATAGCAACACTATCAAAGCTCACCGATATATCATTGACGTTTTGCAAGGCCATGTTGTGCCATTTGCCCCTTATATTTGTGCCCCTTTTGTTCTAATACACGCTAATATACGAGGAATATGTGATGGCCAGCGAATAGTGCCGATCTCACTCCTATAGAGAATGTTTGGGACTTGCTTGGTAGGCGCCTGCGAAATTCTCCTAATCAACCAAACATTCTACAGGAACTGGAACAACGTCTTGTCCAAATTTGGAATGCACTGGATGAAAGTACTTTGAAACCGTTTATTTCGAGTGTGAATCGTTGATCTTCTTCTTCTACGGCACTACAGCCCAAATTGAGCCTTCGCCTCCTTTATTTTTTGCCTCCACCCTTGCTTGTCTGCGGCTGCTCTTCTCCATACACGGACTCCTAAAAGGGCTTGTGCGTCGCTGTTTACTGTGTCTTCCCAGCGCTTTCTTGGCTTTCCAACCGGTCTCTTTCCCTGCATTCTAGCATTCAGTGCTCTTTTTGGTAGCCCATCCTCTCCCATTCTTATCACATGTCCGGCCCATTGCAATCTTTGTATTCTAATGAAGTCTGACAGGGGTGCTTCCTTATAAAGTTGATAAAGTTCGTTGTTGTATCGACTTCTGAAGATTTCGTTTTCCCTCACAAATCCTAGTATTCTCCTCAGTACTTTCCTTTCGAATGTGTCGAGTTTGTTTTTAGATGTTTCTTTCAGGACCCAGGGTTCACTGCCATAGCATGTTATATGTCTAATTAAAGTTTTATAGATTCTCATCTGTGTATTTCGGTGGACACTTTTAGACCGAAATATATTGCAGAGGGTAAAATTAACTCTGTTTGCCTGCGTTATTCTCTTCCGTATTTCTTCATTTTCTGATCCGTCGGCATATATTTCTACTCCCAGGTATGTAAACTTTCCAACCGTTTCAATGACATCTTCATGTATAATGCTTTGTGGGGCTATATTTCTTCTCGTCTGAGTCATTTTTTTTTCTGTGTTAATTTCCAGACCTAGCATTTTGTTTGTGCTTTTAACTCTGCGTATGTTTCCTGTGCTCCTGTTGATGTTCTACTCATAATATCAATACCATCGGCATAAGCGGCCAGTTGAACCGTTCGGTTGGTCAGTAGGTTTCCTCGTCTAGTTTGCATTTGCCTAACCGCATACTCCAGTGCCAGGTTAAACAATGTGAATCGTTGATGCCAAGCTGTAAATATCCTGCCAAGCAGGAGTGGAAATACGTCTTATTAAGCACAAGAATTTAACAGTTTCAATATTTTAAGATGGTGTTAAGTTTATGAATATTGAAGATGGTTAGTGACAATATCATCAAATCTGTTTGTTTTACAAAGTAAAATAATACGAAATAAAATGCGTTTCAGTTCAATTCATATTTTCATAATATACGGTAAGTTCTAAAGAGGTGCGTTAATTTCTTGGAGCAGTGTATATTACTAGTAATAAAAAAATACTTACATTAACAATACTAACACCAATAACCACAACCCATCCCCAACCTCCATCAGGTGGTACTTGTTTCTTCTCTTTGGACATGTTGGCTGAAGTCCTGCAAAAAAGTTAGATATTACATAAGACACATAATTTCTCCATTAGTTTATAGAGCACTGTCCAATATAGTAATAAATATTATATAATAGCAATATAAGTAATACCTATACTTCGGCATAATCCTAATATTAGTTGACACGATCAATCAATTAGTCATAGAAAAGATAGAAATGTTTACTTCCAACCCGTATTGACAAAAGGTCAAAACCCAAGTCAAATAGATTTTTAAAAATATTCTGTAATGGATAGATATAATCTGTAAAAGTGCATTATCTTTTTAATGATACCCAAATGTAATGTTGTTTATTTACGGTACCTCTTATCCGAAATACATACTATAATATTATAGTACTGGATCCAAATCTAGGTCGACCTTCACCGATCTGTTTACCGGATGAAAGAGTTTTTTTTAATTTCATACAGAAACAAATACGTCTTGCATGTTTGCCTATCAAAATATTCACAAAATATTTTTGTGATTTTTATTTTTAATTTCTGAATTTCTTTTTTAATCTGTCAAATAGTAAAGTGATGCATACCTTAATATGTTTTTGAATCGCCGAGTAATTTACAAAAGATAATGGGAACAACTGTTGACCGTTTCTCACTACATTTCTTTTTTGTGTGCACACCACAATATGTTTTTGAATCGCGGAGTAACAAACAATGTTAACTAAACAAAGTTCATTAGTAACACTTTTTAGGGGGGGGGTGTATGGCTTGAAAATGTTGAAATATTCGATTTTTTAATTGCTTTAGATGAAAGTACATAACTTCAAGAAATCTCTCTGAATATTTCATATTTATCGTAGCAAAATTACCGGTAATAGTAATACACAGCACGCTTGACGTAGTGAGAAACGTTCAACAGTTGTTCCCATTTTCTTTTATAACTTACTCGGCGAGTCAAAAACATATTCCGGTGTGTGTCACTTATTGTTGTTATATGTTTTTACTTAGATAATCTATTACCATATATATTTTTTTTCAGTGTTGCGAATGTATAGAAAAAGACTAAGAAAGCTCCTGAAGTATTACACACCACCAGCTAAACGTAAAAAACGTAAAAAAGTAAAGAAAGTCAGGAAATATAACCCACAACCAGCTGTAGGTATTCTTTTATTTTGTAGTATGAAATCTGTTTGATATTTTTGGTGATCATATTTATTTTAAATACCATCGATGAGCAGATATTATAAATGTACATGCCTTGCAGATACCTAGCCATTATGGTACATTACCTATGACGAGAGCTCATCAGTCACAAGTAGACATAGACATGGTAGATACTACGCAGGATTGGATATGGAGGACCCTAGAGGACATGGAGGCTCCTATGAAACAACAGCAACAACAAATAGACATTGTAGATCCTATGGATGATTGGATATGGAGGACCATAGAGGATATGGAGGATCCTATAAAACAACAGCAACAGATAGTACAAATTCCGCTCCCATCTCCATTTTTCCCACCGCTCCCAGCATCTCCGCCATCACCATACTCACCTTCTCAATCTGTTTCTCAAGAATTCATGCAAGACCAGGATTTGAGTATGCCACGTAAGTAAAGACAAGATAATTTGAACAATTACAATGTATTTAACACAATATCCACATGCTTTCATTTTATTTTTGTGAATAATGGTGTATTTCTTACTTTTTTACATTGACAAAGAAAGCTATTTTGTAACCAGAATGTTCAGAAAGTAGAAATTAATATAATTTCTTGTGATAATCTGGAAATGATCTTGTTTCCAAACATTAACGTGGATCTTTACATATCACATCACACGTTTTTCTCTTTTATAATTTTGTCTATATCAACACATTTTTCGCGAAGTAATATCTTAAGTCACTTTTGTTATAAAAATCAGATTATCAGTCAAAAGTATTACAATTAAATGCACATTATGGCAAATACTGTAAGCATATCATCAAAATAGTTGATACAAAATACAAAAAAATCTAGAAAGTTATAGTCCAGTGCCCTTTCAAAGAAAAAAGTCTCCTTTAAAATTGATTATGATTGACTAAGAACTAAAAAGGATACCAAATAGAAGAAAAACAACTTAAAATAATCTGCTATGCAGACGACTAAATAATAATCTCTCACAGTGAAGATGATTTACAACGTATGCTGCACCAATTTAATATAACAACCGCTAGAAAATTCAACATTAATTTCCCCAAAAAAAGACCAAATGCATGGTTATAACCGCAAATCTAATAAGATGTAAAATAGAGCTAGAGGGTCAGATAATAGAACATGTCATGGAGTTTAAATATCTAGGCATCAAACTATCTAGCTACGGAAAGCTCGGAACATAAGTGGAAGAACAAGTGAATAAAGCAAACAGAGCCGCAGGTTGCCTGAATGAAATAATATGAAGAAATAAAAACATCGGAAAGTGAAAGGCAGAATTTTCGAAACAGTCATCAGGCCAATAATGACATACGCAGCAGAAACACGACCTGATACAGGACAAAAAGAATGCTAGAAACAGCAAAGATGAAAACCCTTTGAAAAATCGATGGTAAGACACTATGGGATAGAGCTAGAAGTACAGATATAGGACGGATATGCAAGGTGGAGAACATTAATAACTGGGTAAAAAACAGAAGAGTAGAATGGAACGACCACATAAGCCGAATGACAACAAATAGAGTAGTAAGGACGGCGAGAGACGGTTCCCCAAAAGAAAGATGATCAGAGGGAAGACAAACTTACTGGAGGCACATTGAAAAACAGACAGTCACGTATACACAAAAAGAAGAAGAAGAAACATTGACGATAATTAGTAAAAAAACAACAAACCTCTCCTGTTTTCCAGTCAAGTTGTACGTGTTCAAAGGTACTCTCTACTGTGATAGCCATAAACGAAAACAATTTAATATTGTTTTCTGTAATCATCATTAATATCATTCTCTTTGCCTTTATTTCTATGCGGGGTCTGCTTCGCTAATTATATTTCTCCATAAGTTTCAATGCTTGTAAGTCCTGTTTTCTTACTCTATTCTATAAATGAAGAGATGGTATTAACGAACACCTTCTACAAGGTTCCAGAGTGACGACTCTACACATGGATGTCACCTCAGGACAGTGATCAAAAACAAGTACGAAATCAAATAGATTAAATTATAATATCAAGTCAGTTAAGACATACCCAGGCGTTGACGTCTCTCCTGGCCAAAATCCTCTAGTAGCCCAAATAAACATCATGCTCCAAAAGATTCCGAAGAAAAAATAAACTGGACTAAATACAGAATACTTGCAGAACGAAAAGATACGAAATGAGTTAAAAACGAAAATATCCGAAAATCTGAAAAAAAAATTGAAAACAACGAAGAATACCGAAACTGCAAAAATATAACGGAAAAATGGTGTGGAATCCAACCTTATTGAAACCCTCAACAGAAATTTTAAAGAGAGGAAAACCCACAGGGAAGAAAAAATGGATAACTGCGAAATCCACGTTCTTATGGATATAAGATGACTCCATAAAGGCAAAAATGAACACGCAATATAAAGATATCCAAGGATAATGTTCTGCGTAGGCGTCTTCCCACAGGTCTTCTTTGGTCTTCTTCTTCTACTCCTCTTAGAAACTCGCAGATCAGCAATTCTTTGTATTGCTTAATTAATGTCTCGATGTTGAACATTACCAAACCCTTAACCTACGCTGTCTTATGTGGGCATAATTTGGTACCAAGAACCCTAGACTTCCCCTAATATACTCATTATAAATTGTATCTTTTTTGTCACTTCGCCTCTGTCTGTTACACCTCTGTCATTCAGTTCCGTACATCATAGCTTTTTATAGAATTTTACCTTCGGCTTCATTGGAGATTTTCTTTGACACATTCACATTACACCAATTCGCTGCCTTACACTTCATACATTAAACCACAATTTTACTGCATGCATCTTCATCTGTTTCACCATTACACTTCATCCTTGATGATAATAGTCATTTAGCCTACAATAACAACTGTTATTGAATCTGACCAATGCTGACTTATATGTTTTTATTTAAATAATCTGTTACGAATGTAATCACACACTATATTTTTGTTTCAGTGTTGGTAGTGCCCGGTGCAAGAGTTTCAAGTTATAGTACATCACCTACAACAGTAGCTCTTCAGCCACAATTAGGCATGGATCATCCTATGACACACCAGCAACAGATAGTACAAACTCGATCTCCGCCGCCGCCATCGTCCCCGCCACCGTTTGCACCATCGACCGCACCACCGCTACCGCCACTGTCACCACCACCTCTATCCCCAACGTCACTATCACTGCTATCACCACTGCACCTACCACCGCTATCGCCACTGCACCCACAACCGCTATCGCCACCGTCCCCACCATCGCTCCCACTACCGTTATCGCCCTCACTACAGCCCGCGCCATCGCCCACACCAACGCTATCGCCGTCGTCCCCACCATCGCTCCCACTACCGTTATCGCCCTCACCACAGCCCGCACCATCGCCCCCACCGCCGCTATCACCATCGCTATCGTCACCTCCCCCACCACCGGACTCGTCACCGTCCACACCATCGCCCTCACTAACGCTATCGCCACTGTCCACACCAACGATATCGCCAATGTCCCTATCACCACTATCGCCACTGGACCTACCAACACTCTCGCCACTGCCCCCACCACCGCTATCACCACCGCCCCCACCACCGGACTCTTCCCCGTCCGCACCATCCCCCACACTAACGGTATCGCCACTGCCCCCACCACTGCTATCGCCATCGCCCCCATTACCACTATTGCCACCGCCCCCACCACCGGGCTCGTCACCGTGCGCACCATCATCCACACTAACGCTATCACCACTGCCCCCACTACCTCTATCGCCACCGCCCCCACTACCTCTATCGCCACCGCCCCCACTGCCTCTATCGCCACCGCCCTTACCACCGCTATCGCCACCGCCCCCACTACCACTATCGCCACCGCCCCCACTACCCCTATCGCCACCGCCCCCACTACCCCTATCGCCACCGCCCCCGCTACCCCTATCGCCACCGCCCCCACCACCGCCTGCACCATCGCCCCCACCACCGCTATCATTACCGCCCCCACCACCGGACTCGTCACCGTCCACACCATCGCCCCCACTAACGCTATCGCCGATGTCCCTATCACCACTATCGCCACATTCGCCACTGGACCAACCACAGCTATCGCCACTGCCCCGACCACCGCTATCGCCACCGCCCCCACCACCGCTATCGCCACCGCCCCCACCGCCTTCTCCTCTCCCGCCTGCACCCCCTCGTCATATTACCGGAGAATATATTATGCAAGAGCAGCATTTGAGTATTTCAGGTAAGTAAAGAAAAGACAATTCGAACAATCACAATGTGTTTAAAACGATGCTTTAATTTTATGTTTGTCAATAATGCTGTATTTCTTACACCTTTACTTTGATAAACAAAGTCATTTTGTAACAACAACATTCAGTTCTGAAGCTATTTTCTTGAGTCATCTAGTGGAATTTACTATTTTATTTGTGGGTCAGATGGTCAATAGGGCTCGATCGACAAATCTAGCGGATATGTGATCGAAGTTCGAGCCCCAGTGAATAGAAAAATAAAAAGGCTGACACAGTAGTTAAAATTCTATAGAATCTACGGCTTGGTCTGGAATGGGCTGGTGTCTGATCGGCAAGGGATAAGGGCTTGGTCTCAGTGATACACCCCACCTAAATATATATGTATGTATTTAAAAACCCACAATCTTATTTAAAACTGGCAATAGTGTACTTTATAAGCCCTAGGCTTTCAACCGTGACCGGCAGTAGAACTGGAAATCTATATTTGAACTCTTCATGTAACTTTACGACGTTTGATACCTATATGATTTCACTAATTTTGAGTCATTTTCCAAACTTCCGGTCATAAGTTTTTAATCTGAAATTACATCAAAACCGGAACTAAATATTCGAGCTCGATTTTTCAATACGCAATGATTGATATCGAAACGAAGATCTACGAGCTAAGACCAAAGTCATAGACGTCATTGAAAGAAGCTGTAACTTAAAATGGAAATGGGCTGGACACGTTGCCAGAATGCAGGACGGAAGATGGACTCGCAAAATAGTTGAGTGGAGACCAAGAGCCGATAAACGTAGCAGAGGAAGACCACCAACACGATGACAAGACGACTTACGAAAGACAACAAAAAACTGGATACAGAAAACACAAGATAGGACACTTTGGGGGCAAACAGGGGGGGCCTATGTCCAGTAGTGGATTGGGAGAGGCTGATGGTGATGATGATGAATGATGTACTATTTCTGCAAAAAGGACTGACAATGAATCTAAAGAAAACTAAAATAATGACATACAGAAGACACATCAGTAATTACCGTAGGTTATTACTTAGGACAAGCTATCAGAGCAGACAAAAGTAACCAGACTAAACAAATAAAAAGAAGAATAAGAATGAGGTGGGCGGCATTCGGAAAACTCTCATATACTATCAAAAACCAAAAATACCTTTAAAATTAAGAACGAAGGTATTTAATGCATGCGTCCTACCTGTTCTGACATATGGAGCCCAGACGTGAACATGTACCAAGAGCAACTTAGATAGAATAATGAAAACTCAGAGTTATGGAAAGACAAATGTTGGGAATATCGCTGAGAGATAAAAGGAGGAATGAATGGAAGAGGCAAAACCGGAACAACAGATGCTGTCGAACATGCATTGAAATTAAAATGGAAATTGCCTGGGCACAACGAAAGATATCAGGATGGAAGATGGAATAGAGATATTGGCTGATGGCCATTTAGTAGCTGAGACCATATACTTCAAAAAGGTCAAGGGGTTGACCGCAAATGAGATGGAAAGATAATATTGAGAAAAGTGCAGGTCCAAATAGAAAAGGCAAGCAGAAGACAGAGACAAATGGAAGAGGCCTATATTCAGCACATGAACAGATCTTGGGCTATAGATAAGTAAATAGATAGATAGATTATTTCTGCCACTATAATGTGGCTAGAGATTGCAATTGCTGGATCCAGCGTCCAGCAATCCAGCTCGATCCAGCGCTATTTTTACATGCTGGATCCGCAAACGTGTCAAATTCGAAATAAGTTACTTAATTTATTCATTAGCCTCTTTATTCAAAGCCGTGAGTCGGCAACTTGCCATTCTATCGCTCTAGCAGTAGCTCAGTATGCTGGAAAGTTTCTACAGCATAAAAGTTTGCATCCATAAAGCGTTGATAGACATTGATTCTGCTACAAAATTCTCTGCTGGCGAGTGGTCAATAAACAATGAGTTGATCCCACTCTTTGACCGGTAAAACTGGCTGTAGAAGCTCTTTGCAGAAGGGAGTACACTTTGATAACGGCCGACACAACCATGAAATTTGTCTTAGACAAACTAAATAGCCTTAGTTCCGAAGCACTACGCAACAGAATCGCGGAATGGCACCTCTCTGAAGTTACAGGTACATTAATGTACTTACAAAATCCAAAAAAGTATGACGAAGGACTAAACAATCCTAGTTATTTCCCCATAACGAAAAAGAATGCAATGCGACAAGAGATGAAAAATTTGTTGAGTCGTATAAAAAATAAACAAGTGATTGTGGAACCAGTGCAAGAGGACATAATGGAAGGAGATGGGCCAACTAATCCGGAGCCCGTGAATTTTACTTTAGAAAAAGAGCTTGAGATTGAATTGAAACGAGAAAGAGAAAACTTTTATAACAAAAAAAACTGGTTATCAAAAAGATTATGAAAAGATTTTGGAAAAGGAAATGACCGAGTGAAAGGCGATAATTTGTCCATAGTCTATGGCTATTTGATGACCTTAAAACCAACCAGCATAGAGGCCGAAAGGGCTTTCTCCGCAACCGGCTATATGTGCAGTTCTGTGCGAAGTAGGTTAGCCGATAAGACGATAATTAAATATGTTTTGGTCTATCTGCCAAAAAAAAACAAAATTATTCATAGATGAAGTAGTTTTCAATCCTAAGAGCTTTTTAAAATCCTAAGCTTTTTAAATTGAAAACTATTGGTCCATTTTCTTGGTAACACCTCCATGGCTTCTAAAATTTCCAAGAAAGATGGATGCTGAAGCTAAGAAGACAAGAGGGAATTCAAAAACTTACAATTCACGACCCCGTCTGTTCAGATGGTAAATTCCAACAGAAAATGGACCTAGTTACTCAAAGAAGCAACGACCAATATAAAAATAAAATAAAAATTCCATTTTTATTCGGTTGCAATGCAAAGGCAAAACAATCTTATTTTTCACTTAGAATACGGAGCGCAATCCAGCACTCTGAATCGACGATTTTCGACTCTTGTTGGAGTCTCATCGGAGAGAACGTAGGCCTGCTGCTCCATACTCTAAGTGACCAACGCCGAGATTTTATCCCCCACACCGCAACTGACGTGAATGGACTAGGTGACTAGCGTCATCTGGCAATTGAAAGATGAAGTAGTTTTCAATCCTAATATTAATATTGATATTAGGATTGAAAACTACTTCAGCTTTCAATTGCCAGATGACGCTAGCCACCCAGTCCATTCACGTCAGTTGCGGTGTGGGGGATAAACTCTCGGTGTTGGTCACTTAGAGTATGGAGTAGCAGGCCTACGTTCTCTCCGATGAGACTCCAACAAGAGTCGAAAATCGTCGATTCAGAGGGCTGGACTGCGCTCCGTATTCGAATTGAAAAATAAGATTTGTTTGCCTTCGCATTGCAACTGAATAAAAATGGAATTTTTATTTTATTTTTCAAAATTATTCATGTTTCTGTTATTTAGAAATTTAGAATATAGACAAAAAAACAGCAAAATCGTGTTTTTATTTTGATTCCACATTTTGCCGGAACCGCGCTGGATCCAGCTGGATTCAGGCCAATCTTGCAAACATCCAGCTGGACTGAAAATGCTTCTGGATTGCAATCCCTAAATGTGGCACTTCCGATTACACCTTTTTAAACGGAAGTGATATAAAAATCGGAATATATTTATTCTCGTCTTGCTAAGACGCGACGAGTAATATATCACTTTACTATTTCGGCGACTTTAAAACAGTACTTCCGGTTGCAACTCTGCAACCGGAAGTCCAAGGATAATTTTCTTACCTTTAATACCATCCTTGAGTTATAATCTCTCACTCGATTCAAAGGACAGACAGGCATGAAGCCAGAAGCATATTTTGTTCTCATCTTGCTAAGGCACGTCGAATAATATATCGCTTGTACTATTTCGGCGACTTTACAATGGTACTTCCGGTTGCAACTCTAAAACCGGAAGTCCAAGGAAAATTTTCTTACCTTTAATACCATCCTTGAGTTATAATCTATCACTCGATTCAATGGTCAGACAGGCATGAAACCAGAAGCATATTTTGTTCTCATCTTGCTAAGGCACGTCGAATAATATATCGCTTGTACTATTTCGGCGACTTTACAACGGTACTTCCGGTTGCAACTCTAAAACCGGAAGTCCAAGGATAATTTTCTTACCTTTAATACCATCCTTGAGTTATAATCTCTCACTCGATTCAATGGTCAGACAGGCATGAAACCAGAAGCATATTTTGTTCTCATCTTGCTAAGGCACGTCGAATAATATATCGCTTGTACTATTTCGGCGACTTTACAACGGTACTTCCGGTTGCAACTCTAAAACCGAAAGTTCAAGGATAATTTTCTTACCTTTAATACCATCCTTGAGTTATAATCACTCACTCGATTCAATGGTCAGACAGGCATGAAACCAGAAGCATATTTTGTTCTCATCTTGCTAAGGCACGTCGAATAATATATCGCTTGTACTATTTCGGCGACTTTACAATGGTACTTCCGGTTGCAACTCTGCAACCGGAAGTCCAAGGATAATTTTCTTACCTTTAATACCATCCTTGAGTTATAATCTCTCACTCGATTCAATGGTCAGACAGGCATGAAACCAGAAGCATATTTTGTTCTCATCTTGCTAAGGCACGTCGAATAATATATCGCTTGTACTATTTCGGCGACTTTACAACGGTACTTCCGGTTGCAATTCTAAAACCGGAAGTCCGATGTCAAATTTTTCAAATTGTTATTTATTACCATCCTCGGGTTATAAGCTTTCATTCGACACTTCATTTGTCATTGTAAGTGGTATAATGACGCAGGAATTGTGTTTACAAAGTCTTAGGTACAGACGGACGTAAATAATTCCACGTTTTCACATTTTTTCAAAATGGGTGAAAACAATTAAGTTATTTGACGTTTCGATTTACACTTCGGAAATCATAATATTGGATAGGAAAATGCATATATGTAACCTAAAAAGATCAGGTTGTGAGAATTTTCGCAGAATTTTTCAGTCCTAAATTTTCTTTTTAATTTTCTCAGGATGATTTCCGCAGTGGAAATCGAAACGACAAACAATAATTTCTTTTAAGAAATATAATTTTTATTGCAACGAACAATATTATAGTTACCTATATTATCTTTGAAACAACTACGCCAGGGAAATACGGCAAAAATATACCATGTTTGGGACACTTGAGCAGCCAGGTTGCAAATGGGTTTTTTGGGTACTATACACATAATACATTATAAATACAAAAATGCCCGTCTCAGTTTGGACGAGAAATTTAGTTATTAACAAATAAGGGTCAAAAATGGGAGTTTTTTCGTTTAAAGCGCTACAGGTAAAAATAGAGTAATTAAATGTCTTATTTATAATATTTTTCTTTTATTAGATGAGCCAAGGTATAAAAATAGCACTTTTTGAATTTTGGTCCGATCATTTGTTGCTTCGGATATTGCAAAATAAAACTAAAATTTCGAAAGTAAAAAACTTCCTATAACTTTTGCAAAAATGAATTTAAGACTTTCATATTGCATGAAAAGTTGAGTCAAACAGTCCACACAATGCCCAAAAAATTTTAAGACGATTCGTCAATTAGTTTAAATTTTATTCAATTTGTTTATCCCAAAGAGCTTTTTTTCGTAATGCCATTGTTCAGAAAATAATAATTATATGGCAATTATGTGGAAACAACATGAAAGAAGAATAGTCATATTTTCAACGCATTTAAAAAAATCATTAAAAAGTCATTTTTATCACTCCGAAAACATTTTACTAAAATAGAGTCATTTTTGGCTTATAAACAATTTGAAGACATTTGTTAATATTAACTTCAGGCTTAAACTACAATAGGATTTGAAAAACTGGTATTTTTATACGAATTTTCAAAGAAAAACTTTTCGCCTAGATTAATTACGGTCAAAGTTAGTCACTTTTTTTATTTAGTTGACGGCTACTTTGTTTATAACAATTAAGCAACCTCACTAGAGCCATTTTGAAGTTGAAGGTATATAGTTTATGTGCAGTAAACTTTGAACCTCAACAGAGTGGTTAATAAAGTTTTAAAAATTGGCGTCTTAATGGAATGGATTCGTGGTCGGTGGAGGGGAATTAATAAAATCCGTGCACTCAAAAAATGAAACTGATTCTTCAAACATATATGCTGCGATTAATATCGCAGGAGCTTGTTGATAGATTTTGATCATAATTTTTTTTAATTTGTATGTACTCGTAGTCTTGTAGAGTAAGTTATGTACACACATCCCCACCTAACATTACAAAATGTTAACTCCGCTTATCACTCAGGAATATGAAAAGTAGATTACGACCGATTCTAAGACCTACCGAATATACATATATAATTTCATAAAAATCGGTTAAGCGGTCTCGGAGTATTGAAACTAACACTGTGACAGGAGAATTTTATAGATGTAAGTATATAGATGGCTATTAACAAATAGGGGTTGGTGATAGAAGAGTGAAAATTAAGGGTTGTATGTATTTTTTAATTCTACATCATATAAAATTAAGGTAGATAATTTTGTCCAAAAAAATAAAAAAAAAATTTCAGGGGGCAACCCGCCTTATCACTTATGGAAATAAAAAATAGATTAAAACCTATTCTCCGTCCTATAGGATATATACCTACGTGTAAAATTTCATAAAAT
The DNA here is from genome assembly GCF_917563875.1 of Diabrotica virgifera virgifera. Lineage (NCBI taxonomy): Eukaryota > Metazoa > Arthropoda > Insecta > Coleoptera > Chrysomelidae > Diabrotica > Diabrotica virgifera. The sequence goes on along the minus strand of NC_065443.1, from coordinate 54,528,686 downwards.
TCGGCCAAGCCATTTCGGAGTAGTATGGTAACTAACACTTTTACAGGAGAATTTGATGTATATAGAAGTAACTGTGAATAAAATAATAAAAGTGGCTAACTTTGACCCTAATTAACTTTGGCAAAAAGTTTTTTTCTAAAAATTCGTGTAAAAATACCAGCTTTTAAAATCCCAAATTAGATTTACTCTATAGTCAATATTAACAAAGCTATTCAAATTGTTTATAAGCCAAAAATGACTCTATTTTACTAAACTGTTTTCGGAGTGATAAAAATGACTTTTTAATGATTTTTTTCAATACTTTGAAAACATAACTATTTTTCTTGCATGTGGTTTCCACAGAATTGCTATATCGTTATTATTTTCTGAACAATAACATTGCGAAAAAAAGCTATTTGCGATAAACAAATTGAATAAAAAATGAATAACCATTTTCAATTTCGTTGCAAAACGAAAATACAGCCGAACCATATTCCAGTCCAATCAGAGAGTGCTGCAAGCACCTCCACCGGTTTCGAAACTTATTAGTCTCTCATCAGGAGGCACATATGCTGCTCTCCCTGATCCAACCAAAACAAACCCCAGCGTGCAGTCCCGAATTGCAACGAACGAAATGGCATAGATGCCCTAGCGGCAACTGCTAGCAAAAGACTAAGTTTTCACTCTAATGGCACATAACATATCCCACCAGAATGAAAACAATGGGAACCTTCTCTGGTTACACCTCCGAGGCTTCTACAATTTGCAAGCCATACGGATGCTGAGACTAAGGAAGATGAGGGAATTCTACAATTTACAATTCACGTCACATCTGCTCAGCGCGGTAAAGTTCCAACGGGATATGTTATGTGCCATTAGAGTGAAAACTTAGTCTTTTGCTAGCAGTTGCCGCTAGGGCATCTATGCCATTTCGTTCGTTGCAATTCGGGACTGCACGCTGGGGTTTGTTTTGGTTGGATCAGGGAGAGCAGCATATGTGCCTCCTGATGAGAGACTAATAAGTTTCGAAACCGGTGGAGGTGCTTGCAGCACTCTCTGATTGGACTGGAATATGGTTCGGCTGTATTTTCGTTTTGCAACGAAATTGAAAATGGTTATTCATTTTTTATTTACATTTACTCTGTGTGGAGTATGAAGGGAACCAGTCTCGTTGGAACTTTACCGCGCTGAGCAGATGTGACGTGAATTGTAAATTGTAGAATTCCCTCATCTTCCTTAGTCTCAGCATCCGTATGGCTTGCAAATTGTAGAAGCCTCGGAGGTGTAACCAGAGAAGGTTCCCATTGTTTTCATTCTGGTGGGATATGTTATGTGCCATTAGAGTGAAAACTTAGTCTTTTGCTAGCAGTTGCCGCTAGGGCATCTATGCCATTTCGTTCGTTGCAATTCGGGACTGCACGCTGGGGTTTGTTTTGGTTGGATCAGGGAGAGCAGCATATGTGCCTCCTGATGAGAGACTAATAAGTTTCGAAACCGGTGGAGGTGCTTGCAGCACTCTCTGATTGGACTGGAATATGGTTCGGCTGTATTTTCGTTTTGCAACGAAATTGAAAATGGTTATTCATTTTTTATTTACATTTACTCTGTGTGGAGTATGAAGGGAACCAGTCTCGTTGGAACTTTACCGCGCTGAGCAGATGTGACGTGAATTGTAAATTGTAGAATTCCCTCATCTTCCTTAGTCTCAGCATCCGTATGGCTTGCAAATTGTAGAAGCCTCGGAGGTGTAACCAGAGAAGGTTCCCATTGTTTTCATTCTGGTGGGATATGTTATGTGCCATTAGAGTGAAAACTTAGTCTTTTGCTAGCAGTTGCCGCTAGGGCATCTATGCCATTTCGTTCGTTGCAATTCGGGACTGCACGCTGGGGTTTGTTTTGGTTGGATCAGGGAGAGCAGCATATGTGCCTCCTGATGAGAGACTAATAAGTTTCGAAACCGGTGGAGGTGCTTGCAGCACTCTCTGATTGGACTGGAATATGGTTCGGCTGTATTTTCGTTTTGCAACGAAATTGAAAATGGTTATTCATTTTTTATTTACATTTACTCTGTGTGGAGTATGAAGGGAACCAGTCTCGTTGGAACTTTACCGCGCTGAGCAGATGTGACGTGAATTGTAAATTGTAGAATTCCCTCATCTTCCTTAGTCTCAGCATCCGTATGGCTTGCAAATTGTAGAAGCCTCGGAGGTGTAACCAGAGAAGGTTCCCATTGTTTTCATTCTGGTGGGATATGTTATGTGCCATTAGAGTGAAAACTTAGTCTTTTGCTAGCAGTTGCCGCTAGGGCATCTATGCCATTTCGTTCGTTGCAATTCGGGACTGCACGCTGGGGTTTGTTTTGGTTGGATCAGGGAGAGCAGCATATGTGCCTCCTGATGAGAGACTAATAAGTTTCGAAACCGGTGGAGGTGCTTGCAGCACTCTCTGATTGAACTGGAATATGGTTCGGCTGTATTTTCGTTTTGCAACGAAATTGAAAATGGTTATTCATTTTTTATTTACATTTACTCTGTGTGGAGTATGAAGGGAACCAGTCTCGTTGGAACTTTACCGCGCTGAGCAGATGTGACGTGAATTGTAAATTGTAGAATTCCCTCATCTTCCTTAGTCTCAGCATCCGTATGGCTTGCAAATTGTAGAAGCCTCGGAGGTGTAACCAGAGAAGGTTCCCATTGTTTTCATTCTGGTGGGATATGTTATGTGCCATTAGAGTGAAAACTTAGTCTTTTTTTAAATTGAATAAAATTTAAACTAATTGACGAACTGACTAATTGTGTGCATTATAAGGAATATTTGACTTAACTTTTCATGCAATATGAAAGTCTTAAAGCCATTTCGCAAAAGTTATAGCACACTTTTTATTTTTGAAATATTAGTCTTATTTTGCAATTTCCGAAGCAAAAAATGATCGGACCAAAATTCAAAAAGTGCCATTTTAAACCTTGGCTCATCTAATAAAATAAAAATATTATAAATAATATATTTAATTACCCTATTTTTACCTGTAGCGATTTAAACGAAAAAACTGCCATTTTTGATCCTTGTTTGTTATAACTAAGTTTCTCGTCCGAACTGTGACGGGCATTTTTGTATTTATAATGTATTAGGTATATAGTACACAAAAAATCCATTTGCAACCTGGCTGCAGCTCAAGTGTTCCGACAAAAACCTAATTTCTCTAGACTAAACGTTAATTTTTGGCAATCCACCAGATGACAAAGGATCATGGTTCATTTATTATAGGAATTTGTTATTTTACTATTTTTTTTTCTTTGGAATAAACCACAATCTTAGTTTAAAATAAGTTTATTTTGACGTTTCGATTTCCTCTTCGGAAATCGTTCTCATAATACAAAACAATAATAAATTATTTTATGCTTCCTGATATGTTTTTATTTATATAACCTGTTACGAGTATAATCACAAACTATGTATATTTTTGTTCCAGTATCGGTAGTGTCTGGAAGTACATTAAGTAAAGAAAGTCAGGAATGTATCACACGACCAGCTGAAGAGCCATCACAGGTATTCTTTTATTTTTTGGTCGGCAATCATTTTGAAATTCTTAGTCACCATATTTATATTAAATACCATTGATGAGCAGATATGTTATAAATATACCTTGCAGGTACTTAACCGTTATTCTCCCAATTATCCCATCCGCCATCCACGCCGTGCTGGTGAAAGGGGTGCACGTTGTGGTTCATTGCCTATGAGAGGAGCTCATAGAAGAAGATATAGAGAAGAGCAGCATTTGAGCAGCACAAGAGCTCACAGGAGAAGATATATGGAAGAACAGCATTGGAGTATGTCACGTAAGTACAGAAAAGACAATTTAAATAATCACAATGTGTTTAAAACAAAGCTTTAATTTTATTTTTGTGAATAATGCTGTATTTTTTGCTTTTTTACTTCGACAAAGAAAGTCATTTTGTAACCACAATATTCAGAAAGTGGAAATTAGTATAATTTCTTGTGACTTTAAATCTCTAAAAATGACGTGTCTGTTTAAATATCATATCACACGTTTGTATCTTATTTAATCATTTTGGCTAGATCGACACATTTTTTGCACAGTAATATTTGTCACACTTTTCCTCTAAGTCAGATCAAGGGCATAACCAGGAGTTTTGGGGGTTGTACTCGTATTGAAGTGAGGATTCAAATAATAATAATGCAATATACAGAGTGTTATATTAAAAAAATAAACTGACTAATGATATCAGAAAAATGGTAAATCTGGTAACATTGAAAGCATCAGATTTCAAATCTCCAAATTGCAGAATAGCCATCCATTTAAGAGATAATTAAATTTTGGGCCACTGTTTATATGTATAGTGAGGGGCAAAATTATGGAATTCATTTTTTCGAGAATGGGAGATTTTGGAGAGACAGCTCGATTTTTATTTTTAAATTATGATTTTTTTGCATACACCTACATACATCATACTAGTGACGTCATCCATCTGGGCGTTATGACGTAATCGATAATTTTTTTAAATCAAAATAGGTGTCGTGTGATAGTTCATTTGAAAGGTTATTCAATTATCTTTTCAGTAATATAAACATTACCATCATAATTTATACAGGGTGGCCAAAACAAAATTTTAAATTAAATTAATTCACACAAAAAGAAGAAGGTATGTGATTTATTTAACTCAAAATCCATTTTATTGCTGTCACAAAACAGAAAAAAATATTTATACGACAAATAAACATTGCTTTTCGCTTAAAATCAGATGTTCAAACTGCCAAGAGGCAGGTGGGTTCAGTTTAACATTGAATTTAAGCGAAAATCATTGTTTATTTGTGAAATAAACATTTTTTTTTTCTATTTTCTAACAGCAGTAAAATGTTATTTAAATTAAATAAACTACATACGTTCTTCTTTTTGTGTGAATTAATTTAATTTGAAAATAATTTTTTTGGCCGCCCTGTACAAATAATTATGGTAGTGTTTATATTACTGAATATAGAATTGAATAACCTTTTAAATGAGCTGCCACACGATCCCTATTCGCACTAAAAAAATATCGATTACATCATCACGCTCAGATGGATGACGTCACTAGTATGATGCATATGTCAACAAATCATAATATAAAAATAAAAATCAACCTGTTTCGGGATTTCTCTTCAAAATCTCCCATTTTTGATAAAAAAATTAATTTATTCCATAATTTTGAACCCCTGTATACACCTATATTACAAATTTTATTTACTTATATAGTACAATGGTACAGAATACTTAATCTAAATCTAAGTACATGATAAGAAATTAAAAAAGCAGATCAATATAACGAGTATTTTTTTAAACATCGAAACTAATATTTCGCAAGGTTCGTTTGAATGTCAACTGTTTATTTAAAAATCTAATTGTAGTATTTTTTGCAATTCTCTTTGGCCTACTACTTTAATTGAAAAAATTAAGCAAACACTTTATGATTAATCTCTTGACTTTCGTTATTAAAAAGAAGTAAATTGTTTTGATTGAATTGCACTTTAAAAAAGTAGGTCAATGTTTTTTATAATGTACCATTAGAAGATAGTTCTCAGTGATTCAATTTATTGACTTAATTTTATTTAAGAAATTGATAGTAAATACGTGGAGTAATTTCGGAAAAATGACACATCATCATACAACATGTGAAAACTTTGGGTTTTTTTATTTAATAAACACCAATAAGCAGCTTAACAGGCTACATCAGCGCCTCATCAAGATGGAAAACGTGTTACAAGATTGAAGCTTTAATTTTGTATGTTTTGCCGAGTGATTTGGCACAAATATGCATAATATACCTAGTAAAGAATGGCGGTGTAGAACACAATTTGAGAAATATGTTAGTATGTGGAAATTACTCTATAATTAAATAAAATATTACAAAAACGGGTCTGTACCGCCATTAACAATAACAAAAAAATACACTTTCTTCAAAACTTTTTATCCCATGCCTACATTTTGTATCACTTTGGAACTAGGTACTAAAATCGATTATGTATTGTAACGGGTGCAAAAATCATTAACGTTTTCGAATCCGTAATACTATCATTTCACCCTGTATCTAAATCCGTTTCAGAAATTGTATCGAGTTGTTGCGTGGAAATGTTTGGTTCTTTCGTTTTTCATAATATTAGATCGATCTTACGTTCTCAGGGCTTTGACGTGGATATCATATCTCTTTTATCTGAGTTTGAGTTTGTACCGTCAAAGAAATTACAGTCCTAAATTCTTCTAGACGTGGTTTCTGGCGACCTTCATATGATGTTTTGGAGCTGGTTTGTTTACGTAGCGCATACCGTTGTAGCGATAAGAGCTCCAAAGTTTGGTTAACAACAAGTGTCCTTTTCAATTATCTGGTGATTGCCAGAATGGGAGGTAATTTCTGTGTCTGAGAAGGAATCTTGTCTTGAATTTGGACGAGAGAAAAAAAGTAGTTACGTTTGAGCCGTCAGTTAGTTACGTTGGAGCTGTAAAGAAGTCAAGTTTGAGTTAGCCTCGGAGGTCTGCAGGGTTGCAGTACCTGAAAGGTTGAATTTCCATTTTAAGTTTGTGTAAGGTGAAGTTATTGTGCAATTTTATTGCAGAAGTCTTTGTGTTGGGGCTAAAGTGTTCCACTATGGTCTAAGCAAGTTAGACCACCGCGTTTTCGCTGTTTCTATGCGAACGCGACTACTTATACCAATGCGGTATATAATATTTTCGGATGCAGGCAGGAGTTTTTTTTGTCTTAGCAGTTTCTGACATCATAGTTAAAGCATGGAGTTGCTTTTATATTTTTCTTTGATCCCGTTTAATTTACTAAAGGACTAATGAGTTCTTAAATATTTTTGTTCGAGCAGTGCCGATTTGTTTTAAGAAGTAAATGCTGAATTTTTCTATAAACTATGGAAACAACCATTCATTGATGTACTTTTAATGTATCTATTCCTTTGTAAAGTGACTTTAGTGAAGTGAACTGTGCCTTGGACTTAAAACCAACCAAGAGAACATACAGGACTAGTACAAGGTATTTTTTATGTAAACTTTACATTTTCTTTTTGGTAAACATGATCTCTTTATGTAAAATCGCAAGAGATCACGGATCTTTTTAATTTTGTTTTATTTTGTCTCAATAAAAATTGTTTGATTCACTGCAACATACTATTAGTGGAGTCAATGAAGGTGAATATGAGTTATTACCTCAGATTTCGTTGAACCTCCATCGATTTTCATAAAAATTGGTAAGTGGTTAAAGGATACCTCAAGGAACAAAGGTGACATAGTGCCAACTTGCGCTTTTTGTATTTTAGGGGTGGAATACACCTCTTTTTTAAAAATCATTTTTTAGATTTCTGAAAGTGCAGTCACTGTAAGTTTTCACTTCCTATTTTGTTGAACCTTCATCGATTTTCATGAAAATCGGTAAGTAGTTAGAAGATACCTCAAGCAATAAAAGATATATAGCATCAACTTGCGCTTTTGTATTTTAGGGGTGTAATACACCCCTACTTTTTAAATTGTAAAAAATGCAGATTTCCGCGTTATGGCGCAAGTAATATCGTTTAATTAAGAAAAATTAATATTTTTTTATATTCATGTGCATGAATTACATTTTTTTTAATTTTTCAAACCTTATAGCAACCAAAAATCCGAAAATTAACAAGTCGAACATCACGAAAACCTTATTCTTCTATATTTCTGAAAGTGTAGTCACTGAATGTTTTCACCCACGATTTCTTTGAACCTTCATCGATTTTCATGAAAATTGTTGATTAGTTAGAGGATACTTCAAAAAACAAAAGTGATATGGCATCAAGTTGCGCTTTCTGCATTTTAGGGGTTGAAAAATTACTTGAACATAAATTGATTTTCTGATGTCAAATCACTACAATTGTACAGGGGGTGAATATTGCTATGAAATTTGAAAATAAAAACGTAATTATCTTTTAAACTACTTCGTATAACATCACAAAACCTGATATTTTAAGAAATAAAACATAGAGGAGAATCCAAAAATGTAAAAATATACAGGGTGTTCCATTAAACAAAAGATAATTTTGTTTCACCCTGTCAATATGGGTGGCCCTGTATATTTGGAAATGTATTTAAATTCTGATATTATCTATGCCCCAATCTCACCTAAATAAACTTTTTTCGTATCTTCTACAACAAACGACTAATTGGACTTCCCACAACCTGTATACATACACAATCTCCGCTATAAAATTTTTTAAAAGAAAATGTTATTGGTTTTTTTAAAATAACTCCGTTAAATTTTGAAATATGAGATTTATCAAAAAACCATTACAAAGCTAAGTAAAAGTTCCATAACACTGTATTAAACATAATTTTCTAAATCCTTTATTTTTTTTTTAATACAAGGTGAAAGGGCCCCGGTTACATGGTTCTCGCAGTAAAATTTAGGTTTTAAATGTTTCTATCTCGGTTATTTTTTGTCGTAAAAAAATATTAAAAAAAGAAAAAGCTTAAATAAAGTTAAAACTAAAATTTTGTTCTCTACCATTTTTTGAGTATATCGAGTATTTTTGGAGTTATTATCAAAAGAAAATGAAATTCACGAAAATTTGAAAAATTCTGATTTTTTTTAATCGTATTTTTTTTTAAATATGCATTCTAAACCGGTCAAAATTGTTACAAGTTATTGCTCATGTTAAAATAAATAAAGTTTTAAATGGGTTACTATACATTTTAATTTTTGTGGAAATGACGTATGTTTCATTTTTCATTCTTCCCTAAAAAATCTGAAAGGGTCCTCTTATTTCCATCATAACTTGCTTAATTTTGATGCTATCGACTTCTTATGTAGCTTTTTGATAGTTACCTTTAAGTACTTTATTAAAATGTTTAATATCTATATTTAACAAAGTGCATCGTTTTCCTGTTACTTAAGCTTGAATACTAAGATTTGAGTACTCGCGGAAAAAAATATACATTCAATTGCATATAACTCACTTTGTATATGTAATAAAGGATTTTTCGAATAAGGAACTTATTTATTTTTATATTATCTTCGATTTTGGTAATAACAACTTTTTTGAAGAAACTTATGGTTTTTGAGTTATTTATGAAAAACTGCTTTAAAACATGGATTTTTTTCAGGAAAAATCAAAACTTTTGATCTTTAATAACTCAAAAACTATTGATTTATTGAAATAACTTTATATAACAAATTTTACTTATAATTTGTCCCTCTATCGATTAGTGGTATTATTTTTATTAAAATAATTTCCACCCCCGAGAAGGGGTGGCATCCCCCCCCAGGGTAAAAGCGCAAGTTGGCACCATGTCACCTTTGTTTCTTGAGGTATCCTCTACATACTTACCAATTTTCATGAAAATCGATGGAGGTTCAACGAAATCGGAGGTGAAAACCTTCATTGACTCCACTATATGTATTAATGTCTTTTCCCTTTCTCTTGTTTCGTAAGTAGAACAAAGAATTAGCCGAGTAAAGACATAGATGAGGTAAGTCACGCCATATTTGCTTTCATTTAATAAGTATTTTATATATTTTGTATTGACTAGGTTTTTGTTTAATTTTTGATTTAACTATCTTTTCTTTTACGTTTCTATTTTTGTATATTTATGGTTCCCACAAGGAAACCAGTGGCGCCCAATATTTTATTTCTTTTTATTTAATATTCTTATTTAATTTTTCTATTTTTTTATTTCTAAGCTAATAAGAGGATATTAATAACATCCCGTTAAGAACCATGCTCATATCTCTTCCGTTACTGAGCAACCGAGGACATGTTCTTCAACTTGTGTAACACGTTTACATCTCCTTATATGACATATCAACATCTTGTCAAATTATATTTTCCATTATTCCTACAGGGTGAATTTCGTCGTAACATATACTTTTGTCGCGGCAACGTGTTAATAGTGTTATACAAATAGCGCCCATTCGTGGGACTGCTATAGTATAACAAGAAATTAAACTTAACTGACTGATTTGGCAACACAGATAAAATAGTCACTATCATCACAATGTATATTATCATAATATTGTGCCTTCGTCAAGTATTGCCGACGCACTGTTGCCAAAGGTCCACAGAACTTTCGAAAAGCGGTGCGGATAGTTCGAATTAATATTGATGACGCGCTGATGTAGCCTCTTAAGAGAGTAAAACACCTTATAATAGACTTCCAACCTATCAACGGAAGACAGCAAAATAAGAATCAGAGGCAATTTTTTAAATCTTCAATAATAAATGCTCATACACTAACTGAGGAGAAATCGGATGAAGAAAAAAAAAGAATTTTACGAACAACTGGAAAGCATTATACAAGGCTGTCCTAGAAAAGACGTAAAGGTAATTAATAGGAGATTTGAATGCACAGATAGGTAAGAAGAGGGAATACGCGCCAACCATTGGAAATTACAGTGTTGAAGAGTTGAACAACAACGGAACTCGCCTGATACACTTAGCCACCTCAATCAACGTGGTAGTTCGCAACACATGCTTTATGCACAAAGATATATGTATAAGGGAACATGTAGAAGCTCTGATTGGAGTACAGTAAATAAAATCGACCATATGGCGGTGCAAGATGCGAAGCAAACATAGACTGAACCGCTACCTAGTCTAAATGAAAATAAGAGCCAGAATCTCCAATGCAAAGAAAGTCAGAGGAGTGAAAGAGGAAAGGTTTAACGTAGAGGTGGTAAAACTTAGCGATAGGTAACAAATATGAAGAAAGTCTGGAATGTAAGCTAGATGACTGTACAGGTGATACTTAAAGCGGTTAACAACCTATTGTAAAATATTGTAAGCAGTGTAAAACCATGTTGAAAGAAATAGCAACTGAAGTGATTGGAAGGCAAAAGCGTGAAAAAATAAGCTCGGACTGGTACGATGAGGAACAAGCACAAGCAGTGCAAAGAAAAAATCAAGCATATACAAGGCTCCAAGTACGAAAAACGAGAAAAGTAGAGGGAGAGTAAGGGCAGCTGAGACGAGACGAAAAACAAATACTGAAAAGAAATAAGAAGCATATAGCAACCAACTGAAGGAACTAGAGAAGTATAACACACAAACAGAAACGCGAAAATTCTACAAGTAGGTTAACCATAATAGAAAGGAATTAAAACCTAGATTATCAATAGGTAGAAACAGAACAAGCGAGATCATTGTTGATCAAGACCAGATACTAGAAAGATGGGTACAAAATTAGCTAGAGAAAACTACTAGAGAATCTGGAATAATAACAAGAGGAACCATCATTAATAGGAGTGTACAAAAATACCAGCGTCATCCATAGCATAACAAGAAGAGAGGCAGACTTGGTCCAATCGTTCACGCTATTGGAAGCAGCAGCAAAATGAATGGGGCTTCACATTAAAAAACAATGGGTTGCGATACAGTTATAGATGAAAACTCATCGGGATCGAGATTGTAAAATGGAGTTTTAGATTTTACTTGACGATTGATAAACTTAAAATCGTAATGTTTCATTGAATTATCGAGTTTTTAAAATGGCCATTTTCGCGGTTTTTCGAACCTTAACTTCATTTTAGAGAAGTTACTACAGAACTTTTTTGTTAAGAATAAGCTACGTAATGTAAAAAACCGGACAAAAAAAAACTTTAACTATTTGTTTAAAAAAATTGTTTAAACAATTTTTGGCCATCATTTTCTCTTGGCATATGGATTGAGAATATTCTAGTCAGTGCGCCCATACTAGCCTGACTAGGAAGACTTCAAAATAATTATAAATCAAACTATGTACCAAATATTCTAAATTTAGGTAATATAAATATAATCTATTGAGCAGATTAGATTATAAATTTGTGTAACGAAAATAAAAATAAAATAGTTTAATAATTATGCAGTATCTGATAAAAATAAATCACAAATACATTTACCCTCATACAGTTACCAAAAGGAAATGCAAATATACTGTATAAATAAAATCATGACCTTTGGACAAGTACACAACACATGTGAAACTGAATATAATTTATGAATAAGTAAATAAAGCCTTTGTTTTATAAATACCAATGCGTCAATACAACCTTGTACTTACCTTACTTTTTTAAATCTTTATAATGGTGGAAACAGAAAGTGAACGAAACCGAAAATTGCAGTTTAACTCATTTTTTAATTGGAGCTAATTTTTTGTATTTAACTCGGTGTTGATATATTTAAACGCAGCAGGTTAAACACCCCAGTTACGTTCTTAATTAATAACATACTGAACAAACAATGAATCTATAATATAGAAACATATGATAACCAGACGTTGGAAGGTCTAATACAAATTGTTATAACAATACAGATGTTTTGGCACGCTGATAGTCAAAATAAATAAGTAAGTAATACAAACAAATTAATAAAAAGAAGCTAAGAATCATGTAGATTTATATGAGGCAGAATTTTTATCAAGTGATTATCAAGGATAATAACAAAAAAAAATTTATTTTATCGTGTAAAAACTTTCCAATTTTTTACGTTTCTCTAGTCTTGACTCCGGAGGGAGTGTGCTGGCCATCGTGTATTATCCGTCTCTAAAGATCTCTGTCTCTGGCCATTTGTTTTTAACTCACGCAGTATTTTGCATATTCCTGTAATTTGATCGATAAATCTGGATGGGATCTTCCTCGTGGTTTTCAGCCTTCTACCTTTCATCATCATCATCATCATCAGCACGTAGCGCTACAACCCTGTGTGGGTCCTGGCTGACTGTACAACTTTTTTCCGATTTGTTCGGTCTTCCATCAACCTAGGTTCAAATGGAATGTTCATTTTCCGGAGATCTGATTGGATGTTATCTCTCCATCGCATTCTGGGACGTCCGAGTGGTCTAGGTACCTGTAGGAATCTCCTCCCATACCAGTCTTAAAAACCTTTCTACCTTCTACCTATCTTTTCTTGGGTAATAAGCCTTTCTATGTTCCTGTGTCTGCTATCATAACATGTCTGGTCTCATAACGAAAGTATTTTAACTGTTGGAGATGGACTTTGCTGGAGAGCCGTTTACTATTAAATATTTGTCCTGTGACTGGTCCACGGAATTCGTAACAGTTTTTCCCAACAAAACATTTCAGTGGCGCCTACCTTTCTTCTTCCCGCTTGCCTTAGGGTCCAAGATTTCCAAGTCCAAGTTCACTCCGTATGTTAGTATTGTGAATATTAAGCAGTTGATCAACCTCATTTTTAGAGTTCGTGAAATTTGAGAGATAAAATAATCGTATTGTATTTTGAGAACAATTTCCGAAGTGGAAATCGAAACGTCAAATAAACTTAATTTTAAAGTAAAATTGTGGCTTATTCCCAACAAAAATAGTAAAAAACCTACTAGAGATACCACAGGTCACAAAAAACATAAGCTATGTAGGAATACAAAATAAAGTCATATATTTAACCGATATAATGTGCCTCAGAAATAAAGATGAAGAGAGGTCCCTTATTAAGAAAGTTACCAGATGGAAGCCAGAAGAAAGAAACTGAAAAAAAAGTATATATATAAAAATTAAAAACGAATCAAACGAGCTCTAAGACGAGAGCGACAATTATTCCACCAGGAATACGAAAGTCTTAATTATGATGATACTACCAAGGTCAGAACTAGCCTAGGATATCGGTGAGATTCGCCAGGGTAGCTTACTGTTCAATGTGTGGGGTGGAGCGGTATTTAAATAAAGGTTCCCAGAATTTGAAGAAAACTAATTGCATCTTCGTCACTAAATTAGCAGTTGCAAACATTTAACTAGTCATTGAAAATATGTATTGTAATTGAGAGCGTATACCCCAAGATACTTACGAACGCATATAGTATGACATAACATACAGACTAAACCAAAGAATTAAGACACATAAGTAGGAACATGGACTAGGTGCAGGAGCTGTGAACAGAAAATGTATGGGTCCAACCTCACCAAAATATGCAAAAACAAACACATACAAAAAATTCTGATAATATGCAGAAATTATGGATCTAAGGACAATGGAAAGGAAGAAGAAATCGAGAGCAATTTACCAACGTGATAGACATTTGGGAAATGTTATTAAACACAAACTTCATCAATTGCAGCAAAGCGCAATCCAAAATAAAGATAGATGGATAAACGGCGTAAAAATAGCAATACGATCTATTTAAAAGACGAACCTTAACATTTATAATGACTACACTTCTGATAAGATGTACAGTTTCGGAGAAATGACTTTATTAAACTTAAGAAATGTTTTGGGGCTACAACGACTCATTGACAGGACCAACTGGATCGGTGAGCAATTCTACATGAAAATAAACATTAATAAAACCAATTCGAAGTCAAGCCGAAAAAAAACAGAATGTACCTTAACCTTGCACAATAAACGGACTCATTTTAGAACAGATTACAGATCAATAAATTTAAGTACTTGGGGTGTTGGATCAATAACAGTCTAAATCCTGATCTAGATATAAGATCTAGAATAGAACAGGCCAGAAAATCTTTCGAAAAAATCAAAAGACTGCTATGTGATTCTCGAATAAATTCGGAAACCAAACAAAAACGTAAACAGACAGGGCCTTGATTTTTGACCCTTCGCTTCGTTATCGAACGTATTCGCTTCGGATCTGTTTAGTATATGTAACGAATACGTTCGATAGCGAAGCGAAGGGTCAAAAATCAAGGCCCTGTTATATGATTAGTAAACTCGAAATTAGACTACGTCTATCAAAATGCTACATCTGGTCGACTCTTCTCTATGCAGTTAAAACAGCAACCGTAAATAAATTGGAGACATTTGAAATGTGGATTTACCAGAGAATCCTTAAAATTTCATGGACATGGCATACATCAAACGAAGAAGTGTTGCATAGAATAGGCAAGGAACGAGAACTTTTCAACACAGTGAAAGTTAGAAAAACATCATACCTAGGCTACATACTGAGAAACAATAAGTAGCAATATTCTCAACTAATAGTGAAAGGAAAAATCGAGGGAAAAAGAGGACTAGAAGGAAAAGACTATCGGCTAAGAAACATCCTACAATGGGCAGGGCTAAATTTTGAACAGCTAATAAGAACAGATGAAGACAGACAAGAATTTGCGATTGTAGTAGCCAACCTCTATTGAGGAGAGGGCACTTTAAGAACAAGAAGAAGAAATATCTGTGTAGTCAAGATATGGGGTGAATGCTACGCTCAAGGTTTCGTCGGTGACATAATGTGTTCTATAATCTTCATCATGGGATAAGGCCATGGGCACCGCACGAAACAAGTACATCTCAATAAATAATTTACTGAAGAATGCTACAACTATCAGGAATGAAAAGAGGAATACGTGGAACCAATTAAGAGGATAGGATATGAACCAAAAGTATTATTGTCCTTGAAGATAAAAATTTAAATATTTAGATCATGTGATGAGAGGACAAAATGCCGGAGGAAATAATTTATGAGCAGAAGCGCAGGGCTATTTAAAGTGGACTCAACAAGATCCGTTTAGGTATGATAAGGAAGAAAAAATTGCCATAACCGCGACCAATCAATAATTTACCATAAAAAATATAATTATAATATTCTTATGGTAATAAGAATTATTACTAAAGATTCTACAAATTGCACTTTCTTTATCCAAATATTACTCACAATAGGTACTAAGAACTAAATTATAACAAAGTTAATAACATAAAAATATATCTATTTTATTAAATTATCGTAAAAATAATAATGGACATAATGCGACCAAAAAAGTACTATTATTGTTAGATATATTCTAGAGCCGTTGAGGAAGCATTACTATCCCAAAGTGAAGGAATAA
Source organism: Diabrotica virgifera virgifera (assembly GCF_917563875.1). NCBI lineage: Eukaryota > Metazoa > Arthropoda > Insecta > Coleoptera > Chrysomelidae > Diabrotica > Diabrotica virgifera. The sequence continues at coordinate 54,512,931 of NC_065443.1, read as the reverse complement.
TAATTACCTAAATATGCAGAATATCTTATATATACAAAATAAGGTATGCAGATGACACCGTCATTATGGCAAGCTCTGCTGAACAACTCCAATTACTACTAAACAAAACAAACAGTTTCTGTGTAGAATATGGACTAAAAATGAATGTAAAAAAGACCAAATACATGATAATAACTAAGAAAACCAATATAAAAACAAGCTTACATTTGGGAAATGTACCGATATATAGGGTTGATAAATACATACAAATACCTAGGAACCTGGATTTCAGACAATAAAGATCAAACAACAGAAATAAGGGCCAAGATAGAAATAGCAACAAATGCGTTTGTAAAAGTGAAAACAATTCTAAGCAACAAAGACCTTAGATTTGAACTGAGAGTAAGAGCTTTGATATGCTGCGTGTTTTCGATACTGCAATATGGACTTGAAAGCTGGACATTGAAGCAAGAACACATACCTAAATAAGCTACAGTCATTTGAAATGTGGTGTTACAGAGGGATGCTTAGAATAGCATGGACACACAAGAAAACGAACACGGAAGTATTGCGAGAAATAAGCAAATATGTAATACGAAATAATAAACATAATAAAAATAAGAAAGTTACAATATCTGAGACACGTAATGAAAGGACAGCGATATGAAATGCTAAGACTGATAATCTCTCTCTCCTGCCGTTTCCCCATTACTGAGGATCGTGATTTCTTCCAATATTCCTAACAATGTTTCTCCATTGGTCTCTATCTTCAGCTGCTCTAAGAGCTTCGCAGAATGAGTTTCCAGCTGAATGCTTTATTTGGTCAGACCATCTAGTTGGTGATCGTCCTCTTGATCTTCTCCCCGGAACGTTTCCAGAAACAATTAATCTCTCCAAACTGTCGTCACCTCTGCGAACCACGTGACCAAAGAATTGCAGAATTCGTTGCAGACATATTGTGGACAGCTTTTTTTTTAATATTGAGTTGGTTTAGAATGGAAACGTTTGTCCTATGAGCTGTCCAAGGTATGCGCAGCATTCTTCTCCAGCACCATATCTCAAAGCCATCAATTTTTTGGCGCTCGCATGCGCGAAGAGTCCAAGTCTCTGCTCCGTATAGAAATATTGAGAATACAAGGGCATTCACCAGTCTCATCTTGATATTTTGAGAGATAGATCTGTCTTTCCAAACTTTAGTTAGACGACTCATCGCATTTTTTGCCATACCAATACGTTTCCGAACTTCTGCTTCACAGTTACCATCGTTAGTTATACTAGACCCGAGATAGACAAAGGTGTTTACTATCTGGTATTCCTGTAATATGTTAGTCAGTTGAATAGTGTCAAATCTGTCGACCACCATTATTTTTGTCTTAGCTCTATTGATTTTCAGACCAACTTTATTGCTTTCGTACTCAACTCTTCGCAGAAGATCAAACATTTCTTGCTCATTTGCTGCTATAAGTGTAGTGTCATCAGCAAATCTTAAATTGGAGATTTTCCTACCAGCTACTATTACTCCACAGGCCCATCCTTCTAAAACCATCCTCATGACAAGACTGATAATACAGGGAAAGATAAAAGGAGGAAGGAGTATAGGAAGAGAGGAAGTGTCATGGTTGAAGAATTTAAGGGACTGGTTTAGATACAGTTCTATAGAACTCTTCAAAGCAGCGGCAGATAGAGTAAAGATAGTGATGATGATATCCAACCTCCGATTACGAGACGGCACTTAAAGAACAAGAAGATTTCTTGCTCTAAATGCGCAAATAAATATCAATTGAATTACCTAATTCTTGTACTTACTTGTGCATTTTGATGTTGATGAAGAATGCTGATACCGCTCTCCATAAAATTGAAAAACTTTGGCCTCTTTGGAAGTGGAACTTCTTTTAATTTGGCGGTGGTCTGCTACTAAACAAAAACAAAAATTTCATTTTGAACGGATATTTTTCTGGCTGCATAAATTTGTTTATTAGTTCATTGTCGCATTAGCATCATGTTTACTTTATTTTCACAACAACGATAGTTTTTGTTTGAAATAGTCGTGGAAACTATCTAAGAGGTAAATATTATACTAGCTCTCCACATTTATCTTGATACAGTCGTATCGTTCAATAATCGTATATATCTATAATATGGGTTTCGTTTTATTTATTGCAACGTGTAAACATAATTGTGAAACAATACAAGTGTCGAACAAATTAAAACACAAATGAGATAAAACTTTATTCTCCCACGCTAATATACTATAATGAATTAAAGCAAATATAAAAATCTAGTAGGTGTATACCATGTGCTTTAAAGTTATATACCCTGTACAAATTTTAAAATAATTCGAGGAAAGCGAATTAATTTTCGTCTGTGCCGACGTTTCAGATATATTAAAAGCATTTGATCGTGCCAAACTGAAAGATGTCATCCATATTTAGACATACAATAGATAATGCAAACCAAATAAAAACGAAGAAACTAAGTATGTACTTGCCTAACTAAAATCTGCGGTGAATGGGATCCGACAGGGAGATATATTGAGCCTCCTTATACTTGATAACATCAAGGTCGAAAATGACAACAAGAAATGAAATTCAAGTTTAGGTATAGAAATATCAAATTTTGGCATGTAGGGACGTAAGTACAAGAATAAATAATAAAAGTAAGACCCAATCAAGAATTTTCACCGGGTCCATCAACCATCACCGAAAGAGGTAATGACCTAATCACGAAGGGGGAAGGTGGATGAAGATTGAACAGGTCAACATTATCATACAATCTGTATATTATCCAACCACTGTGTTGAAGGTCTTCCTGTACCTCTGTATACCTAAAATCTAAGACGCCATTCCATTGTGCGTTAATCCACCTTGCTTCATTCATCAGCAGTCAGAGATCCCCTAGGGACAACGTACAATTTATTCTGTATGCGCATCTAAAGATTTAGCAGCCCACACCATAACTGAACCTCCTTGAAAACTTATACTAAGGCTAAAAAGTAGGTACACTCGGCATATCGTTCACCATCCTTTCTCCATACTCTTTCGCGATTCTCTTTAGCGAAATGTAATCTGGCTACACGATGTTTCATGGAAAGTTCTGCTCCTATTGGCTCCGTGCGTCTCCCCTCTACGTACAGTCACGTGATACGCTATCAGATTTTGTAAGGACGTTTTAATATTGAGTCTTATGGGATTATTTTGTTAAACTTGAATATTTTATTTTGTAGTGATAATAACCGAATACAATTGTTAGAATTCATTAGTTATTAATTTATACTGTAATTTATAGTGCAACAAAATATTTTCTTTTTCGTTAATAAATATTTATTGACATAAACTGCGATAGTGAGGTTATGCATACAAAATCAAACTGATAATCAATATTGGAAAGTGAAGAATTTATAGTGCGTTTTTATTTTCTGTTTATATTAATACATAATATCACGAGCGTGACACGACATTTTTTTAAATGTCTCATTTAAAAATACACAAAGCGTCCTTATAAAATTTCAAAAAACCGCCACCATGAGCAGGTCGGTCGATTTTGCTTTGACACTTTGTTAACGCTCGGAGCGAATAGTTTGTCTTCGAGCATTCAAATTAGTCTTATTTAACCTTTAACCGTCTGTTAACGATTAGTTCACTAACGTTTCTGACATTTTGAAGAGTTGAAGAGTGTTTCTAACCTCTACAAGTATAGCATTTGAATGACGATTTTAGTACTGAAGACACTATAAAACACTCATTTCTAATTGAATTTTGAGTTAAGATGTATTCCTAGGTTTTTGGTACTAGAGTATTGAGAAAGTTGAATATTGTTAATATAAGTGAAGTAGGTATATAGGGTGAGGCAGATAACTGGCCTATTAGAAATATCTCGAGAACTAAAGGCAACAGAATCATGAAAATTGGAATAAAGGGGTTTTGAAGGATGATCTATTAAATGAAAATATTTTCATCTCTTTGCAACTTCCGGTTATACCGGAAGTTGCTTATAACTTCGTTTTTTTAAATGGGACACCCTGTATATTTTTACATTTTTGGATTCTCTTCGATGTCTTCTTTCTTAAAATATAAGGTTTTGTAATATTATACAGGGTATTTTAAAAGATAATTACGTTTTTTTATTAATTTCGTAGCAACATTCACACCCTGTAGAATTGTAGTAGTTTGACATCTAAAACTCTACTTACGTTCAAATGATTTTTAATATACTCTACTATTGTTAAGAATGATTAGTATAGCTAAATTTTTTATTTTAGTATACAGGGTTGGTCGAAACTCGGAATGAGTATTTTCTGAGTTTTCTTAAATGGAACACCCTGCATTTTTGTATTGTAGTGAAATGATATTTTATAGTACTTTTTTATTTCTTAAGCATTCCCTATACCTAACTGCTTTAATTTGTGAGTTATTGGTGATTCAAGCTAAACATTAATTGCAACAAAAAATACGTAAAATTTTATTAGGTTGGCCGTGAAAATACTCAATCCCAAATAATTTTTCAGAAATAAATACATATTAATCCAGACTGGTCCTTAAAATTACCAATAATGGTTTAGCTATCGAAATACCTACTTAGTTAAGATTGTTGGTGCGATTAACAATTAAGCACAAATTAAAGCAGTTAGGTAGGTATAGGGAATGCTTAAGAAATAAAAAAGTACCATAAAATATCATTTCATTACAATACTAAAATACAGGGTGTTCCATTTAAGAAAACTCAGAAAATACTCATTCCGAGTTTCGACCAACCCTGTATACTAAAATTAAAAATTTAGCTATACTAATGATTCTTAACAATAGTAGAGTATATTAAAAATCATTTGAACGTAAGTAGAGTTTTAGATGTCAAACTACTACAATTCTACAGGGTGTGAATGTTGCTACGAAATTAATAAAAAAACGTAATTATCTTTTAAAATACCCTGTATAATATTACAAAACCTTATATTTTAAGAAAGAAGACATCGAAGAGAATCCAAAAATGTAAAAATATACAGGGTGTCCCATTAAAAAAACGAAGTTATAAGCAACTTCCGGTATAACCGGAAGTTGCAAAGAGATGAAACTACTTTCATTTAATAGATCATCCTTCAAAACCCCCTTATTCCAATTTTCATGATTCTGTTGCCTTTAGTTCTCGAGATATTTCTAATGGGCCAGTTATCTGCCTCACCCTGTATATGTTAGGTACGGTAAAAGTAGATAATCTGGTAATTGTACACAATTACCGCTAATTGTATACAATTACCAGAGTCGACGATAAATGTAGGAAATATTCTTTAAAAACCCTTTATTTCCTACTTTTACCGGTAATTGTATACATTTCCCAGAGGATCTTGGTAAAAGTAAGAAATTCAAATTATGTATAGCGATCGACACGCAAGCGGAATGCCACAATACATAGCTGTAGAAATCATAACGATCTATTTGGACCTATGTGAAACTTGCCAGAAAAAATCTAAAGTTCCCAAAAAACGTTTAGTAGTGAAACCTATACTGTCAAAAAGAAATGAATATTAGATGTAAAATAGATTTGATAGATATGCAAGCATAAGCAGATAATTAACTAAAGTTCATTTTTATCTCTTCCAAGATCACTTGGTATTACAAAATTTGTACAATTATGGAAGTTGAAAACTAAACGTGCAGAAGAAGTTACATTAGTTCTTCTTGATATATTTTGTGGCTTTAAAGCTCTTCAAAGCGACAATGGACGAGAATTCTCCGACACAATTAAATAAGAAGTGTGCTTTATGTGGAAAGATTTGCAGATAGTGCACGGTAAGCCAAGACACAATCAGTCACAAGGATCTGTTGAACGTGCGAATAAAGACATTGAAAATATACTAAGTTCCTGGTTGCAAAGCAACCAAGCCAACAAGTTGTCAGAGGGTCTTCGATCTGTACAATTCGCCAAGAACCAAGCCTACCCTTCTGGCATCAAGTGCAGTCCATATGAAGCTATATTTGGGGTTCCTGCCAAAATTGGTTTTAAAACTTCATCACTGCCAGAAGATGCTATAGAAAAGATTTCGACTCAAGAAGATTTGGAAATAAAAGAACGAGTAGAAGAAACCTAGTCAGGTCCTGATTCTGAAGAACGTGAAGAAGCTGAAGTTGATGAGCTTCTAATAGAACAAGGTCTATAGAACAAGGAACAAGTCCCATGAGCTTCTAATAGAACAAGGACCAGAATAACCTTAACAACTATCAGTGAATGAATCTAACGTGATTCAGAAGAACTATTTTCTAATCTAATTTCAGAGAGGCGAGATTCTGTTGCAATTAAAAGGACACATGCAAAGGAACCAAGCGAAGAAAATGCTTAAAACATCAAACTTGAAATTTTCCCCTGGTAATGTCGGTGATACGATAAAATATACAGTGCCAGGACCGCGATTTTTGACCCTTCGCTTCGTTATCGAACGTATTCGCTTCGTATCTGTTTAGTATACGAAGCGAATACGTTCGATAACGAAGCGAAGGGCCAAAAATGAAGGTCATGTTGGCAGGGCACGAAGGGATTCTAGAAATGCTTGGCTGTTTTTACGATTGTTTAAAATGAATTTTACGAATTAGGTACTAAAGAAGGGCGACTGCCACAGTTGTGTAGCAACAGTCAATTTGCCATCTGCAAAAAATCATTCATTTTCATAGTTCCAAAGCTAAACATTTCATTGTAATTGTGAAAGTTGTGTAATTCCAAGTTCTTTGAGAGTTTGCCATGTCAGAAGTAGTAAGTAAGTAAAGTAGTAGTATTAGTTCAGGCGAAAAGCTCAATTCAGGTTAAACAAAGTGTCTTTTTTTTAATTCAGTTCCATAAATATTACACTTCTTGAATAGCTGTTTTACTTACTTTTACCGCTGGCCCTTGGTAATTGTATACAATTACCGGTAAAAGTAGATAATTGAAAATAATTTCCTACATTTACCGTCGGCTCTGGTAATTGTTTACAATTACCGGTAATTATACACAATCATCAAGTATCTACTTTTACCGTAACATATATAAGTGAAACTGGGGGACACTTGTATCTTCTCAAGGTAAAAGTCACTTGGACTGATTTTGTTTCATCAATTTTAATTCTCTACTTATTTGACCATGAAGATGATAACTTCATTATTGTTGAGATGTTCTAACAATATCTACAAAATTTCAATATAATAGATATCTCTCATTAAAAACTGACATTAGGTATTTCTGCTACACCTTGTTCATTGTTTACAAAATTTATAAAAAAAAACCAAAAAAAATTAAAAGATCAATACAAGGCAAGACGTACATACATGAAACAATTAGAACAATACAGTCGAACCCGCTTATTAGAGTACCGGTTATAGGAATATCCCGGTTTAAGGAATAGAAATTTGAGGTCCCGAAACGTTTCTATTTACTCCTTAGTAAATGTATCCGCTTATAGGAATACGTTTTAATGAATTAATATCGCTTAACCGAATATTGTTCAAGTGGACGAAAAACTGTTTATTCATATTTTCCAAAAAAATTAAAATTATGTCTGGTTTATTATATTTCTCGGATAATAAATACTTTATTACGCACCAGTTGGACCCTTTTACGAAATACAACAGGCCATAAAATACCTACTTTTACTTGTCTCACAAAACTTGTAAAAATTTCTATTGCGACTCACCTCGTTGCAGTTATAAATGTTATTGGTAAATGGTTTATTGACTTCGACAATACAATGGCAGACAAGAATAGAAATGTTCTCTTTTATTGATAACCGCCCTGTCCATAAACCCGACATGAGTTTGAATATTTTAACAATCCCTTTTTTGCCTGCCAATTCATCAAAACACAGAATTCGACAAAATAACGGACGAATATTTTTAAGAGTTGTTTCTTTTGACGATCATTTATCGGTTTTCGAAGATACTGAAGATTTAGAACAAAACAATGAAACCGCCCAACTCAATATTAAAGCGAAAGATGAGGCGAAAGATGAAGATTTTTTCGATTTTGTGGATATTCCATCCAATTTGGCAAGTCCTAACCGTTTGTAATATTATAAGAATATTTCTGGAGGGCCAATTCAATGTAATTTTTTCTAATTTGTATAACTTCAAGATTTTTCAAAAAAAAATGAGAAGTAATTTTGGCGTATGCATTTTAAATAAGATAATATATACATGTGTACATATTGCACACATTTCATGCTTATTAATGGATTTATGCACAGAAAATATAATTTGGTTTTTTAATAAAATAAGTTACACTGCTGTATCATTCATAAAATGACCTAAAACCATATAAATATAATATAAATGTAGGTACATATATAGTATGTACTATTATTATGTAGGTCTACTCAGTAGGTACACTTATTTCTACCAGCCATCAATGATCGGGTATTAGAATATCCCGGTTATAGGAATATTTTTGCTTGGCACGAAGGCTATTCCAATAAGCGGGTTCGACTGTACCTAACTAAGAGAACCAAAGTGTGGAAGTCACTAGAAGAGCAAGGCTAACATGGCAGGATTAGAAAAACGCAGTTAAATACTTAAGGACCGCAAAATACCTCAACAAGTGGGCAAAGTGTTCAACCATTCGACAGACAAGATGATGGTCAAACCTGGATCATAACTATTGCCAAACTCAAATGGATCTTCGCAGGCTACACTGTCAGACAAGAAGACTAACTTTGGAATTCCACAATACAACATTGGAGACCCTAAAAAGATAGAATATCAAGAGGAAGAACGTCAATGACAACGATGAAGATAAAGAAGATGAGCAGGATAGCTGACATTAAGTGCGATGCCACATTATGCGTTTTGTCTGGATGCGGTGAAAACGCATCCGTTTCCAACGCAACCGGACCGGTCTGTCACACTATGCGTTTTGACCGGAAAACGCATAATCTGACATCGGCCTAAAAAGATTAAAAAGATTCCCGGAACAAATTGGTCAGATTGGAGATGGATGGAAAAAGTTGGTAAAGGCGTATGTACAAAAATATACGATAGAAGGCTAAGAAGAAAAGATATTTCAGAAACGATTAGGCGGTCTTGTATTTATGTCAATTGAACAAGAAATATTGGACCTAATAAATCTATGTAGATCACGAGATCAAAGAATTTGCGATGACTAAAAGAAGGGGTATTAAATTTAAATTTATTTATTTTGAATAAAGCCTGTAGTCAATGTTACGGTTCTTATTCTTATAAAACATCATAGGTTGTACACCTACACTTCCTGTTGTTTACAAACAATGCATAATTGTAGGTCTTGGATCTATTTAGTTGTTTGTCATATAGGTGTATTAATAAATAATATTCTGATTACAAGCTTTTTGTGTGAATGGAGAGCAGTGACGTAGCCAGTATTTTATTTCCATGGGTGTCCACACGTTTAGAAATTCACTCCACTTTCCACTAATGAATTATTTTTGAAGTTATACTTCTTTAGGCACAAGGGTGAATTTTTATTTTTCTGGGCGCATGCGCACACCGACAGTATGGTATTAGTCGCTACATCTTTAAAGTTATGTAGCGCAAGTAAGGTGTGCGTGAAAAGAATATATTATTAGTGTTTTTAGTAAATATATTTATTATAATTTTTGTGTCTGTGGATTTGTCTTCCTCGTAATAAATATTATTGAAAATGTTTATTTTCCATTAATCTATCTGTCACCGTGATTGTAATTATGTCCGAGAAACGATCGTGTGTATACAGAACGGTGGTAGCTCATCGGTAGAGCATTCATCTACGGATCTAGCTAGAAATCCTCCGTTCAAATCCGAACAAAGTCATATTTTTTTTAATTTTTGGTATTCCTTTAATTCTTTTTAAAATTAGTTTAATATTTAAATACAATACAAAAAAACTGTTTAAAGTAGATATATTGATTTCCTTGAAAATCATAATATGAAGTTAGATTATATTACAAATAATAGAAGTATAACTTCTTACGTGCGTACAAAGTACACACACATTCTTTTTTTTTAATATATTCTTTTGAGTAAGTTTTTAATTTTTCGATCTGATGTTCATTTCGCTTTTTTTTGAAACTTTTTGACTCGCCCATTTCCGTACGCCCCGCTCAAATCGTCAGATTTTTGAAATATACACTCTTTTGCATGTAGTTAACTTACCTTATCTTAATCTGACAATTTCGAGTATTTTTAAGGATAGATTTTTTTTCGGGGCCCCTGAACGAACTCCCCTGTGTTAAGAGCCAATATATGGTAGATGTACATATACAGTAGGGTGGGCCGAAACTGGACTTCAGAAAAAAAACGAATCAAACAGGAACGCAATACCCGTAAAAAGATGCGTATATGTGTAAAAAATACTTGTGATTTTTTGTTTTATTTTGAAAAAATGTCTTCAGCCCTCTACCAGCCCTTAAGTGACCTTGAAAAATAAATAAATAAATTAGGAACACAATACCGCTCAAAGTTTGTCTTTTACCGTGTATAAATCTTTTGTTTTTTTCTTATTATTTTAAAATGATTTTATCAGCCCTCTACCACCCTCTAACTAAAATAAAATCTCAATTTTCCAACTTTTTCCAAACACAAAATGTAAAATTAACTCCGTATAACTTTAAAGCATAAAAAGTATAATAATATAATATAAAAGTATTTAATACTGATGGTCTTGGTCGTGAAGCCTCGGATACAATCGAACAGTCCCGGCTGAGATGGATCGTCGAGAGTTATGGTACTTGTCGTCGCTTATCTTCTTAGTGCGAAATAAGCTTTCGGGTGAAACGCATGTTTATTGTTTATTTGTTGAAAGCCAAGACGAATAGATTGTGTTTGTTGTATTTGCGTGAATACCTAGCACGACCATAAATATGGCTGCTTTAAAATTAAATATTACAAGAAGTAAAGTAGAATGTCCAATTTTCGGTAACCCAGTCGACTTAAACTGTCATGTTTTACCAACGATAGAACATGTGCTTCGATGTTATTTGTTTATTCGTTATGAACTGAAGTTTACTAAATATTTTGGAAAGGAACCAAGTTTTAATGAAGTTTGTGAAGTGCTTGTGCCAAAAATCAAAAGTATATGGGAATCAGCGTCAATTCCAACCGTGTCAAAGGACCGCATCATGCAATTATTACGTAAATATCATAATAAATATTTAAACCTTATCAGATATCCAAAAAGCAAAAGAAATGTTCAATATGAGTTAAAGATTACCAGCTTCAAAGAGGAAACAAGGGATAAGTTGTTCGACATTGCTGCCTGTAAGTGTGATTTTTCTGCATGCAAGTGTGATAAATCAAGAAAAGTACCAAAGCAGGAACAGGAATTTCTTTTGGATCAACGGTCCACTAGAGATATGGCTATAGGAACTGTTGATCGTGAAACAACTAAAAAGTTGAATGTAAGGACGGAGAGACAAACAAAAGAAACAGAACGAGTACAAAAATTCAAATCTGAATTTCACAATATTTCTATGCCCAGCTGTTCTACTGAGGTCACTAGGTTATCAACAGACTCTGACAATTCTTCTTCATCTGAAGCCTCACCTAGTGTTGCAAATATTGATTTACCGTCGAAACCATCCTGTAGTCAAATGAGGATAAAGTTGCCCACATTAGGTACCATATGTGACAAATATGGAATTTCTGACAGGTCAGCAGCTGCTGTTGCCACAGCTGTATTAAAAGATGTGGGAATTATTTGCGATAGTGATACCTCAAAAGTAATCGATAAAAATAAAGTTAGAAGAGCTCGTCAAAAGAACAGAAATATCCTTAGTAATGAGTTTCAGTCTACAAATAAACCCATTAAGAGTATTTACTTTGATGGCAGGAAGGACAAAACCTTAGTGCAGGAAAAGAAAGGTGAGAGATATCATAAAAGAACTATTGCAGAAGAACATGTGTCATTGATAGAAGAACCGAATTCTGTTTATTTGGGGCACGTTACCCCATCTGCAGGCTCAGCCAAGTCAATTGGAAAGGCAATAATAGACTTTCTCATTTCAAATAACTTCTGTTTGGATAATTTAGTGGCGATTGGTTGTGACGGAACCATAGTGAATACTGGACATAAAAATGGAGTTATAACATATATCGAAAATGAACTTAAGCGACCTTTGCAATGGTTTGTGTGTGCCTTACATGCTAATGAGTTGCCATTGAGACATTTATTTCAACGTTTGGATGGAGCTACTACTGGACCTCGTCAATTCTCTGGAGTGATCGGGAAATTATTGGAAAAATGCGAACACCTTCCAATCGTAGATTTTGAAATAATTGAAAGTGATCTCCCAGAACTAACAATACCATCTAAAGAATTAAGCTCAGACCAGTCATATCTGTACGACATATGCCAAGCAATATCAAATGGCAACGTCTATGAAAATTTAGCAAATCGTAGCCCTGGAAAGTTAGCTCATTCCAGATGGCTGACAATGGCAAATAGAGTTCTCCGCCTCTACGTTGGAACCGAACATCCTACATCAAGATTGAAAGATCTTGTTCAATTTATAATTAAAGTCTATGCACCAATGTGGTTTTTTATAAAGCTTAATCCAAGTTGCACACAAGCCAGTTTGCATGTTTTCAAATCCATTACACTATCAAGATATTTAAGAGATGATCTTAAAAATATTATAGATGCAGTTATCCAACGAAACTCCTATTATATTCATCCGGAGAATCTTCTCTTATGTATGTTAACAGATAATCGTCAATGGGTACGAGAATTAGCTTTACGGAGAATTATTAAAGCCAGAAAAGAGAAAAAAGTCGGAATAAGGCAGTTTAAAATACCAGAAATAAACTTTAATGCTGCGGAGTATTTTGAGTTAATAAACTGGAGTGAATGTGAAGTAACGGCCCCACCAATGTTAGCTGACATACCAGATGATGAGCTGAAACAGTTAATTGATAGCTCTATAATTGCAGACTTTGACTTTCCAAAATATCCATGCCACACGCAAGCTGTGGAGAGATGTGTGAAATTGGTTTCGGAATCATCTTTGCTAGTTACAGGGCCAGAACGCAGAGACGGATTTATTCGATCTAAAATAAAATCAAAAGACTTTCTTGTAACTTACGATAACAAAGCACAATTTAAAATTGAATGAACGCATTTTTCTATTGATTTTTATTTCGCATTTTAGTGTGTTTAAAAATAGGATATTTATATTTTTGTTTGTTTTCGGTTTCCAATAAACTTTTAGTTCAGTTCAAATTTTGTTTTATTTCCCAACACCCTATAAAATGTGCAGTAGTTTCCCATATTTACACACAATTTTTCAGAAATAATTGTGAATTTATTATTTTTATTTTTGATTCAAGATCATTATCTGTTGGTAGAGGGTAGAATATCTTATTCTAAATGTATAAAAAAAATAACATGAACTCTTTGCATATAATTGAAACTTTTTACAGGTATTGCTAATTAAATTAAATAATTTTGATTTAGGGTTCACTTTAGGGGTGGTAGAGGGCTGAAGATGTTTTTTTAAAAATCCTAAAAAAAATACAGTGATTATACTTACCAAAAGGCATCTTTTTGGGGGTATTGTGTATTAAAACTAAACAAATAATTTTTTCGGCCCACCCTAATATACAGGGTACCACGTTTCTCCCCATATGATAATCTGACGCGCTCGAGTAACTGCAAAAATCCCCGCTTGAGCTCCCCTACCGTAAAGGCGACAGTTCATAACCATACAAATTCGTAATGGACAATTCGTAACGTCAAAATTGAATTATTCTGTTTATTTTTGTTAACGTGGAAACTAACTGTTATTACAGTTATAATTGAAATTATGTTTATCAATTTAACGAATCAGTACCGGGATAAACATATTTAATACATTTTATATTTCGTGTTTCAGAATATATTAAAGTCTTTAAACACAAACAAATTTTTAAAGACATACAAACTCTTAACAATATTTTTAAAAGTTTATCCTTCTTATTTTTCCTTATATTTGCATATAGGTACCTAGACAAAGAATAATGAAGTAATTCGTGAAATCTTTAAGCCGACAACCGTATTTAGACATTCCCAACTTTCTAAGTAAACATTTTTTAAAGGAAAGATTATAATTAGCTGTTATTATAATAAATCTTGTGTATATTCTTTGGTTATAGCATTGGGGTATTCAATCAACGGTTATAGTTGATAAGAGGGATGACTTTTAATACTTTAATACTTGGTTTAAATACTTTTATTATATTCTGAAACACGAAATATGAAATGTCTTAAAAATGTTCATTATTCATCCTGATAAGTACTGATTCGTTAAATTGATAAAAATAATTTCATTTATAACTGTAACAAAAATTAGTTTCCACGTTAACAAAAATACACAGAATAATTTAATGTGGACGTTACCAATTGTCCGTTACGAATCTGTATTGTTACGAACTGTCGCTGTTACGAAATGTCAGTTAACACCATTTGTCCGGTTACGAACTGCCGCGTTACGAGATGTCATGGAACCACAAAAGACACTAATATGATTTTTTTACGCGAAAATATAATTTACCTATGTATATCCCATATTTTACCTTCTAAATAAATAAAGCTTCTAAATAAATTACTAATGATAATGAAACAAACGTTTGTTTCCTGCAGAAATGTCAGTAAAAATAAACAAAAATAAATATGTAGACAATACCGTCAATTTCAAATCCAAACAACCCAGTTCTTAATATCAAATACCTATCAATCGAAATATCATCAGTATTTGGATTATTTGTGGGGTGTCTCCGAACCCCCTGGTCATCCGCCTGGCTACGTCACTGGTGGAGGACGCATATATTTTATCTTTGCCTCAAGGCGCACAAAACTCTGAAACCGGCTCTGCAGATATGCAAAAATATGCATGGAACTGTCGACGTATAGTCCAATGAAAATAATAATAAATATTTATTTTTGAAAGAACCGAACAAACAAACAAAAAAATTGAAGATTTTTTTTAAATACATAAACCTGTATTTGGTGAAAAACTGTTTTGCAAGTTTCTCTGTAGAATGTAGAATGCAATATGATGTGGTGAACCATATTAAAAGAAAATCTTAAAAATACCAGTGAAACAAAGAACATGAACAAAGAAATAAGGTATGGAGGATTCGTTATTTACATAACAATATTTCAATATGAAGAAAACAAGGAAAAACCTTTAGCTGTATCGAAATAGTGTCTTGCGTGTTCGCGATTTTTCCCATAATTTACAGGGTAAATCATAAAAAGTTTTACCGCTACTAATACCGACAACATAATTTTAAAGGTTTATAAAAGTTAAAAAATTGTAATTTGAATACGACTTTCAGCTCAGCCGGGAAAGAAAATGTCAAAAATTAAGCGTATATACCTAATTGACTAATTTAGAAAGTGTGGATAATGTCCAAGATGTAGGTACATACAACTAAACTATCCGGACACAGCACCATTAAAATAATAATGTTGCTTTCAAGAATAGGCAACAATTAAATATATGGAGAATAAACAAACAAACATTACAACTTCTAAATGATTGAAAACTACTTTAAAGTCGTATTTAAAGAATAGTACCTAATGTATCTACTTACAACATCTTTATAAAGAGAAAATACAAAAAACACGCTCATATCATGATTTTTTAGAGTAAATATAGTTTACCTATATTCACTTTACACGAGCTTCTAAATAAATTACTAATGATAATCAAACATACTGCTGTTATCAAGAAAAGCAGCAGTGCATCTGCGGTTTCCTGCAGAAATGTCAGTAAAAATAAACAAAAATAAACATGTAGACAATACCGTAAATTTCAAATCCAAATAACCCAGTTCTTGGTGTATTTAAATAGTAAACTCGCACTCTAACCCATTACTGTCACTCTGTAACGCTGCATTATAATGCCATTTCTTTTCAACCTTTTGTCTCGCGCTGAGCCCAAAAGATCGATCCCGCGGGCTCCGTGAAGGACACTGCTCACTTGACATGTGCACGAGCGAACCACGTGTTGAGTGCTCCAGCTGATTCTGTTGGAATTCCAACGAATCCATCAACGATGACTAAACTGGAACAACCCGCCGCATTGCATCCTTCAATTAGACCGATCTTGGCGAACGCGAACGCGAGGTATAATTCTGTCTGAAACGATAGGTCAAGACAGAAAAAGTATACCTAATTATTATGAGTTCATTTGTATTCTGTACCTGTACATATCGCTGTAGCATTAAATGCCGAAAATGTATGTAGTGCCCATGGGCGTCCACAGGGAGGGGCAGAGGGGGGCAGCTGCCCCCCCCTAGAGAGGACGAGGCGAGTGTAAAATTGGTGAATAAGCAATATAGAAAAATACAAATTTGTAACTTAATCTTGATTTTGAATGCAACCACTCTGTTTCTATATTTTAGCTGGGATGAAAAAACCACATAAACTTAACAAAACTTTAATGAAAATTTGAAATCTGCTATTATTTTATTTACCTAATATTTTTTTAAATCTGCCAGCAACGGCAACCACCCCTGAATTCGTATTTTCTTTCTATTCGAATCTTTTTTTTCCACTGTGCGTCACACATCTTAAATTTAGTTGTGAACGATTTAAATAGCTTAAATGAAGTTCGAAATACTATTGCAACTATTAATTATACAACCAATTTCTTCCGTGAATCAGTATTAAGAAGAAATATGATAGCAAATATCCCTAGCCTCTGCGAAACGCGGTGGTTGGAGAAATACAAGGTAATTAGGGTTTTTCGAAAAAATTTCATTGAAATTGTACAGGCCTTGCAATCCCTATCCGTTGAAGGAAATTTGCTCACTAGAAAAACATCTTATCAGTTGCATTCTGTGGCATGCAAGTCAGGATTTATCGTCGCTGTCATTGTGATTGCAAAGTATTCTGAATACCTAGAGCCTATAGTCAACCGCGTACAATCTGCGCAAACTAATGTTTTAAAGGTAGCGGAACATATTCGTCAAATCATGGATATTTTTAAAAAACACAGACAGAACGCAGAGAACGTAACAAACACTTTATTGCATGAAGCCAATAAGATAGCCGAAGAATGCGGTTTTGAATTATCTACCCCTAGAACTGTAGACAAGCAACAGCATAGAAACAATCAACCAGCTGATACGCCTATTAAATACTGGAGGCGATCCATGATTTTTTCATATCTTCTCTAGAGACACGGTTTTCCGAAGAAAATACGCCAGCCTTCGCTCTGACTCTTCCGCATCCCAAGCATTTATCAAAAATTGATTTAAACGGCCTTAAATTAGAACAACTGAGACAATCCTTAAACCACTATGAAAGAAATGGAATAGATGCAGAGCTAGAAGTACGGGTAGAGCATTGGAATAAAAAACGCAATGAGTTAGACATCTTCAACACCCTTGAAATTTTGGAACTGGTTCGAGCGTCCACTACTTTTTATCCGTTAACAAAAAAATTGCTGGAAATTCTCGTAACATTTCCTTGCACTACGTGTACAGTTGAGAGGTCGTTCAGCAGTCATCAAAGTATAAAAACATGGCTGCGGAGTACAATGGTCGAAGATCGCCTTTAATGGGTTAGCTCTAATGAGCATTCATCGAAAACAAATATTACCAAAAAAGAAAGAGTTTGTAGAGAAAGTTTTACAAGAATTTACAATTGATCCGCATAAATTGTTGTTTAAATAATAGTGTTTAGGAACAGACCATTTATCTTGCTTCACAAATCGAAGACTTATCCAGAAGGAAAGAAACTTGTTAAATTTGCATCACGTTTTTGTAAAAATCATTAAAAAAATTTTAAATATTTAAATTATATTTAGTTTGCTTCATTTTTGTATGAAGTCATTGAGCTATAATCTTGGCTCCAAAAACGTTATTTTCAAAACTTTTCTTAGGAAACCCCTTCACCCTCTCCCCTCTCTGAAGACTCAATTTACGTCTATATTTATTATTGCTTATCTAACCAATTTTTTTATTTCTCAAATCTGCCCTCCCCTAGTTTTGATCCTGCGGACGCCCATGGTAGTGCCACTGGCTCACCGCACCAGCAAAAATTGAGGAGACTGGTTTCCTGAGGAAAACATACTTTTTTAAGAATGAAGAAAAATAGAAAATAACAAAAAATATCTGAAAATGTTTCATCATTCTTCGTCGTTGTCTTTCCCCTCATCCCAGAGCCGTAACTACCATTGGGGCAACCGGGTCAGTGCACCGGGGCCCCCGGCCAAGGGGGGCCCCACAGAGGCCTCCTTTTGGTTGGCCGTGCATAGATTTTAACGAGGAAAATAAAAATATGTAATTTAAAAGCCGACATCAACCAAATATTTTCAAATGACACAATTTTAAAAAGACAGCAACATAGTCTTAATTTTTCAATGGGGAAATTAGTTTTTTCGACTAAAATGCAATTGGAACAGAACAGGGGCCCTGAGGCCTGAGCTAAGCTGGGACCTCCGAGACTTTAACATAAAAATTTAAATTATTAGTTAGGAAATTAGTTATTTCGGCGTAACAAAACCTAAAATGCCATTGCAAAGAGGGGAACCGGGCTAAGCTGGGGCCCCCGAGACCTTTCGTAAAGATATAAATTGTTGCTGAGGAAATTAGATATTTTGGCGAAATAAAAATTAAAATGCAACCGGAATAGGGGCCCCTGGTCCCAGTCCTGCTACTTTGCCCATTTTCCCAGACCACATCTTGGTATGTGAAAGGAACCACATGGTACCACATTTTGAAAAGAAGGGTAAGGGTAAGATAGAATGAGCACATTAGGATCAGTCCCACCACTACACTGACCAGCTTCACTGACTGTGTTTGGCTCACATTGCAGTTGCTTGGCACCTTAAGGTGCATTTACGTTTGCTTGGTAGTTCGCTTGGTTATTCGTTCGCTACAAAGTAAGACCATTTACATTGTAGCGTACGAACGCATTCGTTGATGATCCGTCCACAATGTCAGATACAGATGAAGGTGTATTCATTAGCGCTGCTAATTTTATAATTATTGCAAGACATGCTGAAAAAAAAAGAAAGAAGAGAGTGTGGTGTTCACACAGGAGGGAAAATGCCTTTTCAAGGGGTTAAATATCAAACATTTTTCCGGACTCCCCTTGCGCTGGGGGGTAGGGGGCCCCCAGATTACGTTTGCCCCGGGGTCCCCAACATCGTAGTTACTGCCTTACCTCATCCCTATGGATATTGTTTTTAGATCTTTAACCGCACATCATTACATAAAGCATACTTGTGTCGAAATAAAATAATAAATATCTTCTGTTTCAAAATTACAAGCTCCAAGGTTGCTATATCGATCATCGACCCAAACATAATTAATTTGGCAACCAAATTATACAAATAATGTAAATATTAAGGTATCTTTTAAGTTTACTGCGATAAGTAAGGCAATAAACGTGAAAGTAACCCAAACACAAGACACTGAATTCTGATAAAGAAAATTTAACCATAATAATAAATAATCATTTCGTTTTGAATCGAAATAAGAGCCGTCTTATTTAAGTTAGTTCAGAGAGCGCCAAAAGTGCTCTAACTAGTTTCGACTCTTGTTAGAGTTTCTTCAGAGAACACGTATTTGATTCTCGCTGAACCAATAAAATTCTGGCCGTCAGCCTCGATCCACAAACGAAAGATTATGATGACATGGATGTCGTGGCGGCATCTGCTAAAGACGAACGAAAATTTTACTTTAAATATTAACAATATTACAAATAAAACTTTATCAGAACTAATCTTCTGGTTACACCATTCGTGGCTTTTAAAAATTTGCAAGCCAACGAATGACCGGAGCAAAGAAGGCCGAGGGAGATCTATCAAGTTGCATCTCACTACCCGCCTGTCCAGCACGGTATAAAATTCCAACAAAGATCCCACGATCCCAGTAGTTCCCACCTACTCAGAATAGGAGTAGAACTAATAAAAATAATAAATAATCATTAAATAATATTTTTTTATTTATGTAATTATGTTTATTTACAATCTACATCATTAAAAGAGTATTAAGTAAATTTGTTCCATGTTTTTGGGCATGAAAAAGAGACTTCCAATGATATCTCATCTTATTCTATTTATGTTTAAGTTTTAAAATAGGTCCTGAGGCCAGGTTCTATCTAGTCTCCTTGTGGCAGGGCCATTATGGAATACTTCCCTTACTAAGTCATTGTCATGGTGAATGGTACGCTCGTTTTGTGATTCCGAGGCTCGATGGATTTCTTCTCTGATGAAAGGTATATTTAAGTCTTCGTGAAGTGTTTGATTAGTTACATACCATGGTGCATCCACTATTGATCTTAAAACTTTAGACTGAAATCTTTGGATGATATTCAGTGATGTTGACTTTGTACAGCCCCAGAGGTATGTACCAAATAGGTTTGAGTATTGCTTTGTACAGAAGAATTTTGTTTTGGATGTTGAGTTTTGATCTGCGTCCAAGGAGCCAATACATTTGCCAAAATTTCAAGTATAGTTGTCTTCTTTTAGTCTGTATATGTTTTTTCCAAGTAAGACGTTGGCGAAGATGGAGGCCAAGGTATTTAGCGTCTGTTACTGTTGGTATTCGTACATTTTCCATTCTTACAGGTGGGCATGTAAGGCATTATATAATATCATTATAATTATTAAATAATAAATAATCATATAATAAATAAAAATTTAACCACTTTTTAAAAGTAAGTTTGTCTATAATTTAAAAATTTAAACACTTTTTATGTTTGTGTGTCAGAAGAAAGTCACAAGCTGGACTTGGACATTAACTGTTGACTAACTTTTCCAAAACCAAAATTATGGTATTCCACAAAAACCCCCATGAACAAACTACACCCAGCATACAAATAAATGCTTCCTACGCCCAGCATACAAATAAATGCTTCCTACACCCAGCATACAAATAAATGTTTCCTACACCCAGCATACAAATACCACCCTTCATAGTAGCCAAAGCTTCATATACCTGGGCAGAGAGCTAAATAGTCAACTAGACTCTAGACCACCCAAAAAAAATTAGAATACGCATTGAAATAGCAAGGTCTGGTTTCATGAACATGCGTAAAACACTCTGTAATCCCAAGTCCCAAGCTATCAGTCACAATAAGATTGAGAACACTAAAGTATGTGTGGTCTCTATTACTATATGGCTGTGAGACCTGGACATTAAAAAAGCATGACGTCAACAAACTGAATTCATTCGAAATGTGGATATACCGTCGAATGTTAAGAATAAGCTGGACCAGTGCCGGCGCTAGGGTATAAGGTGCCCGCCTGCAAAACTAGCACAGGCGCCCCCCCCCCCCACACACACACAGATACTCGTACAACCCCAGCCTCAAGAACGGGAACATTATGTGTGTTCAAATGGAACAGTGAGACCCTCATGTCCGAAGATCAAACCGGTTACACTGCGTAACCTGACCCCGTATCTATCTGACCCCCAAGCTGTATTTACCACCACCCCTCCCCATCGCAGTACATAACGAATAAGGAGGCTTTGTACTGAACGTTCCCTTAGATACCCTGGTTAATGGAACATCCTCTGTATTACTTTATAAAATAATAACTTAACCGTAGATTAATAATAGTACTGACTGCTTAACAAAAATATAATTTTATATTAATTGAATGCTAGATTTTTTAACTGCAGCGTACAACTTACAAACTATTCTGTATTATAATCGAAATAAGAGTTCTAAACTAAATTTTTTTTCTCTGATTTTGGCCTTGGTTTAGAACTAGAACCTTTAGCCACGTAATTGTATAACTTATCACTAAGTCAGGGGAGTAATGTGTAGTGTGTGTGTTGAGTAAGTGTCTTGTTACTTTGCAAAGTCGACGTCATTGTCTTTGCAAAGAGACGCTAATTGTATCCGAACGTCTGCGGTCCCTCCGGTGAGTACCGATCCCACAAGGACAGAAACTATATTCATTTATTAATTTAAATTAAATGAAAAATTTCTGACCCTGGTGAGATTCGAACCCACAACCTTTCGGATTTTTTCGAACTAAATTTAAAATGTTTATTTTAAATATTATGTTTTTATGGGATTAATACTTAACTTGATACCTATTAATAGGTATTTACATAATACTTAAATTAGACAGGCGCGGGCGTCAAGAAAACAGAATCACAATCTTGTTTATTTTACTAGAAATTATTCATTTCCTCTCATAACTGCTGATACAAAACTAACAACTTACAAGAAATTTGAAGAACATAAACAAAGCATTCTCATTAAGAGCAAAATTGTTTTGGTTGAAATATGATATCTTTGACCAATAAATTATATTACTACATGGTAAGAATTCTATTCGGCATTGCATATTTTTGTATATTATGTGATATGCAAAATTAACAAACACAGATTAGGGTATTATGACGAATTTAAACCACATTTAAAAAAAATATTTTTTTATTTTAGTATTTTACATAATACCAGCAGAAAAAATCTCATTCTGCAATGCAAATCTCTCAATCTCAAATCTGCAATGCATCCCTTGCAGGCCCGTTATCGCCGGCCCTGAGCTGGACCAGCAGTACTACGAATGAGTAAGTACTGAAAAGAATGAACACACATCATCATCTGGTCAACACTATTAAAATTAGAAAGACGTTATATCTAGGACACACAATGCACCATAGGGAGGTAATAATAGAAAGCAAGTTCGAAGGTAAAAGGAGTATAGGAAGAATTAAAAAATCTTGGCTACGAAACATCAGAAATTGGACTCACACAACAGGAAATGACTTAATTCATCAAGCCCAGAACAGAAAGAAATTTGCAATATTGATCGTCAACCTTAATAGAGAAGGCACTTAGGAGGAGGAGGATGTTTGTTTATATGTTGATGCCAGGTGTTGAATTTTTTGTGCACATTTGTAGGTTTGACCACTTTCGCACTTTTTTTAATAAACATCCCATTTAATTTGCAATATGCAAATTTTACAATAGACAAATGTTAATGACAACAAACAGAAAACATTTAGGAAAACTGTCCAGTTTTACTACTACTGCTTATCTTATCCCAGTATACTGAAATCTGAAGTCATAAAAGCAATACAGCAAGCCAAAAAGAATAAAACACCCGGACCAGATCAAATCCCTGCTGAGCTACTTAAACTTTTGGATGAGGAAAACATTACCTACCTAACCACTTTCTTTAACAAAATTTACAACGAAGGAAAAATTCCAGATGATTGTAGTCATCATTTATAACATTACCAAAGAAAAGCAGGCCCACTAAATGTATTGCATCCTTCAATTAGACCGATCTTGGCGAACGCGAACGCTAGGTATAATTCTCTGCAGCGATAGGTCAAGACAGAAAAGTGTATAATTATGAGTTCATTTGTATTCTGTACATTTATCGTTGTAACATTAAATTCCGAAAATGTATGTAGTATCATTGGCGCACCGCACCAGCGAAAATTGAGGAGACTGGTTTCCTGAGGAAAACATACTTTTTTAAGAATGAAGAAAAATAGAAAATAACAAAAAATATCTGACAATGTTTCATCATCCTTCGTCGTTGTCTTTCCCCTCATCCCTATGGATATTGTTTTTAGATCTTTAACCCCACATAATTACATCATAAAGCATAGCTTGTGTCGAAATAAAATAATAAATATCTTCTGTTTCAAAATTACAAGCGCCAAGGTTGCTATATCGATCATCGACCCAAACATAATTAATTTGGCAACCAAATTATACAAATAATGTAAAAATATTAAGGTATTTACCTTAAGTTTATTGCGATAAGTAAAAGTAAGGCAATGAACGTGAAAGTAACTCAAACACAAGCCACTGAATTATGATAAAGAAAATTTAACCATAATAATATAGTAGTCCAGGAACCGAAGCTTTTCACCTCGCAATTTTTACAGAATGAATCGATTTGGTTGAAAATTTGAGAATAAGTAGTGAATAGTCCAAGGATCAAAATCAATATGATGCCGAAAGGCGCTTTTACCATGGGGGTGGTTGCCACCCCAAAAATCAATGTTTTACCAATTGCATTGCATTTACGATTCACTCAATTTTAGCCGTAGAAAAAAAATTTTTAAACCAAGTTCTTGGGAATTAAATAACCTACAATTTCATATTTAAACATTCTTTCGTATCTCTGATGCTAATCTTTCTATTCTGAAGAAAATGACATTTTTTACCAAACTACAAAAATTCGTTATTCGCTTTTAACTCTAGTTTTTTAAGAATTAATCATTTTAAGCCACTCAAACTTCTAGAATATATTAATAATACATAAATAAAGAAGAATGAATAAGGCCAATGACTAAAAACACCCTAACTTACATTATTATGCTTCCAATTGAATTTCTCCTTTTTTTTTTCAAAAAAATATATTGATTTTTTAACCGTAACTTTTATTTTTTATCTTAGAAAGTTTGGTAAAAAAGAATTTTGTAGGTTTTTACAAGATCTATATAAGCGTGTTATTATTAAATCTTTTAAAAATCCTCAGTCGCAAAAAGAGGTGACTTTGAAAGGGTTGGTAAAGATGGTTTTTGCATGTTATTACAAGTTTTAATTGTCAGTAGTTCACTGAATTTTTGCCGTAGAAAAAATTTTTGCAAACCAGGCTCTTGGGAATTAAATAAGCTACAATTTCATTATTAAACATTTGTTCGTATCTCTGATACTAATCTTTCTATTCTGAAGAAAAAGCCATTTTTTTTAAAACTACAAAAATTCGTTATTCGCTTTTAACTCCATTTTTTTAATGTAATCCCAAGCTGTCAGTCACAATAATATTGAGAACACTAAAGTATGTGTGGTCTCTATTACTATATGGTTGTGAGACCTGGATATTAAAGTTGTTCTAAAGCTATTTTCTTGTGGTATTTTTATAATCAATTACATACTTTTAATGGGAAATAAGCCACAATTTTACCAAAAAAATGATTTTATTAACGTTTCGAAGCCCAAATCGGGTTTCGTTGTCAAAATACAAAATACTACTAAAATAAACAAAAATGTTGTTGCTAAGTAAAAAAAAATTATTTTAATGATTTATTTAATCTGACTCATTTATATTGGCAATTCAGACGTATATTATACATTTTAAAGTAGAAGATTTTAAAATGATATCGCCAATATTTATGAGTTGCGTTCCTGGGACGACTTTACTTAAAGATACTTCATTCGATTACATGAAATCAATCCCAACTCAAGAATATCCGTCACAAAAAAATCATAGCATATGATCTGTCTTTAAAAAGGCAACCAAATGCAACGATGACAGTAAAATTCTTGCGTTAGAGATTCCATAGTAAATCACGAAGGAAAACCAGGAAAAAAACCTCGTGATACTATCCCGACATCGTAAGTATTTGGTCTTACATTTAATTTACTTTCAAAAACTAATACCAAATTCTGACTTTAATATGTTTAAATTATAAATAATATTAATAATACATAGATATACAATAAGTAATAGTAAAATATAAAATTTGTACTAACTCGATATGATATTGATATTATAACCATGATTAGTAAGTCAATAACATATCGTGTTAGTACAAATTTTATATTTTAGTATTACTTATTGATATTGTATATCTATGTATTATTAATATTATTTATAATTTAAACATATTAAAGTCAGAATTTGGTATTAGTTTTTTGAAAGTAAATTAAATGTAAGACCAAATACTTACGATGTCGGGATAGTATCACGAGGCTTTTTTCCTGGTTTTCCCTCGTGATTTACTACGGAATCTCTAACGCGAGAATTTTACTGTCGTCGTTGCATTTGGTTGTCTTTTTAAAGACAGATCACATGCTATGATTTTTTTTTGTGACGGATATTCTTGAGTTGGGATTGATTTCATGTAAACGAATGAACTATATTTTAGTAAAGTCGTCCCAGGAACGCAACTCATAAATATTGGCGATATCATTTTAATGTCTTCTACTTTAAAATGTATAATATACGTCTGAATTGCCAATATAAATGAGTCAGATTAAATAAATCATTAGAAGAATTTTTTTTACTTAGCAACAACATTTTTGTTTATTTTAGTAGTATTTTGTATTTTGACAACGAAACCCGATTTGGGCTTCGAAACGTTAATAAAATCATTTTTTTGGTAAAATTCTGGATATTAAAACAGTATGACGTCAACAAATAATTCATTCGAAATGTGGATATACCGTCGAATG
Source organism: Diabrotica virgifera virgifera (assembly GCF_917563875.1). NCBI lineage: Eukaryota > Metazoa > Arthropoda > Insecta > Coleoptera > Chrysomelidae > Diabrotica > Diabrotica virgifera. The sequence goes on along the minus strand of NC_065443.1, from coordinate 54,486,831 downwards.
TTAAGAATAAGTTGGACCAGCAGTACTACGAATGAATGAGTACTGAAAAGAATGAACACAAATCGTCATCTGGTCAATAGTATTAAAATTAGAAAGACGTTATATCTAGGACAGTGATTCCCAACCGGGGGGCGATGGCCCCCTTGGGGGCGATTTGAGATTTTCAGGGGGCGATAGAGCGAAGGGGGCGATATGGGGGCAATAGAGAAAAGGGGGCGATAAGGTGGGCGATTAGCATCTGGGAAAAGAGATATGGGTAATAGAGAAGAAAAAACAATACTTTCGATCGGATATCCATAGGATAATAAAAAAGTAATTAAATGTACACCAATGCAGGTAATAATAACACAAACATCTCGTCTAGTAACAGAGGGCTATGAATCATGATACAATTTAATTCTATAGGTAAGTAATACATTATAATTAATTCTGCATTTTCCTTTTATCGAGCTTTCGTATTGGGCGAACATCCTCACAAAAGAGAAAGGGATAGAAGTGGGATAAGAATGATGAGAGTAGGTACCGACCCTGCCGATCTGACTCCAACAAAAAGTGTACGGCCAAAATTGTGGTCGTTTTGTCATCTATCTATCTTTTGCCCTTCATTTGTCCAAAGTTGAACGTAGGCCTCCCCCTTATTTTTCCACTCTTCTTCTTTCAGTGCTAATCCTGTCCATCTGGTCCCAGCGATATTTTTGGGTCATTCGAACATCTCATCTGTGGTCTGCCCTTTCCTCTTTTACGGTCCCAATGTCTCCAGTGGATTGTCGCTTCATTCCATCTTCCGTCTTTTTGTCTGTTGTTTTATCATGTTTCTAACTAGAGAGTAGCTGCATGTTTGTTTAGATCTTTCACTTTGGTTTTATTTCTGATCCATGTATTTTTATTTTTGTCACTTATCTTGATACCCAGCATCTTTCTTTCCATTGCCCTTTGAGTATTGGCCATTCTTTCCATATTTTCCTTCGTGAAGGTCTATGTCTGTGCTTCATATGTAAATATTGGTCTTGTCATAGATGAGGTAAATAAAATTAAAGCAAAACCAAAGAATCGTGGAATATTTCGTACACTCTGACACTCTGTAAAGAAAATGATGAGATATTTAATACATTGCTACTACAGTACTACATAAGGAAGTCCGCTGGCTTTCGAAAGGGAATTGCTTACGGCGGTTCTGCAGTCTCATGGATACTATTATCGAATTTCTGATAACTACTGACACCACACTGAGTACAGCACTACAAGAGAAGCGAAATGACATCGCTTAACTATCAGATATTTCTGAAAAATTAAATGGAACGAATCTGGAATTACAAAGGAAGAACATAAATATGGCCAAAGCGAAGGGAGTAGTCGGAACATTCATTGACAAACTATCTATTTCTGAAGAAAATATACAGAGAAGAGGTCTGACCAAATTCGCCAGAAATCATCATGTGGTTATTCTGAGGATCTTCAAACATATTGCCTCCACCTTGGAGGGGATTTGAGGTACATAGCTATTAACCAACATTGAGCCAGACATAAAGAAATTATGTGAGTATCACCAGGCCCAAGGGAGAAATTAACAATTATTACTAACCATGTTCACCAACACGTCGACAAAATGCAAGAGGCACAAGATCGAAATAGAGGGAAAATTATGAGAGAGATCTATGTACAGCAGTGGACAAGTGAAGATTGAATGATGACTTACCATGTATCATTTTACGAAATGTAAAAATAAATCAATATTGTACTGAATAATTTTTTGTTTCAATTTAATTGGGGAGGGGGGCGATTATAGTATTCACAACCGGTGAAACCTGTCTAAGGGGGCGATCATGGGAAAAAGGTTGGGAACCACTGATCTAGGACACACAATGCACCATAGGGAAATAATAATAGAAGGCAAGTTCGAAGGTAAAAGGAGTACCTATAGAAAGAATTAAAAAATCTTGGCTACGAAACATCAGAAATTGGACCCACACAACAGGAAATGACTTAATTCATCAGTCCCACAACAGAGAGAAATTTGCCATATTAATCGCCAACCTTAATAGAGAAGGCCAGAAGGCACTTAGGAGGAGGAGGATGTTTGTTTATATGTTGATGCCAGGTGTTGAATTTTTTGTGCACATTTGTAGGTTTGACCGCTTTCGCACTTTTTGTTTAAATAAACATCCCATTTAATTTGCAATCTGAAAATTTTACAATAGACAAATGTTAATGACAACAACACATTTAGGAAAACTGTCCAGTTTTACTAGTACTACTTATATTATCCCAGTATACTGAAATCTGAGAAGTCATAAAAGCAATACAGCATGCCAAAAACAATAAAGCACTCGGACCAGATCAAATCCCTGCTGAGCTACTTAAACTTTTGGATGAGGAAAACATTACATAGTTAACCACTTTCTTTAACAAAATTTACAACGAAGGAAAAATACCAGATGATTGGAGTCATCATTTATAACATTACCACCAAACAAAAGCAGGCCCACTAAATGCAGCGATTTTAGACTAATCAGTTTAATCAAGGGCGGATCCAGGGAGGGGGCCATGGCCCCCTCCGAGAATTTAAAAAATATAAATTTAAATATTTGCAGTTCAAATGTTTTTAATTTAAAACACATATACAGTATGTCCCTGTAAGTTGTATCCATATGGAAAACTTTTTTATTATTAATTTTACGAAAAAAAGTTATTCTTCATAAAAAGCTCTGCGTGGTCCAAAACCTAAGATTTAACCATCAAATATCAAATTTTTTGAATATTATACGAAGAGACCATCGTGATGATGACCTGCTTCTGGACGAAGATGTTGGACCTAGCAATGAGGGGAATTGTTAAGGTTTAAAATGGCATCAGGAGATAAGAGATAACACTCTTAAATAACACCTATCCACATCATCTTCAGAGTAACATACATTAGTAGCACCAGTCAAAATCAATTAATAACATATTGTGATGAAGAAATAATTGAACAAATAAAATGAATCAGGTTTAAATAGGCCAGGGTAATAAGACAAAAATATACCCTGTTCGTGACACTTCAGCAGCCAGGGTACTGAAGCGTTTTTTTGACAAGTAATACCCATAGGAACAAATTGTAACTATTTCCTGCGTAGGATCTGGCGGCCATTTTTATTTATAAACAATTAACTGTCAAAAAATGGCATTTTCCCCTTTTTTTTTCAAGTCAATGGAAAACAGTGAAACTTATGATTTTTTTAGAACAAATATCTTTGAGATTATGGAAAAAGCTTTAAAATGACATACTACAAAGTTTGATATACCATCTAGTCAGTGAAGCAAGGTATCGGAGAGGTCTAAAAATCAATATTTCAAAGACGAAGTGGATTGCAGTTTAAAAGATAAATGTAGATTAGAGTGTGCTTTCTCTTGATGGAGAGAAGGTAGAACGGGTAAACCATGTTAAATACCTTTGCAGTTGGTTAAATGTAAATTGCGACTGTGATGAAGAGATCATAACCAGGTTTTAAATATCACGTAAGGCTTTTATGACCTGGAAACCAGATTTATGTATCCGAAGCCTGTTGATGAATATTCGCAAGAAGGTCATAAAATGTTACGTGTGGTCTATATTATTGTATGGTTGTGAGACATGGACGTTAAAAACCACAATACTGCTATCGACGAATCCTAAAGATATCGTGGGTTTCGCACACTTCCAACGAATATGTTTTCTCTAAGTGATGAATTTAGAACGTCGGTTCATAAACATCATAAAGAGGAGAAAAACAAAATACTTCGGCCATACAATTAGAGGACCTAAATACCATCTACTTCGCCTTATAATACAAGGAAAAGTGGAGGAAAAGAGATGGATTGGTCGAAAGAAACTTTCATGGCTGCGTAATATTAGACAATGGTGTGGTTCCACGGTAGAAGAATTATTTCGCGCAGCAGCCGATAGAGAGAGGTTTTAGGAACTCTTAACATGATGACGGCCAACGTATGAAAACGGACACGACACCTGAAGAAGAAGAAGACCTAAAGTTGTATTTGGGAAAGGTAACTACTACACAATTCTACACTAAGGAAAAGTACTAAGGTTCGAAAATCTGACAGGCAGTTCACACAAAAGATGCCTTCTTAACCTTAGCTGGACGAGAAATCGATGTTTCATTAAGTGCTGAGCCAGTGCGTTGGTGTGATTTTCTAGGTGTTCGTCATACTTCTGGGAGAAGTAGGATATTTTTTCTTTGGCCGATTTAATTTTAAGATCACAACCAGTACCTAACACTGTTAGTTACGTAGGAGCATTTACGATAAGTCTAAAGTAGTTTAAAAGTGTCTGTTTTGAAATTAGGATTTGAGAATAAGAAAAACGCTGTTCAATAAGCTTTTTCAAAAGAACATTAAAACTAAAATATTTTGTCATTTTCCTCGAATTAAAAACAATATTCCAATGTTAAACAAGACAAAATCAACGAGTATCATTCGAAAAACATCTGGAAATGAGAATTAACAGAGATGCCAGAAGATTGAATTTCGAAAATTTGTACCAGAATCGAAGTATCCTAAATTAAGAGAGGCTGCTTGTAGAATTATTTCCATATTTTGATGTCTCCATATAATTACTGAGAAGAACAATTTTGCCAAATTTGAAAGACTTAGATTAGAAGAAAATTAAACACGTATATTCAAATTTATCACATATATGTTTTACTTTTATTTATGTTTTTTCTTCTTCTCGCATTCCTTATGCTTTATAAAAGCGTCGGATCAGGTTTTTATAAATAGATATAATTTCTGTAAAAAATAATTTAATACTCTTTACACTTTTTAAATATTTATTTATTTGCGGCTCGCGAAAAATTTCAAATTTTGAAAAATTCCTCGAACTATCAAGAGGCTTGGCAACCCCTGGAATATTCATTCTGAAAATGTTGTTATTCAGCCGGAAAGCGTTTTTAAAAAATATATTTTTTAAAAGATTTTTTTAATTGAAATAATTACTATTATTCTAAGATATAATTGAAAGTAACCAGCTAAAAGACAGTTTTTTTGGCCGAACATTGAACCAAGGACGGTTGACAGAAAAATGTAAAATAGTAAATAGTAAATAAATTAGAAAATCTATGTATTTACTTACCACAATAATAATCCAATATATAACTACATATATGCAATATAACAGACGGGATGTACCTATCTTCCATAAAGTGCTGATGCTATCTTATCGTATAATGAGTTTTTAATTGTATCTTTTATATAAATGACAATTATACACTTAAAATCTAAAGTTATAAATACTTTAAGTTATTTAATCAATTTAGCTATAAGTTATGTAATCAATTTATTAATATCGTATACATATAACATACGAGAAGAGTCAACAAAAGACTGGAAATATTGGAAACCATCAAGACACGAAAGCTGCAGTACCTGGGGCATGTTATGCGTAATGAGAGATACAACATACCTCAGTTGATTATACAGGGGAAAATCCAGGGCAAGAGACGTGTAGGAAGGAGACGAATCTCGTAGTTGAGCAACTTGAGAGAATGGTACGGATGCACATCAACCGAACTATTCAGAGCAGCAGCATCTAAGATCAGAATAGCCATGATGATTGCCAACATCCGTCGCGGAGATGGCACGTGAAGAAGAAGACATATACATAAAAGCGCCTATAAAAAAGCGAATGAAAAGTCAGGTCAGTGTTTGGATCACAAAAATGATAATGCTGGGGCCACAGTAACGTCTAATGCCGTTAATTAACGCATTATTTGCATTACATAGATGGCAAATAATGCGTTAATTAACGGCATTAAACGTTACTGTGGCCCAGCATTAGTTTAAAGAAATAATCAATGTAAAGAATTAGCTTTGATCAAAATTTTAACATTCTTAAAAACGAGGATTTTTATTAGCTAAGGAACATAAAATTTCATAAGATAAATACTTATAGGTTTAAGTAGGTTCTATTCCAGGGAAATAAGGCAAAAATATGCAATGTTCGGGACACTTGACTAGCCAGGTTGCAAATGGGGTTTTTGGGTACTGTATACGTAATACATTATAAATACAAAAATGCCCGTCACAGTTCGGAAGAGAATTTTAGTTATTAACAAATAAGGGTAAAAAATTGCAGATTTTTCGTTTAAATCGCTACAGAAAAAAAAATAGGGTAATTAAATATCTTATGAGTATTCATCTTTTAGTAGATGAGCAAAGGTTTAAAATGACAGTTTTTGGATTTTGGTCAGATTATTTGTTGCTTTGTTAATTGCAAAATAATTCTAAAATTTTGAGAATCAAAAATTTACTACAACTTTTTCAAAAATAATTTAAGATCTTGAATGGGTTGCATGTGAGAGTTCATTTTAAATGAAGTAAAAGTCAGACTTACTCTCAATCTAATAATAATTTAAGACTTTAATGCTGCACGAAAATTTGAGACAAGTAATCCTTATAATGCACAGAAAATTTTAAAACGATTTTTAATAACTTTAAATTTTGTTGAATTTGTTTATACCACAGACCTTTTTTGCAATGTTACTGCTCAGAAAATAATAACGATAGAGCGATTCTGCCAAAACCATATAAAAGGAGACGACTTATATTTTCAATATATTAAAAAAAAATCAATAAAAGTAATTTTTACCATTGGAAAAATATTTTACTAAAGTAGAGTCATTTTTGGCGTATAAATAAATTTGAATAACTTTGTTAATATGGACTGTAGACTAAATCCACTTTGGTATTTGAAAAACTGGTGTTTTTACACGAATTTTAAAAAAATATATATTTTCGCCGAGGTTAATTAGGGTCAAAGTTAGCAACTCTCTATATAGTATTTTCCAACGAAAATTTGACACCCCCACCCCAGAAACTCAGAAACCAAGAGTTTCTTCACAATTTAAAACACACATCAATTTGTACTGGAAGGAAGAAGAATTTTCATGCAAAATTTATGCCCTCAAATGTAACCCCCTACTGCTCCTCATCAACCCCCAGTTTTTATTTAAATAGCAGGTGTAGTCGAGTGACACATCATTTGAAAAGTATTTTTTCTCTACACGACCATCTAATTTTTTTAATTTGCAAAGTAACGTTAAAGATAATTTTGGATTTCACTAATTTATAATAAATTTGTTAAGTCCGAAATTATCTTCAAACTTATTACGTAAATTAAAAAAATAGGGTGTCGTGTAGAGAAAAAAATTACCTTTTAAATGATATGCCACTCGACCACACTTGCTATTTAAAAAAAAATGGGGGTTGATGCAGGGCAGTAGGGGTTACATTTGAGGGCATGAATTTTGTATGAAAATTCGTCCCCCTCCCATTATAAATTGACGTGTTTTTTTAAATTTTGAAGAAGCTTTTGGTTTCTGAGTTTCTGGGAAATTTTCGTTGGAACAGACTTACATAAAATTCTCCTGTCCAGTGTTAGTTACCATACTACTCCGAAACGGCTTTACCAATTTTTATCAAATTTTGGTTGAGAATAGGTTGTAATCTATTTTCCATACTCAAGTGATAAGGAGAGTTTTGCTCCCCTGACATTATTTTTTCTTTTTTTTTTGGGCGAAATTGTCTACCTTAATTCCATATGATATAGAATTAAAATATACATACAACCCCTAATTTTTACCCTTCAATCACCAAGCCCTATTTTTTAATAGCCAGCTATATATTTACATCTATAAAATTCTCCTGTCATAGTGTCAGTTGCCATACTCCTCCGAGACGGCATAACCGATTTTTATGAAAATTAGAATATAATATAGTATATTCGGTAGGTCTGAGAATCGGTCGCAATCTATTGTTCATACCCCTGAGTGATAAGGGGGTTACCCCCTAACACTTTGTAATATATACATATATAGGTGGGGATATACCGGGGGTGGACCAAAAGTCAGTTAACCGTTTTGTATATTAATAAAAGCAAAAATAACTGAAGTAAAAAAATGTTTATTGTTTATTGTAAATAAGTAGGTACAAAAAATTGCATGCTTTACATTTTATGTTCAAAATGTAAACCACCTTCATCAATACATTTTTGGCAACGCTTATACACAGTGAAGTCTTTTTACAGACTTCTAAGTTGGCACGGAGAACTTCAAATTGGCAAAAACTTTATCTCGAAGTACTCCCCACAAGGTAAAATCACAGGGCGTCAAATCTGGCGAACGCGCGGGCCATTCAATTGTATCTCTGCTCCCTATTCAATCACTAAACTGGTCATTTAGAAACTCACGAACTTGCAATCCGTAATGAGGCCGAGCACCGTCTTGCTGAAAATATCGAATACCTTGTAAGTGTGGATTATTTGCAAGACATTTCACAGAGCATGATATATTTTCTTGGAGACGCCGCAAGCTTGCGCGTGACTTTTTTTGATAGCGTTAACTGATTTTTGGTCCACCATGTATATACATAATGTACTCTATGAGACTACGAGTACATGCAAATTAAAAAATAATCATCAAAATCCATCAACAAGTTACGGAGATATTAATCGCAGCTATGTTTAAAAAATAAATTTCATTTTTTGAGTTCATGGATTTTATAATTATTCCCCTACACCGACCCCAAGTCGATTTCGTTACATAGTACTTTATTTTTAAAGATTTACTAACCGCTCTGTTGAAGTTCAAAGTTTATTCAAACTTTTACACATAAACTATAAACCTTGAACTTCAAAATGGCGCTAGTTGGGTTGTTTAGTTTTTATAAACAAAGTATCTGTAAATTAAATAAAAAAAAGTGACTAACTTTGACCCTAATTGACCTAGGCAAATTTTTTTTTCAGAAAATTCGTGCAAAAATATCAGTTTTTCGAATATCAAAGTAGATTTAGCTTACAGCCAATATTAACAAAATTATATAAAGTTTTTATAAACCAAAAATGACTCTACTACAGTAAAATATTTTTGCAATTGTAAAAATTACTTTTATTGACTTTTTTTGAATATATTGAAAATATAAGTCTTCTTGTTTCATGTGGTACCCGCAGCCGCAGAATCGTTGTATCGTTATTATTTTCTGAGCAATAATATTCCAAAAAAAAGAACTCTGTGGGATAAACAAATTGAATAAAAAAATCAAAAATGAATAACCATTTTCAATTTCGTTGCAAAACGGGAATACAGCCGAACCATATTCTAGTCCAATCAGAGAGTGCAGCAAGCACCTCTACCGGTTTCGAAACTTATTAGTCTCTCATCAGGAGGCACATATGCTGCTCTCTCTGATCCAACCAAAACAAACCCCAGCGTGCAGACCCGGATTGCAACGAACGAAATGGCATAGATGCCCTAGCGGCAACTGCTAGCAAAAAGACTAAGTTTTCACTCTAATGGCATGTAAAACAACATAATGCTATTCCACACCCCACCAGAATGAAAGCAATGGGAACCTTCTCTGATTACACCTCCTAGGCTTCTACAATTTGCAAGCCATACGGATGCTGGGACTAAGGAAGGTGAGGGAATTCTACAATTTACAATTCACGTCCCATCTGCTCAGCGCGGTAAAGTTCCAACGAGAATGGTTCCCTACGTACTCCAATCAGAGTAAATGTAAATCAAAAATGAATAACCATTTTCAATTTCGTTGCAAAACGGAAATACAGCCGAACCATATTCTAGTCCAATCAGAGAGTGCAGCAAGCACCTCTACCGGTTTCGAAACTTATTAGTCTCTCATCAGGAGGCACATATGCTGCTCTCTCTGATCCAACCAAAACAAACCCCAGCGTGCAGACCCGGATTGCAACGAACGAAATAGATGCCCTAGCGGCAACTGCTAGCAAAAAGACTAAGTTTTCACTCTAATGGCATGTAAAACAACATAATGCTATTCCACACCCCACCAGAATGAAAACAATGGGAACCTTCTCTGGTTACACCTCCGAGGCTTCTACAATTTGCAAGCCATACGGATGCTGGGACTAAGGAAGATGAGGGAATTCTACAATTTACAATTCACGTCCCATCTGCTCAGCGCGGTAAAGTTCCAACGAGAATGGTTCCCTACGTACTCCAATCAGAGTAAATGTAAATCAAAAATGAATAACCATTTTCAATTTCGTTGCAAAACGGAAATACAGCCGAACCATATTCTAGTCCAATCAGAGAGTGCAGCAAGCACCTCTCCGGTTTCGAAACTTATTAGTCTCTCATCAGGAGGCACAGCTGCTCTCTCTGATCCAACCAAAACAAACCCCAGCGTGCAGACCCGGATTGCAACGAACGAAATGGCATGGATGCCCTAGCGGCAACTGCTAGCAAAAAGACTAAGTTTTCACTCTAATGGCATGTAAAACAACATAACGCTATTCCACATCCCACCAGAATGAAAACAATGGGAACCTTCTCTGGTTACACCTCCGAGGCTTCTACAATTTGCAAGCCATACGGATGCTGAGACTAAGGAAGATAAGGGGATTTTACAATTTACAATTGAATAAAATTTAAACTAATTGACGAATCGTCTTGAAATTTTGTGTGCTGTATATGAACTGCTTGACTCAACTTTTTATGCAGTATCAAAATCTTAAGCTCATTTTCCCCAAAGATATAGCAAATTCTTGATTTTCGAAATTTTAGACTTATTTTGCAATTTTCGAAGCAACAAATGATCGGACTGCCATTCAAAAACTGCCATTTTAAACCCTTGCTCATCTACTGAAAGATGAATACTCTAAAAAAAGATATTTAATTACCCTATTTTTTATGTAGCGATTTAAACGAAAAATTGCCATTTTTGACAATAACTAAAATTCTCATAGGCATATAGTACCCAAAAAACCCATTTACAAGCTGGCTGATCAAGTGTCCCAAAACCCTTATTTCTCTGGACTATTCCTAAAAAACATCAAAATAGATAATATCTATTACGCATATATCTTAGTCTTTAAATCTAAAAACTGACGTTGTTCTGAAGCTATTTTCTTGTGGCATTTTTATAATAAATTACTTTTAATGGGAAATAAGCCACAATTTTATTTAATTTAAGTAATATAATTAATAGTAATTAATTTAAGTAGTAATTTTGTATTTTGACAACGAAATCCGATTTGGGCTTCGAAACATTTAGTCCTGTCGCCAGGGGGGGGGGTACAACGGCCTCCTTAATTCAGATGGCTTACCCAAGTTTTTTTCATGTATTTTGACCCGTAGAACACGAATTTTTTGGGTAACAGTTGATCCGGATGTCGATAAGTTTGTTATAAACAAAGAACTTGAGGAATTACATAACAGCGATTTTTCGCAAAACAAAACAAGTTTTTGTATTTTTTGGGCGATTCTCAGCAAAAAATGATTTTACAAGTTTTTTCGTAGGATGCATAGTTCTAGAGATAAACTCGGTTAAACTTTAAAAAAATCGAAAAAGTGCAATTTTTGAACCCGAATAACTTTTGATTAAAAAATAAAATAGCCATTCTGCTTACTGCATTTGAAAGTTCAAGTCAAATTCTATCGGTTTTGATTATTTGCATTGCTAAAAATTAAGTTTTTATTTGTTAAACAAAGCCATAAACAGATAGTGTTTTCCGTGCCCAATGCATGCGTTTTAATGTACGTAATCTACGTAGAAATAGTCTGTATGCGCGCCTACTCGTTCGATTTCAAATGGGAAATGCATTGAAAACATCATTCAATCACTATGTGTTTATAGCTTTGTTGAACAATAAAAAAATTAATTTGTAGCAATGAAAGTAATCAAAACCGATAGAATTTAACTTGAACTTTGAAATGCAGTAAGCAGAATTGCTATTTTATTTTTCAATCAAAAGTTATTCGGGTTCAAAAATTACAATTTTTCGATTTTTTGAATGTTCAACCGCGTTTATGTCGAAAACTATGCTTCCTACGAAAAAACTTGTAAAAACATTTTTTGCTTAGAATGACACAAAAAATACACAACAATGTTTTGTTTTGAGCAAAATTGCTGTTATTTGATTCCTCAAGTTCTTTGTTTTTAACAATCTTATCGACATCCGGATCGACTGTTACCCAAAAAATTCGTGTTCTACGGGTCAAAATACATAAAAAAAAGAATGTGTGTGTACTTTGTACGCACGTAAGAAGTTAAACTTCTATTATAATATAATTTCAACGAAATAAATAATAATAATAATATCGTATGGCATTTTTGCCGGGGAGATCCTTTCGGATAGTTCCAGCGCCAATTACATCTTTAACCCTGTTTCAAGTAACTAGTGTCGATGTACACTAGCCCAGGGGGACCGACGGCTTAACGTACTCTCCGAGGCACGGTGAGACGGCTCGTGTCATTATTGGAAATGAAAATGGTTTGTCTTTGGCAGGGATCGAACCCACGTCTACTGGCGTATGAGGCCAGCGTTTATGCCGTTACCCACGGCCGCTCACAACGAAATAAATATACCTACTTAACAGTTACAATACAAAAAATTAACAATAATTACCAAAAATGAACCAAAACTTAACAATGCCAAATATTAAAAAAAAAAAAGAAAAAAATATGAATCGTCCGGGATTTGAACCCGCAATCTCGCGATTTTTTGATCTCTGGTCCAATGCTCTACCAACAAGGCCATCAAGCCGCATGCTACTTACCTTTCAGATATACATAATTATACATCACGGTGACAAGTGAAATATAAAAATAGATGTTTTATTATTTTACGCCCAAGGAAGACAAATCCAAAGACACAAAATTATAATAAAAAACCTTTTAAACCACCTTTTTCAAATTGCGCAAGTTGTATTATTAATATTAATGTTAATAAATGTTAGTTAATAAAATCATTTTTTTGGTAAAATTGTGGCTTATTTCCCATTAAAAGTAATTTATCTTAAAACTGACATAGTGTCATAATATCAATAAGACCTAGCCAAATAAGTACCTGTGTATTATTTAGATACTATTTTTGTTGGGAATTCACCACAATTTCCGTGTACAATATACTTATTTTGACTTTTCAATTTCCACTTTAAAATCGTTCCCAAAAGACAGATTAAAAAATTATTATTTTTTGTTACTTAGTAATTCAGAAAATTCTTCTAATAGCTTTATCTGCCTCCTCCTGTGAATGGCAATTCACAGATATATTATACATGTTAAAGTAGATGACTTTTAAATGATACCGTCAATATTTCTGAGATGCGTTCCTGGGACGACGTTACTGGAAGATAGTTCATTTGATTGCAGTAGGAAAAATGATAGAATACCCATGACTTTTAAATGATACCGTCAATATTTCTGAGATGCGTTCCTGGGACGACGTTACTGGAAGATAGTTCATTTGATTGCAGTAGGAAAAATGAAAGAATACCCATGAACGAACATATAAAATACGCTGTATTTTCCTGTCACCGTGTCACAAAAAAATTGGCCAGCGCAAGTGGATGTAATAATTATTGTTACATGTACTTGCACTGGACAATTTTCTTTGTGACACGGTGACAGGAAAATACAGCGTGTTTTATATGTCCGTTCATGGGTATTCTTTCTTTTTTCCGACTGTACATGAAATTACCTTTCATCTTAAGAATACCCGTCATACCTATGTTCTTTAACGGTAAAATATTGCAAAACCTCTAAATTTAAAAAACGCCTGAATTGACATGAAATTTAACATACACATAGCTAACAAGTCAAAGAAAAAAAGTGATATTGTGCCGGTGTGCTTTTGCTCTGGGGGTGGGTTTCACCCCTTTTCGTGGGTGAAAAAATATACGTCCAAAAGAAGTCAGAAAATGGATAAACTGACTAATTTTCAGTAACTTTTGTTGTATAGAGTTTTTCATTAAGTCAATATTTTTCGAGTTATTTGTGAGTGAATATTATGTTCATTTTTCAACAAAATAACCACGTTTTTACACGGTTTTTTTCAAGTAGTAACTCAAATAGTAAGAATTTTCTCGAAAAAACATTTTTAGCAATAATATAGCCTGGAAAAAAGTGAAAAAAATGGTGTATGCATTAAGTATCTAAACCTAGTAGAATCAGAGTTATAGCTAATGAAAAATAGGTTAATATTTGCCAAATTTTAAATAGAATATTTCAACGTGAACGTGAAATATAAAAAAAATTAAGCCCTTTTTGGGGTAACCTTATTACAAGTTTTATAAAGTTTTTAAAAAAGGTTTATATCTGTTTTTATAAAAAAATTTCTAGCGTCAAAAGTAAACAAGTTGCGCTCAAAATAAAGTTAATCCCTTTTTTTTGTAAAAAAATCGGGAAAATCACCCCCTAATTAGCATATCAAATGAACTTAATCGTTACCACTTCACAAGTTGCTTTACTTGTGTATGTATCGTTTGTATAATCTGTAATTTTCTTCGGTTCAAAGTCCTTATTTGTGAAAGAGCTGTAGTTAAAAGGGCTTGAACGAGTCACTAGTCACTAGTGACATTTTGAACAGTCATGTCTTAACCAATTTTTGTCTTACAGAAGAACAAAAAAATACAAAATATTCAGAATAGCTAATCCGACTTTTTTTACTGTTTGATATTTTTTAATATTTCGAATAACTTTTAAGGTATTTTGAAAAAAAGCATTTTTTTAAATAAAAAATTTTTAAAGTTTTACTTTAAAACCAAACTTTTTCAAAAATAAGTCAAGATTCAAATACCTAAACTTTGAATCGATGAAACTTACATATCATATAAACACAACATAATTAAAGCAACTCATGAAGCGGTAACGACTAATTTCATTTGAGATGCTAATTAGGGGGTGATTTTCCCGATTTTTTGGCCAAAACAAAAAGGACCAACTTTATTTTGACCAACAAACTATTTGGTCTATCTAGCTGAGATTGAGCACATTTTAATAACTCATTAATTGCCATAATTTCAAGTAGTTATATTCAAGTATTTATATTACATTACATTATTCAAAAACCAAAGTTATTAACATTTATAAATTCCTGCAAAAATAATGGGTTTTTTGAAATTATCTTTTTAGCTGTTTTTTTTTTCTTACTGGCCTAAAAATGTTAGATTTTATCAACCGGTACAAATAAAAAATAATGCTACTTATTATCTCTCAATGACTATAATTTTTTATATCATCATCACCAATAAAATTTGTTCCAATCATTCGGTGATCTTTCGCAAGCAACGTGCTACGAATATTTGACTAAAAATTTTAATATGGTTGATTAACCCCCCTTATCATCGTTATTAACGTTTACATGTATATATATATATATATATATATATATATATATATATATATATATATATCCAATCCTGTTACTCCGTGAAGGAGCATAGGGCATCCACGAAGCTTCTCCATTCTCCTCTATTTCTGGCCATGGTTGCTATTTCTCCCCAGGTTTTCTTCATACTTTTGTGGTCTTCTTCAACGGTACTCCTCCATGTTTTGGTCGGGCGTCCTCTGCTTCTTCGTCCTACTGCATTCCATTTGAGTGCCTGTTTTGTTATGTCTGCATTTTCTTTCCTCAGTGTGTGTCCCAGCCAGTTCCATCTTTTCCTCTTTATTGTTGTTCTGATGGGTTCTTGTTTGGTTTTTTTCCATAGTGCTACATTTGTTATGATATTGGGCCAGTATACCTTTAGAATTTTACGTAGACATCTATTTACAAAAACTTGGATTTTATTTACATTTCCGTCAGTTATTGCCCATGTTTCACTCCCATAAAGTAGCACAGTTTTCACGTTACTATTAAATAGCCTTATTTTAGTATTTTGGCTGATCTGTGTTGATCTCCATATATTTGCGAGGGTTCCAAAGGCTTGTTGTGCTTTTCGTATTCTCTGTTTAATATCTGCTTAATATCCACCTTTTGCACTGATTATACTGCCTAGATAGCAAAATTCTTGAACCTGTTTTATTTCTTGTTGGTTGATGTATAGTTTGTCACAGTTAGTTACTCCTATTCTCATCTCTACTGTCTTGTTCGTGTTGATTTTAAGACCCACTTCTGCCGATTTCACCTCTAGCTTCCTTAACATGTTCTTCATATCATCTATTGTGTTCGCTACGAAACAGATATCATCTGCGTATTCCATATCTACTAGTTTCTTGTTCTGAAGGTAGTTCCAAGGGATCCCTTTTTTTCTTTCAATTGTTTTTTCCAGTATATGATTAAGACATATATTGAAAAGCAAAGGTGACAGTATGCAACCTTGTTTTAAACCTACTTCAATTGGTATTTTATCTGTCATTTGCCCTTTATGCAATACCTGACATGTTGTTTGCTGATACATCATTTTGATTATTCCAATGATCTTTGGAGGTAATCTATTTAGTCTTAAGATTTTCCACAGGGCTGTATGTTTTATGCTGTCGAAGGCTTTAGCAAAGTCTATAAATGCCATTATCAAGGCTGCGTTCTTCTCTATAGTTTCGTCTATGATGATTCTTGCCGTCGAGATTTGGTCTATACAGGATCTTCCCCTTCTGAAACCCGCTTGTTCTTTTCTGAGAGTTTTGTCTATTATATTGTTGATTCTTTGATGAACAATAAATGCTAATATTTTATTTATGGAACATAACAGCGTTATTCCTCTCCAGTTTTCGCATAGCTGTACGTCCCCTTTTTTTGGAAGCTTGACTATAATTCCATTATTCCATTCCTTAGGTAGGATTTCTTCAGTCCATACATCTGCTAATAATGGTGCTATTAGGTCCACGGTTCTCTCAGTGTCCGCTTTCCACAGTTCTGCTGGGATATCGTCCATTCCCGCTGCTTTGTTGTTCCTCAGGTGCCGGATTGCTTCAGCTATTTCTTTTTTCGTTGGAATTTCCTCGTTTATCCTTAGATAATTTTCATTTGGCTCTACGTCGTTACCCTCTTGGAACGGCGGCTCATTTTCTTCTTCTGTCATAAGCTCGCTATAGTACTCATGCCATCTTCGTGTTTGCTCTTCAGTTGTTGTAAGCAGTTGTCCTTGTTTGTCTTTTAGTGGTTTGTCACTGTTGATGTTCTTGTTTGCAAGACGTTTAGTGGTTCTATATAGCTCTCTCTGATTATTTGTTTCGGCTGCCTCTTCTGCTAAGCGCGCCATCTTCTCTGTCCATTTTCCTTTGTCATTTCTAGCGCTCTTTTTTACTTGTTTATTTGTATCTGCATAATCTTGGGTTATTCTGATTCTATCTTCTAATTTTTGTATTCTATTTAGTTCGGCTTTTAAGTATTTCCTCTTTTTTATCAGTTGCCATGTGTTATCACTTAGCCACTCTGATTTCTTTTCTTCGTTGTAGCTCAACACTTCTTGTGCGGTTTGGTGTACAGCCTCTTTGATCATCTCCCATTTGTTTGCTATATTTGTCTGTGTGTTGTTTACAGTTTCTGTGTTCAACTTTATTTTGTTACTCCACATTTTTTGGGTTTCACTGTCTTTCAGTCGTTGTATATTGTATCTTCTTCGTTTGTTATATTGTTTACTCCCGCGTTTTGCTTTAATTTTTACTTTTATTTCTGCTATTAGTAGGTGGTGATCACTTCCTACATCTGCTGATCTTTTATTTCGTACATCTAGAAGGCTACTTCTCCATTTTTTATTAATCAAAATGTGGTCTATTTGATTTTGCGTTTTATTATCTGGTGATATCCAGGTTATTTTGTGGCAGTCTTTGTGTGGAAAAATCGTTCCTCCAATGACAAGATTGTTTTCTAGGCTAAGTTCTATGAGTTTCTCTCCATTGTTGTTTCTATTCCCTAGTCCATGTGTTCCCATGCATGT
Source organism: Diabrotica virgifera virgifera (assembly GCF_917563875.1). Classification (NCBI taxonomy): domain Eukaryota; kingdom Metazoa; phylum Arthropoda; class Insecta; order Coleoptera; family Chrysomelidae; genus Diabrotica; species Diabrotica virgifera. The sequence continues at coordinate 54,469,162 of NC_065443.1, read as the reverse complement.
TTCCACTCCCTTGTTGTCCTTGCCAACTTTCGCGTTCAGATCTCCCATGACTACTAGTATATCTCCTTTGTTCACCTTTCCGATAGTATCTGTTAATTGTTGGTAGAAATTTTCTTTCTCATCTTCTGCGCTTACCTCTGTCGGTGCGTAACATTGAATAATGGTTATCTTTCTTATTTGAGAATTGAATTGTGCTACTATTAGTCTGTCTGATATAGGATGCCATTTTATTAGCCCTCTTTTTGCCTCTTTACTTAGAAGGATCCCAACTCCATTCCTCCTGTCTTCTTTTATATCGTTTCCTGATTGTAACAGCACTCCTCCGTTTGATATTGTTGTCTCTCCTTGCCCAGGCCATCTTATTTCAGATAGCCCCATAATGTGTATCCTTAATTCTTCCATTTCTTTTACTACTTGCGCTAGTCTTGACGCTTCATACATGGTCCTGACGTTCCAAGCTCCGATTCTGTAACGTTTTTTGAGATAAAAGGTATTATTGGGTTTGTTTTGCTTCGCTTCAGTTTCATTGATTTTAGAGTTTAAGGTGAGTGAGTAATCAGCTCTCTGCACCCGAGAGTCCGTTTCTTCTTCTGTTTCCTGATTGTCCTCTTCATTTTGCCAATAATCTGTTTTATTTTTGTATGTTTTTTGCATTATATCTGATAATTCATTTTCTTCCTCGTTTTTCCAATTTCTTTGCCTAATCGTCATCATAGTTCTGGGTTTCGTTTCGGCCTTTAGTTTTTTAACTTGTTTGCCTCTGTGAGTTTCTGGGACCTATGATCCCACTTCATTTTCTTCCCGTTCACTTCTAATTTCTGATAACCCACTTTTACGATAGCACCTTTTTTCTTTTCTTCTCTGGCTATATCTCTTATATTTTTCTGGATTTTTTGTTCATTTCTTGTAAGTTCCGAGTCTATGAAAATGTATTTTCCCTTTAGCTTTGCTTTTCCTTGGAGTATCTTTATTTTGTCATTCCATTCTACCATTTCGACTATGCATCTATCTTGTCCTATCTTCTGCGCTCTACGTATCTTTGTTTTCAAAAGGAGTTCTGTCTGAAACATTTTTTCCAAAGCTTCTTCGAGTGTATCTTCATTATCGGTATTCGTTGGAAGTCCAGTTATTGTTAAGTTGTTTCGAATTTTTTGTTTTTCCATCCTTTCCATCTTGTTCTCCACTTCTTTTATTTTCTTATGTAGTTCTTCTTTTTCTCTCGTCCATTCTTCCTTCATTTGGGTGATTTCCTTCGCCATGCTTTTCATTTCCTCTCGGTTCTTCTGCAGCTCTTTTTTGGTGTCCTTTATGTCCTCTCTCATTTCCCTGATGTCATTTTGAATTTCTCTCTTTATTTGTGCCATATCCTCATGTAAGTCTTTTTTAAGATCGCGCAGCATTTGTTTGATTTCATCCATGCTGGGTTCTGGCTGTTTTACCTTTTCTTTATGTTGAGGTGATCTGGCTACTAATTTGCTTTCTCTGAGAAATTCCTGCTCTTCTTGTGACGAGTTATGCTCGTTCCTACTCCTCTTCATGTACTAGTAAAATACCTAATTAAATGAAGAGAAGAAATGCCAAAATACTAAAACATGGAAAAACAGATTTGTTTATTTATTATTATTAATTATTAAGCCGGCCCTGTATCTGGTTAGCAATGTTTGTCTATAGTTCTAACTTCTTCTTGGCCGCTTCGTAAATTAGGTACTTTTTTCTACAAATTAATCGCAAATTAACGACTAATTTCATTTGAGATGCTAATTAGGGGGTGATTTTCCCGATTTTTTGGCCAAAACAAAAGGGACCAACTTTATTTTGACCAACAAACTATTTGGTCTATCTAGCTGAGATTGAGCACATTTTAATAACTCATTAATTGCCATAATTTCAAGTAGTTATATTCAAGTATTTATATTACATTACATTATTCAAAAACCAAAGTTATTAACATTTATAAATTCCTGCAAAATTAATGGGTTTTTTGAAATTATCTTTTTAGCTGTTTTTTTTCTTACTGGCCTAAAAATGTTAGATTTTATCAACCGGTACAAATAAAAAATAATGCTACTTATTATCTCTCAATGACTATAATTTTTTATATCATCATCACCAATAAAATTTGTTCCAATCATTCGGTGATCTTTCGCAAGCAACGTGCTACGAATATTTGACTAAAAATTTTAATATGGTTGATTAACCCCCCTTATCATCGTTATTAACGTTTACATGTATAGTCCAAGTAATGAAGCTTAAAATAGGACAAAACCTCGCAACCTTTGCTTGAAAATTTGAGAATAAGTAGTGGATAGTCCAAGGATCAAAATCTATATGATGCCGAAAGGCGCTTTTACCATGGGGGTGGTTGCCACCCCATCTCGGGTGTGGAAATATTTTATTATATTTTTACCACAAAAGTTGGTAAAAACATTCATTCTAAGCAAAAAACGTTTTATACATTTTTTTGATAAAATTAATAGTTTTCGATTTATTCGCTACCGAAAGTGTTAGTTTTATATCGAAAAAAGCAATGTTTTTAATCAGTTTTCTGCTAATAACTCAAAAAGTTTTCTTTTTATCAAAACAACTTTGCTTAACAAAGATGGACCTTTTGAAAAAATAAACAAAAACGTCTTTTTTAATTTTTTAAGATTAATAGTAACCGAGCTATACTTTATTATATGTTAGCTCTTCTTCGCCAAATGCTAAATATTGTAGTTTCAAAGCCAAAAGACAGGAAAACTATGCATTTTTCGAGGATAACTTGTTTAAACTAATTTAACGTATTTAAAAATAGCTATCTCCAGAAATAAAAAAAATATCTAACTCAAAAATTAAGTGACTTATAATGAAAAGAATGTCAGTCCCTATTTTTTTTTCAGCGAAAAACTGATCGGAACCACCCCCTAATCACCCCCCTAATTAAAATTAGTCATTGAATTTATTTAGTCTTCTTTATTTATGTATTATTAATAGGTTCTAGAAGTTTGATCGGCTTAGAATGTTTAATTTAAAAAAAATAGAGTTAAAAGCGAAAAACGAATTTGTGTAGTTTGGTAAAAAATGCCCTTTTCTTCAGAATAGAAAGATTAGCATCAGAGATACAAAAAAATGTTTAAATATGAAATTGTAGCTTATTTAATTCACAAGAACTTGATTTGTAAAAATTTTTTCTACGGTAAAAATTGAGTAAACTATTGACAATTAAAACTTGTAATAGCATGCAAAAACCACCTTGACCAACTCTTTCAAAGTGACCTCTTTTTGCGACTGAGGATTGTAAAAGGATTTAATATTTATAGCCTTATAGATCTTGTAAAAGCCTACAAAATTCGTTTTTACCAAACTTTCTAAGATAAAAATAAAAAAGTTACGATTAAAAATTCAATATATTTTTTTTACCAAAAAAAAGGAGAAATTCAATTGGAAGCATAATAATGTAAGTTAGCGGTGTTTTAAGTCATTAGCCTTATTCTTTTTTCTTTATTTATGTATTGTTAATAGATTATAGAACTTTGACTGGCTTAGAATGATCAGTTTAAAAAAAACTGGGAGTTAAAAGCGAATAACGAATTTTTGTAGTTTGGTAAAAATGCCATTTTCTTCAGAATAGAAAGATTAGCATCAGAGATACGAAAAAATGTTTAAATATGAAATTGTAGGTTATTTAATTCGCAAGAACGTGGTTTGAAAAAATTTTTTCTACCTACGGCAAAAATTGAGTGAGTCGTAAATGAGTAAATCGTAAAAACATTGAATTTTTCGATATAAAACTAACACTTTCGATAGCGAATAAATCTAAAACTGTTAATTTTATCAAAAAAATGTATAGAATATTTTTTGCTTAGAATCAACGTTTTTATCAACTTTTACTATGGGCAACCACCTCCGTGGTAAAAGCCACGGGATCATATAGATTTTGATCCTTGGACTATCCACTACTTATTCTCAAATTTTCAAGCAAATCGATACATTCTGTAAAAATTGCGAGGTGAAAAGCTTTGGTTCCTGGAATAGTACCTAATAATGAAAATTTATTCTTTGCTTTTAAGAACATGCAAAATCATGTTTTTTGTAGTAAATATACCTATGTTCGATGTTTTAATTTCTTATCAATAATTAATTATACCTTATCAACTTATCAGTTATTTTTCTTTAAGTTGCGGTATAAATGCATTTTTGTTATTAATACATTTTTTTATACATTTTATTTTATAATAGACCAATTATTATTATCAACATAGTATTTCTGGTATTCTGTAGGTAAGTACTTATAATTACAAATATAAACAAACACAAAAAATATTTAACAAATGTATAAATGTATACAGTTATATGAAAATTTATAAAAATACTAAAAACTCTAACATTAATCAAGAAAAAATAAAAATACAATAATTTTAATATAATTTGTGATATAAATGTGGCCATCAATAATTCAAGAAATGTCGCAGTTGATAATAAAAATATATTTAGATACAATTTTTATTTTCGATACAATTTTTTATTTCTTATTTAAGTTTATTTATTACAATTATTGTCCATTAATAAGTTCTTCGCAAAATTTTGTTGATTTGTTCCTAATCCATTGTTTAATTTCATATTTATACCTATGTTTTTTTTATAATTTTTAAATTGTTTTAAATTATCCGGTAGCAAATTGTACAATTTGGGCCCTATGTAACCAACATATCTTTGAAGGATGGATTTATTACATTTTGGTAGAATTGTATTATGTTTTATATATCTAGTTTGGTGGGCATGGCTGTTAAAATTTAATATTATCTTTTTTTCATGTATATGTATAAGGGCTTTATAACAGAATAATTTACGTACATTTAAAAATTTACTTTCGTTATATAACAGCTCACTAGAATATCTTAAATTTTTCCCGTATATAATTCTAATTAGCCATTTCTGAATAATATTTATAGAATGTAAGTAATTATTGCGTATTCCACCCCATCCTAAAAGGCCATATGTAAGTTGAGATTGTATAAGTGCATAATAAAGAATTCGCAAATGAGTTATTCCTAAAAATTGTTTTAAAAATTTAAATCTTGGTAAGAGTCCTCTTCATTTATTTACTATATTATTTGCTTGGATGTTCCATCGTAAATGTTTATCAATTATTATACCTAGATATTTAATCTCGTATGTATGTGGAGTTTCATTTTTTGCATCAATTCTTAATGAGCCAAGATTTGGGAGGTTATTAACATATGATGTAAATGGTATATATTTTGTTTTTTCTATATTTAAGGTAAGTTTATTAAACTGAAATCATTTCTGAATTGTAGCAAAATCTGTTTCAGCTTTTTGTTTTAAATTATTCCATGTATTTGCATCATAGAAAGTAGCTGTGTCATCTGCAAAACTTATTATCTTACCTGTTACATTCAGTCTGAATAGATCATTGATATAAATATTGAAGAGAATTGGTCCCAAGATTATAGGACATGACATTCGGTTGGGCAAAGATAGTCAGACATGGGAGCTTCCTCGTTGCATAGGATAAGCCTGGGCAGCATTTGATAAATTAAACTATGTATTTAAGTTGGATTTACCCATAGGGGATACCGGGGACAAAACGGAACACTTAAAAAGTCAGATATGATCACTTGCTATTAAACTTCCTATAACTGACTTTATTTATAATTAAAATTGCTTAGTTATTTGGTTATAAAGAACTTAACTTATCAGTCCGAAAATCCCATTTTGCCACGGTTACGGGGCAAAATGGGAATGTATTTTAGTCAGGCTGATAGAGTTCGCAAAAATGAGCACCTTCGCCTTCATCCTCAACACCTGCTCAGGAATTATGAGCCCATACATGGCAGACACTACACACTACCTATCCTTCAGTTCATCTGCAATATCCACAGTAGATGCAACCACAATCTTCATCATCTTCTAATGAATCAGAGTCCATTTCGTTTTTTCTTTAGTTTTCTTTGATTTTTTTTTATTAGTGTCAGTTTAATCAGATTCTTCTTACAAAGTTTAAATGCTGTAAAGTAGTGGCAATATAGGAGAGCGGGACAAGATGGAATAATATCCCGTCTTGCCCCGACCGCTTTGCCCCAACAGACATCATTTCAAATAAAATTAGTAATTTCTAACGTAAAAGGTATAAAATGGTTCAGATCACGCAATATTAAAAATCAGTAACATATCTATCATATTTGAATGAAAAACGTGATAAAACTTGCTTACTCGCCTTATAGCACTTCTATAAACATCACCAAACTTTTTAACAAAACAAAAGAAAACGGATTGTATGTCTGTAAAGAAGCACACTACGTGACTAGAAGTTTCTTTCTAATGACTGAAGTAAATCAACCCACATTCGTTCGAATGGTGCTATTGCCGATATTATGACGACTATAAGTTATGCACACCGATGCATTTCCCGTTCTGCCCCGAGCCTCGTTTTGTCCCGGTCTCCCCTATGGCTCAAAAGGAAAATCTTTAACCAGTGTGTTACCTGTGATTTGACTTGTACTCACTTATGGAGCGGAAACACTAAGGCCCGTATTCATAGTCGGTACTCAAGTCAGCGTCGATGCTTAAAGTCGACCTTGAAAAAATTTGTATACAAATTTGTATAAGAATTTGTTCAAGGTCGGACTTGAGCATCGACTCAGACTTGAGTCTCGACTATGAATACGGGGCTAACACTCACAAAAAAACAATGAACACGATTCATGTGACTCAGAGAGAGAGACCGAATCCCAAACGAAGAAATACGTAGTAGAACAAAAACAACAGACGCTATCGAAATAATCGCGTCACTAGAGAGGAATTGGGCTGAACCGATATGGAGGCCGCGACAAGAAGCACTACAGAGCAGAGGACGTCCACCAAACAGATGTACTGACGACCTGAAGCGTGTTATCTGTAACTGGATGCAAGCCGCACAAGACAGAGACAGATGGAAACTGTAGCAAAAAAAAGTAGCAAAAGAATAAATGAACACAAAAGGTTGCATCAAATATACTAAGGAAAATAAAAGAGCAAAAGAAGCATGGTTGATATAGAACTGTATAGAAATTGAAACACTACAACGCAAACATGACGATTTACATATTCACAAAAAGATAAAAGATGTACAGAACACCAGAAAACAACGCAATACAGGCATAATTGTAGATATCAAAGGAATGATTTTGGCTACAATTGAAGATACAACAAATATATGCAACAATTATTCTAAGATGCAGATACAGCAAGAAGACCGACTGAACTAGACAACCCATACGCTCCAAAAATAACAATCGAAGAAGTAACTATGACCAGTAAGCGAATTCAAGATGGGAAATTACCAGGGCCTGATAAAGTGCATCTTGGGACACCGGGCGAAATCCCATTGAAAATTAGCCTTGTTCCTGTACGCGGGGCTCTACAGGAATCGACAACGAACCCCAGCTACTCGTGGGAATAAATATGAATACTCACCAACATGCAAGGCAAGCACGGTGTTTAAATGCCACAAACCCGACCAGTGTAAACCATCCCCATTCAAAGTGCGTCAAAAGTATAAACCTCAACATCGCCACATATAATGCTCGGTCGCTCTCTACCGAAGAAATTTAGGAAGAACTTTCAAAAGTGAATTGGGATATTGTGGGTATCAGCGAAGTTAGGAAAAAAGGAGAGATTTATCTCACTCCCATCACGCCATCTGTGGTACTACAAAGGAGAAGATGAATCGACAGTCGGAGGTGTCGGCTTCTTTATTCACAAAAGAATTGCGAACAGAATTGTGTCAATAAACCAAATATCAACAAGGGTGGTGTACTTATACATCAAAATGAGCACCAGATATATCCTAAAGTGCATTCAAGTGTACGCACCTACTACAGGCCATTCAGACGAAGAAGTCCAAATATTCTACGACCAAATATCATGTGCAATCAAGGAAAATCCTGGCCACTTCTTAATAATAGGCGGTGATTTCAACGCCCTGGAAGACCCCTCTGAAATAATATTGGGAAATTTTGGAAGCGAAGGCAGAAATGATAGAGGCAAACAACTGTTAACTTTTCTTTTGGAAAACAATATCTATCAAATGAACAGCTTCTTTGAAAAGAAAAGACACAGAAGATGGACTTGGGAAAGTCCTGATGGAAAAACAAGGAACGAAATCGACTATTTCTTAACAAACAAAAAAGAATTAGTTAAAGACGTAAATGTGTTAAACCAGTTCAGTACAAGCAGTGATCACAGGTTAGTAAGAGCTAAATAACAATATCGATCGAAAAGGAAAGACTAGAGCTGAGGGAGACCTATGTCCAGTAGTGGACGTGTACAGGTTGATGATGACTATTTATCGCATAAAACAGTTTAAATTTTGGCGTTCAAACGTTTAGTAAGCTATTAGACATATTTTTCTTTATCCAATCTTACAAAACAACCAGTGCAGGTGTGGTTGTATCATTGTCAGTTTCAATAGCTTTAGATCTGTTCTTTATCGGTATCCGTTATGACTAATTGCTTCATTCAATCGTAACCATCAAACAATTTCATTATCCAAACAGAATAATTCTAAATTACATCTGTATTTTTATTTGTATCTCAAATATTAGTTGGTTAGAAATATCATTTAGTGATAGCTTAATTGTTTGGGATTATGATCGACATTTATTTAAAATCGGTACCGATTTTATCGAAATATAGGCGGATATAACTATTGCGACTCTCCACTTATCCCTTTTCTGTTAGATTATCTTAAAACACAGTATACCTAAACATAAACAATAAATAATAACTTTATGGTATAAAATTATGGTTACCCCGTAATTTGAATTTAAGAAATTATTGTTCTTTTTCGGTTGTAACATAGGTTACTATAATAGTCCAGAGAAATAAGGTTTTTGTCGGGACACTTGAGCAGCCAGGTTGCAAATGGATTTTTTGGGTACTATATAGGGTGTAACAAAAATACAGGTCATAAATTTAATTACATATTCTGGGACCAAAAATAGTTCGATGGAACCTAACTTACCTTAGTACAAATGTGCACATAAAAAAAGTTACAGCCCTTTGAAGTTACAAATTGAAAATCGATTTTTTCCAATATATCGAAAACTATTAGAGATCTTTTATTGAAAATAGACATGTGGCATTCTTATGGTAGTAGTATCTTAAGAAAAAATTATAGTGAAATTTGGACACCCCATAAAAATTTTATGGGGATTTTGTTCCTTTAAACCCCCCCAAACTTTTGTGTACGTTCCAATTTAAATATTATTGTAGTACCATTAGTTAAACACAGTATTTTAAAAACTTTTTTACCTCTTAGTACTTTTTCGAGATATTTTGAATATTTGTCAAATCCACCACATATTTGTATATGGCAAGTACGATTATGGAGACTTGGTAATAATATGAAAATTTATTTACGATTTACATTTTTAGGTATATTTTGAACCATATTAAAAAAGAAGTCACATCTCGATAAAAAGTGCCTTCTCGAAAAAATACAAAGAGGCAAAAAAGTTTTAGAAACACTGTGTTTAACTAATGGTATCACAGTAAAAGTTTAATTGGAACATACACAAACATTTGGGGGGTTTAAAGGAACAAAACCCCCATTAAATTTTTATGTAAACATATTAAAAAGGAAGCCGCAACTCGATAAAAACTGCCTTATCGAAAAAATACTAAAAGACAAAAAGTTTTAGAAATATTGAATTTAACTAATGGTACCACAATAATAATTTAATTGGAACGTACAAAAAGTTCGGGGGGGTTTAAGGGAACAAAACCCCCATAATTTTTTTATGGGATGCATAAGTTTCACTATAATTCTTTTTGAAGATGTTCCTGCCATAAGAATGCCACATGTCCATTTTCAATAAAAAATCTCTAGTAGTTTTCGATATATTCGAAAAAATCGATTTTAATTTTGTAACTTTAAAGGGCTGTAACTTTTTTTATGTGCATATTTGTACTTAGGTAAATTAGGTTCATTCGAACTATTTTTGGTCTCAAAATATGTGATTTAATTTATGACCTGTATTTTCGTTACACCCTGTATACCTAATACATTATAAATACAAAAATGCCCGTCACAGTTCGGACGAGAAACTTAGTTATTAACAAATAAGAGTAAAAAATGGTAGTTTTTTAGTTTAAATCGCTACAGGTAAAAATAGGGTAATTAAATATCTTATTTATAATATTCTTCTTTTTGTAGATGAGCCAAGGTTTAAAATGGCACTTTTTGAATTTTGGTCCGATCATTTTTTGTTTCGGAAAGTGCAAAATAAGACTAAAATTTCAAAAATAAAAAATGTGCTATAACTTTTGCGAAAATGGCCTTAAGACTTTCATATTGCATGTAAAGTTAAGTCAAACATTCCATATAATGCACAAAAAATTTTAAGACGATTCGTCAATTAGTTTAAGTTTTATTCAATTTGTTTATCGCAAAGAGCTTTTTTTCGCAATATTATTGTTCAGAAAATAATAATGACATAGCAATTCTGTGGAAACCACATGCAATAATAATAGTTATATTTTTAAGTATTGAAAAAAATCATTAAAAAGTCGTTTTTATCACTCCGAAAAAAGGTTAGTAAAATAGAGTCATTTTTGGCTTCTAAACAATTTGAATAACTTTGTTAATATTGACTATAGAGTAAATCTACTTTAGGATTTCAAAAGCTGGTATTTTTATACGAATTTTCAGAAAAAACTTTTTTCCTAGGTTAATTAGGTTCAAAGTTAGCCACTTTTATTATTTAATTCGCAGGTACTTCTATATACATCAAATTCTCCTGTAACAGTGTACATACTACTCCAGTTCTCCTGTACCATACTACTCCGAAACGGCTTGGCCAATTTTTATATAATTTTACACGTTTATCCTGTAGGACGTTGTAGAGGTTTTAATCTATTTTTTATACCCATAAGTTATAAGGGGGGTTGCCCCCTGACATTTTTTTTAATTTATTTGGACAAAATTATTTACCTTAATTTTATATGATGTAGAATTAAAAAATACATACATACATACATAATCGATGATCCTCTTATACCGTAAGGTGTCGAGGTGTCTTCTTTACTCGTTATTCTCTGCGAACTTACGCCACTTTTTCGGCCCCTAGCTAATTCTTTGGCTTCCTGCCACGATTTTCCTCTATTCTGCAATATTTCCATCACACTTGTATTCCACGTTTTCCTTGGTCGTCCTCTCCTGTTTTTCCCTATCGGCCCCACTTCCCATGTCATTTTAACCTGTCTGCCGCCGTTCATTCTAAATAAGTACCCAGTCCATTTTAATTTCTTTTCATGAATGTTTTCCTTTAATGATTTTACTTTTAATTATCTTCTGATATCTTCGCTACGTCTTTTATCGATTCTCCTAGCTCCCACGACTTTTCTTAAATACCTCATTTCCGCTGCTTGCAATCTGTTTTCTTGTTTGTCGTTAAATACCCAATTCTCTGCTCCATATGTAGTGATGGGTACGTAAATTGTTTTAAATATTATCATTTTGGATTTCCTAATTATTTCTTTTTTATTTAAAAAGTTTTTATACAGCGAATTATTGTTAGGTGGGGTTGTGTGTACATAACGTACTCTATAAGAATACGAGTACATACAAATTTAAAAAATTATGATCAAAATCCATCAACAAGTTCCAGCGATATTAGTCGCAGCATATGTTTGCAAAATCAGTTTCATTTTTGAGTGCACGTATTTTAGTAATTCCCCTCCACCGACCACGAATTAATTCCGTTCGGACGCCATTTTTAAAGCTTTATTAACCACTCTGTTGAGGTTCAAAGTTTACCTAAACTTTTACACATAACCTATATATCATCAACTTCAAAATGGCTCTAGTTAGGTTGCTTAATTGTTATAAACAAAGTAGCCGTCGATTAAATAAAAAAAGTGGCTAACTTTGACCGTAATTAACCTAGGTGAAAAGTTTTTCTTTAAAAATTCGTATAAAAATACCAGTTTTTCAAATTCCATTGTAATTTTAGCCTACAGTCAATATTAACAAAGTTATTCAAATTGTTTATAAGCCAAAAAGACTCTATTTTAGTAAAATGTTTTCTGGGTGATAAAAGTGACTTTTTAATGATTTTTTTAAATGCGTTGAAAATATGACTATTCTTCTTTCATGTTGTTTTCACAGAATTGCTGTATCACTATTATTTTCTGAACAATAACATTGCGAAAAAAAGCTCTTTGGGATAAACAAATTGAATAAAATTTAAACTAATTGACGCATCGTGTTAAAATTTTTTGTGCATTGTGTGGACTGTTTGACTTAACTTGTAATGAAATAAATGAAAGTCCTAAATTCATTTTCGCAAAAGTTATGGCAAATTTTTTATTTTCGAAATTTTAGTTTTATTTTGCAATATCCGAAGCAACAAATAATCGGACCAAAATTTAAAAAACGCTATTTTAAACCTTGGCTTATTTACTAAAAGAAAAATATTATAAATAAGACATTTAATTAATAATTAAATTTAATTAATAATAATTACCCTATTTTTACCTGTAACGATTTAAACGAAAAAACTCTCATTTTTTACCCTTATTTGTTAATAACTAAATTTCTCGTCCAATCTGTGACGGGCATTTTTGTATTTATAATGTATTAGGTATATATAGTACCCAAAAAACCCATTTGCAACCTGGCTGCTCAAGTGTCCCGAACATGGTATATTTTTGCCTTATTTCCCTGATGTAAATGGATTGCTTAAGGAGGTAGGCGCAAAATCTTGATCCAATGCTACTTAAATGCATTCATTTTTTCGGATCCTGAGAAAACTAATAACTATTTTTGAAAGATTTAAACGCAGAATGAAAGATTGCATTATTACCGAGGGCTAGAAATCCCTTAGAATTAACAAAACGTTTCTTTCGAATAAAATATTTGAAATTAAAAATCACACACAATTTTCTCTTTTTTTCACCCCTTTAACTTATTAACAAACATTATAGAAGTTTTTAGGGACTTTTGGCGCTCGGTAGGTCGCCTAAAAATGCAGTATTTCTTTCTGCGTTTAAATTTTTCAAAAATACTTATATATTGTTATATTTCTATTTGATATGAAAATTAAATTTTGATAATTATAAACAGAATTCAATTTAATATAAAATATTTTCAATTTTCTCAACCACGGGCATATAAATTTAGAACAACCTGTATACAACAAATTGTTATGTTTAATTTTAAGAAGTGATTAGACGAAGCTTACGAAACTCGGGACAATGCGCTTAGAATAAACAAAGTGAATGGCGCGTACCATTATCGTTGTTCGCGGAAGGTTCGATCATTAGCCTATGCTAAATAAGACTCAGTTGAAAAAGATAATAGGTCATTATCGTTGTTCGCGGAAGGTTCGATCATTAGCCTATGCTAAATAAGACTCAGTTGAAATAGAGAATAGGTCATTAAAATTTGTAAATAGTAGAAAGTAATTTTAGAATGGGAATTAACTATTTCTTTTTTGAAATCCATTAAGCATATTTAGAAAGATTAAAAATTGGTTTTGAGGAAGACTGCGAATGAGAGTTGGTGGTGGAAGGTTGATTTGTGAATCTGGAAGGGATATTTAGAAAGTAGGGGAATGAACGACAAATATAGATCAGAATGTTTTGAGCTGTCGAGAAGTGAAGTCCAGTAGTAGACGGTAGTGTACGGAGAGTGAGAAAGCCGGTATAGTTCCGTGAGTGTGGAGTATCTATCGTGGAACGAGAGGTAGGCCAGGTCGAGAGTAAAGAACCTCCTTGAGCCAAGAGTGTCCCGGTAGCTGATTGAAGTTTCGAAAAAGGTAGAAACACGGCATCACGACAGAAGCAGGAACGGGAGCTATACGAGCTAGTTTTCAAAGGAGAACATTACTGGAAGCCAGGACGAGGTTTTGATCGCAGCCAAGGATAGCAGGAAACGGGTCTTGTGTGAAGACATTCTCAGTTCACCAGAAAAAGGTCAGTCTCATTTGTTTGGACATGAATGTATGGGTTTTTCGTATTAAATACCACATTTAAAATTGAAGAACATAATCAATAATATCCGAAAAGCTTCATCAAACTTAAATAGAATTGTTGCTAATAAATCCTAATAGTTAAATGTTAATAAAAACTTTCAATTGGAAACCAAAAGGAAATAAGATTCCCATGTGTAAATGTTATGTTTAAGAATAATAAGATATAGCAAATATTAAGCAGTGATTGCCATTTAAATAAAATAAACCATATTTTGATTATAATTGTAACCCATATGTGTGTATTATTTTACTCTTTTCTTTCCTATCCCGATTAGGAACCATTGAGAAATCCTTAGAAGCCACGAGAGTAAGTAATTAATTTTATAATTCGCCCTGAGATTGAAAACATATTGATATGTGATCTGGTAAATTAATTAGATTATGATTAATGCATTGATTAAATTAAATGACATATAAGAATATTATCTCATATCAATAATCAAGATCACATCAACTGGCGCCCAACGTGGGGCATTGAAAAGTATTTCTAGTGGCAAATTTGAAGGATAGAAAGAGTAAAGCCGGTATTTGAAAATTTATATGCCTGTGGTAAAAAGTGAGATACTTACATTTGATAACATAAAATTTTAGATCTCTTTAGGTACAAATTTTACATAACTGATTTAATATTTTGTTTTTACGATATTTACATTTGATATATTTATTGAAAATTTATAATATTTGGGTGAGAAAAAGTCGTCTTGGTAACATACTAGTAAAATTTCATATTTGGCGGGGACAGTACTTCTTGAAAACAAATGTCTGTGACAAGAAGCCAAAGCAAAGACAACAAAAAACAAAAAGAACATTCAAATCAAGAGAATAATTCAGACCAAGAAGATATTTTAGACACGACAATCATGGCATCAGAACAGCAAGAATTATCAGGAATAGATAAATTATTACAAATGATGCAACTCCAGTCGCAAAGAATGGAACAGAAAATGGATGAAACACAACAAAAACTGGATGACAATCAAAGAGAAACAAAACAAGCAATGTATGAAGCAAAAAGGACGATGGATGAAAATCAACGTGAAACGAAACAAGCCATGGAAGAAACATCAAAGAAAATGGATAAAGTGGAACAAAAAATGGATGAAACACAACAAAAATTGGATCAAAAAATGGATGAAACACAACAAAAATGAAACAAGCAATAGAAGAGAACAACAAGAAAATGGAGGAACGCATAGAAAAGTATGAAATGAAAATTAAAGATCACATGCAAGAACAAGAAATAAAAATGGAGTTAACGAATTGCCAGAAAAAAGAAATGGAAAGTTTGGAAAACAAGTTGGAAAATGCTATTCAAGTAGACAGAGAAGAAGTGGAAAAAAGAATCACAGAAATAGAAAAACAAGTCACCGAAAACAGGACGCAACAGAATGTCGGAGAAAGAAGAGAAATGGTTATACATAGCACAGATGACGTGAAGATAAGGTTTGGCGGGGATGTAAGAAGATTACACCCAGTGCCGTTCATAAATAGCCTGAAAAAGAAAATACAGCACATCGGAAATTTCGAAACAGCAAAAGAAACTATCAGAAACCATCTCAAATATGAAGCAAGCCTATGGTTCGATAGTAAAGAAGAAGAATTCGGCAATTGGCAACAATTTGAACAAAAATTTTTGAATTATTTCTGGGGAAAGGTCCAACAATTGGAAATTAACAAGGAATTGCAAAATGGGAAATACAATGATAGGATGGGTGTATCAGAAAGGACATATGCTTTACAAATTTACAATAATGCAAAACATTTACAATATAATTACTCATCGGAACAATTAGTCGAACTGATTGCAAGACATTTCGAAGAAACGCTGGAAGACCATATCACATTGCAAAACTACAAAGACATAGATAGTCTATGCCAATTCTTACAAATAAGAGAATCACGTCTAAGAGAAAGAAAATCAAGAAGGTCGCGAGAAGATTACAGGCCCCGAGAAACACAAGATTACAGAGATAGAAATCAAAATAGGAGGGACTATACAAGACGAGATTTTAATCCCAGAAGGGAAAACGAAAATAGAGACAACGGAAGAGGAAATTATGAACAAAGAAATAGGCAATGGAATGAGGACAGAAATCGAGAATACCAGAATAGAAACACCACACGCCCAAATCAAGAAAACAGAAATAATGGTAGACAAAATGAACAGGGATATCGAGAAAACCGAAACAGATCCGACAGACCAAGAGAAAATAGAAGAGAAGTAAATAATACCCAGACAGATGAATATGACGGAGAGAGACATTATGACGAAAATATAAACAACGATGAGCAACCGGCGTCTTTTCACGACGGCGCTCACTAAAAACCAAAAATCAAACAGGAATCTTTTGTCACCCCAAGGAGTTTATTAAATTGGCAGGAAACAACGAAAAGAAAAATGGAGTTAATTTAAAATTTGTGGATGGATTCATCAACGAGAAACCAATTAAAATTATGATAGACACTGGATCTGAAATAACATTGGTCAACAGAAAACTAATAGAAGAAGTTAACTTAACAAATTTAATTTACAAAATACCTAGGGTAAATTTAGTGGGCGCAAACAAACGGACATTGGCAACTATAAATGAAGGCATACGAGTAATGGTACGACTGGGTAAGAATATGTATGCACTACAATGTGTAATAATGCCAAACATGTCACATGACATGATAGTAGGAGTTGACGAATTGGCAGAAAAACATGTAGTGATAGATTTTAAAAATAATACGATGAAACTAACAGAAGAAAAAGAAAAAGAACAGGACAAGGAACATGAGAAACAAAATACGGACGAATCAGGTAAAGAACAAACAGTGGAAATGAATTTGGCAGCGAAGCAAGGACAAAGAAAAAAAAGGAGAAAAGGTCAGAAAAAGATAAAAGAAAATGAAACCTGTGGCTCCTCAAAAGAAGAGTTGAGCCCAGAAGAAGAAAATTTGAGAGTATCAGAAACAAAGGAAACCTGGGATTCCTCAAAAGAAGAGACGAGCTCAGGAGAAGAAGAAATAAAGCTAAAAAATGAAAGTGAAAAGAATATGATTGAAACAGTGGTATTTGAAGAGGAGGTATATGCAAACGAGGATGCAGAATGCACGGTAAACATGTGTGAAGAATCTGAGAAAAAAGACAGAAAATTGATATGTGGAGAAGGGAAAGAAAAAGAATTGCGGTTGATGTTAAGAAACTACGAAAATTTGATCAATGAGGAAAACAGAGTGGCTAAAAAGTACGAACATTCATTTGAGGTGAAAAACTTGGGAAATTTTCGATCAAAGACTTACCCGATTCCATACAAGTATCGACAAGAGGTGAAAGACGAAATAAATAAAATGTTGTAAGATCAAATCATCGAAAGATGTGATTCACCGTATGTTAACCCGATTGTGATAGTAAAGAAAAGCAATGGAGAATTGAGATTATGTTTAGATGCCAGGAATATCAACCAGCACACTGTATCACAATATGAATCACCTCTAAACATCGAGGCCATTTTTGGAAGAATCACCGGGTCACACATATTTTCGAAAATTGACTTAAAACACAGTTTTTGGTTGATACCGTTGGCTGAAAAATGTAGAAACTACACCGCTTTTTCTATTGATGGTATTGTCTACCGGTTTAAGGTAGTGCCATTTGGATTGCAGAGTGCTTGTGCTGCACTCGTCCGAGCTCTACATACCATTTTGAATCGCCATGAAGATTTCATAGTTCATTATATCGATGATTTATTAATTTTTTCACAAGATACTCAGAGTCATCTGGAACACATAGAAATAATTCTGGAAGAATTGGACACAGCGGGATTGAAATTAAGCATTGAAAAATGTCAATTTTTTCAAAAAGAAGTCATGTATTTGGGTTTTCAATTGGACACCAAAACAGTAAGATTAGCCGAAGACAGAGTCAAGCTCGTAGATGAATACCCAAGACCAACGAATTTGAAAACATTGAGAGGTTTTCTTGGCACGATTAATTATTTTAAAAAGCTGATTCCCGATTTGAGCCAAAAGGAAATCCCTCTGATAAAATTGCTTAAAAAAGGAATAAAATGGAATTGGAAAGAAGAACAGGAGGAAGCTTTCGAAACATTAAAACGAGAATTCGCAAAAGGAACGAAAATATACCACCCCATTTACAATTTACCTTTTATACTCCGAACTGATGCGTCCATACAAAAATTTGCAGGAGTTCTGTCTCAAATACAAAACGACCAAGAAGTGCCGATATGTTTTATATCTCGAGTGACTAAAACACATGAGAGAAAATATAGTGTTACAGAATTGGAGTTTGCCAGTGTACTATATTGCGTAAACAAATTGAGGTTTTACTTATTGGGAGCAAAATTCACAATCGAAACAGACCATGCAGCTTTAGTACATATCATGAAGAATAGATTAGTAAATAATAGAATACATAGAGGCATTCTATTATTACAGGAGTATGATTTTGAGTTCCGATATATAAAAGGAAAAGACAACATAATAGCCGACGCTCTAACACGGGATGAGGACACCGGAAAAAAGGAAACAGTTACTCTACAGGTGGGACTAAATAGATTAATACAAGAAGAAGGGATATATTCGTTAAATGAGATAAGGACAAACCAGGAAGACCTAGAGGAAAGAGGGAAAAGAAGAGCGGAAGTAGAAAATAACATATATTTTAAGAGAATAGACGGAAAGGAACTATATTTAGTGACACAGACATTGGCCGAAAAGATAATAAAGAAATTACATGAGGACAATGGACATATCGGTAGCAGAAAAGTTTGGCTCGTTTTTAGGGAAAATTACATCAGCCGACAGGATTACCGCATTGCAAAGGAAATTACCCAGAAGTGCGATGTATGTCAAAAATATAAGAGTCGGAATTTCAAAAACGAAAATGTTGCCAAAAATATTGAAGCCCGAAACAAACTAGACATTGTAGCAATAGATATGTTAAGCGACCTAATTATGACCACTAAAAGGAACAAACATATTTTGGTAATGGTGGATGTGTTTTCAAAATACGTAAAATTATATAGTTGCCGCACAACAAAGGGGGAAGAAATATTAAGAAAAATTGACAATTTTATAGCCATAGTAGGAACACCAAAAAAGATTCTACTGGACAATGCAACGTATTTCCGAAATGATCGTTTCAAGGGACAACTTCGAGAACGAGGAATAGAGACAAATTTTGTCAGCATCAGGCATCCACAGAGTAATCCTTCGGAACGATTCATACAGGAAGTGACGAAATTTCTTCGCATTGCAACAGATGGTCAGCATCGCCACTGGGACAGGAAAATGGCGGAAATAGAAAGGTATCTAAATACAATTCCGAGCACAGTAACAAAAGAGACCCCAGAATACATCATGAAGGGTGTACTGCCGATAAGGCCATGGGAAGACCAAGAGCCAAAAGAATATCAACAGGTGATTGAAACCGTACAGAGAAGATTACGGCGAAGCAACGAAAAATATATCCAAAGACAGGAACACAATAGAAAAAGAAGACCAGTGACTTTCCAAAAGGGTGAAAAAGTACTCGTGAGGGCATTACGAGTATCAAATCTTCCTGGGGGCATTTGCGCAAAGTTGATGCCTGTGTTCGAAGGCCCGTATATCGTGAATAATGAAAATGGGATAAATAGTTATGAGTTGAGGCACAGGAACTCGGAAAAGATCCGAGGAATTTATAATATTCACGATGTATACAAATATCACGAATAAAAAACAGAATTACATGAAGTAGATAGTAAGTTAGGATATAAGACGTAGATTAAAAAGGAAATATACAGGGAGTTGGTTTGCCTCGAGAAAATTTATTTAAAAATGCAGATAAATTTTATCGAATACAAGGCGGGGATTTGTTATATTTCTATTTGATATGAAAATTAAATTTTGATAATTATAAACAGAATTCAATTTAATATAAAATATTTTCAATTTTCTCAACCACGGGCATATAAATTTAGAACAACCTGTATACAACAAATTGTTATGTTTAATTTTAAGAAGTGATTAGACGAAGCTTACGAAACTCGGGACAATGCGATTAGAATAAACAAAGTGAATGGCGCGTACCATTATCGTTGTTCGCGGAAGGTTCGATCATTAGCCTATGCTAAATAAGACTCAGTTGAAAAAGATAATAGGTCATTATCGTTGTTCGCGGAAGGTTCGATCATTAGCCTATGCTAAATAAGACTCAGTTGAAATAGAGAATAGGTCATTAAAATTTGTAAATAGTAGAAAGTAATTTTAGAATGGGAATTAACTATTTCTTTTTTGAAATCCATTAAGCATATTTAGAAAGATTAAAAATTGGTTTTGAGGAAGACTGCGAATGAGAGTTGGTGGTGGAAGGTTGATTTGTGAATCTGGAAGGGATATTTAGAAAGTAGGGGAATGAACGACAAATATAGATCAGAATGTTTTGAGCTGTCGAGAAGTGAAGTCCAGTAGTAGACGGTAGTGTACGGAGAGTGAGAAAGCCGGTATAGTTCCGTGAGTGTGGAGTATCTATCGTGGAACGAGAGGTAGGCCAGGTCGAGAGTAAAGAACCTCCTTGAGCCAAGAGTGTCCCGGTAGCTGATTGAAGTTTCGAAAAAGGTAGAAACACGGCATCACGACAGAAGCAGGAACGGGAGCTATACGAGCTAGTTTTTAAAGGAGAACATTACTGGAAGCCAGGACGAGGTTTTGATCGCAGCCAAGGATAGCAGGAAACGGGTCTTGTGTGAAGACATTCTCAGTTCACCAGAAAAAGGTCAGTCTCATTTGTTTGGACATGAATGTATGGGTTTTTCGTATTAAATACCACATTTAAAATTGAAGAACATAATCAATAATATCCGAAAAGCTTCATCAAACTTAAATAGAATTGTTGCTAATAAATCCTAATAGTTAAATGTTAATAAAAACTTTCAATTGGAAACCAAAAGGAAATAAGATTCCCATGTGTAAATGTTATGTTTAAGAATAAGAAGATATAGCAAATATTAAGCAGTGATTGCCATTTAAATAAAATAAACCATATTTTGATTATAATTGTAACCCATATGTGTGTACTATTTTACTCTTTTCTTTCTTATCCCGATTAGGAACCATTGAGAAATACTTAGAAGCCACGAGAGTAAGTAATTCATTTTATAATTCGCCCTGAGATTGAAAACATATTGATATGTGATCTGGTAAATTAATTAGATTATGATTAATGCATTGATTAAATTAAATGACATATAAGAATATTATCTCATATCAATAATCAAGATCACATCAATATATATATATATATATATATATATATATTAGTTTTCTAAGGATTCGCGAAAAATGAATGCATTTAAATAGTACTGGACCAAAATTTTGCGCCTACCTCCTTAAAGAAAACAATGTTTTAGTCCTAAGTTTATTAAAAGTAATGAAAATGAATTATTTTCCTTTGATATACTAAATAGTGGAAAGGGCCAATTATAATTTGATCTGATTTTTGTTGAAACAGTAAAAACAGTTGAAATTTTAAGAACTTCAGTAGTGAATTCCCTTCTGTGGCAGTGATAACATCTTGCAAACGACGAGGCATGATTTGGATAAGATTTTAGATCACATTGTGCGAAAGATTGTTCAATTCCTTCATCAATATCGCGAAGCTCTTTTGGGTATCTGGGGACCGGCACATGACTCATTAAGCGTCTCTTTATCTCGTCCCAAACATGTTTTGTGGGATTGAATTCTGGACTGCGAGCAGGCCAAACAAATCGTGTGATATGAATCTTGTCAATATACTCAGCAACTATCCGAGATAGTGTGTGGCCGTTCATTATCATACATAAACGTTGCATAATCTCCAAGAATAACCATAAACGGTAAAACAGTCTTCTAGAACCTGTGTCAGCCACCTACGCACAGTCAATGTCCTATTCTAGATGAAGACTTACCCTGTACGAGCGTCAAACGATATACTCCCCATATGCCATAACTGACCCTCCACCAAATGGAAGCCGCTTGTGAACATAAATGTGTTTCACCATCTTTGGATGGTGAAATAATTGTGAAAAGTAATAAGTATTAAGTACCTACAGTCCGTTTCAGACATTAATATCAGTATGGTTGTATATTGAATGCGCGTTTGTCATTCTGTGAATTATCATAAATAAATCCTCCTGTAGAACTCCAAAGCAGATAACAGCGATAATCCTCTACAAGTACCTGCCTTTCACGGCCGCTGCCGTGAAGAGCGGCAACGTTGTCAAGAAAATTCTCATTTAGTTTGCTTGGGCTATCCTTGTACACTGCATCGCATGTTTGAAATACGCTATAGGATAGATATTATACAGTAATGGAGAAATATATGGAAATGCATGCGGTAGAATTAGGATTTTAAGCTGAAGGAAAAATTATATACATAAAACAGCCATAAGACCAATTATTATGATGTAAGGAATTGAATGATATGCAGTTAAAAAGAAAGACGAACAAAGAATGCATATGGCAGAAGAGATTGCTTAGTGAATATATTAAGGGAAGTCTAGGGGTGGCACATTTTGATGCCAAAATGAGTGCGCATAGATTAAGATGATTTGGTCGTATTCAACATCGAGACGTTAATCACCCAATATGAAGAATTGCTGATCTACGTGTTCCTAAAAGGAGTAGGAAAGGAAGACCAAAAAAGACATTGCAAGAGACCCTTAGGCAAGACATGTTGGTTAAAGGGATCAATATTGATATGACCCAAGACAGACAGTACTTCGGTACTTATTTTTCATTAACTACAGTGACTCACAGCTTAAATGATGCAATCCCTACTCAATATAACTAGCTTGTGTCAGTGACTCAATATTTATTCGAAAAAAATTACATACTAAAATTAAATAACTATAAGTCTTTTAAAATAGCATGAGCTATTTTTTGGATTTTGAATATACCTTACTTAAATAACAATAAATATTTAACTATTTTATGTATGATTTTGATGTCACAGCTAAAATGATGCACATGTTAAAAGAAGAAAATTAATAAAGAAAACAAACTTAACGCATTGAAAAATGATTGGTAATATTTTGTAGGTCCTCCTTCAGTATCAATTACAGCCTGTAGTAGTCTAGGCATGAATTCCACCAACTTTCTAGTGTACTCCGGGGAAATTGTGTCCCAAGCTTCAGTAATTTTGACTTTTAATTCATTTCGATTTGATATTGGGGCACTATTTACTTTATTTTTTAATCTCAACCACAAATTCTCAATAACATTTAAATCTGGCGACTGGGCTGGTGTTTTAATGACATTTCGGCAATTATTATAAAGCAATTAAGTTTTGGATCGTTGTCCTGATAAAACCGGTAATTGTTATTGATACCTAACTTTTGAGCACTAGCGGTGAGATGCTGCCTTAGTATATCCAAATACATCATCATCATCATCATCATCATCATCATCCTCCAGCCCTTTGCATCCACTGCTGGACATAGGCCTCCCTAATTTTTGTCCATTGTGCTCTATTTTGAGCACTTTGCATGCAATTTCTAGACATTTTCTTGAGATCGTCAGTCCAAGGAGTAGGTGGTCTTCCTCTACTTCTTTTGTCTAATCTCCACTCAAGTAATCTTGCCTCCACTCAAGTAATCTCTTCGTCCATCTCCCATCACTGATTCGGGCGACGTGCCCGGCCCAGTTCCACTTCAGGGTGGCAATTCGGGACATTACATCGGTAACTCCTGTTCTTCGTCTTAAGTCTTCATTTCTAACTCGATCACGAAGCGATATACTCAGCATTGACGTTTCCATTTTCCTCGGGGCTATTTGCAGCATTTTAGAAGTTGTAGCTGTCAATGTCAAAGTTTCGGCACCATAAAGGCCGCATCCCACCATCAAATAATTTGATCAAACTGGTTTGAGCAAACTGAAAGTGACAGTTAGTGACGTCACATCCTGAGTGTTCATTGTGGATAATAATGAAAAATTTTAATTTTAAATAAAGTATGAACAAGTTAGACAACTCAATACAAAAAATTTGATCAAACTAGACTGATAGTGAGAGCACAGATTTTTAGAATTTCAAAAAAACTGCAATTGTGACGTCACTTTGACGTACTTCCGGAGTTTGCTCAAACTGTTTGATCAAATTATTTGATGGTGAGACGCGGCCTTTAGTCATCACAGGCAACACACATTGGTCAAATGTTTTACGTTTTAAAGAAATTGGTATATCACTTTTAAAGATGTCTTTGAGTTTTCCATAGGCTGCCCATGCTAGGTTTATTCTTCTTCGTAGTTCGCATGTTTGGTTGTCTCTTGTAATCTTTATTTCGTGTCCAAGGTATATGTATTTTTCCACTAGCTCTACTTCGTTGTCTCCAATATTGATATTTCCGCTAGGTACTAGGTTTGTCATGAACTTTGTTTTGTAGATGTTTATTTTAAGACCTACACTGGCACACACTAACTGAAGTTCATGTAGCATTGTACATATCTCCTTAAGGTTGTCAGAGAATAAAACTATGTCGTTTGCGAATTTCAAATTTGTTAATCTTCTACCGTCAATATTCAGGCCTCGCTCTTCCAAAATACATGTATTGGTTTCCAAATGTCCAAATACATGTATTGGTTTATATTCCCGTCAATAAAATGCAGGTTACCTTCTCCTGCAGACGACATACACCCCCACATCATCACTCCACCTCCACCTTGCTTTACCGTAGCTTACATATTTCTTAAATTTTATTTCTTCATTCGGCCTTCCCCACACTGATATTTTTCCATCCGATCCAAACAAGTTTATTTTGAAAATGTATAAACATTCTCAATTTCTTTGCCACACGAAAATGCAGCAGCTGCATAATACCTATGGTCAAATCTCATTTATAAATTTTGAACCTCTCAGGAGGTGTAACCAAAGAAAGTACTTTGTTTCAGTTTATTTAGGTTTCATCGGCAAATATTACTGAATTCCACAAGTTCAAATCTTTATTAACATGCTCCCTGGCGAACACCAATCTAATACGCCTATTTCTTTGACTAATAAAAGGTTTATTTCTAGCACTTCGGCCGTGCGGATTATTTCTTCGTGGTATTCGTCTAATTCGAATATTGACAACGTCAGTCTTGAAAATGTAGACCACTATATATATCTTGGACATACCATCAAAATCGGCAAAGAAAACCAAATAGCCGAAATAAAAAGACGCATACAATTGTCTTGGGTAGCTTTCGGCAAGTTAAGCTTTATCTTGAAGAATAGAGATATACCAATGTGTCTAAAACGTAGAGTTTATGACAAATGTATCTTGCCTGTAACTACATATGGACTGGAGACCATGGCCTTTACAAAGAAAACCTTAGAGCAGCTCAGTACAACTCAAAGAGCGATGGAGAGGGCCATGCTAGGGATTAGTTTGAGAGACAAAATTCGAAATATCGACACTCGTGAAATAACAAAGATTACTGATGTCGCAGAACGTATAGCAAGGCTCAAGTGGCAATGGGTCGGACATGTTGCCCGAGATAATCCCGAAAAATGCACACAGAGACTAACAAACTGGAGACCAAGAGAGAACAGGCGAGGAGTAGGCAGACCGCAGAAGAGGTGGGCAGATGATATCAAACAAGTCGCGGGCAAGCAGTGGATGAGAATTGCCAAGAGTAGAAATCGATGGAAGCAAATGGAAGAGGCATATGTCCAGCAGTGGACGAACACAGGCTGAAGAAGAAGAAGAAGATTCGTCTAATTGTTTCGGGGTTACATCTTTTTCCAAACTGCCTTTCCACCTCATCTCGCAATTTTGGTACACTTTTTTAGGATTATTTGCTATTTATCTGAGAATCCACCTTTCCTCGCGGTCGGTAAAAATTTTATTAGGCGCCAGCCTTGATTTATTTTCAACTCTATTTTCATTTCGATAACGTTCAATAATGTGCTGAACTGTTGATGAACATTTATTTACCATTTTGGATATGTTTTTGGCTATTTCACCATTTCTATGGTGAGTAATAATTAAATTTCTTTCATTAATCGTAGTTCGGCGCCCTATTTTGATATAATTTTGTTATTTGACAATTAAATACTTTGAAAGGTCAAATTAACCCTTTCGATGCGGCTCTCTCTCCGGCGATACTCATGCCCCAGTGCGGCTATTTCTGACGTCAAAACGGTCGGCCGCTTTCGCGCTAAATAATGCGACTAAATGATTCTTTATAACGTTGTTTTATATAAACAAAATAATTGGGTAATTATTTATAATTTTTTTTATTTTTTTTTGAAACAAAATAAATTTTACAAAAAAATACAAAAACGCTATTGTTTAGAAAAACTTAGGATAGAAAGATAGATAAAACAAATTAAAAAATTATTGCACATATTTTTGCATTCAAATTCAATGTAAACAAATGTTAACAAAACAAATAAAAACAAAAAAATTATCCATAACAAAAAAACAACAAAATTATCCATAACAAAAGAAAAACAAAATTATCCAAAACAAAAAATAAAACCAAATAGTCATTTGTTATGTAGAACTTACTTTCTAAAAATGTTTGATGGTGTGAAATCTTTCAAAACAATTCACAACACATAAAGGCACATTGCACTCACGGCACATAAAACTTGTTTCTTTTCTTTTTTTGTTTTTGGCACACACAACACATTTTCTTAGTCCAACTTTCCTACTTGTTGTGGGAGGTACATGCGACGGAAAATGCCTACAAGTAAGCCGCAATGGATTGTCGTCGACTGATCTTCGACCTGCTGACGTGCGCATTTTCCCCTTGTGATTTTCTTCCACTATCTGTTGGATGAGTGTCAGTTGAAATTCTGCCAACGAAGTTTTAGTTTTTGCTACTATATTATTCAAAACGTTTGCATTGAGCAGAACCATATCCATAAGGTGAAGGAAAACTTTTTTGTACCATTTCGCAGTTTTTCGGACGCACTCTACTGAACTCAGTAGCATGTCCGTCTTGTCTACTGCACCCATAAACTTATTGTATGCAACAATACACTGGGGTTTTACAATTGTCCTCCCAGTGAGGCGATCTTTTTTACCAGTTTCCATACCGGTGTTGTTATGTAAGCTCGTAAGCATGTATACTTCTCGTTTATCACAATATTTTAGCGACAACAATTTGTCATCACTTCGGAAACTCCATTCTCCTCTCTGAAGCTTTTCTGCCATTTGCGGCATATATTTTCTATTTTTCCGCACAGTTCCACACGCATTTGTAGCTCTATTATACAGCCATACAAACAGACTGGGGCTTGTATACCAATTGTCACAATACAAAGTATGACCTTTATCCAAATAGCGTGCCAAAAGCGTTAGCACCACATCGCCAGATTTACCCAAATTACAATTATTCGTTTGTAAGTCAGTTGTTGCTCCAGTATAGACAACAAAATCGAGAATGTACCCAGTCACTGCGTCGCATAAAACAAAAAACTTTACACCAAATCGATGTCTCTTCGAGGGTATGTACTGTTTGAAAAAGAGTCGGCCTTTGAAAAGCAAAAGGCTTTCATCTATGCACAATTCTTTATGCGGCTTGACAGCGTTTCGGAAAGCATCACGTACGTGGTCTATTACTGCTCTAATCTTGACCAAACTGTCGCCGTTTTTTGGCAGATTGTTGTCCGAGAAATGCAACATTCGCAAAATCAGAAAAAACCTGTCACGCGACATAAGCTCAGAAAATGCTGGAGTAGATAATAGTGTGTTTGTTGACCAGTATTCACTGAGGCGCAATTTTTTTACACGAGGCATCAGATATGTAATCCCAAAAAATAACCACATCTCATTGAAATCTGTATCTTTCCATTTCTTCAAACGTGACTTAGCGGATACTTCCACATGTTCACAAACGTAAATATAAAATTTGTTTGTTTCCGTAACTATATGATTTACTATATTGTCCGTAAAAAATACTTTACAAAAATCCAAAGGTTTATTTTCAGCAGTCAGCCCATCAATTGTGCAACCAACCTCTGACGAGTCAAATGCAAATGTTTTTGGTAGAAGGTATTTTTTTTTCCAGAGAAAATCGTAGGTATTATTCGATGTTTGGTCTTCGGGCTCTTGAGCAACGTCCATTTCTTCATCGGAATCTAAAGCATTTTGCGTATTTTCTATGTATTCGTCTTCACTGTCGCTTCGAGTAAGAATTTCAAGTAACTCTTTTTCAGTATAAAACTGCCCCTTCTTAGGTCTTGGTAACGCTTTTGAAGGCCCCGGTTGCTGCTCGTCCATTATTTATAAAAACTAATAGGACGATACTGATGTAAAAATGATGCAATACTAAAGTAAAACTGATAGAAATCGCAATGTTTTCGTGTTGGGACAAGCATCGGCAATGAGTGAATAACAACATCTAAACGCAGACGTAAAGAGACCGCCCACTACTCAGCAAGCGCTAGCCCCG
The DNA here is from genome assembly GCF_917563875.1 of Diabrotica virgifera virgifera. Classification (NCBI taxonomy): domain Eukaryota; kingdom Metazoa; phylum Arthropoda; class Insecta; order Coleoptera; family Chrysomelidae; genus Diabrotica; species Diabrotica virgifera. The sequence goes on along the minus strand of NC_065443.1, from coordinate 54,440,741 downwards.
CCTTGAATTACCCAGAAATGAACACGTGCGCAGGAAACTGCAATTGTCGGCCACAGCACTTCACGGCAAATCAAAATAACTAAATGACGTCCATAGCACTGTAGGCACGGCAAATCAAAGACGTCAAATGACGTCCGCAGCATTCAAAGGGTTAAACAGAAATAACTGCACTACCTATGAATTTAATCTAACGCCTACTTCGCAAATTTCAAATTGATTAGTTGTGTAATGCTTTATCGTATGCTGCATCATTTTAGCTGTGACATTAAAATCATACATAAAATAATGAAATATTTTTTGTTATTTACGTATGGTATATTTGAAACCCAAAATATAATTTATGCTTTTTATAAGACTAATAGTTATTTAATTTTAGTATATAATTTTTTTCTAATAAATATTGAGCTACTGACACAAGCTAGTTTTATTGAATAGGGACTGCATCATTTAAGCTGTGAGTCACTGTCTTCCTTATGACTTAAGGCTATCAGATACCTGTAGTCAATTTTCCCGTGAAATTGATTAATTTCTAGACTGGGATATACTCAATGTTTCTAGAATCGAATCTATCTATGCTCCGCTTTAAACCAGGAGGAGTAATTCAAATTTACCGCGCCGTAATACTTGTTTGTAATTGTTCCAATCTCAGGCGAGTTTACTCCACTGTTATGAAATTTTGACACTATTGGCATTTGATAGGGTAATTAAGTTATATCGGCGATTTTTTGTGTTTTCTGCGTTATTCCTTTAATTTTTAGATTTTTAGTTTACTTTTATATAAAAAGAAGTTGTTTTTAAAACTCTTTAGCGACGTATCAGTATAATATAATAATGGATTATCGTCGAAGGCCGATATGATCAACCAAAAAAGAAGATGTATTTGGTGATTTTTCTAGTGACTTTCTCGGGTGTGAATCTGTCTTTTTATTTTACTACTCCTGATTTAGAAACAAACCATACCAAAAGATATAAGACCAAACAGACAATAGTCATAGACCAATAGTCAGATAATAAAAGTAAGAGATGTAAAAATAAAACCCAAAATAAAATGTATTTGTTTCTAAACTATATATACAACATTTTTTATTCTTTATAAATTTTTTCTTCCAGACCGCCTTTCTTGTTCCGCAAATTTTAAGTTTAGGAGTTCTATTTGTAGTTGATTTCCATTTATTTCTACTTTTCTTTTCAGAGAATTTAGTGAATCTTGTGCCTCTTGTGATTTTCTTTGTAAGTCTTCACGTTGGAAAGTTGCAGATTTTCTAAAAATCAACAAAACAAATATAGTTCTATTTAGTACGTTCTTTAACGATAAAATATTGCAAAACCTCTAAATTTCAAAGAACCGCTTGAATTGACATGAAATTTGGCATAGACATAGCTAATAAGTCAATGAAAAAAAGTGATATCGTGCCGTTGTGTGCTTTTGCCCTAGGGGTGACTTTAACCCCCTGTCGGGGTGAAAAAATATATGTCCAAAATAATTCCGGAAATGGATAAACTGCCTAATTCTAAGCAACTTTTGTTTTTATAGAGTTTTTTCACCAAGTCAATATTTTCGAGTTATTTGCGAGTGAACATGTTCATTTTTCAACAAAATAACCACGTTTTTAGACGGCTTTTCGCAAATAACTCAAAAAGTAAGTATTTTATCGAAAAAAACATTCTTAGCAAAAATATAGCTTGTAAAAAAGTGAAAAAATAGTGTATATATTAGGTCTCTATACGTAGCAGAATCAAAGTTACTAGCTAATGAAAATATGTTCATATTCGTCAAATTCCAAATCGAATATTTTAACGTGATATAACCAAAAAATTAAGCACTTTTTGGGAAAACTCATTATAACTTTTTTAAAGTGTTTAAAAAAACTTTATTTTTGTTTTATAAAAAAAATCATAGCATCAAAAATAAACAAGTTACGCTCAAAATAAATTTGGTCCCTTTTCTTTGGTAAAAAAATCAGGAAAATCACCCCCTAATGCATCTCAAATGAACTTAATTGTTACCATTTCACAAGTTGCTTTACTCGTGTATGTATCGTTTATATGATCTGTAAGTTTCATCGGTTCAAAGTCCTTATTTTTGAAAGGGCTGTAGGTAAAAGGGCTCACCAATCACGAGTGTATGCAAATTTAGAAACACCAAATCTTAACCAATTTTTGTCTTACAGAAAAACAAAAAAATACAAAAGATTTAAAAAAGCAAGCCGACTTTTTTTATTGTTTGAGATTTTTGTTATCTCCAACAATTTTTAAGTTATTTTGAAAAAAGGCATTTTTTTCAAAATTAACATTTTTAAAACGTTTACTTTAAAACCAATTGTTTTCAAAAATACGCACTTTGAATTAATAAAACTTACAGATCATATAAACACAACATAAGTAAAGGAACTTGTGAAGAGGTAACGATTAATTTCATTTAAGTTGCTAATTAGGGGGTGATATTTACGATTTTCTTTGCCAAAACAAAAGGGACCAACTTTATTTTGAGCGTAACTTGCTTACATTTAATGCTAGAAACTTTTTTTTATAAAAACAGAAATAAAGCTTTTTTAAAAAACTTTAAAAAAGTTGTAATGAGTTTTCCATAAAAAGTACTTCATTTTTTGTATATTTCACATTGAAATACTCTATTTGGAATTTGGTGAACATAAACCTATTTTTCATTAGCTATAACTCTCGTGCTGCTAGGTGTAGAGACCTCGTGCATACACCTTTTTTTTACTTTTTTACAGGCTATATTTTTACTCACATTTTTTTCGATAAAATACTTACCTTTTGAAATATTTGCGAAAAACCGTCTAAAAACGTGGTTATTTTGTTGAAAAATGAACATGTTCACTCGCAAATAACTCGAAAAGTATTGACTTTGTGAAAAAAGTTTATAGAACAAAAGTTCCTTAGAATTAGTCAGTTTATCCATTTCCGGACTTATTTTGGACATATATTATTTCACCCCCGAGAGGGAGTGAAATTCACCCCCAGAGCAAAAGCACACATTGGCACAATATCACTTTCTTTCTTTGACCTGTTACCTATGCGTTTGCCAAATTTTATGTCAATCCAAGCGGTTCTTTAAAATTTACAGCAAAAACCGTGAAAGAATGTACTAATTATAATTGAAAATTTTTGTTATTATTAAAGCTACATTACGTTGACTGATAATAAAGAAAGTTAAACCAAGAAAGTAAGAGGTTTAATTGTCAAAAATTGTGAATACTTTTATAAAGTGTCAAATGTCAATTATAGTGTCCTAAGACACTTGAAGAAAGAAAATAAAAAAAATTGAGCGTGGCACTTGCGGAGTGCGGAGTGCCGGCAGAAGTGAATACTTCTTATAGATTCGATTATATTCAAGTCGATTCAATTCGTTTAGATTCGATTCTATTCGATTCGATTTATTTTATTTTATATAATTTTAGTTAGTTTTATTTAATTTATTTTATATCATTTGATTTAATATTATCTAATTTTATTTTATTAATTTTATTTCATTATATTTCATTTTATTTAGCTTTATTTAATTTTATCTAATTTAATTATTCTAATTAATTTTCTTTAATTCTATTGAGTTTTATTCAGTTTTATTTCATTTTATTGAATATTTATTTAATTTTAATTTAATTTAATTTTATTTAATCAACACCTACAGGATTAAAACCACCTCGAAGCCACTCATGAATTAAAAATCCGGAATCTATATTTAGTTTTATGTAGTATAAAAACATGTGCCTCTCTATTTTTTCTAAAAACTGAACAAATCAACCCCTATAGGGTTGAAACCAACCCGAACCCCGTCAATAATATCAAATTCGGGATTCATACTTAGTTTTACAATAAAAACATGTGTAGCAATATTTTTTTTGAAAAAATTTAACAAATCACTCCTATAGGGTTGAAGACCTGAAGCCAGCCACACCTAAGCCAGCCAATAATTTAAAATTCGGGATTTATAGTTGAAATCACCCTGAAACCACTTAAACAATAGATAATTCTTGATCTGTACTTAGTTTACCTACTAAGAAAATTAAAATAAGAGTATAGATATTATGTATATTACGGTATCCCGCAAGGTTACCACTCGCGTCACTATTTTTGAATGACGCCAAATATAATTTTAGTTCCGTCAAAATTCCATACCGAGCGCTAAGAAGTATTCACTACAATAAGAAAAAAGAACTGTCTATCCAAAGAATTGTGGATGATTTATACTTACGCTATGGCTAAGAATTGCAATCCTACAATAAAACTTGCTAATGCCAAACATATTACCACTACCTTGAAATTAGATACTCTTTCTTGACCCTTAATACCATAGTACGGTTTTTGCATGTACATATCATCTTTGTTTCTATCACGATTGGCATAAAAAGTATTATCAGTCCACTGGCTAGAAAAATAAATATTTTTAATATTAGAAAAGTCTCATTTAAATTACAAAAATACTAGTAATTGGAGATTCCCAATTTCTTTTAATTTTGATATACTTTATGTATGTATACTTTATGTGACACAGTGTTAAACTTAAAAAAACTAAAAGAGTAGCTGTTACAAAATTGGCAAGTGAAATAGCCAGAAGCATATGAACATTTACAAAACAACACCCAACAATTAAAAAACGAAGATTATTACGAAGTATTACAAGATACATGCATTTTAGGAACAAAAGTGTTGTATAGTGCGTTCTTGCCCAGTGTGTAAGATAGAGTTGGCAGTATCTCCGCATCTGAGATGTAAAAAATCCTAACGTCCTAGAAATATTTTGACATCATTTTTGTTTTACGACTAATCATAACAGTTTATATCTTTATCACCCCTGTGCACAGTTCTTACAATGTTACATGACTTACTATAAGTGACAGAACAACACTTAGAATCACGATTTGATTTTTTATCATCGGAAGCTTTTATATTTTTATTAGGCATGCCAATAACAGATTAGGTATGTCACATTGGTAGTGCACATTTTCTCGTTTTACAGTGATTCTTCTATCATTTCTGCATCTTGATCTTTACTTATACGCTGTGAGCTCGTACGTAGAGGGGGTATTTACAAATTCGCGAGCGCCAGTAGTGACAAGTCTGTAAACGTTTACTGGAAATTTGACATAAATGTCAAAGTGATTAAATTAAAATTAAAATTAAAAACATTAATTATAAAAAATATTAGTTGGTCAAAGCTATGATATATATTTTTACCTTAAATATACTTACGTTTTAAATACTGAATTTAAGTTTTTTTAATGCTCCGTAATATGTAATTATAAATTAATCTATTAATCTTAGCGCCATCTACAGGATAATTGTGAAAGTATCCGAAGTAAGAAATTCATATTTCATCAATAGAACGTCAAAATGATTAGCAAAATATTAAAAAAATCGACTACAATTATACTTTTTTGCGTTGTAAATATTAAGCGATAACAATTAAATAATAATTTTAAAAATTACCAGTGAAAGTTGAATTAGTAATCCGCTAAGAGCGACACCAGCGAAGCTCAGAGCGTATAGTCCAGGCGGAATCTGTCAAAAGCAGACGGCAATGGATATCTTCCATAGAAGTTTACTTTTTGCTGGTGACACTTCAGGACATACCTTGTATCAATAATCACGACATGTGCCAGTGACAAATGTTGCGCTTAATTTTTTATTTAACAAAATCTGAAAAATGTCGAAAATTTTTGCTTTTTGCGCCCATATTTTCGCCTATAACTCGAGACAACTCCTACAAAAAAAAAATATAAAAGGAAAAAGTGTCATTTTTCAATTTTAAATAATATTTGATTAGTTTAAAATTTAATGTTTATTAAAAAAGTACAAAACACGTAGCTTTTCCTTAAATTTTTTTTGACCTTTGACATAAAATACAGCCTACCTATTCCGCCTAGGAAAACTTTGTAATACAACTGAAACTTGTGCTAAATTTCTTTAGGATCGGTTACTAGATTTTGCATAACTTTGCAAAAAATGCAAATTTGCAAAATTACGCTGGGCCCAAAATAAACACTTTAAATAGTCGAAAAACGTATACAGTCCGTACAAGATAGACACCGTTGCACGTCATTATCTACGTCAGATATCTAAGATAACATTGTTGCCCTTCTTGAAATTCTTGAATTCATTTTAAATCAAATATATCACATAATTATTGCGAAAGTGGATTATACAACAAAACAAATTAATATTCATTGTAAATAAATAAAACATTAGAAATAGAAAACAAGAATTAAGTTATAATCTTACGTTAAAGTAAATAATAAAAACAATAAATAGAATAAAACAAATACTTATAGTAAAGAATAAAAACAAATCTGAAGTATCATCACCGCAACTGTCACCGCCGCAATGTTATCAATTATTTATTTCAAAAAAGCCACCTTTGTTCGATCGCAGTTAGAGTGTAATCCGAACAAGAGTGCTTTATAAAAACGCTTTATATTCCACTTATATAAATTAAATGAAACAAGTTAGGGTATGTTTCTTTAAATTTAAAGTAATAGAAATCTTCCAATATCCACAGAGAACGGCAGTTCTCACCAGTGGCGCACAACACCCCTACATGCGACACTATATATACACGAAATTTTCGATTTTCTAAACCTGACTGAATTGAAAATTGGGCCAAATCCCATCTTAAAGTTTAGGAAAAGACTCGTCCATTCATATGTCAACCATCAATTTTGGTCCAAGGGTGTGGATTTTACGGCCCTTCCCATTTAAAGCCTGTTTTTCGTTCTCGTCCCCAAAACTCCCAAAAATTTCAAAAATTTAAGCCTGACCTTTGCGGCTTCTGATAGCACAGATAATTACCTTTCCAAAGCATGTTTAATTTTGAAAATCGGTTATACCATTCAAAATTTATCGAGCTCAGAAATATGACTCAATTTTTATTTAAAAAATGGAAAATGTTTGTGGATATGTATGTATGTATGTATGTATGTATGTATGTATGTGTGTGGAAAAGTTAAACCGATCTGAATTTTCTTTTCTGTGTTTCAAGAGGGTGTGAGGGCCGATTCAGAACCGGTCTAATTTTTGACTTCTGACTACCCTTAAGCCAGCTAGAGGACTAGGTAGATACAAAATAGCATATTTTTTGGGCATATATATCTTAGGTTCAAGGAAAGACAGGAAAACCGCAAATACACCAAATCAATAGGGTTAAGTTAAGATTTCAAATGGCACTTAAGCAATTAAGCTGAGACATATACACTGCTCACCATAGCCAAAAAACTGAAAAATTAAACTTTGAAAATTTTGGTTTTTCGACAATTACTCAAAATTTCAACCTACGAATTGCGCCAATAACTGAGCGTTTGTAGAAGGACTCAGGACGCGTCTAACGGTGTATACGTTATATCTGGGAAAATTCGAATTAAGTTATAGGCTTCAAAAGTATGATCAAATCTATTTTTTATGGAAAAAACGGTTTTTCAAGCTCAATAATTCCTGTAATACGTTCAGTTATTATACTCGATCTTGGATGCATCAGATACTACTTGTCAATACGTTTCAAATTCATGTTTAGTGATCATCATCAGGTAAGCCGTTCAGAAGTTATAGAGCTCCAAATGTATAATTAGTCCAAGAACTGAAATTTTTCACTTCGCAATTTTTACAGAATGGATAGATTTGCTTGAAAATTTGACAATAAGTAGTGGATAGTCCAAGGATCAAAATCTATATGATGCAGAAAGACGCTTTTACCATGGGGTGGTTGCCACCTCATCTCGAGGGTGGAAATTTTTTATTATATTTTGACCGCAAATGCTGGTAAAAACATTAATTATAAGCAAAAAATGTTCATTATACATTTTTTTGATAAAATTAATAGTTTTCGATTTAGTGGTTATCGAAGCTGTTAGTTTTATATCGAAAAAATTACCAGAGAACGGCAGTTCTCGCCAGTGGCGCAGAAATACACCCCCTACACGCGACACTATTATATACACGAAATTCAAAGTCCAACCTTTGCGGCTTCTAATAGAACTGATCATTACCTTTCCAACGCATGTCTAATTTTGAAAATCGGTTATACCATTCAAAAGTTATAGAGCTTAGAAATGTGACTCAATTTTTATTTAAAAAAAGGGAAAATGTTTGTGGATATGTATGTATGTGTGTTTGAAAGTTTCAACATTTCAACCTACGAATTGCGCCAGAAGGACTCAAGACGAATCTAACGGTGTATACCTTATATTCGGGAAAATTAGAATTTTTTAGGTTATAGGCTTCATCAGTATGATAAAATCTATTTCCTGTGGGAAAACGGTTTTCTCAAGCTCAATAATTCCTGTAATAGCTTCAGTTATCATACTTGACCTTAGATCCATCAGATACTACTGGTCAATACGTTTCAGACTCTGTTTACTGATCAAAATCCGTTAAGCCGTTTAGAAGTTATTAAGCTTCAAAAGTATAATCCAATTAACGATTATTCCCGAAATGGTTTATGTAGTTGTAGTGGTTACGACGCTAAATTTGATCTGGCAACGGGCAATCCGACTTCATTTACCGGCCATCTCAATATTTTTGTTTCAATCTATTTTCGAATAGAAAAAAATCTAGTGTACATTCGATGGATACTAGATCATTTGGGATATAATGCAACAAAGATGACCATTTATAAAGCTTGACGTGTAATAGGGGAACATTGCATTCAACTTCATACATTTAATTTATAAATAACTTTGAAAAACTCCTGATACAAGAATAAAAAACCGCTAAACGCCGTAAAAATGAGTGGCGCATAAAATATTCCAACTAAAAAAGATCTGATATGAATATTACGTGGCGCGAAAATGGATTTTCATTTGATGCAAAACAAAATTCTAGTTTTATTTTAAAAGATTTTTCCATAATATTTGCTAAATTTGAAGTAAACGCGCCACAAAAGAGTTTAAAAATTCAAACTGTATCAAAGTTACTCTTTTGTGGCGCGTTTACTTCAAATTTAGCAAATATTATGGAAAAATCTTTTAAAATAAAACTAGAATTTTGTTTTGCATCGAATGAAAATCCATTTTCGCGCCACGTAATATTCATATCAGATCTTTTTTAGCTGGAATATTTTATGCGCCACTCATTTTTACGGCGTTTAGCGGTTTTTTATTCTTGTTATTTCTACGCGTATATAATAAAACATGTCTAGTGGCTGTAATTCCAGTGTACTCGGCTAAACGATTCTAAGAAGGAACAGATCTACCACTTAAATGTTTCGTGTTGGACTTATCTATATTGGACGGACTGTAAAGGCGTATAAAGAAATGCTCAAGCTCTCAAACATACTTTGAGAAATTAAAATCGGTCAACTAGGACAGCCTAGGGAATTCTAAAGTTATGGTGGTGGGGGTAGCGGCAAGCAAAAATGTTTATTGCAAATTTCCCGTTTTGCAATTAAAATAGGTATTTAAAAATATCATATTTGAAATCCTTGTCGTCTGAGACATCAATTAAAAAAAAAGACCAGAAGCGGATGACAGAGAGCCAATAAAATGTAATTTTTGGAGAGAGTTGTGATTTTGAACTAGCCCATTCACTTTTTGCTTGGCGCGCGGAGTGGCTACCCCCCACCATAACTTTAAAAAATTCACTAGGCTCTTCTAGTTGACTGTTTTCAATTTCTTAAAGTGTTTTTAAAAACTTGGGCCTTTCTTTATATGCAAAAATTTTTCGAATAATTGACCTATTATTTATTTTGACTTATTTGGGGCTTATTTTGACCCCAGCATAATTTTGCAAATTTGCAATTTTTTGTGGACCCTGGACTGTAATAATAAGAATATTATGCAAAAACTGTTAACAGATCCTAACGAAATTTAGCACACGCTTCAGTCGTATTATAGAGTTTCTCTAGGCGGAATATGAAGGATGTCAGTTATGTATAAGGGGTCGAAAAAATTTAAAGGAAAAACTCCATTTTTTGCACTTTTTTTCCCAACAAATTTTTTAAATAATAAAAATTAAATTTTCATTTTCTATCTATTGTTTGTTTTTTTAACCAAGAGGAGTAATTCAAAATTACCGCGCCGTAATGCTTGTTTCTAATTGGTCCAATCGCAGGCACGTTTACTCCACTGTTATTAATTTTTGACACTAATGACATTTACGAAATTTTGACACTTTTGGCATTTCATAGGTTAATTAAGTTATGTCGGCGGTTTTTTTTATGTTTTCTGCGTTATTCCTTTAATTTTTAGATTTTTAGTCTGCTTTTATATAAAAAGCAGTTATTGTAAGAGCTGTAGCCACGAATACGTATAATATAATATTTATGGATTACCGTCGAAGGCCGACATGATCAACCAAAAAAGAAGATGTATTTAAGATGTATATGTTACTATAGTTGATTTTTTAACCAAGAGGAGTAAACTAAAAAGACAGATTCACACCCAAGAAAGTTACTAGAAAAGTCACCAAATTCATCTTCTTTTTTCATTAATCATAATGATCACTGAGAACATTAGTGACGTAACTCAAAAAATACCAATTGTGACTTAAACTTTTAGACATACTCCTAATATTGAACTTGATATTATGCTTTAATGACGGAAGTATAATTCTACTGTAAACCACTTGATGGCGCTATACGTCAGTAATACTCTTTGACTTTTAGTTCCACTTCCATGTCACTTTACTACAAACTACGTTTTTGAAGTTACGTCACAAATGTTCTCAGCAAGCATCACCTCGTCTCAGATATTATCACCTTTCGATGATAATCCATACATATTACATTATACTAACACATCGCTAAAGAATTCTAAAAACAACTTCTTCTTCAGGTGCCGTCCTCGTTCCGAAGTTTGGCTATCATCAAGGCTATGCGTATTTTTGATACCGTAGATCTAAATAATTGGCAGCTGCTGCACTCGTACCAATCTCTTAAATTCTTCAACCATGAATGTTTTCTTCTGCCAATGGATCTTTTACCTATTATTTTTCCCTGGATAATTAATTGTAGTAGCTGGTACTTTTGTCCCCTCATTATATGTCCCAAGTATTGCAGTTTGCGCTTTTTAATAGTAAGCGCAAGTTCTTTTTCTTTCTGCATCCTTCGCAACACTTCCATGTTTGTCACTCTCTCTGTCCACGATATTCTCAGTATCCTGCGGTACATCCACATCTCGAATGCTTCTATTTTCCTTGTATCGATCTTTTTCAGTGTCCAAGCTTCCATTCCATAGAAAAGAACTGACAGCACGTAACATCTCATGAGGCGAATTTTAAGATTTAAACTTAGTTCTCTTCCGCATAAAACTGTTTTCATTTTGGTAAAAGTAGGTCTAGCTTTTTCTATTCTGATCTTGATTTCTTCAGAGTTGTCGTTGTTTTTATTAATAACAGTTCCCAGGTAATTATATGTTCTAACACGCTCAATTCTTTGATCATGTACGGTTATGTCAGAAAAATTTTGTGGAGATTTCGACACCATCATTATTTTTGTTTTTTTGATGTTAAGTGATAAACCGAACTTTTCGCTGCACTCTACTATTCTGTTTATCAGTGTTTGGAGATCTTCCGGGGTTTCTGCTATTAATACTGTGTCATCAGCGTATCTCAAATTGTTTATTAAAGTGCCATTTATTTTAACTCCTATATCTTGGTCAGCAAGGGCTCTGTTTATAATATCTTCTGAATATAAGTTAAACAAGGTTGGTGAAAGTATGCATCCCTGCCTTACGCCTTTTTTGATCTCGAGTTCCTCGGTTGTTTCCCGTTCTACTCTAATATTCGCCTTCTGGTTATAGTAAATATTGAAGATAATTCTGAGGTTCCTTTTATCCAAGTTTTTCTCTACCAACAGTCTCATCAGGTGTTCGTGGCGAACTTTATCGAACGCCTTGTTGTAGTCAATAAAGCACATGGTTAACATCTAGGCATCTTTGGCACATGATATTAAGTGCAAATAGTGCTTTCTTTGTTCCAAGCCCGTTTCGAAACCCGAATTGAGTATCACTGATGTCAGCGTCTAGTTTTTTGTCAATTCTTGTATAATATACAAGAATTGACAAAAAACTAGATATATTATATCACTTTAAGAAATACTTTTAGTGTGTGTCCCATTAAGCTTATTGTGCGATGGTCAGTGCACAGTTTTGCGTTTGTTTTCTTTGGAATAGTTACAAAAGTTGACAGAAGCCATTCCTTAGGTATTTCTCCTGTTTTATAAATGCAGTTAAAGAGGTCAAAGAAAACATTTACTGTTTCATCTTCCACAAGCTTAAGAAGTTCCGATGGAAGTCCATCTGGACCCGGTGATTTGCCATTTTTCATTGTTTTTATAGCATATAGTATTTCTTCTTTAGAGATTTTTGGTCCTTCCTCACCTTGTATGTTACCAATATCATGATCCTCTCTTTCATCGGCAAAGAGTTCTTCTATATAATTCTTCCAGGTCGTAAGCTTTTCTTGTAGGTCAGTTATTATTTGGCCATTTGCGTTGTATAGCACACTGGGATGCTTCCTTTTTTGTATACCTGCCGATTCTTTTACCTTTTTATGTAGGTTAAACGTGTCATGTTTTAATTGTAGTTCTTCAATTTCTTGTTTTCTTCAAAAAACAACTGTTTTTATATAAAAGTAGACTAGAAATCTGAAAATTAAAGGAATAATGCAGAAAACACAAAAAATCGCCGATATACTTAGGGAGCGTTCAAGTATTACGTAACGCAATTTTTGAAGATTTTTGACCCCCCCTCCCCCCAGGTAACGCACCGTAACGTTTTTATGTACCCCCCTCCCCCTACCTAAACGTTACGTAACACCCAAGTCACCATTTGAACCTAAATGGAAAACTAGGTTGCGAAAAGTACCGGAATTATTATTTTAATCGCATTTGAGGTAATAATAAAAACTTACAATCATCATCCAGCCTCAAAAGTCCACTGCTCAACATAGGCCTCCTCCCCTCATTTCCAACCACGTCTATCCTGCGCCGCTCTCATCCAGTTTTTATTTAGCTTTCTTACGTCGTCTGCCCATCTTGTAGGCGGTCAACCGGCTCTTCTCTTGGCCTCCATTCCAATAACCTTTTTGTCCATCGCCCATGTGTCATTCCCGCTATGTGTCCTGCCCATCTCCACTTCAAGTTAGCTGTCCTTTTGATGACGTCAGTCACCTTTGTTCTTCTCCTGATTTCTTCGTTTCTGATTTTGTCTCGCAGAGTTATTCCTAACATTGACCGCTCCATTCTTCTCTGCGTTACTCTTAGTTTGGTAGCCGAGGCTTTAGGTAAGGTAAGTGTTTCTGATCCGTACGTCAAGACTGGGAGGACGCACTGATCAAATACCTTTCTCTTTAGGCATATGAGCAACTCACTCTTGAAAGTTTCTCTCAGTTTTCCAAATGCTGCCCACCCAAGAACGATTCTTCTTTTTAGTTCATGTGTCTGGTTATCCCTGCCAATCGTAATTTCATGTCCCATGACATGAAATATGTCCAAAACTTAGAATAATAATCTTTTATTACTAATTTTACATTTACATTTACATTTTCCCTGCTTGGCCCCATCCTTGCATACATTTTTGGCTTCATCCTTTATTGTTCTTCTCATGCATTCTTCTATTTGATCTTCTTTAATAAAAACTTAAAATAAAATAACATATTTATTATTTCAATATTTTATTTTGCTTAGTAAAAATTTTTGTATAACAAATAATATACGATGTTGCCAGTAGTTTCGGAAAAATAGTGAAAAAAATGTGTAAAACTTTTTGTTCTTCAACGCCCTATATCTTGAAAACGCATGCCGTTACAAAAATTTTATACTAAGCAAACCCCAATTATTTTTCAGTTTTTCACCTATCTTAGAGATTGTGTTACCTTTTTCTGAAACACTCTGTATATGTAAGAAGGCACTTATGGAATAAAATTATTTCTGTCCATGTTTTAATCAATTTTAAAAAACGCTGAGACCCGTAGATTTTAATATATAAAAATGTGTGCTTTTTAAACATAAATTTAAATGTACAGGGTGATTTATGCAAGACTACCGTAGTCCATAAGCTTTATTTTTTAACACCCTGTATATTTTTATATGTTTAAAAGCTGCTTAAAAATCTGAATTTATGGTCTTTATGAATAATACGGTGATCATTTAAAATTATAATGTATGGAAACCACTTATGGAATAAAATTGTTTTTGTCATGTGTCATTATTTTAGAAAATTATAAAAACGCTAGGATACGTCAACTTTTAAATTCAACTATGGACTATTTAAACATAAATTTGAATACACAGGTTGATTCACTCAAGTCTAGCCTAGTCCATTATCTTTAATTGTAATTAAACACCCTGTATATTTTTGTTTTTAGAAGCTGCTTAACAACCTCATCTCAAAAATGTGTATTATGTAGGGTCTATTATGAATAATGCAAGGTGAAATTTTGAAATTCACTTGAAATTTTTGAAATTTTGAAATCACACTTTAAATAAGGGTACTATTTTTTTAAATATCTATCAATTTTCTAAACTAAGCATCAATATAGTGGGTTTTGTATTTAATGCTTTTTATTTAAAGACATTTTTAAATAATTTGAAAATTTGCGTATTTAAAACATTAATGAATACCTACTGCAGAAAACGATTTCAGAAAACATACAAGATTTATGAACATGTAGTTCCCTTCTGCAACCTCTTAAATAACATCTGTATCTTTTAATCTTTTGTTGTGGAGACAGGTCCATCTAATTATTGGAAACAAATGTTATTGTGCTTCATCTGTGTTACAAATTTTAAGATTTTTTCACTTGAAAACGTACTATTATGTATTGTCCTCTTGTCGGAACATGAACGGAGCGTGAGAGTGCAACATAAAACAATTCAGGGGTCTATGTAAAACATAAATGAAATTCCGTAGTTTTTTTTTTCATTTAAGTTAAAAAGGAATCGACAAGGAAAAAGTTTTCGTGTAGTTGGCTGTATACCATGTAATACAAAAAATATTAAATCCTTTATAAAAGGTATATATTTACCTTAAAGTATATACCTTTTATAAAGGATGTACTAATTTTTTAAAAAAGAATGTTACGTAACGCACTGTTCGAACCCCCCTCCCCCCATGTAACGCGCCGTAACGTTTTACAAGACCCCCCCTCCCCCCCAAACTGCGTTACGTAATACTTGAACGCTCCCTTAATTAACCTATAAAATGACAGAAGTGCCAAAATTTCATAAATGTCATTAGTGTCAAAATTTAATAACAGTGGAGTAAACTTGCCTGCGGTTGGACCAATTAGAAACAAGCATTACGGCGCGGTAAATTTGAATCACTCCTCTTGGTAAAAAAACAAACAATAGACTTTTCTAGTAACTTTCTTGGGTGTGACTCTGTCTTTTTAGTTTACTCCTCTTGGTTAAAAAATCAACTATAGTCAAAATTATGTAAAATTGAAAAACGAAACTTTTACCTTGCATAATTTTTTTATAATTTTGCCTATAACTCGAGGCGTTATAGGCAAAAAAATGGGCACAAAATGCAAAAATTGTTGATTTTTCAAATTTTGTTATAAAAAATTAAGCACAAGGTTGGCGACTCACGCATATCATGATTATTGATACAAGGTACATCCTGAAGTGATTTCAGCAAAAAGTAGACTCCTAAGAAAATCATCCGATTCAAAACAGATCCACCCTGGAGTGGTTTTCTGTTCAGTTTTGTTCGGAATAATGTTCAGTTTTGTTTAAAAATGCGATTTCCAAAATTTCACGCATCAAACACTCATAATACCTTAGAAATACAAATTTAAAATCTTCTGCGATATTGAAATAGTTCAAACGACCCGTGACGTCACATAGTTTTACTATATGGTTATGTTTAGGTATATTCTTCTTCTCCTTCTTTAGTTTATGGGCCTCCACTTACTTGGGTATTAGGCCAGCTCATCGTCGCGGAATAAGGGAAAAATATTTATATTCTAATGACATTTATCGTATGTCATTGTAATAATATATACCAGTTTGTTGAGATTGGAGTTTAATTTAGTTATTGAAGGAAAGGAAAGAAGGCTTACTATGGAAAATAAAACCATTTTGTAAAAGTAAAAGTTTTCTATGAATAGTTCAAACGATCAAAAGCACTTGTGACGTCACATAACTGTATTTTCTACTGACGTTTATAATGTTTAATTTAAAATTATATACAATTTTGTTTACTTTGTTGGTGCAAAATGTAAACATTAACCATATGACGTCATGACGCGTTTTGGACTAGCTGCTTTAATTTGAATTTAGAATCGTCTTTAGCAGCCAAACGGAACACAAAAACAACGTTTTTATCTTTGATACATGTTTTAAATTATGTTCTGTTTTGATTTATAAAATTTTTTTCGAATTTAAAATTTTATGCAAGTTCCCTATTGTATGTACAGCTGGTTCCAAAAAAAAACTGATACGACTCTTAACGCGTATTTTGTAGAAAATTGAGCAGTGTACTTTCTTCTTCTTCTTCTTTTTGTTTTTGGTCTCGCTGCAAGGCAATTACCAGCACGATTTATAGGCGATCTTGATGTAGTCTGGCTCTAAGCCATATCAAAATCGCTGACTATGTTCTTGTAAAAAGCTTTTGATGAGGTGTGATATAATGAATGAGTTTAATTATATTTTTCTACAACCGAGTTAAAAATGCAATTTTTAGCACTCCATACGAGCGTTAAAAATGCTACTTTAAGGCACTAGTGCTTTAAAATATTTTTAAGGCACTGCAGTTTTAAGGCATTGACCGTATAGACAATTTTGATGTAATGCCAAAAAAATATAAAAATGGAATGTCAGTCAAGTTCAAGTAAAAGCTTTTGTAGATATTGTCCTGTAATTACGTTTGTAGAAAAAATATTGTATGATATGCGTGTTAAAAAGTACATTTTTAAGGCACTCATGTGAATTGCAGAACTCGCTATCGCTCATTATGCAAACTTTCACATGCGTGCCTTAAACGTGTACTTTTAACACTTATATCATAAATAACTATTAATTTATTATATTTTGAAGGATAAATACTTATTATTTACATACTGTCACTGTCACTGAAAAATTTTAAAATTTGTCAGGTAACTTCAACCTCAAAAAATGGCTGTTTGTTTGTTTATTTTATTATTTGTCTGTCATAATAAATATAATATGTCGACCAATCATACACTGCTCAAAATGATCAAATCTTACTAAGAGTCGTATCAGTTTTTTTAGGAACCAGCTGTACATATAGTAATTTCATATACAGTCTGTTCCAACGAAAATTTGACCCCCCAGAAACTCAGAAACCAAGAGCTTCTTCAAAATTTAAAAAAACACCTAAATTTTTAATGGGTGGGGGACGAATTTTCATGCAAAATTCATGCTCTCAAATGTAACCCCCTACTGCCCCGCATCGACCACCACTTTTTTTTTAAATAGCAAGTGTGGTAGAGTGGCACATCATTTGAAAGATAATTTTTTTCTCTAAACGATGCTATAGAATAGAATAGAAATATGCTTTATTGTCATGAAAAATTTAACAATTTTATAGACAAAGCTTACAAGAATCATAAAAATAAGAACAATAACAAATAACAAATACAATTTACTAAAATGATATAAATCGTCTACATAAATAAAAATAATGAAGATAAACAAAAAAAACAGTAACAACCTATTGCAAAATTTAAAAAAAAAAATTTTGCAAATTGCATAATCTACCTTAAGAAATTTAATAAGTTAAGTTAAGCTGCTGCATATGACACTCAAATATAGATTAAGATTATACTTATAAATAAGAATACTGTACTTTCTTAGTTATTGGTTAAGAAACTCTGCTGTTGAATAATATGGTCTTTCAGATAAATAGGCTTTAGTCATTTTACGGAACTTGGAGAAAGATGTTGCAGATTTAAGTTGTAGAGGGAGATGGTTGTAAAGTTTTTTCGCAGAATATAATATAGATTTCTTTACTAACTCACTGGACGGGATCGGTAAATAGATGTCAAAGGTAGAATTTCTGGTGGAATAGTCATGTCTAGGTCTTGCTGGAAAGACATGTAGATGTTTACGAATTAAGCAAACAGTTTCTAAAATATATAAAGAAGGTAGTGTTAGAATCCTGTGATCTTTGAAGTAGCTTCTGCAATGTGTTGTTCTTCTGAGGCCAAACAGATATCTTATTGCTCTTTTTTGTAATTTAAAAATAACATCAGATTGGGCAGCCGTACCAGAACCCCAAAAAGGGAGACCATATCGAAGATGTGACTCGAACAAAGAAAAATATGTTATTTTGGAAGAGGCTAAATTCATTTCCTTTGAAACAGATCTTATTGCAAAGCAAGCTGAGGATAGTTTCTTGCTTAACACATCAATATGAAGGGACCATTTCAGATTGCTATCTAAAAAAATACCAAGAAACTTTACAGAATCAACGATACTGATCTGGCTGTTATGAAGAAGTAAGGGTTGAAGAGCTCCTTTATAGGACAATGCTACTGTTTTATCTACATTAAAAGAGAGTAAATTTGAATCGGACCAAGATTTTATTGTAAGTAGATCAGAAGTTATAGTAGCATGAAGAGTTGCGATATTTGAGTTGCTCCAAGTGATACTGGTATCATCAGCAAAAAGAAAAACTTTGCCATCGATTTTTAAGCTAGTGATGTCATTAATAAAGATAAGGAAAAGTAGAGGACCCAATACTGAACCTTGTGGTACCCCACATACAACATTTTTGAGAGTAGAGTCTGTATCATTTGCTCTAACCAGTTGTTTCCTATTATCCAAGTAAGATTGAAACCAGTTCGAAGAAATACCTCGAATTCCGTAGAAATCTAGTTTTTTTACCAAAATGTCGTGATTCACACAATCAAAAGCTTTGGCATAATCACAAAAAACAGTGGCAGTGGGCAGATTATTGTTTAATGCTTGATAAACCTCATGTAGTACAGAAAACATGGCATCTGTGGTACATTTATTATTTAAAAAGCCGAACTGATTTTGTGATAAAATATTGTTATCAACGAGAAAGGACATAAGTCGGGCTTTTATGAGTCTCTCAATAATTTTGGAGAGTACCGGTAGTAATGCAATAGGTCTATAATTGCAGGCATTTGATTTTTCACCACCCTTATGAAGAGGAATAATGATGGCCGTCTTTAGGCACTCTGGAAATTTACCTTTCTCAAAAGAATCATTAATTAGAGAGATGAGGACTCCCAACACACTGTCTGGGAGATTTGAGAAAATTTTTATGGATAGTCCATCGGTACTACACGAAGATTTGCTTTTGATATTATTGATTGTCTGAATCAGTTCAGATTTATCAACCGGTCTTATAAAGAATGAATTCGAGACCTTTCCTGAATTAGGGAGATAGGAAATGGGATCTTGTTGTGACACAATAGTTTATGTTATATTTTTACTCACATTAACAAAGTATTCATTTAGATTTTCTGGGTCTGGAAGGGAAAATGTTTGAGCTGTGTGAGTTTTATTACGAAGATCGTTTATTATGGACCAAGTTTCTTTTGCAACACTTTTAGAGCTTCTCAGACGATTTTGATAGTACAATTTTTTAGCTGATTTTATAAGTTTTAAATAGATCGCTCTGTACTTGGTGATATATTCAGTAACAGAGACGTTGGTAGTAAATTTCTTGATATACAGTAGTGAACGCATATTTTTGGCTGATATGCGGACACCTTTGGTAGTCCAGGGTTTGTGATGTTTTGGCTTAATTGTGATTAAAGGAAATGCTTTATTGAAGATACAGACAAGCTTATTCAAAAAGTCACTGAAATTATTATCGACGTTCATAGAAGGAAAGGGCCACTCAGAGGTTAAGCATAAATTTTGGAATTTACGAAAATTCCGAGCGGAAAAAATCCTGCCTAAACGTCGAGTTTTCGACGAGTGCTTGCTAAAGATGTTAAACTTCGTATAAACCGCTTCATGATCAGATAGTCCCGCATTAACAGTTGTAGAGCAGACATCACGGGGTGAGAAATCTGAGACAATATAATCAATTATGGTAGATGAAGTTTTTGTAATCCTTGTAGGAGAATCAATGTGCATTGTTAGACCATACGATTCAAATATGTTGACCAGGGATATTTGTGTAGCACAAGCAGCAGCATAATTAATGTTAAAGTCCCCGCATAAAATTTTTCTGCTTTTATGGGGCAGGTCATCTAACAAATTAAGCAGGTTCTGAAAAAATAGTTCCACGGAAGAGTTAGGTGATCTATAAATGCAAATAATATAAAGATTAACGTTCTTACTGTAAACTAAGGAAAACTCAAAGAATGCTTCGCTTAATAGAAAATCATATTTTGTTACCAGAGAAAAATCATTACTTGTAGAAAGAATCAGGGTGCCTCCATGCGCTGAACTTTGACGATCGTACCTAGCAATAGTGGAATATTTTTCTACAAAAAAAGGCTCGTTGACTTCAAGCCAGTGCTCAGTAACCGCAACTATCGGAGGAAACCCTAATTCCTCTAGAAATAGAAATAATTCATCAGTTTTATATCTTATAGAACGAATATGCTCTATTTTTTTTTAATTTACGTAATAAGTTTGAAGATAATTTTGGACTTAACAAATTTATTATAAATTAGTTAAATCCAAAATTATCTTTAAAGTTATTCCGCATATTAAAAAAAATTAGAGGGTCCTGTAGAGAAAAAAAATACTTTTCAAATGATGTGCCACTCGACTACACTTGATATTTAAAAAAAACTGGGGTTGATGCGGGGTAGGGAAAGGGGTACGAATTTTGCATGAAAATTGGTCCCCCTTTCAATACAAATTGACATGTTTTTTTTTTAACTCTGAAGAAGCTCTTGGTTTCTAAGTTTCTGGGGGAGGGGTCAAATTTTCGTTGGAACACTCTGTATATTTTTTATAATACATTTTTATACTTTTAATAACATTTAAGATAGCATAGTTAACCCGGGCTTGATTTTTGGATCATTCTTCTTATTTTTGACATTTTGCCTACTTACTTATTTTCTTTCCCTCTGTTATAAACTTGTGGTCCAGTTTGATAAACCTCAGTCCTGTTTGGAATTAAACCTAGGTCATAGTGTCTTCTAGATTCCACATTACTTAAAACTTTGTAAGACTCATTAATTGCTAGAAACTTTGAATGTGCGTCCCTTTCTTTATTTAAGTCAGGGTGATTCTAAAAATGGGAAATTGAATTAGTAAATACTTATATTATGTGGGTTAAACTTGGGCATGCATTGAAGAATGTGATAATGGAAGTTTGTATAGTATTTTTAAAGTCAGTGCGAACACCCAAACAAACTGATTGACAACAAATATTAAAAGAATATGTCATACTACGAGACATGGGCACATCATTTATTTTTATATTCATGTATAGATTATAGAGGAACAGAATAGTGACAATTTTAATGTACGTAAAATGGTCATTAATGTATTAAAACTTGTCAACATGAATGTCATATTTAGCAAAAAAAATAATTTAACTTCATACATTATTTGTCAATGACTAATAATAAGGCATTAAACTAGAAAATACTAATCAAATATTAATAGCTCTACACTGCATTGCTGTGCAATGGCAGGAGTCAATACTAGTCAAACAGTGTTTCTTATCTTTTCATGAGATGTGGCGACTAGCGATATTGAATGTCCATATCGTCGGTGATGTGACAATACCTCCTATCTGTTTTTTCATGAGTTTTGTAAGAGACTAAAAACTTTTTTAGGGTAACATCGTGTTTTCATATGATATTTTTTGACTTCTTTGGTAGTAAATTCAACTATCTATTTACTACAAATTATATAGTTTGTACTATAGAAGTCAAAACTTACATATGAAAACAGAGGTGACCCTAAAAAAGGTTTTTCGTCTCTCCTACAAAACTCATGAAAAAGCAGATAGGAGGTATTGTCACATCACCGACGATATATCCAATCCTGTTACTCCGTGAAGGAGCCATAGGGCATCCACGAAGCTTCGCCATTCCCCTCTATTTCTGGCCATGGTTGCTATTTCTCCCCAGGTTTTCTTCATCCTTTTGTAGTCTTCTTTGATGCTACTCCTCCATATTTTAGTCAGGTGTTCTCTGCTTATTTGTCCTACTACACTCCATTTGAGTGCTTGTTTTGTTATACCTGCATGTTCTTTCCTCAGGGTGTGTCCCAGCCAGTTCAATCTTTTCCTCTTTATTGTTGTTCTGATGGGTTCTTGTTTAATTTTCCTCCCTAGTGCTACAGGTGTTATGGTATTGGGCCAATATACCTTTGGAATTTTACATAGACATCTATTTACAAAAACTTGGATTTTATTTACATATCAGTCAGTTATTGCCCATGTTTCACTCCCATAAAGTAGCACAGTTTTCACGTTACTAGCCTTATTTTTATGGCTAATGGCTATTATGGCTAATCTGTGTTGATCTCCATATATCTGAGAGGGTTCCAAAGGCTTGTTGTGCTTTTCATATTCTCTGTTTAATATCTGCTTAAGCTCCTCCTTTTGCACTGATTATACTGCCTAGGTAGCCAAATTCTTGGGACAGTTACTCCTATTCTCATCTCTACTGTCTTGTTAGTGTTGATTTTAAGACCCACTTCTGCCAATTTTACCTCCAGCTTCCTTAACATGTTCTTCGTATTATCTATTGTGTTTGCTACGAAACAGATATCATCTACGTATTCCATTTTGTTTGTTCCAGTATAATATACTGTTGTATTATGATTAATACATTATATTAAAGAGCAAAAGTGACAGTATGCAACCATGCTTTAAACCTACTTCTATTGTTAGTTTACCTGTCATTTGCCCTTCAAATGTCCAAGTTGCATACAAAATATTTTGTGATTTTGAATAACATATCTATATCCAACATTTATTTGATAGGCTTTACCATTTATCCCATCTCTCTCCTACGAAGTACAGGGATTGTTCAAATACATTTGAAACATTGTCGCATGTTATTTATAATTTAACTTGATTACCAGTAAATGTGATATTGAACTGCCCTCATAAATCGCGTCAGAATAAAATGTTTCAACTGACATTATAAAAACTTTACAAATTAGACAAGATTTTCTGTCACCTTTGAAGTATATTACAGGTTTGTTCCAGCACAACGAAAAACCATCATGTAAAGATCATGCTCCTGCGCAGTAAACAAAATAACCCATGAAACGTATTATTGTAACATTGTCCAAGGAACAAACCTTACTCAATACAGATATCAAAGATAACTCTTGTATGAGTTGGTGACGATAGGTTCGTTCTAGCAAACAGTCAAACTAGTCAGAAACCGTCAGCAAACAGTTGTTCAGTGAGAGAACATAATACAGTCACCAGTGCTATCCCCTCTGTGCTGGTCGACTATTTGCTGATGGGTTCAAACCGTTTGAAAGTGATGCAAGAACAAACCTAATGTTAGGTAAAATCATGATTGTACTTTGTTCCTACGACCATCGAGTGGTATGTAACTACTATACGAAAATGTTGATAATGTATGTACTTAATTTAATTGAAAATATGAAAAATATGATTATATAAATAATATCAAAACCAAATAAGAAATGACAAGATTACTTGCTTCTTTAGATAATTTGATGAAAGATTCCTTAATTTCTTTAGGCGTACAAGTTCTTGGCAAATTTAATACATCGTAGTGAGATTTTGGACAGTTGCTAAAAGGTATTTTTAATTAAAATATATAAATATAGTCTAAAAAATAGTCTACGATTTTAGAATGTATTATTACATCTCACCTTAAACTATAAATTATATTAAGTATTGGATAAGTCTTCTGTTTATTAAGAATTGATGAAAATGAATACATATCACTGAAAATTTAGATCATTTTGAAAGTATTTTATTTTAAATTGACATTTATTTTTATTTTGGTTCAATGTTTATGTTTGACATTTGACACTGACATATTATGTTATGTATGGTTCGTACAGTATAAGTACCGTTGAACGTCATCCATCCTCATAGCATGTGATGTCACATGAAGAGTACAGGGGAAAACGAGCAATATAAATTGAGGATGGCATAAAAATAGGCTATGATAGAACGAAACTTCAACAGGAAGAGTTTAAAACTGTTTTGACAGATTTGCGTGCTCGCGAACAGAAGGGAGAATCTGACTTGATTATTAAATTTATAAATGGACTTCCGACAGTTGCTAAACAACCTTCAAAAAACCAAACGCAATAAACATATTATCAGAATCTTGGAGGAATACGTACTCGACTAGATGAACTTCGAACCTCCATCTCTCAATGCAACTACGATGTCATCATTCTAGTAGAAACTTGGCTAAATCAAGATTATTCGGATAATGAATTGTTAAACTCTGTAACGTTTTCAGATTGGATCGTAACTTAAGAACTAGTACTAAGCAGCGTGGAGGAGGAGTTTTAATTTTGTGACGAAACCATTTTAAAGCTAAACAAATCAAATCTGACATTGATAATGTTGAGCATCTGTTTGTTCAAGTGGATTGTGAATGTGCATCAGTTGTCTTGGGTGGAGTATACATTCCTCCGAATTCATCAGAAGATATCTACCTTGGTCATTGCTCAGCAGTTGAAACTATTAGAGACAATAGGCCAGACGTACCTGTATATTTATTTGGCGACTACAATTTACCACTGGCTTCTTGGGCTCACTCAAATGAAGAGGGCTTGCTCGTTGACTGCCCACAAAACTATCCAGCAAAGCTGATATGCGAATGCTTCTCTTACCTAAACCTGAGGCAATCAAATATCATACCAAATCAACGTGGAGTATTTTTGGATCTCATTTTCCACAGTATTAAAGATTATCAGAAACTGTCAGTCTATGAAGCAGTTGACACTTTGCTTCCTCATAATTTTCATCATGTGGCAATTACTTGTGATTTTAGTTTTAGAAACAATTAGATTATAATACTACATATTTTGACTATCGTAATGCAAATTTTGTGGGTCTAAATAATTATTTTTCTTCTGTTGACTGGAATATTGTTTTTGATGATGCAAGTATTAATATCTCAGTAAATAATTTCTATGAAGTAGTCTCTGAGGCAATATCATTTTTGTTCCTAGAAAAATATATAAACCTTCAAAATTTCCTCGTTGGTTTTCTCCAGAATTAAAAAAAACTTGTTATTTCAAAAAAAAACTGCTCATACTAGATTCAAACATACTCAGTCGGCTGCTGATTATACCTTATTTTCAGATCTCAGAACACAATGCAAAACATTAACAAATCAATGCTATAGATCTTATATCTCCAACATTGAGGCATCTATTCACTCAGATTCAAAACAATTTTGGAATCATGTTAACTCATTGAATAAAAGCCATGGAATTCCAAGTGATGCATTTTAATCACATGTCAGCAGAATTAAGTGAGTAAATAGCAAACTTGTTTGCGAGCCATTTCTCTAGTGTCTATCGCTCCGACAAAGTTAATTTAAGTAACTACGATTTTAAATTAAAAAATTCGGTCGACATTCCGTTTATTCAGTTTTCACTTTCTGAAGTCTTTGATTCTATAAATGGTCTCAAGGATAAACTCAGTTATGGCCCTGATAACATTCCAACATATTTTTTAAAAAGATGTGTCTACAGTTTATCTAAACCTTTACATGTATTATTTAATTTATCTTTGAGACTACATACCTTCCCTAGTAAGTGGCGTGACAGTTAAATAACTCCGGTATTTAAAAACGGTGACAGAGACAATATAAAAATTATAGACCTGTTGTTATGTTATCTGCCATCCCCAAACTTTTTGAATTAATTTTAAACAAATATCTTACTTGGCACTGTAGAAATCTCTTGATTAATGAGCAACATGGATTTCGGCAGGGTAAATCTACATCTACAAATCTTGTTTTATATCATGATTACATTGTCAGGGCTTTCGAAGATGGGTACCAAGTGGACTCCATTTATACTGATTTCTTGAAGGCCTTTGACACAGTGATCCATTCTTTACTTATCTTTAAATTAAGATGTATTGATTATCCTGAGTGGTTTTTTTCATGGTTGAGTAGTTATCTTGGTGAGAGAGTTCAGTTTGTTTTTATAAAGGGTTCACTTTCGATTCCTATCTTGGTCAGTTCAGGGGTCCCACAAGGCTCACATGTGGGTCCTCTTCTCTTTAACTTGTTTATTAATGATATTTCTGAGGTAATAAAAGTTTGTCAGTTTTTGCTATTTGCTGATGACCTTAAGCTATATTTCAAAGTTTCAAATCTGTCTGATTGTCTAAGGATCCAGGAAGACTGGACTTCTCTATACAATTTGTCTATTTCCAATTGTCTCCAGTTAAATAAAGATAAGTGTTTTGTTATATCCTTTAGCAAATCTAAAAATAATGTTGTGTTTGACTATCACATTAATACAAGCGTTCTATCAAGATTGACTGAAATAAAATATTTGGGGGTGTTATTTGACAGTTCCTTGTCATTTATCCCACACATTAACAATTTGTCAAATAAAGCATACCGTAATCTAGGTTTTATCACAAGAAACTCTCGAGATCTTTCCGTACCCACATATAGAATTTTATATCTCACTTTCGTCCGTAGCATCCTGTCTTATTCTTCTATAGTATGGTCACCATACTATTTTAACCATATTTACATCCTGAAAAAAATTAAAAATAAATTTCTCCGGATTTGTGCTTATAGATTAAACTTAAAGAACATGTCTTCGGCGGCATTAAGGTCAAGGCTAAATATCAGTTCCTTAGAAGACTACAGAACTAAATGTGATTTAATTTTTCTCTATAAACCATTTGACCATACCACCGACTGTTCTTATTTATTAAGTCTTATCAACTTTAAATGTAGCACTAGAATTCTTAGAGACATGCCCATATTTTCTAAAAAACACTATCACACCAACTATGGCAAATTCTCTCCAATTAACAGGATTCAGACACTGGGAAATGACTTTAGTCAATCTTATGATCTGGTGGATACAAGATCTGTAAGATTTAAGCACTGCCTGACTAAGTATGTAAGGAATCGAACCTTTACCTTGGAGTCTTCATTTCATTTGATTTTAATTGTCAGAGATTTTCATTTTAATATTTTCAGGAATTTTAATTAACATAAATTATAATCATTTGTTTAACAATATTTATTAATTATTTAATACTTAGTTTAGTATTTGTGTTACGGTTAGATTACTTTATTTTTGTTATTTGTAAAAATGGGGACATCCCGTAATAAATAAATAAATAAATATAACTTTTTCATGAATTTTGGCTTTTCTCGCCATCTGGTAGCAAAAACTGAGGACTATCGATTTAGGACAATACCCAGGAAGGTCACTCTATATTATAAGTTTTCTAAAAATTTGAATACAGGCAAAGAACGAGGAATGTCCATGAGTCCATGCGCTACCGAACAAAAACAAGGAATGTCAGCAGTATCCCACGTATAGCTGCCGGTAATGCCGCGATTATTTCGCTTTTTATGTAGTAAAGGGGTTTTTGCTAGTGAAAATACTTTGATAGCTTACCATATCGCACCAATAATACAATAGTGTCGTAACTCAAAATGTTTCGAAGTTGACATAACACTATATTCAGACGTAAAATTCAATTACTTACAAGTCAATAAAACCGTCGTTTTAATAGTGCAAAAAATGAATAAGAGATGGCGCCATAAGACGTTATTCATGACTGACCGACTGTCGTTATCGCCCTCACAATATTGCGCCATTTTTAGTTGCGGCCAACAGTGATCGGGAACGTACGTGTTGCTTTGCTCATCATTTTGAGTTTCCACGCTATTGCTGAATCAGGTATGTAATTTGCATATCTATATTTTGAGTTATTGCATTCTTGTTGATTTGAACCTAACCATAACATTGTTGTTTTTCTACTTATTACACTATTACTGATTTACATAAGCACGTTTTAAAATAATATTTTTACTAACGACACTATTATTGGTTCAGTTCATTATTTTTGACATGCTACTCTATCGTTGAATCATAACTTTAAACCATTTTTTTGTTGTTTCTAAAACATTTATTAATCATTATCTATTTTTCAGTCAATGTATAGGAATAACTAATTTTAAATGTGCAGCAGTGTTACTAAAAAAGCTTACTAAGTACTAACTATTTTATAAATTTAGAGTTACCACACTCTTCGTGACATTTTTGTTCATTTCGTGAATTACCTATGTTAATAATTACTTAATTCATTTTTAAGGGGGCGATTTATAGCAACAAGTGATCGTGGGCGATTACTTGTTGCTATAGCAACAAATGTTGAGCATGGCGAGCAGGAAAATTCTTCACCGTCGTTATTCCCACTGGTGAGGGCAAATAATGAACCTGATGCCCAGATAGAGAACAGTGACGTTACGAAAGTACAACCGGCACCTATACCTTCACCATTTACGAGTCATCAAAGTACTTCAAGAAATTGACGTAAACAGTGACCTTTAGTAAGGCCAGTAATGTTAAACCTATTACAGAATCCAACCAAAGGCAATATCACATTTCACCGGTGCACTCAGACCAGAGCGACTTTGATTCCGATGATTCCGACCGAGATCCGCATTTCGTTCCTGTTGTCCAAAGGAAAACCTATAGTTTGTTGCGATGTCGAACAGTAAAACCATCAAGTAGCTCTTCCTCAAGAACTCTTCTTCAATAAGCTCTTCATCGAGTAGCTCTTCTACTAGTAGCTCTTGTAAAACGCATAAAATATGGCAAATTACGCGGAAACATGGCAAACAACATACTGTGGAACCGGAGATCTATGAAGGTGTCAAACATTTTATAAACGCTATACCACGCGTCGAATTACATTACCTTAGAGCTCAGACGTCACGGAAATATATCCAGTGTGACAAGTCTTTAGCTGATTTATATCGAGACTACAAAGATAAATGTACATAAGAAAACTTCAAATCATTTGCGTCTGCAACTACTTTTAATCGCATTTTTACTAAAGATTTTAATATCTCCTTCCATACACCAAAAAAGATCAATGTGATCTTTGTGAAAATTTCAAAAATGCTGAAGAGGATGGAAAAAAACAGTATTGTTGTGACGTACGAAAACCACTTGAAAGAAAAAGAACTGTCCAGAAAGGAGAAAGAAAAAGACAAAAATGCTAACATAGATTCAACAATATTCACCGTATATGACTTGCAAGCTGTGCTGCCAGTACCAAGAGGCCAAGTTTCGTTATTTTTTTTTATAAAAGTAGAATTAACTGTTTTATTTTTACAATGAGCGACAAAGAGTCCGCAAAATTTCCCAAAAACTGACGTAAACCGCAGAAAAAATTAGTAAATCAAATTGTAGTAACACAAAATATTTCATAAATAATGTCATAACTAAAAATAATATTTCATTTCGAACATTTTCCTTAGAACAATACCGTTTTAACTCAAAATTTTTAAATAACTTCACTGCCAGTATTTTTATTTAACTAAGAGTACAAAGAACCTTCCTTTAATATTAATTAGAAACACATTATGC
This sequence comes from Diabrotica virgifera virgifera, assembly GCF_917563875.1. Lineage (NCBI taxonomy): Eukaryota > Metazoa > Arthropoda > Insecta > Coleoptera > Chrysomelidae > Diabrotica > Diabrotica virgifera. The sequence goes on along the minus strand of NC_065443.1, from coordinate 54,411,277 downwards.
ATTAATTTTTTGTTTACCTGCGATAGGAAATGAGTAATGAGTTTTTCGTTGATTCTGAAAAATCATCTTTTTTGAGTTACGACACTATTGTATTATTAGTGTGAATATGAATAAGAATTGCTAGCATTGTTTTTTAATATACATTCATAATAACAAAATGACATTTCTTGTTTTTGACCTTTTTTTCTTTGTCTGAATTGATATTTATGTCAAAAATTGGGTTTTCTCTCATGTTACTTAAAAATTTAATATATCAGTATTCAAGTAATATAAAATTTAATAATATCTATGAAAATGAAACAAATCTGCTAAGTAGATTTTACATATCACAAGAATTAAACCTTTATTGGTGTTTATCTCAATATGATTAAAATGTGACATTCCTTGTTTTCCCCTGTACTCTTCATTTATCCGAATCACACTTTACTGTGATCAAATTAAGATTACATTTTGAAATAAATTGGTAAAGTCCGTTCGCCCAACTCAGACGCATTTTGACAGATTCAAAGTAGGAAACATACAACACAAAAATTCCTACCTCACACTATTAACAGCTCACATAAGGTTTGTTCCAACCAAAGATTGGTTTATCCATCTCTCTCTACCGGCGCTTAATTTTGTCTCTCTAGCATATGATGGCCGCCGCCTCTGTGTTTCTGTCGTTCCGTTACTTCCACCTCTTGGTAGATACGCTCACACTCGCACGACAGACAAAGATAGCTAGACCACCGTACTTGATATCGACGTTACACCCCGATGTATTGAGTGGCATATCCCTAGCCAAGTCTATTCTCTTTACATGTCTCTGGTTCCAACACAACTAAAAACCGTCATGAAACGATCACGAAACTGCGCAGTAAACAAAATAACCCATGGAACATATTATTTTGCTATCTGCGCGCAGTTTCGTGATAGTTTCATGACGGTTTTCGTTGTGTTGGAACAAACCTGTAAACTTAAGGCCGCATGTCACCATCAAATAATTTGATCAAACAGTTTGAGCAAACTTGACGTAATTGAGGAAGTACGTCAAAGTGACGTCACAATTGCAGTTTTTTTGAAATTCTAAAAATCTGTGCTCTTACTATCAGTCTAGTTTGATCAAATTTTTTGTATTGAGTTGTCTTTGTACTTTATTTAAAATTAAAATTTTTCATTATTATCCACAATGAACACTCAGGATGTGACGTCACTAACTGTCACTTTCAGTTTGCTCAAATTATTTGATGGTGGGACGCGGTCTTTACTCTTTCATTAAAAAAGAACAATTATTGGAAATAGTGGTAGTTGGTAGTGTATACTAAATTCATACAATTTTGTAAAATTTATTTCCTCAAAATTGATTCGTACGAGTTACTACGCTTTAAAACTTTAACAAGGGCTATAAAGGCCGCGTCCCACCATCAAATAATTTGATCAAACTGGTTTGAGCAAACTGAAAGTGACAGTTAGTGACGTCACATCCTGAGGGTTCATTGTGGATAATAATGAAAAATTTTAATTTTAAATAAAGTACAAACAAGTTAGACAACTCAATACAAAAAATTTTATCAAACTAGACTGATAGTGAGAGCACAGATATTTATAATTTCAAAAAAACTGCACTTGTGACGTCACTTTGACGTACTTCCGGAGTTTGCTCAAACTGTTTGATCAAATAATTTGATCAAACAGTTTGAGCAAACTTGACGTACTTGAGGAAGTACGTCAAAGTGACGTCACAATTGCAGTTTTTTTGAAATTCTAAAAATCTGTGCTCTCGATTACCGTCATGGGACGATAACTGGGCGATACAATTACGAACATGCGCACAACAAACGGTACAAGTAGTTTCGTGACGGTTTCTGGACCGTCCAAAAGTTCATGTTGGAACAAACCTACTATCAGTCTAGTTTGATCAAATTTTTTGTATTGAGTTGTCTAACTTGTTTGTACTTTATTTAAAATTAAAATTTTTCATTATTATCTACTATGAACACTCAGGATGTGACGTCACTAACTGTCACTTTCAGTTTGCTCAAATTATTTGATGGTGGGACGCGGTCTTTAGGTGTAATCGCGCATTATCAAGACGAGCATTAAACGCTTCTCGTGTGAACGTGGTCTAACATTGTACCCAAGACTTTGACTTGTATCAGATGTCATAATTCAAGTGTACAAACAAGAACAAATCATTTTGAAAATATTTCATAATCAGCTGATGGTTTTGGTTGGTTTTCAGTTTCCACCATCTCCAATTTTTTAGATGTAGGAAGGTTGATGAGTGTATTTTTTGTTAAATTCTAAATGGCGAGTGTAGATATTTCCGTGGGTATGTGTTGAACACGAGTTACATATTGGGTTTATGAGGGAAAATTGACAATGAGATGTAATGAGTAAATTCTTAAAATTTGGGATATGTGGTATAGATATATCCATAGAGCTCTCACATTTAATTCATGTTCAAAGAATGTTTAATGCTTTTGCAAATACCGGCAGTGGCAAACATTTAACATTAGATAAATTAGTAGTATCAGTTGATGTAAACAAAAACTTATCTGTACTTTATGACAATAAGCCAGAAAAATATCAAGATCTAGAAAATATTTCAAATCAGATAATACAACTTGGTTTGAACTCGTGTGATAATAGTCAGATAATTATTGATGAAAATAATTTGCATTACAAAAATCAAGTGCTTCGACAAGATACCCTTAAAAATCAAGTCAATCAACAATATAACTACAATAACAAAGTCGCACAGCGTTATTGGTCATCTCACTATAATCCATCATTGTTTTCAAATTTATATCTACACAGCTACAGTAGTAATCAATTATATCAAAAAATATCCCCATCATATTTGTTGGTAAGGCAATTTCATACTCAACAAGTACAGAGGAAGAAATATAAGAAACATAAATATATAGATAACTGTGCTGGTAAGCTATACTTATTTTTTTAAAATTTTTTTTAACATCTGTATCAAAACGTGTGTGGAACTTATGTATTTTTCTTTTTGATATTTCCATTAGGACTTTCAAAATGTGTGGTTTGCATTAATTGTGTGTTAAAAAATATCTTTTGTTTATTATCCATTTACTGCAATCTTGTACACTGTCATTATGTAACCTAAGAGGTAAAGTCAAAGAATCATATGATTTGTGCTAAATTGATTTTAAACATTTTTATTAATCACATCCCTACTATAGAAGATTATGTAGATGTTATAGTCAAACCCTGAACTTCCAGCACCCCTAGGTTTGACTAGTCAATCCTCAGGTCTGACTAACAGTCTCAGTCAAACCTTGAAATAAATTTCACTTTCGGCCTTTGACTAAAGAATTTTCATCAAACCTAGGAGGGACTAATTTGGTCAAACAAATGTTGAAATTAATTTCATGAAATCAGGCTTTGACAGTTAAACTCCGATCAGGTATTAAAATATCATAATCTATTAGATTGGGTTTAATAAAACGTCATTTTTTAATTTTAATGTTCATTGTTTTTACATTGTCATAATTAAAACAAGTAATTGAGTGGCTTAATATCAAAGACGGACATTTGTAAAAACATGAGAGTTTAGTTAGAAGTGGTTTCTTATAGAATTTTTCCCGCTCTTTTCAACGGTGATAATAGTTTCCTTCAAACACGGATGCAAATACGTTATTTTTAGCTTCAAAGTTGAATGTTTGTTTTAAAAACGGACTCCTGTCATGAAGGTTTATTTCAAAAATGGACATTTCCCCAACAGCCCAATGAGAATGCTGTATTGTGATCACATGACTGTGAAATCAACCAATGAACTAAAACTATAGGAAGTGAGATTTTCATTGTATACAAAAACCCATTTATCTCAATTCTTCTCGAATGACACATGTCCGTCTTTGATATTAGGCAACTCAATTGGTCTTCGTAAGTCCTGGGTTTTCACCCATAATGATGGAAAGTAGAACCAGTAGTTCATATTTAAACTCTTTGTGTAATTTTGCATCGATTGATACACAACTTCACTAATTTTGAGTCATTTTTACTAAACTTTCGGTCATAATTGTTTAAATGGAAATGACTTCAAAACCGGAACCAAAGATTCAAGCTCCACTTTTCAATATGCTTCGATTGATATATCACATTTTTCACATCGTATATATCACATCATAATATTTCTGCGAGTATAATATGATGTTGAAAAGGCAATATCCTAAGTGTCTACTATATACTAGTACATGTTGTTTATTAGATGTATCCTAGATGAAAATAATAAAATACTAGTTCACGAAAGGGATGTCAAAAAGAGATGGAAAAAGTACTTTGACAGCTTATTAAATGAAGAATTTGACAGACAGCCTGTAGAGTCAACGGAGACAGTAGCAGCAGTGGTCACCAAAATAACAAATGAGGAAGTGGCTCAAGCGCTTCAAAAAATACAGAAAGGAAAAGCGGTAGGGCCAGATGATATTCCTGGGGAAGTATGGAGAGCATTGGAACAGACAGGAACAAGGTGGCTAGCAGGTCTATTTAATAGAATTATGGAAGTTGGACAAATGCCAGACGAATGGAGAAGCAGTATACTGGTACCTGTATACAAAAACAAGGGAGATATACAACAATGTACAAACTACAGGACTATAAAACTGCTTAGCCACACCATGAAAATATGGGAAAGAGTAATTGATAGACGGATACGTGAAGAGACCGAAATATCCGAGAATCAATTTGGCTGTATGCAGGGCAGATCAACAGATGCAATTTTCATTATAAGGCAGTTAATGGAAAAATACAGGAGTAAAGAAACAAACGCTCATACGGTATTCATTGATCTTGAGAAAGTATATGATAGAGTTCCTCGAGAGATTCTCTGGTGGGCACTCAATAAAAAAAGAGTCCCTGGTGAATATGTAAAGATTGTGAGGGATATGTATGAGGGAGGAACGACTAGTGTTAGGACAGGTGTGGGAGAGACTGATAAATTTCATGTGAAAGTAGGATTGCACCAAGGCTCTGTGCTTAGTCCGTATTTATTCTCATTAGTTTTGGACCAGATAACAGCGAAACTACAGGGTAACATTCCATGGTGCTTAATGTATGCTGATGATGTCGTGTGGTGTGAGTTTTTATTCAATCTCACCCCACCGTGGCAAAAATGGTTTAATTATTACCTTTTGCCTAATTGGACATAGGTGAATATTTTAGGACCACACCCGTATGTCCCGTCCTTCGATATAAACAAAATAGTGAACTTTTAGGAGAACTGGTTCTAAGATTTAATTTGGTCTGGTTTTAAAGGTGCTAATTAATACGATAGAAAGGGTTGTGTATTAGCGATAAATAAGGGTATTCGGTGAACAAAACATTTATTAACAACAACGATTTTGACAAATAAGCGGCTTAACGATAAATTATAGTCTTAATAGCGAACGAGAGAACCTAAGAGTCTTTTTAATCTATTAATTATTGCGGAGAGAGTATTTTTACGGCGAAAAGAGACGCACAAGCGAACAAAGTGTTCAACTCGGAGAGCAGAAAGAGACTGCCGAAATTCTATTCAAATCTCTGCACTATTATCTTTGATAGTTTAGTTTACACCATTCGCCCTGAAAAGGGCCAAACACATGTTACACTTCTTTGGCAAAATTACCTGCTTTTACCCCGAAACTATAAAAAATGCAGATGTATATTTTATGAAACACACAACGCTACACTCAAGTTTTTCAGAGAATTAAATATTTTAAACACAATACAGATTGTCCCAACAGATTTACAGAGAGATATTTTTATAAAAGCAAATTAATGTAAATAACTGTTGTTTTCACAACATACTCCCCCGCGTTGAAGCACTGGCTTTAACATAAACCTAACCTAACATAAATCAACTTACAATGTTCTTAAGCGAAAACACTAAACTTAACTTAATTTTAACAGTCATTTGGTAGAGGACACAATTTATTAATAGAGCGCTTGAAGACTCCATCTTTAGTTTTGACCGATGCAACTCTTACTCGGCCATCCTTTCCGGGAAAGACATCAATCACTCTTGCTAGAGCCCAGTAAAGAGGAGGAGTGTTATCTTCAATCAACAAGACGAGATCGTTGGGCTCTAGGTTCTTATGAGGAAGAAACCATTTAGGGCGATTTTGGAGTCTGTTCAAGTAGTCAATTGACCATTTTTTCCAAAACATTTGCTGGAGTTTAGAGAGATGTTGCCATAAACTTAATCTATTTTCGGGAATGGGGATCACATCCCTTTCAGGAAAAGACGTAAGAGATTGTCCAATCAAGAAATGTCCAGGGGTCAGATAGGTTAGATCAGAGGGATCATTTGAGAGGGAGCAGAGCGGTCGAGAGTTGAGCACAGCTTCAATTTGAGTCAGAACAGTGGTAAATTCTTCAAAAGTGAGCTTAATATCACCCATGAGTCTACGGATATGATGCTTTGCGCTCTTTATAGCGCTTTCCCAGATGCCACCATGATGAGGGGCTCGAGGAACTATGGTTTTCCAGCGAATATGAGATGATGCCAAAAAATCATTAATAGAGCGAGAGTGCTTTTTATCTTTTAAAAACTTATAAAGTTCAAACAACTGATTACGAGCTCCCAAAAAGTTCGTAGCGTTGTCACTGAATATAGTCTGAGGGAGGCCTCTACGGCTAATAAAACGTTTTAGAGCGAGAAGAAACATCTCTGTAGAAAGGCCGGATACGACTTCGATGTGAACAGCTCGAGTCGATAGACAAACGAAAAGAGCAATATAAGATTTTATCAAGGGAGCTTTGCGGAGTTTGGAAGCCTTAATCTGAAAGGGGCCACCAAAATCTAATCCGACATGAGCGAATACTCGAGAGGATTGCAAACGTTCCTTTGGTAAATCTGCCATAATCTGAATAGCGGGTTTGGCATTAAACCTAAAACAAACCATACATTGGTGTATGACCTTTTTAACTTCACGTAGTCCATTTAAAGGCCAATATTTAAGTCGAATTTGAGATAAAGTATTTTGAGGACCAGAGTGACAAAGTCTGATATGTTCTCTCTGAAGAAAGAGACGTACTACACGATTTTTTGAGGGAAGGAGAAGAGGATATTTTTGATCAAATGTAACGTCTGAGTTACCAAGGCGACCTCCTACACGCAGCATTTCATTTTCATCCAAAAAGGGGTTTAAGCGTAAAATAGACTTATTGGATAGAGTTTTACCCTTTTTAATCTCAGAAATCTCAAGCGAGAAAGAAGAATACTGAAGCATCTTAACAATCTTCAGTTCAGCGTTTTGAAGTTCGCTTACTTCAAGAGAATTTGATAACTTATGAGAAGGCGATTTGGCATTATTGGCAAACCTGAATATAAATGCTAAAGTTCTTACAAACCTTGAAAAATTAGAGAACCTATCAGAAAGAGCGGTGAAAAAATCTATTTGATCATTTCGAATGTGAAGAGTTACTTTCCTTTCTTCGGGTAACTTGGAGGTATAAACTTTTGGATTGTATTTCAACAAATCCAACCGAGATTGATTCAAAAATTGAGGACCATGAAACCACAAAGAAGATTTAAGTATTTCAGCGGGTAGCATTCCTCGGGAGAGTATGTCGGCAGGATTCTCTTTGGATCGTACGTGCCTCCAATGAGCGTTAGGAGAATTATCTAAAATTTGTGCAACCCTATTTGCTACAAATTGAGTCCAACGAGAGGGATGCGAACGAAGCCAAGCGAGAACAATTTCTGAATCCGACCACATATTTATAGAGTCTAAGCGAGAGAGTTTTTCTTCAATAATATTAGCAATCCTTGCTGTGAGCTTACTACACAATAGCGCACCCATGAGTTCCAATCTTGGGAGAGTCAAGGGTTTTAGCGGAGCGACACGACTCTTAGATGCTAAAAGTGAACAAGATACTTGTTCTGATCTATAAATCACACGTAGGTAGATGCAAGCTCCATAAGCCTTTAAACTTGCATCCGAGAATGCGTGAATCTCAACACTAGTGATTTCTTGACTTAAAAAGAGACACCGAGGTATATTTAAATCCTTAAAATTAGAGAGACTGCGAACAAAATTTAGCCACTCATGCAACGTATCTGCATCTATGATATCGTTCCAATTAATTTTGGAAATCCAAATTTGTTGCATGATTAATTTAGCGACAACTGTAACTGGGTTAATTAGGCCTTGAGGATCAAATATTTGGGCAATCATTGACAGTACTTCTCTCTTGGTGTATGAGTCCTTTAGGGTAAAATTTGGGAGAGAGATTGAGAAGGTGTCAAGAATAGGATTCCAACATAAACCTAAAACCTTATTGGAGCCATTATCTGGAGCTATTACATAAGTAGTGTTCGAAGAGAGAGAAGAGATATTTTTTAAAAACAAGTCTGAGTTAGAACACCATTTATGGAGAGAGAAACAAGCGGTTCCAAGCAAACTAGTTATTTCCTTATGAGCTTTAAGGAGAGTCTGTACATCATTAGCGCCATAGAGAATGTCATCAATGTAACAACTATTTTGAAGAGCATCACTGGCCAGAGGATACTCAGTCTGATAAGTTTGTGCCAGTTCCATTAAACAGCGAGTACTCTGAAAGCTAGCGCTTTTAGTTCCATACGTTACGGTTTGCAATTCAAGACACTCAATGTCTTTTTCAGGGGAGTCACGCCACAGAATATTTAAAAGAGAGGTTTGAGCAGGATTTATTCTAACTTGTCTATACATTTTTTGTATATCCGTTGTAAAAACGAAGGAATACAATCTAAACCGTAGCAAAATGTCAAAAAGTTCCGGTTGAAGAGTAGGACCTTTGAGTAAAATATCATTGAGCGAATAACCACTAGAGCTTTTCATCGAACCATCAAAAACAACCCTAAGCTTTGTTGTTAAAGATTCTTCCTTAAACACACAGTGATGCGGTAGAAAATATTTATTTTCTAACTTTTCGTTGGTTAGAGAGAGAGGCACTATTTTCGCATGTTCGAGAAGAAGATATTCATTAATGAAAGATTTATATTGAGCGTATGTACTTTCGTTTTTTAAGAGCCTATGTTCTAAATTCATAAATCTTTTAAAGGCCATTTTAAAGGATTCACCTAACATTTTATTAGCGTTTTCAGAGACAAATGGAAGATTTACTTGAAAGCGACCTGAAGGTAACACAAGAGTAGTTTTGCTAAATATTTGTTCCGCTAATTCTTCATCGGGAGTTAATTTACTAACGAGGGGAACTTCTTCAATTTCGAAAAATTGTTGAAACAACTTATCCAACTTATGTTCTTCGGGTTCGGATTGAACAAAGAGAGAAACATTTGACTGAGAGATAGCCAAATGTGAATTACGGTGAAAAACCTGAGGATTAATTGTACCAAAAATAACATAGCCTAAGTGAGTATTCTGAAGAATGGGAAGATTTTTTCCTAACCGTATAAATCCATCCGTCAATAATTCACTATAGATATCACCAGCTAGAAGCAAATCAATTTTACCCGGAACAGAATACGAGGGATCTGCGAGAGTGAGATCCTGTGGGACTTTTATTTTACTTCTATCTATAGTAGCTCTAGGAAGCCTACAAGTTATACTATCGAGTACAGCGAAAGAAGTTTTAAAACTTCTGTCCTTTACATTATAGGGGAAAAATTCTAAGTTTAACATTTCGTTTGAGAGTGAGGTGTTTTCGGATATGGTTGATATCTGTAGCTGTTTAAAATAAGGGATGAGTTTTAACTTCTCAACCAAATCACGAGAGATAAACGAATGTTGGCTCCCATTATCTAGGAGCGCTCTGGCATGCATGGGTCTGCCGTCTTTCGAATAAACGGTTACTAAAGCGGTAGCCAACAATACATCAGTTTTAACTGATAAAGCGGAGAGAGATGTGGCTGCCTGAGAATCTGGAGACTTTTGCATATCTAAAGGAGGTCTGGATGAGCTAGTAGAAGCTTCATTTTGGCTGCGATTATTAAAAGAATGCTGAGTAGATATGGGAGCGACAACACGAGGGGCACCTTGAGAATTTTGAGGAGTTTGAGCATTGCGCTCACGAGAGAGAGCTTGCCTATTGATGTTCCTAGAGGAAGAGACATTTTCAGAGGTTCCATGGAGGGATGAGTGATGATGACCCCCACACAAAGTACATGATCGAGTAGAGCCGCAATCTTGAGAGAAATGTTTACTACCCAAACAATTAAAACACAGTTTCTTACCTTTTACAAAATTAAATTTTTCCTGTAAAGAGAGGCATTTAAAATCATTACACTGATAAACCTTATGAGCATTACTTCTGCAAAAAGTACAATTATTATCAGAGAAAGAGTGTGATGGTTGGTCAACTGATGAGAAGAAAGATGTTTTTGATTTAGACCTGTTATTAACCTTTTTATCATGATCTGAAACATTTAATTTTTCCTGAATATCACACTTTTTCTCGAGAAATTTAAAAAACTGTGAAAGGGTAGGTAAGGTCTTTGTCCCAATATCATATTCAAAGGCCCTATGTGTAGAAAAATCTAATTTTTGTAAAAATATTTCAATTAATAGTAAATCCCAATGCTCAATTGGTACGGACATATTTTTCAAAGCGAGCAGCGTCTGCTGAGCTAGAGTTAAAAATTCGCGTAACGCCTTTGAATTACTTTTAACTAGAGATGGAGCCTTTAACAATTTTTGAATGTGTAAGCTAATCACTCGCGATTTGTTTTCGTAACGATCTTTGAGAGTTTTTACAGCTATATCGAAATTTTCGTCGATAACTTCGATGTTGTCGATCAACTGGAGGGGTTCATTTCGCAGGAACGATTTAAGGTAAATAAATCGTTGCACATTATTGAGTTCTTCATTGTTCACTATTAGCGTCTCGAAGAGCTGGTAGAACGAGTTGAACTCAGAGAATGACCCGCAGAACGTTTGCATGGTGATCTCCGGAAGCCTAACCTTAGCAGTGGCCACAGTTGACTGAGTGCTATTTGATCTGAGAGGAGGGGGGCCCAACAATAACTCGTCCATCTTACGCTGTAGGCCCGCGAGAATAGAGAAATATTTTTGCTCAGTTGTTACCCTGTCTTCTGCTTCAGTACCGGCTTCATCAATCTCGTCTATCTGATCCATTATTTCTTCATATTTTAAAAAACAGGTTTTTAATTCTGTTTGCCGAAATTGAAATTGTAGCGCATCCTTTTCCGTACTAGCCTTTTGTGAGAGCCAGTTTTCGATTCTTGTAATTTTAGCCTTCAAAGGCGTCCTTTTTTTCTTGAGGTCTTCCATTTCTATCTCGAATTCGATTGAACACACGGCGAGAGAGAGTCTATCGATACGCGGCAAAATCTAAATTACACTGGAGAGTTTTTTGTCAATTAACAAGCGCGGCGAGAGAATAAGAGTCTAAGTTTCACAGAGAGATACAGCGTCTACGTTAAATGTCTACAAAAGTGTTTTTGACCGTAAAATGTCTTTGAGCAGAGTTTACCTTGGATCAGCAATAAAAGTTTTAAAAAATGGAAAAATCTCACCAAATTAGTCCAATTGATAAAGCAACAGGTGGCAGCTACTAACCACACACAATAACTTCACTTCCTTTTACTTAGAGTTTATCGCGACGCGAACTAACAAGTCTTGTAGAGGTATTACACACAAAAATGTCCGAAAAAGCGGCACAAACGCGAAAACCAACCAAAAATCCGGGTCGATGTAGACCATCAAATGGTGTGAGTTTTTATTCAATCTCACCCCACCGTGGCAAAAATGGTTTAATTATTACCTTTTGCCTAATTGGACATAGGTGAATATTTTAGGACCACACCCGTATGTCCCGTCCTTCGATATAAACAAAATAGTGAACTTTTAGGAGAACTGGTTCTAAGATTTAATTTGGTCTGGTTTTAAAGGTGCTAATTAATACGATAGAAAGGGTTGTGTATTAGCGATAAATAAGGGTATTCGGTGAACAAAACATTTATTAACAACAACGATTTTGACAAATAAGCGGCTTAACGATAAATTATAGTCTTAATAGCGAACGAGAGAACCTAAGAGTCTTTTTAATCTATTAATTATTGCGGAGAGAGTATTTTTACGGCGAAAAGAGACGCACAAGCGAACAAAGTGTTCAACTCGGAGAGCAGAAAGAGACTGCCGAAATTCTATTCAAATCTCTGCACTATTATCTTTGATAGTTTAGTTTACACCATTCGCCCTGAAAAGGGCCAAACACATGTTACACTTCTTTGGCAAAATTACCTGCTTTTACCCCGAAACTATAAAAAATGCAGATGTATATTTTATGAAACACACAACGCTACACTCAAGTTTTTCAGAGAATTAAATATTTTAAACACAATACAGATTGTCCCAACAGATTTACAGAGAGATATTTTTATAAAAGCAAATTAATGTAAATAACTGTTGTTTTCACAACATCGTGTTAGTAGGAAATAGTGAAAGAGACTTAGAACAAAAACTGGAACAGTGGAGGCAAGCTCTGGAGGAAAAGGTTTAAAACTTAGTAGGACCAAAACAGAGTATTTGGAATGTTCATTTAAAGATGGAGTTACTACAAATAAAATGGTATCTTTGGATGGTGAACTGATTGTAAAAAGCAATAGTTTTAAGTACCTGGGATCGGTATTACAGTGTAATGGAGAAATAGATAGAGATGCATGCAGTCTAATTAGGGCTGAATGGATGAAGTGGAAAGAAGCGAGTGGTGTGTTGTGTGACAGAAAAATTCCAATGAAGCTGAAGGGAAGATTCTATTAAACAGCCATAAGACCGGCTATGATGTACGGAACTGAATGTTGGGCAGTGTAGAAGAAAGAGGAACAACGAATGCATGTGGCAGAAATGAGAATGCTTAGATGGATGAGTGGAGTGACAAAGAAGGATAAAATTAGAAATGAGTATATTAGGGGAAGTATAGGTGTGGCACCAATTGATGCCAAAATGAGAGAGCATAGGTTAAGATGGTTTGGTCATGTTCAACGTCGAGACGTTAATCACCCAATACGAAGAAAAGCTGAAGTGCAGATTCCTGGAAGGACTAGGAGAGGAAGACCAAAGAAGACCTGGGGGGAGACGATAAGGCAGGACATGTTGGTAAAGGGGATTGACATTGATATGACCCAAGATAGAATTGTGTGGAGAAATGCAATTAGGGAAGCCTACCCTGCATAGGGATAAGGCAAAGAGAATGATGATGATGTTGTTTATTAGTATGCTTTGAATAATAATTGATAGTTATAGAGTGCTAGTCAAAAGTCCGTACCCCCCCTCGTATCATTTGAACAGTTATACCTATAATAGTGAAATTTGAAGGGAGGAAATAAACGGACGTAAGCTTCTTAACTAGTCATGACAGGTGACGTAATTATGACAGATGACTTTACAGAGCCACTGTGACCGATAATTTTAAATGGGACCTTATGGCAAGTGATACCTCGTTTGAAAGGTATTCAAAATACCTATTCAGTCATACAAATTTTTTTGGGTTTTACTTGATTTTGATTTTGGTGAATAAATTAAATAAATATAATATTGTAGTTTCGCATTTAATTAATAAAAATTCAAATGTCCGCCTATGGTTTTTTTGTCAAAGAAGTTGACGTTTTTTAATTCTCTAGTAGTTTTTACGTCAACGTCAACCTTTTTGACAAGTAATCATATGCGAAATTTTGAATTTTTCGTAATTTAATGCGAAACTACAATTTTATATTTATTTCATTTATTCATCAAAATTAGCTTAAACTCAAACAAAATTAGTATGACTGAATAGTTATTTTCAATGCCTTTCAAACGAGGTATCACCTTAGAATATAAAATAAAAGGAAGGAGTACAATGCGAAATGACTCCCAGCCAGGAACGAGGTTGCAAATGGCGATCAGCTGTCAGATTTGCTTTCTATCTCCAGTGACGTACCTTTGAAAGAGGGAAGAAAATAAATTCTTAACGATTTTATTACATCTTTGATGTTAAAGAAACAGCTATAGATCAAGAGAAAATATGTATTAGTATAATATTTTGTTGAAAAGTCAGTTAAATAACATTTTATTATATTAATAACTTCAGTTAATTGATTGCATATACAGGAGCTTTACCAGATGGTACGCATATGCACACAGCTGATCCAATACACAAACACCTTCTACCTCGTTGACAAAAACTTATGAGTCATCCCCAGACGTTCAAGATGGCCAGTTCCGCTAGAAATTTAAGGTGTTGTTGATATATGACAGACTCCTTCCTGTTCTTTTATATTCTAAGGGTATCACTTGCCATAAGGTCCCATTTAAAATTATCTGTCACAGTGGCGCTGTAAAGTCATCTGTCATAATTACGTCACCTGTCATGACTAGTTAAGAAGCTTACATCCGTTTATGGACATCCTAAGTCTTGACGTCACAAAATTGGGAGGAGCTTATATTTGGCTCCAAACAATTTTGTTTATAATGTTAAACACTCATAAGGAATTTTTAATTTATTGTTTACGTGGTTTGTGTGACAAAATAAGACTTTTCATTTAGGTATTTAGTTAAAGAAACGTGCCAATTAAGAGATTTTGTTCGTATTGGCCCAGGTGAGTTAATTTAAGGCAATGATTAGAACGTAAACAGTGTTGAGGTTATGTTTATTTTCAATCACTAAGGAATAAAAACCACCTGAGCAAAAACGAATAAAAATCTCTTAATTAACACGTTTCTTTAACGAAATACGTAAATGAAGTCTTATTTTGCCACACAAAGCACATAAATGAAAAATTCCTTATGACCATTTAACGTTACAATCAAAATTGTTTGGAGCCAATATAAGCTCCTCCCAATTTTGTGACATTTGTGACGTCAGACTTAGGCTGTCCATTTTCTCCCTCCAAATTTCACTATTATAGGTATAACCGTTCAAAAGATACAAGGGGGGGTACGGACTTTTGACTAGCACTGTATAAAATAAATAACTTTAATATTGTCATAAGATTGTCTAGTTCATAAATTCATTAAATATATTTTTCTACAACCGTGTTAAAAATGCAATTTTTAGCACTCCATACGAGCGTTAAAAATGCTACTTTAAGGCACTAGCGCTTTAAAATTTTTATGGCAGTGCAATGCGTATTGACCGTATAGGAAATTTTGATGTAATGTCAAAAAAATATAAAAATGGAATGTCAGTCAAGTTCAAGTAAAAGTTTTTGTAGATATTGTCCTGTAATTACGTTTGTAGAAAAAATATTGTATGATATGCGAGTTAAAAAGTACATTTTTAAGGCACTCATGTGAATTGCAGAATTCGCTATCGCTCATTCTGCAAACTTTCACATGCGTACCTTAAACGTGTACTTTTAACACTTATATCAATAAATAACTATTAAATTCAAGATCCTGAACATTTATTTAACTTCTGCTGTGTACAATAGTATTATAAGATACTAATAATACTAATACAGGGTGTCCCGGAAAATAGTGCGTTCCTTTAAGGTATGGATAGAATACACAATTTAGAACAAAAAAGTCCTATACCATTTTTTTCTAAAGTTAACCGTTTCCAAAAAAAAGATTACATTGGTTTCCATATACCTGAATTTTAATCTTCAGAAAATTAAATAATCTGGCAACATGTTACGCACTGGTGAATAAGAACTCGTTTGTGTCTCACAGTATTTAAAATAATCCAACCTAATACTTACTATTTTTGTTTACTATAATTTTTTTTAAAATGTAGTTGAAATATGGCATAATTTTAAACGAATTATACTTACATATTTTAAGATGAAAACACATATTTTAACTGAACCACCACTTTTGCGAACACATGAATTCATAGAGGAACATGCACTCACACTCATACGACGAGAAATTCCAGCAAAACATTTTGAAAGAATTTTAGTAGATATTATGCCTCTACATTTATTGATCTCCCATAAACAAACAACATAATATCATAATATTACACATGAACACACGATTCAAAAACATTTTCGGCGTTGACACTAAACAGGATTCTTCCAAATTATCTGTTTACTAAGCATGGGACTATTTACGTTTAGATTTTTGTACTTCACAGAGTTGCCAGGTTTGAATTTCTATTCCAAAATGTTTTATAGTTTTTTGGTCAAACGGTTGAATTTAGAAAAAAATGTTAGAAGAGTTTTTTGTTCTACATGGTGCCTTCTACCTACACCTTTAAGGAACGCACTATTTTCCGGGACACCCTGTATATGACACTTCCTGTTAGAACTTTTTGCCAGAAATGATATGTTTTATGTTGTTTATTTAATGCTACAATCTAGTCTTAGAGATCAATCAGAGTAACTCTTTTATTGATCCTAACTTACTATGTAATTTAATCTAAGAATCACCCAGTGGTGTATTCAAATTTTTAAAGCACTTTTTTCTTGTGCACCAATCACAATAATAGCTTTTTTCACTTAATTTGTACTGTGCACTAAACTAACTCATTGTGCCTGCAGGCATGAATAAGCATTATCTTGTTTGGCCCTAATGGTTGAGCACTATTTTTTTATCTCAATAATTCTTCATAATCTTATAAGGAAATGATATAAAAACCAAAATCATACATTTGTTCTCATCTTGCTAAGGCACATTGAATAATATATCGCTTATACTATTTCGGTGACTTTAAAATGGTACTTCTGGTTGCACTTGATACTATAAAAATATTGTAAGTAACACTTGTATATCTATTATTCCAAAACTTAGGTTACTTTAAAATGGACAATTTATATTTTGTCATATTTTAGGTACCAATATCATGTCCTTAAGATTGTGGGAAAACACATGTGATAACGTCAGTAGAACCCCTGGTTTTATTTTTACTTTAATGTCATACAATGTTCTTGCTCAAGATTTAGTGGAACTACATCCTTATCTTTACAAGGAGCATGACTCAGCAGCATTGTCTTGGCCTACAAGGTGGAAAAATCTATTTGAAGAAATTTCTAAGTTTAAACCAGATGTAAGTAACAGATCTGATACTTTTTTATCATCCTATCAAAAACATCAGCTTCAATTAGCTACTGATATCACACATTATTTCTCTCGATTTATAATGTTAAATATGTCAATACATTTATTGCCAATGAGTTAATTCGATACTCTGTCAATTTATTGATTGATTTATAATAATTTGTGTTATGAAAACTAGTACTTATGTATTTGAACTTCTAAGTTGCCGATAAATTACACACAGATTAATGACTTGTAAATAATCAGGTTAACTAATTGTACCATAAATCAGTTTGAATACGAAACATACATCAATCGTCAAGATTCTAAAGTAGACAGCTTCAGCTAACTCCAGATTTCCTTAAATCATTTCTTTCAATAATGCAGCTGAAAGAGAAAACAATTTAAAATGACAGAAACGCAACTTGTGTACATGATAATACTTGATATCACATTTATTGGATAGTTACTGAGAATATTAACTGTGCTTTGCTTTTAAAACAGGAGGAGTAAACTAAAACGGCAGATTCAAACCCAAGAAAGTCACTAGAAAAATCACCAATTACATCTTCTTTTTTGGTTGATCATGTGTGCCTTCGACAGTAATCCATAAATGGAGGGTTCAGAATACAAGTGAACCAAGTCCACTTTTAGACCAGGGCGCATCTGTAAAAATATTAGTACATTTGGACGTTGAGAGGTGACTCAAATTTTTTTGCAGAAATTGCTTGAAAATAAATCAAATAATAATATTTAAGTTATCATCCCTCTCAAAAAGGTCCGGAACATTGTTTAAATAATCAAAATGTCAAAAAATTAAGGAAAAATTCGATATTTTTCTTGGTTTTTTGATTATAACTTTTAAAGTATTCATTTCCGAGAAAAGTTGTACTGACATAAAAGTTGTGTAATTAAATTTCCTACAATATAGAATTGGTTATAAATTTAAAAAATAGTCACCCTTGTTGAAAAATAGCAATAATTGTGAAAAAAAAAACATATAAAAACAAGTATTTGCATTTTACGTTTTTCAACCATTTATGCTACACTTAGGACCTTCATATTTCACCGTGAAAAACTTTATGATACAGTAAAATAATACTATAAATTTCATTAAGGTAGGTTCAATAGATTTTGCAAAATAAATTTTGCAATCCAGCTTTCGTAAAAAAAATTCATTTTTTCAAAATGTTACAGGACTAAAAATAAAGCAGATAGCAAGTTGAAAATTTTTTTGCTTATAGAAGTATACTGTACCTTTCATTTGCAATTTTGCAAAATTAAAATAGATTAACAACACGGCGTCAGGATTTTTTTTAAATAAACATTAATTATTGGTGCTACGCGCAGGACAGCGGATAGTTTGCTCTGATTGGGCATTCCAATGACCTTTGGTATTGACTGATACATTTTAATTTTTATTACATTTCGATATAAATAAATAAATTTGTTTATTGCAAAATAAAAACATATGCTCTATCCTTTGAAATAACACTTTTATTAGCAAAAACTTTCTTTGTTCATATATTTTAACTTAACAATAAAAGTTTATTATTTTTAAACATATGCAATCGTTTAAACAATATTTCACAAACAATAATAAAATTAGTTTGATTTTTGTGGAATTAAAATATTAAAATACAACAAAATATAGAGTAAGAAAATAACATATTAGATAAAGATTGGAAGAAATTTTGGTGGAAATCAACTTGTGTGAATCGAACACCGCTGTCCTGCGCGTAGCACCAAAAATTATTGTTTATTTCAAAAATTTTCTGACGCCGTGGTAATCAATCAATTTTAATTTTTAAAATTGCAAATGAAAGGTACAGTACACTTCTATAAGCAAAAAAATTTCAACTTGCTATCTGCTTCATTTTCAGTCCTGTAACATTTTGAAAAAATGAATTTTTTTTGCGAAAGCTGGATTGCAAAATTTATTTTGCAAAATCTATTGAACCGATCTTAATGAAATTTACAGTATTATTTTACTGTATCATAAAGTTTCTCTGGCTGAAATATGAAGGTCCTAAGTGTAGAATAAATGGTTGAAAAACGTAAAATGCGAATACTTGTTTTTGCATGGTTTTTTCGCAATTATTGCTATTTTGCAACTAGGGTGACTATTTTTTAAATTTTTAACCAATTCTATATTGTAGGAAATTTAATTATGAAACTTTTATGTCTGTATAACTTTTCTCGGAAATGAATACTTTTAAAGTTATAATCAAAAAACGAAGAAGAAAATCGAATTTTTCGTTCAATTTTTGACATTTTGATTATTTAAACAATGTTCCGGACCTTTTTGAGAGGGAGGATAACTCAATTATTATTTGATTTATTTTCAAGCAATTTCTGCAAAAAAATTTGAGTCACCTCTCAACGTCCATCTCAAAACAGATGCGCCCTGGACTATTTAGCTACATGCTACATTTCAGCTGCAGAGGTTTAAATTGAAAGCTTTGTATAAGTTTATTATATAAATATATATATATATTAATTATATAAATATAAAGCTTATTATATAAAGCTTATTATATAAATATAAAGCTTTGTATACACGCACAGTCCTATAAGATTTGTACGCGGGCATGAGATTTTTTATGATTTAAGTTCAGATTTGCATCTTTTTTTTTGTCATAAATGTTTTATCACTTTATCAGAGTTCCATTATTGTTTTTATTGTATTATTATTGTATTGTATTATTTATTGTGTTACTATATTGTTTCTGTTTATTTTGTATTAGGATTAGGATTGTATTTTGTTTATTGCAACTGGCTGAATGACTAATGTCTATGCCATAAAATAAAAAAAAAAAAAAAACAAAATTAGCTGTTATCATTTTTAAAAGTACATGGGTATATACAGTAGACTTTCTCTATAACGAACACTGTTATTACAAGGTTTCGCTTATAACAAGGTACACTAGATGTCCCATGAAATTTCTATTGAACTGTAACACCTCTATAACGAGGCATATTGGTTATAACGAGGAAAAATTAAATCGCATAATATATATATCTTTACCTGTTTTTAGCGCTGTAATGGCTATAAATAAATACCCCAACTGACTGTCAAAACATTTGTGTTGTTATCGAGGATGGTGCTGTAATAAAATCAACCGCCTAATAAACCTCTTCCTGTTCTGTTTATCTATGAACCGATATTGAATATTCTAAGAAAATTTACAATTTATGATGGCAAAGCTTTATTGAAGAAACAATATTTAGCATTTTGTATTGCTCCAAATGGCTTCACTATCCGAAGTTAATGTTTTAAAAAACTATATATTCATGTGTATGAACATTATTATTGTTGTCTGATATAACGAGATCCGCTTATAACGAGGTAATTAGTCCGTCGTTATAGAGGGAGTCTACTGTATATCCAATTTAAGAAGACCAAGGAGTAACTTAGACATTTGCATTGCTTTTATTGTTGCATGTTACCTAGTTGGTGCAGGTTATAACCAGAGTATATCTAATGCACCATCTGAATTACATTAAAAACTACTTGATTTTTGGAATTATTATGTGGGTGCTCTATGTAAGTTGTGATATTTTCCTTTAATTATAGATTCTTTGCCTTCAAGAAGTACAAGAATCCCACATTGCTGATTATTATTCAACTCTGAAGATTTTGGGTGAGTACAATCCTCTTTAATTTATAAGAGAGATTGGATTTTTAAAATTTATTTAAAAATTAACTTTTAATAATATAATTTAAAAATCTTAGAAAATTAAGTTATATTTATAATTTACGGTATTTTAGAGATTAAAAAAATAACAACTCCTTACTAAATACTTCTGTAGTATATTTAATTGGTATGTATAAATAAATAAAAGTACATTTAATTTAATGTCTCTGCTTGTTTATTTGGCTTTTATAAAAATTTTGTGCATTTTCTTACATTTTCCCATTTTTTTCTTTTAGTAAAAATTCTTTTTTTTTATCTCTCTCTCTTCTTGTCTGGTGCTTCGCAAATACATATTTCTTCACATTCATATTTCATCAATCAATCATATATCATTTATCATTGCATTTCGTATAACATCATAATAATCACTTCATTCATCTGCCCTGACATACATGGTTTAACTCGGTGGGTAGTTTTTCGCAAATCTTAATCCTGAATTTCCGCCTTGATTCATATGCACAACCCTTGGGTGACATGGTCACAGTATAAAGAGGGACAGTAGAACCAGTCTCCGAAAAATTGGAAGTAAAATCTTTAGTCGCGCATGGCGACCGCGCAATGTTCTTATTCGCTTTTGCCCCACTCTCGCATTGCTAGTCGCATAGAAACGTACGGGTTTTAACAGGGAAAACCCGCATCCACCACTGGTGAATTACCAATTGCGTATTGCCGGTATTACTTCTTGAGATCAAAGCGCCGACGGAGAAGTGGTTTTACTGTGGAACCTTTATATACTGTGACATGGTTAACTCAAAACACGAAATTGATGTTTTATGCGCTTCAAATTCTTCTACATTTTCACAACCTCAAATCTTGTTTTGATCCAGTGCTTATCCTTGAATAAGCTAGGTAACCTTCAAAACACAGAGTGGGTCTTTGATAAGCTTTCAAGCTTCAATAAATCAATTAGTACCTTCTTGCTTTGACAAGAGTAGCGGATTTTTATTTGTCTTAATTTGTCTCATAATTATGGAGCATTTTGGCTCGAAATTTTTTCGTCCAGTATGGATTTAGAAATTCTCACAGAAGGTAGGGAATAGCCCAAAGATAATTTTCTATATCATGTCGCTGTACGCTTTGGGGGTGGTTGCCACCCCATCTCGGGGGTGGGAATTTTTCATTACATTTTGACCATGGGAATCGATGTAGAAAGTGATTGTAAGAAAAAAATGTTCTTTACGTTTTCTTCGTAAAACTAATATTTTTTGAGTTATTTGCAGTTGAATGTAACAATTTTTCGACGAAAAAATCGGACTTTTTTAGAGGGTTGTTTAAGAATACCTCAAAAAATATGCATTTAATTAAAAAACTGTAGATATATAAATTATATCGTTTAGAAACACAAACAAAATCCTTTTTTTATGTTTTTTCTACGACCAATATAAACCGAGATACGGCATGTTAAAGGTTAGCTTTTTTCATCAAATGCATAATTCGAAATATTGGAGATACGAAAAAAATACGATAAAGTACCAAACTGCAGCTTTTTTACTACCTAAAATTTCTCTGTACATAGATTTTCTTTACAGTAAATATTTAGCGAGGTATAGCTGTTTAAAACCTCTATTTACGAGCAAACATCCCCTTATTCGAGCCCTTTAAACTCACCCCACTTAAAAACTAGGGGATCTTACGGAATTTAATTTACATAGTCTTATAGCTCTTCAAAAAACCTTACAAAATCACTTGTGAAAAAACTTTTATCTCCAACATTAAAGGAGCTATGTTTGTAAAACGTTTTTTTTTTTCGAAAGATTCGATTAGCCCGCTTGGTAGTGTAATAGAGTATTTTTAATGTATGTAATATCACACAACCTAACATCGATCATCTCGATGAAGATGACTAAAAAACTATTTGTATTTGTAAATTCGTATTTTTGTGTAAATAAATGTTTTTGTATTTACGTAATTCTACTTATTTTTCTGTATAGATCTATTAAATTACTTATAAAAATTGCAATGTTATTAAGAGTGGTTTTTAAGGGTTGAAATATTATGATATTATATCCTAAAGCATAAAACAATCATTATTTAACCAATCATACACAAATTTTATCCATATTAATGTTTACAATGTTTTTATATAATTTTTGACAATAAGGAATAGTTTACACCCCCAAAAATAATCAACGCCCTTAAGCGTGATATACCTAGAATATGAAGTACAGGGTGGGATGATCCTAATCCAAAATTTTTATGCAAATGGATGCAAGCCGAAATTATTCCAACAAGGGTAGTTTTAAGGGTTGCAATATTATGATACATACTAAAGCATAAAAAATCATTATTTAACTAATAAAAACCAAATGTTGACCATATTAAAGTTTAAACTATTATAATAAATTAATAAATGATGGTTTTGCTTGTTTTCGACTCTTCAATTTGTGTAAACTATTATTTTATAATTTTTTACAATTAGGGGTCGTTTTCACCCTTAAAAAACCAAAAGCGTACAACGGCTCAATATAGAAAATGAACTATAGGGTTAAATGAGCCTAATCCCAAATTTTTGTCCAAATCGATGCTGGACGAAAATATTGCGAGGTTTTGCCATTTTTTCAGCTTCATTTCCTGACCTATATAGTTAGTTCTTTCTCTAATCTATATAATTGTTCTTAAATATTCCTTATCTCGATTCATTAAGAGGGCTGCTTAAATATATGACACTTGCTTATTGCAATGTTTGTCTTACAGCTCTTAATATCATCATATAGGTATGTAATAACTAATCATTATAAACTGCTCGTCAAAGGTTAGGGATATAGAAAATTCTGCTGAATTTTTATAGTAGATTTTTTCGTGAACAGATTAACGGATTCCGCTAATTTTTTTTTATTATTTTAGATTTTTCTTTATTATTTACACAGTTATGCAAATGTTTACTCAAACTTTTTTTGTACTTATACCGGGTGAAAGAAAAGAAATGTTTTTCTTATGTTAAGTTTGAGACGCCCTGTAGGGAGGACGAGGTACAGCCGGTTCCTAAAAAAACTGATACGACTCTTAGTAAGATTTGATCATGTTGAGCAGTGTATTTGATTGATCTGACATTATATTGATTATGACAGACAAATAATTAAGTAAACAAACAACAAACAACTGATTCATGAAAAAACTAAAACTAAGTATTTTAGAAAAGTTTAAACGCAGGATGAAAGATTACATTATTACCGAGGGCGGAAAGCCCCTTAGAATAAACAAGCAGTTTCTATTGAATGAAATATTTGAAATTAAATATCACACTTTTTTTATTTTCAGCCCTGTAACTTATTAAAATAAACATTGTAGAAGTTTTCAGGGACTTTCAGCCCTCGGTAATAATTTAGTCTTTCATTCTGAGTTTAAATTTTTCAAAAATATTTATTAGTTTTCTCAGGATTCGAAAAAAAATGAATACAATTAAAATACATTGAGAATTTTGACATGCGTCACAATTTTGCATTAACTCAATGTAAAGTTTTAAACTGTTGAATTCCAGCTTCCCTAATTATTTGACATCAAAAGACATTAGAAACTATTTGTAGATGATTGAGATCTGTATTGAAAACAACTGTTAAAATTGTTCTACGTAATTAAACATATTCCAAAATTTTGTAAAAATGTAATACATTTCAGTTTTCAGCCCAAACTTAGGCCACACACAATGCGATAATGTTCACATTTTTGAACTGTCAATATTTTTATTTTATCATCTGTTGTTTAAAAACAATACAGTTGATAAGATACCCTCAGTTGCGGAGAAAGTATTAATAATAAAGATTAATAATAAAGTCTAATAACCGCGGAACAGAATAAGCTATCTGACAAATTTTAAGATTTGGCAGTGACATTGACAGTATGTAAATATTAAGTATTTATCCTTCAAAATACACTGCTCAATTTTCTACAAAATACGCGTCAAGAGTCGTATCAGTTTTTTTTGGAACCAGGTGTACAAATGGGAGTATATATCGAAATAATATTGTAGTCTTATGTTTTGTGAACATTTTGTTTTTTGAATGTCCCTGATATCTTTAGAAATATAAAAAATAGATGGTTTTGTAATTTAACATGTGTTTTAACTGAAACAAAAGTTTGAGACACCTTGTAGTGAGAAAAAGGCACAAAGGTGAGTATACCTCGATATTTTGTTATAGTGTCATATTTTGTGAATATTTTATTTTTTTAATTTCTCTGATATCTTTAATAACAAAGAAACTAGACGATATTACTCTTTAATATGTGTTTTAACTGACGACATGCGTCACATCACAATATGAAACATAGAAAAACATATTAAAGAGTAATACCGTCTAGTTTCTTTGTTATTCAAGATATCAGAGAAATTAAAAAAATAAAATATTCAAAAAATATGAGACTACAACATAATATCGGGGTATACTCACCTTTGTGCCTTTTTCTCCCTACAAGGTGTCTCAAACTTTTGTTTCGGTTAAAACACATGTTAAATTACAAAACCGTCTATTTTTTATTGTTTCTAAAGATATCAGGGACATTCAAACAACAGCATGTTCACAAAACATAAGACTACAATATTATTCTGATATATACTCACATTTGTACCTCGTTCTCCCTTAACACAAACTGGGTGTCTCAAACTTAACACAAGAAAAACATATCCCCCCCCCCGGTAAAGTACAAAAAATAAGTTTGAGTAAACCTTTGCACAACTGTGTAAATACTAAAGAAAAGGCTAAAATAAAAAAAAAATAGCGGAATCCGTCTGTTCGCGAAAAAATCAACTATGAAAATCAGCATAATTTTCTATATCCCTAACTTTTGACTAGCAGTTTATTATATTTAAAACAAATCATTTAGATTTTTTATTTTGTTTGATCATTTATCAAACAAAAAATATTAATTCAGTTTCTGATTATAGAAAATTTGACATAAAATCGATAAAAATGTATATACTATATACTTAATAAAGATCGATAATAAAAATTCAATAATAGTATACATATTCGACAAAAATTCGATAAAAATTAAATTCAATAATAAATATTTAATAATAATATATAGTCAGAAAAATGAAAGAATACCCATGAACGATCATATCAAGCACATATTTTGGATTTGCTACCTTTTTCTATAAATAACAAACTAGAGAGATAGATTATTAAGTGTTGTCTACAAAGCAAAAACGTTATCCAAGACATACGCAGTTACATATTTATAATTGACAGAGTGAGACGGCGATACAATTGTTCAACGTAGTTATATTAATTTAGTAGAAAATTTAAACTCACACTTGACTATTTCTGTACTTCTAATGTCATTCTTAGAAAAACATTCAACATGAGTAGAGATAATGATTGTATAAACTACTATTCGAGTAATCGTGCTGGTCAACTATAATCTGACTGATTCGATTTCTGTCACTTTGACAGTGAAAATGGGTTAGGTTCGGTAGAGTTTATAAATTTTAATAATCAGTCGTATTTACTTCAATAAATTCAGTTCTTTTAAGAGCTATTTTGATATTATATTGTATTTTTGGTTTGGTAAGTATTTATTTAATTAAAATACGTCAATAAAATTTGTAAGTAATCATGTGTTAATATGGTTAAGTTCTGCCTATGAGTTCGCCAAACGTGTACATATTACTCTGACTTTTCAATCATAGGGTATGGAATTACAGATTAGTATATTTTTACGAATGTACATTTATTTGCAGATAATGTCTGGAAAATGATCTGGATACCTAATGATCCGAATTCATAAAGTTTACTTTCATTTTAATCGCTTAATGCAGCTGACATGAACGACATTTTTTAAATTCCTGTTACTATTTACGTCCACTGGCAACTTTAACATGGAGAAATTCATAATACTATATTTGCTTACTCATTATTTTTGTATTATTAATCTATATCAAATAATTAGTTACGTAATAGTAGTAATAGTAACATTTATCACCAATAAATATATATTATCAGAAAAAGAATAACATCACAGAAATGTTTTGACACATTCTTACGTAGCTAAAAATCTTACGGTGGGGTAGTAGTCACATCCGTTTATTTTCAGTATTAACTTAGTTTAGACTTTGTTTTGACTAGAAATTTTTGATTTGATTCGTATGCATATAATCGATGACGCATGGGTATTCTTTCATTTTTCCGACTGTACAATGTATGTACGTATACAAAGTATGAATATGACAATATGTCATATTTGACAAAGATTCGTTATGCGCTATTAATAGATATTAAAACATTCGATAAAAAAATTCAATTCAATAAGTTCAACAACAAAGATAAAAATTCGATATTTAATAATAATACATTATTTAAAAATAAGAAAATGTTGAATAGGAAGCATTTTATAAAGATAGACCAAAGGGCCTAGCCGGGTAAGATGATGAAAAGTGCCCCCAACTCGATTCGAATTCCATATAGGTCACCGTTTAGCATATATAGTGAAACTAACTTTCTGAAATATTTAACCCCCTAGGTGGTCATGTGACCCACCTAGAGCCTTATTAGGCTTTTTATGTTTTTATTTTTTATCTCAGCTGCATCGAGAACTAGCGAAAAACTTTAAATAAAAAATTTGTAAGATTTAAAAAGTTCTGTGCGAAAATTTTTTTTTATTTTTGGCGGGAAATTTAAATTTTAGAACGATTTTAAAATTTTAGATGAGTATAAAAAAATAACTAAGACATTCGTTTTCACGAAAAAAATATATAACGTGTATTTTTGCATAATATTTCACCCTGAATTTTTTCAAATTTTTAAAATTGGTGAAACGCACCTTTAAAAATAAAAAACCGCATTTTTTCGTTTTTTTTTTCGTTTTTTGATACAATTTTATACATATTTTTCAAAAAAGGTAACACCGTCACTGGAACAGTTAAAAAATTTAAAAGGAAATGGGGTTTGCTTAATAAAAATTTTTTGTATCACCATCCATTTGCAAGATACAGTACGTGGAAGAAAACAAAATTTTACACATTTTTTACGATTTTGCCGAAACTACTGGCAACATTGTAATAAAACTTAACGGGTTTTAAGAGGTAGTTATTGTGCATGTTTTGATATACAATTAAGGATTTGATATTCATCATTGGCGCGCTTAGGGGTAATGGTCTGAACTTTTCAAAGAAAAAAGATAGTACGCCACTGACATATTTCAAATTAACAATCATTTTTAAATTCCTCATTCAATTTGCGATAATAAAACTATCTTATCATTTTTTTCATACGAGGCGCCGTTTTGCTGCAAAAAATAAAATATCTTAACGCTTCCAAAGTATTCGAATTAGTTTTTATAATGGACGTACGAGTTTACGTATGTAGATGTAGAAACTACTAATAGAAGTTCGAATACTTTGTAGGGGTTAAGATGTTTTATTTTTTGAATAAAAATGGCGCGTCGTATGAAAAAATAGGAAGATAGATTTTTTGTCACAAATTAACCGAGGAATTC
Source organism: Diabrotica virgifera virgifera (assembly GCF_917563875.1). Classification (NCBI taxonomy): domain Eukaryota; kingdom Metazoa; phylum Arthropoda; class Insecta; order Coleoptera; family Chrysomelidae; genus Diabrotica; species Diabrotica virgifera. The sequence goes on along the minus strand of NC_065443.1, from coordinate 54,383,235 downwards.
AAAAAGGATTGTTAATTTGAAATATGTCAGTGGCGTACTATCTTTTTTCTTTAAAAAGTTCAGACAATTACCCGTATACGCGCCAATGATAAATATAAAATTCTTAATTGTATGTCAAAAAATGCACAACAACTACTTCTTAAAACTCGCCAAATTTTATTACAATGTTGCCAGTAGTTTCGGCAAAATCGTAAAAAATGTGTAAAATTTTGTTTTCTTCAACGCCCTGTATATTGAAAATGGATGGGATTACAAAAAATTTTTATTAAGCAAACCCCAATTATTTTTCAGTTTTTTACCTATTCTAGTGGCGGTATTGCCTTTTTTGAAAAGTATGTATAAAATTGTATCAAAAATCGAAGAAAAAACCGAAAAAATGCGGTTTTTTATTTTTAAAGGTACGTTTCACCAATTTTAAAAATTTAAAAAAATTCAGGGTGAAATATTATGGAAGAATACTTAGTTATTTTTTTATACTCATTTAAAATTTTAAAATCGTTCTAAAATTTATATTTCCCGCCAAAAATAAAAAAAAATTCGGACAGAACTTTTTAAAGCTTACAACTTTTTCATTTAAAGTTTTTCGCTAGTTCGCGATGCGGCTGAGATAAAAAATAAAAGTTTAAAAAGCCTAATTAGGCTCTAGGTGGGTCACATGACCACCTAGGGGGCTAAAAATTTCAGAAAGTGAGTTTCACTATATATGCTAAACGGTGACCTATATGGAATTCGAATCGAGTTGGGGGCACTTTTCATCATCTTACCCGGCTAGGCTCTTTCTTACTCACATATTGTAACTGCGTCTTTTCATATCTTCCGCCTTCTATCTGGTTCTTCACTGGTCCTGGTTAGAGATTGCAATGGCTGGATCCAGCATATAGCAATCCAGCTGGATCCATCGTCTTTTTTTACATGCTGGATCTAGCAAACCATGCTGGATCCGCAAACGTGTCAAATTCAAAATAAGTTACTGCATGTCTTCATTAGCCTCTTATTCAAAGCCGTGTGTCGGCAACAGTTTGCTTAGTATGCTGGAATGTTTCTATAGCCTAAAATTTTGCATCGATAAAGCGTTGATAAATATTGATTCTGGGATAAAATTCTCTGCTGGCGAGTGGTCAGTAATCAATGAGTTTATCGCTACTTTTCAGTCGGTGAAACTAGTTGTAGAAGCTCTTTGCAGAAGAGAGTCCACTTTGTTAATGGCTGACACAACTATGAAATTTGCAAATAGCCAGGACTCTAGCCTTAGTGCCGAGCTGTCGGAAGCACTACGCAACAGAATCGCGGAACGGCGTCTTTCTGAAATTACAGCTACATTAGTGTACTTACAAAATCCAAAAGTGGATTAGTCCAGGAAGGACTAAATAGTTCTGGTTATTTCCCATACCGAAAAAAATGCAATGCGACAAGAGATGAAAAATTTGTTGAGTCGTATAAATAAACACGTGATTGTGGAACCAGTGCAAGAGGACATAATGGAAGTAGAAGATGGGCCGCTAATCCGGAATCCTTGAATTTTACTTTACAACAAGAACTTGAAATTGAACTAAAACAAGAGGAAAAAAACTTTTATAACCAAAAAAAAAATAGGTTCTCAAAAAGATTATGCAAAAATATTGAAAAAGGAAATGACCGTTTATGAGACCGAAGGAGCGAAAGGCGATCATTTGTCCATGGTTTATGACCATTTAATGACTTTAAAGGTCGCGTCATATTATAATGCACGTCGCGTTTTCGGCACGTAGCGTTTGCAGACCGGCAATCGGACTGTCCATTCACATTATCATACATAGAACGTTTACGTTGGTTTTAGTTTGGTGCGGTGCAGATGTGTTTATTGTCACAACACATGTTTACATGACAAATTGCCTCGAAAACTACTTTTTAAATTAGACCGGGCAGTATCGTCGCCCTGGCTAGCGAAATTATTCCGATTCGATATTTTTAAACAAACTTACTCAAAAAGAAGTCCTTATAACATATCCACAGGGTGCCGGGCGGTACCGTGGTCGAAAAATTGTTTAAACATTTTTTTTAAACAAATTCACAAAAATATTTTTTTCATTTCGAGCAATATTTTTTTAGATAAACTTTCTCTAAAATTGATTGTTGTCGAGTTACATGCGATTAAAAATTTGAAAAATGCGAAAAGGCCATTTTCAAGGCTTAATAACTCGGTTAAAAGTATTATTATGAATTTCAATAAGTGACCAAATCAAGTTTCAAACCCCTTCTTCAAGGTCCCAAAGAGATTTTTGTCATTATTTTACTACAAAGCTGTTATTTTTAGTTATTAACAATTAGCGCTATAGTCCAACTGTATCGTCGCCCCCGTTAGCGAAACTATTTCGATTAGATTTTTTTGCACAAACTTACTCAAAAAGAGTCCTTATAACAAACACATCCACAGGGTGCCGGGCGGTGCCCTTGTCAAAAAATTGTTTTAACAATTCTTATTAAACAAATTCACAAAAATAATTTTTTCATTACGAACGATTTTTTTTTAGATAATTTGGGCTATTCTTTGCAAAAAGCGTATCTTGCAAAAATGCGGAAATGGCCATATAACTCGACAACAATCAATTTTAGAGAAAAATCACAAGAGACCTTTTTTGCCCAGAATAACTCAAATTATTATTAATTTGGGTTTAATTAAATTATTAATAAAAAATTATTTTTGTGAATTTGTTTAACAAAAATTGTTTAAACAATTTTTAGACCACGGCACCGCCCGGAACCCTGTTGATGTGTTATAAGGACCTCTTTTTGAGTAAGTTTGTGCAAAAAAATCTAATTTCGCTAACGAGGGCGACGATACAGTTGGACTATAGCGGTAATTGTTAATAGTTAAAAATAACAGCTTTGTAATAAAATAATGACAAAAATCTCTTTAGGACCTTGAAGAAGTTGTTTGAAACTTGATTTGGTCACTTATTGAAATTCATAATAATAATTTTTAATCGAGTTATTAAGCCTTGAAAATAGCCATTTTCGCAATTTTAGAGAAAAATGACAAGAAACCTTTTTTGCTCAGAATTACCCAAATTATCTAAAAAAAATATTGCTCGAATGAAAAAATATTTTTGTGAATTTGTTTAAAAAAGATTGTTTAAACAATTTTTCGACCACGGCACCGTCTGGCACCCTGTGGATATGTTATAAGAACCTCTCTTTGAGTAAATTTGTGCAAAAAATCGAATAGGAATAATTTCGCTAGCGAGGGCGACGATACTGACCGGTCTAAATACTCTGTATCAAATTCAAAGAAATACCTAAATAAACAACGAGGGAAAACGACCCGTAGCTGTCAACATCCGAAAAATATTGTTTTCGAATGAACCGAACGCAGACGTAACGTGTCTTATACGCTACGTTACGTGTCTTATACGCACAATATGAATGGTTCAATTTAAAAACCATTAAATTATATTTTTCGCAAACGAAACGCTACGTGCCGAAAACGCGACGTGCATTATAATATGAGGCGACCTTAAAACCGACAAGCGTAGAGGCCGAAAGGGCTTTCTCCGCAACCGGCTACATGTGCAGTTTTGTGCGAAGTAGGTTAGGCGATAACACGATAGATAAAATATGTTTTTTCTCACTTCCAAAAAACTAAATAATTCATGTTTCTGTTGTTTAGAAATTTATAATACACACTGATTTTTATCATGAGATCCAAAAAACGTCCTCAGTAAGCCATGGAAGAAAAACATATTACTTAACTTGTGTCAGCTCAAAATTGCCATAAATGAAATTTGCTTCAAATGAACTACTCTTACAACAGAAAAGTTCATTTGGATAAAGTTTCATTCGTGACAATTCTCAGCCGATACAAGCAAAGTTTCACTTCCATGGCTTACTGAGGACGAGTGTTTTTTTGAAATCTCATGATAATTGTAGTATTTGCTCTAGCCATTTCCAGTTAAAGAGAGGTAAGATTAACTGCGAATTGCGACTGATTATACGTCTTTATTTGATTAGATACACCTAAGATAATTTTTATTTTGATTTTTTATTTTATTAGTTTGTACAAAAAAGCTTAAATAATAAATTAACAAAAAAAACCGTGTTAAACCGTTAAAAATCGTGGTTTTATTTTGAATCCACATTTTGCTGGATCCAGTTGGATTCAGGCTAATCTTGCAAAAATCCAGCTGGACTGAAAATGCTGCTGGATTGCAATCCCTAGTCCTGCTCCATTTTCCATTTTTCGCCTCCATTTCTAATTTGCTGCTATCATCTTTTTTCTCAGAAGATTTCTCCAATTGGCAGGAGAGCCATGCATCGATGAAGCAGAAGGGTAGATAATTAATTAAACTGCTTCTTTGGTCATTATTGAATAAAACTATATTTCGGTTCAGATAACATGTCATTCTATTGAACATTCTATTTTAACATGTCATTCACAATCGGTGACTAAACCATAACAACTTGTTTACAAATATACAATAATAATTAATATTTTAATAACATACCTAAAATCATTCAAAAAAACCTTTAAACTCTACTGACTTGGGCAAGTTTACAGTCTATTACCAGAATGTTCGGGGTCTCCAAACAAAACTTACTGAATTAAGCCTCAATGTTTTTAATTGTTGACCAAGGAAAAGCTGGAACACTAGTGTAAACGAAATACTCAAGAAAAGAGGAACATCGTGGCAAGAAGCAAAAGTTTTAGCAGCAGATAGGAAGAAGTGGCGTAAATTTGCAGAGAGTATTATATAAAGGAGGAATCCTCGACACCTAATGGTAAAAGAGGCAACCGATTATGTATGTATGTTTTTAATTGTATCTATGATATTATCATTCTAACAGAAACTTGGCTCAATAGTGACATTGCCGATGCTGAAATTGGTCTTGTCAATTACAATATTTATAGACAGGATCGTACACCTGCCTCTAGTGCATCTCTTAGAGGGGGTGGAGTATTGATAACTGTTTTAAAGAAATATTCATCATTACGAATCCACTCTGATCCATCTATCGAACAGTTGTTTGTACGGTTTCATGGCAAACTTATTCTGGGAGCTCTATGTATTCCACCCCAATCACCAGCCTACACTTGTAAGGTTCATGCTGACCAATTAATGCTTTTAAGTGAACAATTTTCATCTCTAAAATTTTACTTGTTTGGTGACTATAATCTCCCCTCAGCCCTCAGCTAGGTGGATAGTTAAAGATTATTGCTCTTAAACATTTTAGTATTAAGAAATTTCCTTGTTGGTATTCTTCTGAGCTAAAACAATAATAGGAGTTAAAACAATAATAAGGTTATTCAAAATTAAGCGTAGTACACATTTTATAATATTTTATTATACAGAGTGTGATAATATCACTACAGAGTCCTTTGTCAATTTTTAGGTTACGATGGTATTTTCAAAAAGAGAACAGGTGGCCAAAGCGACGGTTGTGCTATCTATTACAAATCAGACAAAGTTGAAATGCTAGACTATACTTTGGCGCAGTTTTACCAGTCTGACATAGCTGTATTGAATAGAGATAATGTAGGCATTGTTGCAAAATTTGTACCAAAATTGCATCCCATGAGAGAATTTGTTGTGGCAACCACTCATCTTCTATACAATCCTCGCAGGCATGACGTGAGGATGGCACAGATGCATCTACTCATGACCGATATTGAGAAAATGAGTTACAAAAATGATAAAGGGTAAGTTTTACTGCATTTATTTTTTATAGGGTGTCCCAGAAGTATCAGAACGGTCAAATATTTCGCGAAATAAACATTGGATCGAAAAACTGAAAAATACGTGTTCGATATTTTTCAAATATCTGTCGAATAACACTAAACATAATCCCCCACTCCACCCCATGGAGGTGGTGTAGGGGGTAACTTTAAAATCTTAAATGGAAACCTTAATATTTTATTGCATATTTGGATTCCCCATAAAAAAATGAGCAACTTTTATTCGAGACAATTTTTCGAATTGTGGATATAAATAGGTAAAGACGATTTATCGTGATACCATAGGCAAATTATAGAAACGGTTTAATATCTCGAGAAATACAATTCCAAGTGAAAAACCAAAACACACGTGTTTAATATTTTTCAAAAACCTATCGAATGACACCAAACACGACCCCCCACTCCACACTCTAGAGGTGGGGTGGGGGTAACTTTAAAATCTTGAATAGGAACCCCCGTTTTTTAAAGCAGATTTGGATTCCCCATGAAAAAATAAATAACATTTATTCGAACCATTTTTTAGAATCGTTGATGACGCTAATAAATCACATTTTTCCGATTATAGCGCCATCTATCAACAATTCTAGGAAATATTTCGAATAAATGTTACTTATTTTTCATTAGGAATCCAAATCTGCAATAAAAAAACGGAGATTCCTATTTAAGACTTTAAAGTTACCTACCACCCCACCTCCAGAGTGTGGAGTGGGAGGTCGTGTTTAGTGTCATTCGATAGGTTTTTAAAAAATATTTAACATGTGTTTTTTGGTTTATCATTAGAAAGTGTATTTCTCGAGATATTAGACCGATTATGTAATTTACCTATGGTATCACGATAAATCGTCTTGACCTATTATAGCGCCGTCTATCCACAATTCGAAAAAATGTATCGAATAAAAGTCCCTTACTTTTCCGTACGGAATTCAAATATGCATTAAAAATGGGGGTTTTCATTTAAGATTTTACAGTTATCCAACCCACCCCCGACCCTCCCAACCTCCAATGTGTGAAAGATATTGTGTCCAATTGATTTTTGAAAAATATTGAACAAGTATTTTTCAGTTTTTCTATCCGTTGTTCATTTCGCGAAATATTCGACCGTTCCGCTACTTTTGGGACACCCTGTATATATTACAAGCTTGGAAGAGAGTAGATATGTTTCACATTTATGCTGTTACAGTTGTTCCAATGGATCTCTACACAAACGTAATGATTGATTTGCAAACAATTTATATCAAAATATTAAATGAAACGTACGTCGGCATGTAGGTACTGTCAATGTAATTATTAGCAAATGCTATCATTTCGTTGGATGTATTTTATAAAGTTATTTTATTGAAGTGCTTTATCTTTTTTTACGATTGAGGAGATTGATGGACTCAACATTAGACAGCTTGAACATCATACCGACTATGGTTCTTCTCAGAGGCTCTTTTCAGTGTGACGCAAGTGACAGAAAAAAGGCAAGTCCGTTATGTATACACATGTATAACAGTTATTTCAGTTGTTGATAGATGGCGCTAGAATCGAAAAAAAGATTTAGGTTTACTGATTTACTGATTATTTACCTATTACATATCTATACGACTATAATTTAAAGTTCTTCTCAGTCTTTCAGTGTGTCATTAATGATGCAATAAACTTACGTGCATAGAAATCGGTCCACTTAAAAATTTGGTCATTTTTGATGTCCAATATTTCCTAAACCTGTTGGCCGATTTAAGTGATTTTTTGAAAATGTTATAGCCTGATTCTTTAACAATACCACTGTAATAATATTGTTACCAAACAGGTAAATTTTCATTGTATAATGGGTGTACCAATCAAACTGTGTTTTTTTTTCTCAAAGTTCGCACCACCCTGTGCAATATTCTAGCATTTATAAAATACTGAAATTAAAATTCAACTATAGCCTCAGGTTTTCTTAACATTCTGTTTTTTGATTCATTCGTTTATGTTGGATAATAAAAAAGTTAGGTACTTTATTAACAACTAGACATGTTCTTCATCAATGCACGTTGTTTCTAGATAAGTACGACAAATTTTAAGGGGCAATTCTGCATGAAAAACTAATGACAGTTGGCTTTATAAATGTATGTCCGCAAATTTTACGTTTCCGAGATACGGGATGTTGAAATTTTTCTTACAAACTGACGATTTATTTATTACTTTAAAACCAGTTGAGATATGCGAATGAAATTTGGTGAGTTTTAAGAGATAGTTATTTCGGATTTTTTTGACATAAAATTAAGAATTTTATATTCACTTTTAGCGTGCATACGGGTAATATGATCGGTCATATTACACGTATGCGCGCTAATGGTGAATATTAAATTCTTAATTGTATGTCAAAAAATGTGCAATAACTACGTCTTAAAACCCATCAAATTTCATTTGCATATCTCAACTGGTTCTAAAGCAATAAATAAATCGTCAGTTTGTAAGAAAAAATTCAACATCCCGTATCTCGTAAACGAAATATTTGCGGACATACGTTTATGATGCAAATGGTCATTATTTTTTCAGGCAGAATTACCCCTTAAAGTTTGTCGCACTTATTTAGGAACACCGTGTATTGATGAAGAAGATGTCTAGTTGTTCAAGTACCTAACTTTTTTATTATCCAACATAAACGAATGAATAAAAAAATAAGAATGTTAAGAACATCTGAGGCTATAGTTGGCTTTTAATTTCAGTATTTTATAAATGCTAGAATATTCCACAGGGTGATGCGAACTTTGAGAAAAAAACACAGTTTGATTGGTACACCCGTTATACAATGAAAATTTACTTGTTTGGTAACAATATTATTACAGTGTTATTGTTAAGAATCAGGCTATAACGTGTTCAAAAAATCACTTAAATCGGCCAACAGGTTTAGGAAATATTAGACATTAAAAATGACCAAATTTTTAAGTGGGCCGATTTCTATGCACGTAAGTTTATATGATTTTAATAATGTAGAGTATAGAGAATCATATCATAGCATGACATTTTAATTAAAACTGACAGTTGTCACAATCATAATTGTAATTTGGTATAAAAACAAATCAATTGTGTTTATTTCATTTATAAAAAGGTATGTTCTTTGATTTGTATAGTTTTATAAATTATATAGCGCCATCTATCAACAAATACAATAAATGTTATAAACGATTTTAATCACGGAGGTACCTTTTTTTCTGTCACTTCCAACGTAATGCGTTAGAAAGAAATCGAAAAACTGTGCCGCACTGAAAAATGCCTGTGAGAAGGAGAATATCACTAATATAAAGTTAAATATAAAACGGCAATAAATAAGTAAACAAAAAACAAAAAGTAAAAAAATAATCTCGAAAATAAACAAATTTCCGTTCGACAGAAATACAATTTGAGGTTAGATGATGACAATAACAATTTGTAGGTTAGATAATATATTACTTGTCTCATTAGCTTAAAAAGAAATAGATACCCGAAGTAATCAAATAAGAGAGCAACGGTTTCCTCTCTGTACTGATTAAGAAGCCGACTAAAAAGTCTGCAGTCTGCGCAGACTCTTAGTCGTTCTAACAATTATGTTTGAAAATAAAATTACAATGAAATGTACAAAGACTAAAAGTTTAAATAATATGAAAAAACATTTACACAACAAATGTACCAATATCACTGAAAATGATAAACGTCAAAAGCCTTAATAAATAAAATCTATAAAAGACATGCCGTATCACTTATCATTGTTTTACTTATTGTGATTTCAATGGACAAGTGACTTAATTTTGCGATAATAGTCTCTGTGAGTAAATAAGAGACCTAGGGTGAGAGCACGCCAAATAGAATTCTATTTTAGTGACGTCACGTTGCCTAGCAACCGTCGTTTATCCCATTGTGAAATTCGATTTTGTGACATCAGCAAAATAGAATTCTATTTGGCGTGCTCTCACTGCTAGTATAAAAAGTAGATATAATTCATCAATAATTTCATGCATGTGCAAAGATCTGTTGGAAGAACTGTACTTAATCATATTTTTTAGGAACATACATTACTTACCTATAATACTTACCGGTGACTTCAACTCTCCACCGCACTCTGACTTATACGAATTTATTACACACGGTAATATTAAGTATGAACATTTAGCAGAGCCGCTTAAAACACCTGGTGATCATAGGAAACAGCAACTTGTTACTTCTTCTTTGGGGATCACAGGTAAATCATTATTTTTTTCTGTAAAATACACATTGTAAATGTTTTACACATAATCTCTTGAAACGATGTTTACTATATGTTGTAATGTATTTTACAAAAATTGTAATCACAAGGTCTTGGAGAATATCTCTGATGTACCTTTTAGCGGTTAGCGTATATCCCTATGATCCCGATAGAGGGTAGATCTACTTCAGGGATTTAGCATCCCTGCCTGCGAGAACCCCTGATTTTTTTCTTCCAATCCCTACTTCTTAAGCTTCATTTACATTTGGCAAGTTTACTGGCTGAAAGTACTGATGGCCACTAAACTTGCCATGTGTAAACAACAGGAAAGTGTACTTGCTAGCACTTTCCTGTTGTTTACATATGGACGGGATTCTGCAGAAAGGATCCAAACCCCACTTTGTTAAAACTGAGTTATTAGCCAAAAACTTTACGATAAAATTTAAAATTCTCTATTAAAAATAATCATGGTTTAACATTAAAATCGTCAATATATGCATTAGATTTGATTTAACACATACTGTTTGGTTCAAGAAAACAGTTGTTTTCCAAAAAAAATCCACTTTTGTGGCTTGGTTCCCTTCTGCAAAACAACTTAAGTGAATTCAAAGTTAACAAACATTTATTTTCCATTATTGAGGTACATAATCAGGCGTATAATGTAAAAAAATATTAATATGAAATTACTGGGATTTAATAATTTGTTCGATTTCAAAATCTGGAAGTCCCGTGAATTCAAGAAAACAGTTGTTTAAAAAGAATCCACTTTTGTGGCTTGGTTTCCTTCTGCAAAACAACTTAAGTGAATTCAAAGTTAACAAACATTTATTTTCCATTATTGAGTACATAGTCAGGCGTATAATCTAAAAAAATGTTAATATGAAATTACTGGGATTTAATAATTTGTTTTGGAAGTCCAGTGAATTCAAGAAAACAGTTGTCTTAAAAGAAATCCACTTTTGTAGCTTGGTTCTCTTCTGCAAAATAACTTAAGTGAATTTGCATAAAGGAACCAACCCACATGGATCTTTTCTGCAGAACGCTGTCACGCTGCAACGATAATGTTGCTTGGTTCTTTCACTCATAGAGGACGGTATATATCGTATGTGGCTTGGTTCTTTTCTGCACAAGTATCTACCGATTTTACAACCTATGAGACTGTGAAACCTCTATACTCTGGGTATAGATATTTTTGACGAAAAGAATGATGAAATATGGGGAAAAATGAGAAGATATTTAAGACAAAAAGAAGAGGGGCTTAGCTCAGAAGGACAAATTAAATGGGCAGAGAGACACTAAATCTCAAGTGGGTATTCGGGCTAGCTTCTATTCGCGGTGTGCAAGTACTCGGAAGGGATACGCGAAACGATCGTGCGCGAATAGCGGAGAAATATTGCAACTTTCTTAAATAATTCATATTGTCAATTGAAATTGTCAAATTGACGTACATTTCATACCTATGGTCATTTAAGAAGAAAAATTATATATTGCTCCATAATATTAATATGAAATGCAATTATTATATAAAGGTAAATTTAAGTAATTGTATTTTGCTTACAGTACTGCATAATAACTAATTTTATTTACTACATACAATTGTTTACGTTTTAATAACATAACCTAAATCTTATTTTTTCTTATTATTATTTTTTTTGAACTATGGCCTTGACAATTATCCAGTAACCAGGACCATATGATTGGCAATGTAATTAAAAGTGCGAATAAAAGTGCAGAGCGAAGAAACCAGGTGTCGCTTTTCCGAACTTGCACGGTCCCAATACACCGAATATTGGCTTTAGAGATATAAAAAAAGGTTTGATAATGAAATGATAGTAGCTAGGAAGAAAATGAGACCTGTTAATACAAAAACTTAATACAACTAGGTAAGACCACTGGAGATAGATCAAGATAAAGGAGATGATAAAGAGAGAAGAAAATGGGCGCCAACTCGGACAGCTCAACTTCTGGGACACAGTACTTGAAAGCTCAGTCTTACTTAACTGTAGCGAAAAAGAAAAAAAAACCTAAGTTTTGGCTCCAGAATTTGAACAGCTCGAGATTTTTGAAGCAACGAACGACAGCAACTAAAAGACACTGGTTACGACCACCTGAAATACAAAAATACTAACCTTGTCTTGCTATGTTATATACTGGTAATACAGACTGAAATAAAACATCAACCTTTCTAATAACAAATATATTAACAATAAATATGTTATAATATATATATATATATATATATATATATATATATATATATATATATATATATATATATATATACAAGAAAGACTCTAATGAGTATCAATTGTTTCGCCGAACGTTTTCGCCAAAGAGAATTAATTTGGCTTCTTCAGGGCTGAAAGAGAAGAAATTATAATTAGCTACCATATATTACCTATTAAAAAAACATTGGAGATCTTACCGTAACTTAGAATTGTAGAGTTAGGATGTTATAAAAAACTTAGCTAGTAACAACATAGTGGTTTTTTTGTTACTGTTAGAAAAAAGTTACTGTTAGAAATGTATGGTAGCTGTGAACTTGAGACGCAAAAGTGTACCCAAGGGTAACCGAAAAAACCCAATGCAACTACATTTTGAAGGAATTAATTCTTTGAGTTGTCGGCAATAACTAAATTTTTGATTGTTAAAAAGATCACATGTGAGGTTCTGTTTTGCCAGAACGCATGCGCTGACATGTCAAAGTAGTTCTTATGATTCTTTATAATGTGGTTAAGGTTCATTGGTGTAACAAGATGAAATTAATTACCAGTTTAGGGTAATATTCTTATTTCAGATTTTTCTTGTTAAAAAATTGTTTTATATATTATATTGTTCATGTGATGTTATTCTAATATCTTATTGAGATGTATATAAGAAAAGCAAGGGAATGTTATCTTTTTTTTTTTTTTTTTTTTTTTTTTTTTTTTTTTTTTTTTTTTTTTTTTTTTTTTTTTTTTTTAAATTAATGAAAATTATTATTTAAGTAGGTTAGTTATTAATGGATAAATCAGTCAAGTTAGTTCTCTGTGATGTTATACTTTTCTTGGTATCGGATTTAAGTAAGAAGTGGTATATATTGCTTAGATTCTTAATGTCACTCTTAACATTGATGGAAAAATCGTTAAGGAAAATATATGACATTTCAATGAACTCTCTTTTAGATTTATTGTTCTCACGGTGGAGAATTGTAGTGTTATTATAGTCCATGAGATGACCAGTGGAATGTACATGTTTGGCTAAAGCACAACGGTCTGGGTGAAGTCGAGAATCACTTTTGTGTAGTGTGATACGTGATTTCAATAATTGAGAGGTTTGGCCGATGTAAGAATTGTTGCAAGAGTGGCATGGAATGTTGTAGACAATGTTACTAAGCATATCTGTAGGTGTCTTATCTTTGATCTTAGAATAAAGATTATTAATTGTTAGGGCTGATCTACAAGCCACATTAAGTTTAATATTGTTATTGTTATTACCAAAGCTATTTTCAACACTTTTCAGAATCCTTGTTAACCCCGGAGTGATATCACTGAAGTATGGTAATGAAAAATATTTGTTTATAGGAGTATCAGAGACTGGGTTCCCACTTAAGACATCAGGATCAGCATTGTTAGTCGCGAAGGAAGGTGAAGTACCCTCGTTTTGGACAGTGTTAAACAAAATCTTATTTACTAGTGGTGTTGGATAGGCATTCGAAATGAAAAGTTTCTGTAGGATTTGTAGGTTTTTTGTATGAAAAGAAGGATCTGATAGTTTTATTACTCTATTTTTCATCTGTTTGACTAAATTGACTTTGGTAGAATTATTATGGTAAGAGTGGTAGTTAAGGTATCTACCAGAATGGGTCGGTTTTTGATACCAATCTATTTTGATGTTGTTATTTTCCCTGATCATCCTTATGTCGAGAAAGGGGACGGACCAATTACCATCTTCCCTCTCTATAGTGAACTGGATGTAGGGGTCATAACTATTGAAGGTGTTTAATAGTTCATCTACCTTGTCATTGGGTATAGCCAAGATGATATCATCAACATATTTTTTAATGAATGGAATTTGAAAGGATAATAAAGGAATGACAGAGTCTAACACATAATCCATAACGTAAGTTGCAATTATAGGAGAAATCTTTGCTCCCATAGGGGTACCGAAAGTTTGTTGATAGAATTTTCCATTAAATGAGAAGTAGGTGTTGTTAAAGAGAAATTCGACGTTGTTTAACACTGTCCAAAACGAGGGTACTTCACCTTCCTTCGCGACTAACAATGCTGATCCTGATGTCTTAAGTGGGAACCCAGTCTCTGATACTCCTATAAACAAATATTTTTCATTACCATACTTCAGTGATATCACTCCGGGGTTAACAAGGATTCTGAAAAGTGTTGAAAATAGCTTTGGTAATAACAATAACAATATTAAACTTAATGTGGCTTGTAGATCAGCCCTAACAATTAATAATCTTTATTCTAAGATCAAAGATAAGACACCTACAGATATGCTTAGTAACATTGTCTACAACATTCCATGCCACTCTTGCAACAATTCTTACATCGGCCAAACCTCTCAATTATTGAAATCACGTATCACACTACACAAAAGTGATTCTCGACTTCACCCAGACCGTTGTGCTTTAGCCAAACATGTACATTCCACTGGTCATCTCATGGACTATAATAACACTACAATTCTCCACCGTGAGAACAATAAATCTAAAAGAGAGTTCATTGAAATGTCATATATTTTCCTTAACGATTTTTCCATCAATGTTAAGAGTGACATTAAGAATCTAAGCAATATATACCACTTCTTACTTAAATCCGATACCAAGAAAAGTATAACATCACAGAGAACTAACTTGACTGATTTATCCATTAATAACTAACCTACTTAAATAATAATTTTCATTAATTTAAAAAAAAAAAAAAAAAAGATAACATTCCCTTGCTTTTCTTATATACATCTCAATAAGATATTAGAATAACATCACATGAACAATATAATATATAAAACAATTTTTTAACAAGAAAAATCTGAAATAAGAATATTACCCTAAACTGGTAATTAATTTCATCTTGTTACACCAATGAACCTTAACCACATTATAAAGAATCATAAGAACTACTTTGACATGTCAGCGCATGCGTTCTGGCAAAACAGAACCTCACATGTGATCTTTTTAACAATCAAAAATTTAGTTATTGCCGACAACTCAAAGAATTAATTCCTTCAAAATGTAGTTGCATTGGGTTTTTTCGGTTACCCTTGGGTACACTTTTGCGTCTCAAGTTCACAGCTACCATACATTTCTAACAGTAACTTTTTTCTAACAGTAACAAAAAAACCACTATGTTGTTACTAGCTAAGTTTTTTATAACATCCTAACTCTACAATTCTAAGTTACGGTAAGATCTCCAATGTTTTTTTAATAGGTAATATATGGTAGCTAATTATAATTTCTTCTCTTTCAGCCCTGAAGAAGCCAAATTAATTCTCTTTGGCGAAAACGTTCGGCGAAACAATTGATACTCATTAGAGTCTTTCTTGCAGATTTCCCCAATATTTAAGAGTTTACTATTTAACTTATCTGCAAAGATTAAATTAATTTTTTTATTTTTTATATATATATATATATATATATATATATATATATATATATATATATATATATATATATATATATATATATATATATTACAAGTTACATATAACTCTCTAAACACAATAACAGTGGTAGTGGTGGTGTAACGGTCAAACAGGACCCAAAAAGCCACTAACATGCAATGAACCACTACACACTGCGTTAAGTAAAGGTATTTATCACAAAATCCAAAATCAAAGTCCGTTGGAATAGTAAAAAGGTCTATATAAATGAGTTGGTCAGTGACTCTTTATATATTATACAAAAAAAGCCTACTAGACGTATTTCCTATTTAAAATCCGCGACAAAATTTTGCAACCCGATTCCCTATTAAATTTTAAGATACAATTATTTATGACTATTAACCAAGACCTGATTTTATTTATTTGAACTAACTACTACTTATACTGAATCAAAGAGAAAAAAAAAACAACAACCTAAAACCCTATCCATCACAAAAATATATGTACTCTTCCTGATCGTATGCATACGAAAAGTTTACACTGTAGCAAATATATCTTACCCAAAAGTAAATAATGAAAAAGTAAATAAACTTAGCTTTTACACAACAGCCGGTTAAAAGTAGGGTTGCAAGTCCATAGAGATGAATTCTTTTGGCACGATAACGCTGGTTGGCTGCTGTGGTGAGTAAGTCCTACTGTAAGGTCCTGGGTGAAGATGCTGGTTGTAGTAAAATCAGGTATGGTGTATTATCCAACAAAAACAGCCCACTCTAGGGATAGACCATCACAGAGTGACTAGCAATCTAACTGGTACATAATTAACGTGATGGAGTCACGTTACGTGACTAAATAACTAAGTGACGGAATTGAAACAAGGCAGGCACGCCGGAATATCCACTTCTGTTATGCGAAGAAGTCCCAAAGAGATGTATAATTTTGATTATCTAGTTTTGTAGATGGTATTAGCTGACGTTTGATTTCCATCTAAAATTTGTTTCAATCCCGTCACCTAAAAATGAGAATAACCTCACTAGCGGCGCGGCGTCTGCCTTTCGAGCCGTTTCCTGACCAACTGCCGTTCAATGTTTTCCGAAATCGATTCGTGTCGATCCGATAGAATCATGCGCGGTGTTTTCCTCTTGCTTCGCTGCGAAAGTAGGCACCTGGGTGATTCCATAGGCGTCTCTAAAGAATTTCCTAGAGGGGCATTTTTAATGAAATTTTAATTAAATTAATTTAATTAGTAGCGTGATCGCTACAACTGTTAATAGGAAAAATACATATTTGTGGGTTGGTTCCTTTCTGCAGAATCCCGTCCATATGGCAAGTATAGTGACCGCAAGTACTTTCAGCCAGTAACCTTGCCAAGTGTAAATGAGGCTTTAGAAACCAGACCCGGGCCACAGCATTATCCTAGCTGAAGTTTCATTTACATTTACACTCGGCAAGTTTACCGGCTGAGAGTACTTGCGGCCACTAAACTTGCCATATGTAAACAACAGGAAAGTGCTAGCAAGTACAGTTTCCTGTTGTTTACACATAGCAAGTTTAGTGGCCGCAAGTACTTTCAGGTAGTAAACAAACTTGCAAGTGTAAATGAAGCTTGAATCTCAAATCCCTATATCTCCTACCAACACTTACCAACCTGTCTGGCCAGCGTGGCGAGTTATGGCTAACACACCCTAACAGTTTTGGTACCCTAAAGGTACCATTCCAACATCGACGGCAGTTGCAGTTGTCGCCGTGACAGACCTCACTACTTTGCACTATTAATTTGTATGAGACTGAATTCCGACATCTAACTGCAATTGCTGCCCGGCAGAACTTCAGTTGCTAACAATTATACAAATTAAGAGTGCAAAGTAATTATAACAACTATAACTGCCGTCTGCAGTTGCTGTCTGCCGCCTGCCGTCGATGTCGGAATCGTACCTTAACAGTAACCTAATCAGTTTTGAAATAAAAGGATCTGGTTCGCAGGTGGGTGTTGAATCCCACACCTCTAGGGAAGTTAGCCTTGTGGAATCTGGGGAAGGGGATAATATAAAGGATGTCTTAAACCTAGATGGTTGAATTTTTTAAAATAATCTCTCTAATAGAAATAAAAAAGTTCTTGATGTATAGTGACTTAATGATCACTTACTTAAAGATATAATTTGTGGAAATATTATCAACAAATTAGGAAACCTAGAAAACCCTTAAAAGTTTTAAACTAAGCTTTAAACTATTTTGCACAATGCGTATACAGAATATTCAAAATGTTACTAAAATTCACTAACAACTCCACATATTTGTAGATAACTTTATTTTTTTAAAATAAGCCCATATTATCTTCTGTATATCTACAGATCTTTTATTCTACTTCCAGACAGTAGCCAATATTTAAGAGAACTTCAACAAAGGCTCAAAGAGTGTACGATTATAGAGTTAACCAAAGATAAAGATGATTCGAAACAATGTGATAAATCAATCCAGAACAATAATAAGTATAAGAAAAGTAAAAGCTTGTCACACAATTTTGGTTTAAAATCGGTGTACAAGCATGGATCTGGACCAACTGCAGAAGGAACTACTCATCAAGACGAATGGTTGACTGTAGACTACATATTTTACAGGTATTGTATTTCTCAATTTTTTCTTACTAATCGTGATGGAAAAGACCAAGATGGTCATTATACCTTCTTTGGTGGCGAAGAATATTAGTGTCCATTGTTTGAATTATTGGTTGGTTTGGATAATGTAATGATGACCCCTTTCTTCTTTTTTAAGTGCCATTTCCGTTACGGCGGTTGGCAATTATCATGGTCATTCTAACTTTCAGAGCAAATGCTCTAAAATATGATTTGTGTTGTCACCATACTCTTTGGTTTTCGGCCAAGATATTTATCTTCTTCCCACACAACTTCTGTTCACTGTCAATGCATTATGAGTTGCAAGATGCTGTATTTTTCTTCACGAATAATATGTCGGAGATATTGCAGTTTTCTTTCTTCCATTGTCCTTTCAACTTTGTTAACACTTTACTGTTCATAACGCAATCCACACATGAGATCTTCAGAATCGTTCTATACGTCCACATTTCAAAGGAGTTAAGTCTTGTCGTCTCTAGATTCAGCGTCCATGATTCAACTTCATAGTATCGAATATTGTAAATGTAACATTTAGTCAATCTTGTATTGTTAGTGGAAATAACGATACTATAGACGAACAGCGGGACAAAATTCAACAGGATATTTTATCTGCGACCAGAAAAAATTAAAAACCAACTAAAAAAGCGAAACAGATACAGATGGAGATGAGAAATAATTTGAAACTCAAAATTTTAAGACACGAGGTTTATTGAAAAGACCGCAGGGCAAATCAAGTTCGCATATCGATATAATCAAAAGAACATTAAACATCAACTAATACATACTTCAGGAGGGCTGGGTGTACCCTTGAGTCTGCTATGGTGATGGTCCAAATGTACAGGATTTATATTAGCATCCAAAAATAAGAGTAATCCATATCGATTTAATTTTTAAAGTCTCAAACAAATATTATTTACATGTACTGTTTACATTAGGTAAATGGGTGACATTGCTTCTGCAATGTAGGCCACTCGTTTTGAAAACAACGGAGTCAGCAATTATGTTACTATTAGTATTTTCATGGTCACATTCAGAGGTAGTCAATCATAACAAACAATTGGGATTTATTTATAGATACATAGAAAGTAATGAAAGAGATTATTCATTATTCACAAACCGACGTGGTTATAGTAGAGACATTATCCATCCCGACACCAACTAGTTACTGAGGTACATTGTGACTTAAATAAATAAATATATTTCGGTAATTAGTGTTTCAATTTAATCAACCCCATCATCGGGGGTAACAACCCCCAGTACCAAGATACAAATAATGCAGTCATGATCACATAAACGTGTGTTAGACGACAGTACTCTGTCCTCGAAGGAGATCTATATGCCATCTTAGATACATATGAACCAATAATAGGAGACCTAAATGTAAGATGCAAGAAATGGAAAATTGCTCCATAATTATCTTAATAACAGTTGTCATTGTGCCTACAAACCTACGCATTTTCCTGGAGGAGACAAACTATCCACACATGTAGAAGTAGCGATCGCAAAAAGTACACTGCAAAATACGACAAAATTGAGCACTTTTAGAAGATTAAATCAGTGAAAACATGTTTGAACAAGTTCAGAACCTTGAGGAGGCAGTAACAGAGGCAGACACCACTCACATGAGAAGGATTTAAAGACATTAGTGAAGAACAACAAAGCACATAAGAAAAAAAAACAGAATTAGAGTGCAAATTAGATAAAGAGCCAGGTTAAACAAAAGCTACTAGATCACCAAAACCAGGCATGGAAAGATTACATCTAACAGCTAAACCCAAGCAAACCAGGACTGGAAGTGCAAGAAATTCTGCAGAAACGATAAAAACTAATTCTTCCCGCACATGCTGATCGAAGTATAATTTATTCAACTAAAGAAAAAGTAAAAGCCATGAAGAGAACTCTCGAAGGAGAATCCTGTTCTAGGGGGATGGTGCAGTATCTGAGGAGAATTGAGGTAGGGAGGGTTCGACTCTGACTAGCACTAGTACCAACCCTTTTTACCGCAAGTCATAGATGCCAGGTTGACATCGCGTTCCTTACGGACGCGCACGTCTCTCGAGGCAGGTTGTACTGCTTTATGTGTGTGGCACATTCATTGAAGTAAATTCTTTAGCCCATTGAGTCTTTGAGTGCATCATTTGTTTTAAATAAGAAAATGTTTGATTGTGACCTGCTGTTGGCGTTATTATTTTTTAAAGATAATATATGTGCTTCAATTTTTAAAACATTATTTATTCTTTATAGCATAAAGAAGAAAGATAAGGTCCAAAGTGATAAATTACAACTCCTGTCAAGATACAGATTACCCTCATGTCAAGAGTTACAAGGTGTACGAATACCAAACTCTTATATAGGATCCGATCATTTATCCCTTATTGCGAAATTCAAGTTAGAATTTTGACCAGTGATACTATTTTTTACGAAATATATTTTCCTGTTGATACGTCGTTACTTTATTTTTTGTTAATTTAATTATTTTTAGGATGTTGTCCCTAATTTTAATATTTCATTTAAATCAAAAAAACATTAACAAAAAGTGCTGACAGACCATCGAAGGTAGACAACAGTTACCATATTGTTTTTTTAAATATTAAATTTTTTTATTTGGTTTTTTTATTTTTTTTTATTTGGTATTTTTTATTGCTTTTATCTTTACCCTTTCACAGAATAACTATGAAAGGGTAAAGATAGAACCAATAAAATTAACGAATTGGTAAATTATTACTTAAAATTGTTACAAGAAAACAGATATCTAGATGCTCTCTCAATAGGCTTACCATACGTCCCGGTTTGAGATCCCTGTCCGGGTGTCCTGGCCGGTCTGCATTAGCGTCCCAGTCAAACTTGAACAACAACGACACCCCGGCCGATTGTTCCCACGCGCCCCGCCGAAACAGATTTTTTCGCCGAAGTAGATATTTATCATACGATTTTTACTGGCTCAGCATAGGAAAACGAAATTGTACAATCACAAAAGAACTTGAAAATAACTATCCGTTTCTCAAAAAGCTCTGCGGCCATAACGACAGAGTGAAAAAATGTCAACAGTGTTTGTCAGAATTTTCAATAGCCAATCAAGGACCATTTAAACTGCTCGAAACACAAGGCCAGCGTAAGTGGCATTGCAAGCTCATCTTCCATAACATCGTTTTTCGAAAATTCCGAACCCGCAGCAAATGAACTTTCCATTGTTGCCTAAGACGCTACTTTTGCTTTCCATAAAACAAGGCAATTACAGTCAATAATAGGGTACAGGAATTTAGTACCAGTGGGAATGGAGGGATTACTATATATGCAGGTGACTTAGTAATAATAGCAGACAATAAAGAGAAAATGCAAAAATTAGTCGATATCTGGGTGGAGGAAATAGAAAATTTGAAAATGGAGGTAAATATAAAGAAAACGAAGACCATGATAGTAACCCAAAAGAAAAGGGAATAAATAAACCAAACGATATTTAGGTGCAAAAACGAAATAATAGAAACAGTCTCGACGTTTGAATACCTTGAAGTAATAATATCAGAGGATGGAAAGATAGATCAAGAAATCTCATACAGAGCGAAAAAAGCAAATAAGATCTACTATGCACTAAATAAAACAATATTTGGAAAGGAAGAAATAGATAAAGAAATAAAACTGAAGTTATACAACGCAATCTCTGTACCAACTTTAATATTTGCAAGTGAGACATGGGTAAACAATGCAAAAATAGACAGTACAATAAACGCAGCGGAGATGAAGCAGCTAAGAAAAATAGCAGGAAAAACGAAATTGGACAGAATAAGAAATGAAGATATTAGACAAAGACTGAAACAGGAATCGATAATAACCAAGATACAAAAAAGAAAATTAAAATGGTATCGACACATTAACAGAATGGACCAGGGAAGACTACCAAAGTAGGTGA
Organism: Diabrotica virgifera virgifera; assembly: GCF_917563875.1. Lineage (NCBI taxonomy): Eukaryota > Metazoa > Arthropoda > Insecta > Coleoptera > Chrysomelidae > Diabrotica > Diabrotica virgifera. Next base: position 54,361,201 of record NC_065443.1, on the reverse strand, counting down.
TGGAATCAAAAAGATATGGTAAAAGAAGGAAAGGGAGGCCAAGGAAGAGATGGATCGATCAGATTATAGAAATTGGACAGGAAAAAGGAAAAACACATCAACAAATAAAAGAGTTAGCAAAGGACCGCAAGAAATGGAAGAGATGGATAGAAGATGAATAAAACCTCCGACGCCCCTGAGGGGCATAAGGAGTTTCGAGAAAGAAGAAGAAGAAGATAAAACGATGCACGATATGTAAGTTTTAAAACCTCCGATTCCTCCTCAAATTCGGGTCTGCGATCCACGTGCGATGCGATCATCGCGGGAGTTATCGCACCGATGCGATGGCCAGAGACGAACTACACAACGAGCTAAAAGAATGCAATTTTTTGAGCATTTGAACAGATACATCACAGATATGATGTTAAATCGACACTGATAGTTGTTAGGTACTTTGTACCTGAGAGAGGTATATCTGTAAAGTTAAAGTAACTCGATTTTCGATCTGTCACCGAAGAAACGTCTGAGATCTTGGCAATTCACATAATGTCGTTTTTGGTATAGATTATATTTCCAGAAGCCGATAGAAATTGAATGAACAGTTTAGCAACAATTAAATTATTAATTAATAATTTGACACAATATAATTATGACACATAAGAATAACTATGATTTTTGTATAAAAAGGCACTATATCTATCTAATGTACTTTACATAATTGAAATTGAACTATTTAAGCGGCCTCAGGAATATTTTAAAATTATAAACAATTTTTTGGCTTATAAACAAATAGAATATCTCGAATAGAAACAAATATAATAGAAATATTAAATTAAATCATGAAAACGGTATTGGAAAGAACGCGGCAGGACGCTTCCTTTAAAAGAAAAGACGTTTAATTACGATGAGCGGTTCCTGAGATACAACTGGTCAAAGTTGAGCGGCATGTACGGCGAAGATATAAAAAATAGGATGGTAATTTTCAAACCATCACCTTTTTATTTCCGCCCGCTTTCTCCACACAAATTTTCATATCTTTAAAAGACTCATAACATATATTATAATAATAAACACTATCGATATTACGAGTGAAAAATACCAAAATTTCAATCAAAAATCAGGTTGGAGAAAATGGAATCTCAAAGTTCAAAATCGGTATACGTTAAAAAAATTTCCATGTAGCAATTTTCTTAGCGAGTAGAGCCACCTAATTACCACATTATTAAATGTCAAAGTTGCTTTTGTTTTGTTATGATAAATTAATTTATTTATTATAACTATTTGTTTAAATAATTATACTGCTTTCAAATAAGAATATTTGTATTTTGAATGTTAAAAGTACACTTGTAGTAAGTTTATCTAAAAAATAGTCTACAACTGGAAAAAATATGTAGTTTTATTTGATTATAAATAAATAAATTTACCCCCTCTGTGGCTCATTGGTAAGAGCGCCTACCTTTGGATCGAAAGGTCCGAATGGTCGTGAATTCGAATCTCACCAGGGTCAGGAATTTTTCGTTGATTATAAATTAATAAATGAAGATAGTTTCTGCCCTTGTGTAGATAAATTTTGGTATTTTTCACTAGTAATAGGTACCGATAGTTTTTATCATTATAATATATGTTATGAGTCTTTTAAAGATATGAAAATTTGTATGGAGAAAGAGGACGGAAATAAAAAGGTGATGGTTTAAAAATTACCATCCTATTTTTTATACCTTCGCAGTACATGCCGGTCAACTTTGACTGGTTGTGTCTCAGGAACCGCTCATCGCAATTAAACGTTTTTTTCTTTTAAAAGAAGCGTCCTGTCGCTTTCTTTCCAATACCGTTTTCATAATTTAATTTAATATTTCCCGAGATATTCTATTTGTTTATAATTTTAAAATATTCCTGAGGTCGCTTAAATAGTCCAATTTCAATTCTGTAAAGTACATTAGATAGCTGTAGTGCCTTTTTATAAAAAAATCATAGTTATTCTTATACATCATAATTATTGTGGTTGTTATAGCGACCGTATATTTTTAATTAACAATTTAACTGTTGCTAAACTGTTCATTCAATTTCCATCGGCTTCTGGAAATTATAATCTGTACCAAAAGAGCTTTTGTATCACCAAGTTATTTAATTATTAATAAATAATTACTTACCTAAAATTTTAGTTAAAAATTAAAGATTTTGTTGGAAAAACCCGCATTTTCCGAGGAAAATTTTCGTCGAAGTAAATCGATAAAAACATGTCTCTATGCAGAATTTAATTACGGTGAATTTTTGTTGGAGTGTTTTTGGTATAAAGTTAAAATCTTTGTAGTTATAAAGCAAAAATTTAAAAAAACACGATTTTTGGGAGACATTTTGTTTATAAAAAGTAGCACACCATCTGCGGAATTTGCATACATATATTATTAATATATAGAATCATAAAAATGGCCTATTCTCCGATAATCTGCCCAGACTACTATACAATATTTATCTTTTTTATTATTAACTCACATTAACTTTTACTATTTGTTTGAATTTATATTATATTTCAGAATAATCAGAAATACGTATTTACGGTTGCCTTCCATCTTATATACCATTGTTTTGTTTCGCTTGTTGCGAAATATGCCAATATTTTTTACCTTTTTTACTATGCACTCGCATTCATCTTTATTACTTTTTTTATACGTATATTTCCACAGGTTGCTGTAGCTTCCTCCGTGGATATCGTTAGTTGTTGACTTCAACACTCAGGGTCTTCTAACACTATTGCCACAAATTGGACACATTGCACCATACTGATATGTCCAAATAGTTAGAAATACGTATTTACTTAAACTGTTGCTAGACATGCCAACATTTTTTATCTTTTTTACTATTCACTCACATTTAGTACATATAATCCGGTCAACTTCAGACATCAAAATAATTGGCAAATAACAAAAATTGCCGGAGAGCTAGAGTTTACCATAACAAATAAAATTTTAAAAGTCCCCATCGATCCCATTTGTACAACAAAAGATATTCGGTTTCAAAATTTGAGATTTTTGGATTTTCTCGAAAACGGTAAGTTTTATCAAAAAAAACATCAAATTAAAGTTGTAGATCTGAACATTCTTTACAAAAATAGTCGTTACAATTTTTTTCCTAAGAGTTACCATTCCTGTGATATCGCGATTTTAAGTTACTTTATACATTATATGCACATATAAGCCACGTATATACATCATGTGGCACTTAAGACAAGTATAAATTAATATTTGTGTCTCTTTTATATAATATATTATACTATTCGGAAAATATTTCTTCAAAAGATAATCAGTCCCAAACTGAATTTCCTCTATCCACGTGACCTTAAAAAACATTTGGCTATACCATTGTTTAAAAAAACAGATTGTCTATTGTAAACAATGGCTACAGTATTGTCCGTAGGTTTTGTTCATTATTATCTGTTTCTTTTAGTGCTAAAGGTTCAGTTCAAGTGAATATACGTGCTTATTACAAGCGTCTACCATTTAGCAGACATTACGGGCTTACAGTGACAGTGGTATTTGACGGCTACAGTGACTCGACAAAGAATATTAAAGCTGCAGAACAACGTCGTCCAACTACAAAAACATCATCGGGTTCCGAGATTATCTTTGATGAAAATATAACAGTTCCAGCGAATCAACAACAATTTTTCGCTAACCTTAATAATACATCTCGTTTCATTTCCATGTTAACTGATAAATTAACAGCTGCGAATATTGAAGTGAAATAAGCTAAAAATGACGCAGATGTCCTTATAATTGAGACAGCAATTGAAAAATTTAAGGCAACAAACACAATAATTGTAGTTGGTGAAGATTTTGATTTGTTAGTACATACTGCTTACTGCAAAGACTCCAGTAGATAAAGTTATTTATTTTATGAAACCTGGAAGGAAGGGCTCAACAGCGAACAGAGATATATTCTTCGAAAAGTTTATCGGCTTATCCCAAATGCCAAAAGTACATTTTATTTTTACATGCGATAACCGGCTGCGACACCACGTCCGCAATGTACAGAAGGGGCAAAACGTCAGTACTTAAATTATTCGAAAAAAAAAAAAAAAAAAAAAAAAGATTTGACTGACTGCTGTAAAGTTTTTACAGAGCTTGATTCCACACCGCAAACAATAATTACGGAAGGAATTCGCTTTCTTCTTGCGGTTTATGGACCTCCAAAAAAAAATTAGTTGTCTTGATAAATACCGACACTAAACTTTTGTAAAAAATACGCGAAACAAGTACAACTATCATGTCTTCCTCCAACATTGTAGCAGATGGATTTCTACTACAATATTTTATAAAAAATATCCATTAATTTTAATCCTATCCCAAGAAAAATATCAATTTTTCTAATTTATTTTGTCAGTTTAAATATCTTTAAAATTTCCTAAGCCGCTCCTGTTCGAAATATTTCAGAATATTTTCGCAACAAAGTAAAATCATAGGAAAGTTCCTATTTATTTGAGTAGCATTTACCAACTACGTAGATAGTTATTGTGAAATCATTCATTATTCGAGAATGAATCCTCTAAAAGGTTTGGTGTTTTTCCTTTAAGTTTTGAGCGATAAAAATCCCATGTTATTATTGGTCTGCATTTTGAAAGATCCTTGAGTTGTAGTTGACGATTGGTCAATAGTTTTGGCCGAACGATCGAGAAGAAATGCATCGTTTGGACGCGAGAGAGACGTGACGATGTAAAGTTAGTTCTAAAAGTACATCACTTCAGTAAACATCTTTTTGTTAGAACTCAAAAAGTCGCACTTTGCCGGCCAAAATGGTTTTCTTCTTATAGTAAAAGAACTAATGGATTTCTAACATGTCAAGGAATATAATGACAATAGTTTCACGGCATTTTAATGGATATATTATTGTGAAACAGTTCTATTGTTATGCAGTTTGATTTGCCGGTAAAAGAAGTGCGTGGTTTCCTGGTTCCTGTCCTTTATGTAGCTGTTGCTATTTTTATGATGTTTTGATTTGTTCATGTTCCAGTAAGAAATGCCCAGATGATATTATTTGGTATCGATTTTATCCAGTTTTGTAATGATTTGAATATCTTCCCCTCCCAGCCCCGTCTGAATGGAAAATTTTGAAGTTCCAAGTGTTGTGACATGGATTTTTGTTTTAAGGTATGATAATGTTTATTTTAAATAAATTCACAAGTGGATATTAATGGTAAAGGTTTTACATAATTAAATGTTTGTTTTCAACATGGAAAATATTTTATTGTAAAGTAAATGTAAAATGGCAGTGACTTTTGACAGCCATGTCAAATTTTAGTTTTGGTACACTGCTAAAAATAAATAAGGTTAAAAATTGTAAAACCATATATTTGTTTTTATTATTCATTTCTTTTTTGAGAATATGTTTATTCTCGGAGTAAGTTTTAAATAAACATTATAAAATGTACACATCTTTATTTCTGTAACCTCTTTTTTTAAAAAAATTATTAACAGATATCTAATACAAGTGAATAAGTTTTAGAACAGAAGAAAATATAATGGCATAGAAGCCAATAATGATAAATAAGTAGCCCACTATAACCCCAATGAGGAATCTACGATGAATGTCCCCCAGTTGCTTTCCAGTAAGTACTCGATATGAGAATTTGAGGATTTTTCAAACGGCGTCCCAATTTGTTTAAATAGTAGGAAAGTCCTCAAGTCTGTGTAAGTATCCTTTGCTTATTTGGTTATGTAGTTTAGTCTTCTTTAAACCCTCCTACCCCTCCCAACGAATCTACGACCTGCCACCGCACAAAAAATGAGCTGCCGTTCGCATGAAGGTTTGCGTGTCTGTTCCTTCTGCTAGCCCCATTTCGACTCCCCAGTATCTCTATAGATAGTCTTTCCTTGATCCCATTAGAGCAGACAGGTAAAACGCTACAAATAGCGCCCTGTACGTGGGGCTCGATCCATTTTTAGCCCCCCTGATCCCATTAGCATGTGCCCACTACCATATCCCTTTAGCCTCCTTTCGGTCTCATTTGTACTACAACTGTTAGGCAATGCCCGTCCCCTTGGGCAGCCGATCTCAGTTTGTGGTGCAGGTGTTTATGACAACATGGAAGCTCGACTCTTGTCATTTTTTGTATGCCCATTGTTACAAGTCTAGCTTGTAGACATGTTCAACTAGTAGTTAGCCTATCTACTAGTCCCCAATGTCTTTAGCCACTCCCACTTAGTGTTACACTTGTAATACTTGTAACGTACACCCTGAAGTTTGACCCGAGTAAATATCGCCCCAGTCTTTCCAAGTAGTTTAGCCCAGATTCCTCTTGTCTTGTCCCTAGAAACTGTTTCAAGTCTTTTAGTGCCCCCGAAACTGTTTCAGTCTTTTAGTTCCCACAAAAGAGCCCATTTTTATAAATTTTGTTTACGAATGTTAATAATTTTTCCAAAGAGGTGTAAGTATGTACACATTTTGTTGTGGTGTTGATTTGGTCATGCTGCTGATTGTATAGGCATGTACCATTTCATACATCATAGTGTATTTAACTTATAACCCCATATTATGTAAACCGTAGTATACTGGTATTGTATTGTATGTATCGTACAAGAGAATAGTATGTTTAATATAGTAGCGTACTTACTATATTGTATTGATATTGTACCCATGATGAAAGCATTGGTTAAATTTTTTGGAAAAAATTTGATGAATTTTATAGACAAACGGATGAGTAAAAAATAAAGTAAAGTAAAAATTTTTTTTAGAAAATTTTGGTATAAGTAACGTTGAGATTTTTTTTTGAAAATTTTGCTAAAAGTTACAATTAGAATGTTTTTAATATTGAATCCACTTATAGAGTATAACAATATGTTATATTTTTTTGCATGTATTCTTGTAGATCATCAGTTTTTTACAGAATAAACGTTTTTTGTGATTATTGATTTGGTCGTTTGAGTAGATGTGTGATAATAGTTGGTATGGTCCGTGTATGAGCTAATTCGGTATGGTCTGTGTGTGTAAGTCCCGTGATTTTCCAGCGAAGCCTATCTATATTTGGGTATATTATTGCCACAGGTTAGTTGGAGAAGTCATCCTTGAAGAAGTAACCCCATGAAGAAGTGAAGAGGGAAACCGTGGCGAGGCCCCTCCACTTATTAATGAAGAAGTAGACCCCTTGTTTTTTCAAGCAGCCAGGAGAAAAGCTATCACTTTTTGATTTGAAGATAGCGTACTCTGTCGACACTGTTTTGAAAATAACCCTTGATATATGGATTTGTTCATGTTAGAAGTGAAGAAAAAGTAACCCCATGAAGAAGTGAAGAGGGAAACCGTGGCGAGGCCCCTCCACTTATTGATTAAAAATGATGTATGTTTTCTTGTATCTGGCATATCACAAGTGTAATACTCGTGATGAGGAAGTGTTTTACAGTTGTCTGGGAATACTCCCATTAATAGTCGGAGCAAGAACAGTTTTATTTGTGTAAGCTCATATAAGAACCAAATTTCAATATTTATTTGTGTTTGTAAGCCCATGTATATGGAGTATGACTAAGAACCAAGTTTCGATATTATTTGTGTTTGTAAGCCCATGTGTATGGAGAATGTATAAATGCCCTATGAGTCTTTTGTTCCCTGTTTGTTTGTCTATCCCTTTTTTGTCTGGAAATTCTAGAGTCTGTTATCCCGTAATGTCTGTTAGCCCATGTCCCTGATGGAGTTTGATTTTTTTTGGCGAATAGTTCGTTGACCTCTCTTGTGTTTGTTCATTGAAAGTAGGCCAAGAGCAGAAGCTGTGACAAGGCTGGTGAGCTTAGGATCTGGCCGCGTTGAGTACAGGTGAAGCTTGCTTTCGGTGGATAAATGGAAGTGGTCGTTCGTCGGAATTGTCATTCTTTCCAATGTCCCTTTGGTCTTTCCCTTGTGTGTTTGCTTTCATCCCTGTTTTGAAAAAGTAGTCTAACCCCAGTTTGGAAGAGTGAAGTCTACTCATGTTTTGGAAAAATAAAGTCTACCCATTGTTTTGGAAAAGTAAGATCTACTCATGTTTTGGAAAAGTAAGATCATATCCCCGGTTTTGAAAAATAAAGAATATCCCAGTTTGTGATTTGAAAATGAGAAAGTTGTCTTGTGAACTTTCATGAAAGGCTTTTATGTCCTAGGTAGGACTGTTGATTGAAAACGTAATGATGTAGTATTTCCTATGTCATGTGTTACGTTTATTTTTTTTGGTCTTGATTAAATAGTATGATATCCCGTTTGAATCCAGTATACTAGTTTTTTTTGGTCTTTTTATGTTGTCACACGCGTTCCCCCCCCTGTTTGGTCTTGTTTGAATGAGTTGTTGAGATAAGTTATTTGTGACATTTTATCTCAACGAGGTATTTAGACTGGATTGTCTAAATCCTCTTTTTGCTGAACCGTTGCCGATAAAAATTCCGTTAAACTCGCTAGGTGTTTAGAGTTTAAGCAGATGCCTATCTGCTGAGCCAAGAGCTCAGAAAGATTTTTTTAGTTTTTGAAAACCAATCCTAGTTAGGCAACGAGGTGATGAGGCTGTGTCTGCCCTGCTATATGGTATATATAGTATATATGTCACTTGTGTTACTGCAGTGGATGTCAGCGAGGTCCACACAGGGCACAAGATTATTTCTTTCCCAAGACACAGAAACTCTTGTCACCTACAGTTCTCAGTAGAGTCTTTAAACATTTAAGTCTACTCGACTTTAAAGAGTCTGGCGATTGATGGCACGCTAGCCCACTCCCTAACAATGATGTTTTGTTTTTGTTTAATCCCCACTAGCCATTATTTAAATATTTTTGTATTGTTGTCCTGTCACACCCAAGATGTCAATGTTGGATTTTTGTAGTTATCGAAAACTGAATTGGTAATCCAGTTTCCTCTCTTCCGAGGAGGCTATTGTAGCAGATGGATTTCTACTACAATATTTTATAAAAAATATCCATTAATTTTAATCCTATCCCAAGAAAAATATTAATTTTTCTAATATATTTTGCGAGTTTATATATCTTTAAAATTTCCAAGCCGCTCCTGTTCGCATTGTAAAGGTTAGGAAATTTCCTATTTATTTGTGTAGCAATAACCAACTACGTAGATTGTTATTGAAAACATCCATTATTCGAGAATGAATCCTCTAAAAGGTTCAGTGTTTTTCCTTTAAGTTTTGAGCGCTAAAAATCCCATGTTATTATTGGTCTGCATTTTGAAAGATCCTTGAGTTGTAGTTGACGATTGGTCAATACTTTTGGCGGAACGATCGAGAAGAAATGCATCGTTTGGACGCGAGAGAGACGTGACGATGTAAAGCCAGTTCTAAAAGTACATCAGCTCTGTAAGCATCTTTTTGTTAGAACTCAAAAAGTCGCACTTTGCCGGCCAAAATGGTTTTCTTCTTATAGTAAAAGAACTAATGGATTTCTAACATGTCAAGGAATATAATGACAATAGTTTCACGGCATTTTAATGGATATATTATTGTGAAACAGTTCTATTGTTATGCAGTTTGATTTGCCGGTAAAAGAAGTGCGTGGTTTCCTGGTTCCTGTCCTTTATGTAGCTGTTGCTATTTTTATGATGTTTTGATTTGTTCATGTTCCAGTAAGAAATGCCCAGATGATATTATTTGGTATCGATTTTATCCAGTTTTGTAATGATTTGAATATCTTCCCCTCCCAGCCCCGTCTGAATGGAAAATTTTGAAGTTCCAAGTGTTGTGACATGGATTTTTGTTTTAACAAGGTATGATAATGTTTATTTTAAATAATTCACAAGTGGATATTATTGGTAAAGGTTTTACATAATTAAAAATGTTTGTTTTCAACATGGAAAATATATTATGTAAAGTAAATATTAGATGGCAGTGACATTTGACAGCCATGTCAAATTTTTGTTTTGGTACACTGCTAAAAATAAGGTTAAAAATTGTAAAATCATGTATTTTGTTATTATTATTCATTTCTGGTTTGAGAATGTGTCTATTCTCAATAAAAATAAAAAGGTATTAAGGTTTAAATAAACATTATAAAATGTACACATCTTTATTTCTGTAACCTCTTTATTTAAGAAAATTATTAACAGATATCTAATACAAGTGAATAAGTTTTAGAACAGAAGAAAATATAATGGCATAGAAGCCAAATGATGATAATTTGTAGCCCACTATAACCCCAATGAGGAATCTACGATGAATGTCCCCCAGTTGCTTTCCAGTAAGTACTCGATATGAGAATTTGAGGATTTTTCAAACGGCGTCCCAATTTGTTTAAATAGTAGGAAAGTCCTCAAGTCTGTGTAAGTATCCTTTGCTTATTTGGTTATGTAGTTTAGTCTTCTTTAAACCCTCCTACCCCTCCCAACGAATCTACGACCTGCCACCGCACAAAAAATGAGCTGCCGTTCGCATGAAGGTTTGCGTGTCTGTTCCTTCTGCTAGCCCCATTTCGACTCCCCAGTATCTCTATAGATAGTCTTTCCTTGATCCCATTAGAGCAGACAGGTAAAACGCTTCAAATGGATTATTTCTTTCCCAAGGCACAGAAACTCTTGTCACCTACAGTTCTTTGTAGAGTCAAGAAACATTTAAGTCTACTCGACTTTAAAGAGTCTGGCGATTGATGGCACGCTAGCCCACTCCCTAACAATGATGTTTTTGTTTTTGTTTAATCCCCATTAGCCATTATTTAAATATTTTTGTATTGTTGTCCTGTCACACCCAAGAAGTCAATGTTTATTTTTGTAGTTATCGAAAACTGAATTGGTAATCCAGTTTCCTCTCTTCCGAGGAGGCTATTGTAGCAGATGGATTTCTACTACAATATTTTATAAAAAATATCCATTAATTTTAATCCTATCCCAAGAAAAATATCAATTTTTCTAATTTATTTTGTCAGTTTAAATATCTTTAAAATTTCCTAAGCCGCTCCTGTTCGAAATATTTCAGAATATTTTCGCAACAAAGTAAAATCATAGGAAAGTTCCTATTTATTTGAGTAGCATTTACCAACTACGTAGATAGTTATTGTGAAATCATTCATTATTCGAGAATGAATCCTCTAAAAGGTTTGGTGTTTTTCCTTTAAGTTTTGAGCGATAAAAATCCCATGTTATTATTGGTCTGCATTTTGAAAGATCCTTGAGTTGTAGTTGACGATTGGTCAATAGTTTTGGCCGAACGATCGAGAAGAAATGCATCGTTTGGACGCGAGAGAGACGTGACGATGTAAAGTTAGTTCTAAAAGTACATCACTTCAGTAAACATCTTTTTGTTAGAACTCAAAAAGTCGCACTTTGCCGGCCAAAATGGTTTTCTTCTTATAGTAAAAGAACTAATGGATTTCTAACATGTCAAGGAATATAATGACAATAGTTTCACGGCATTTTAATGGATATATTATTGTGAAACAGTTCTATTGTTATGCAGTTTGATTTGCCGGTAAAAGAAGTGCGTGGTTTCCTGGTTCCTGTCCTTTATGTAGCTGTTGCTATTTTTATGATGTTTTGATTTGTTCATGTTCCAGTAAGAAATGCCCAGATGATATTATTTGGTATCGATTTTATCCAGTTTTGTAATGATTTGAATATCTTCCCCTCCCAGCCCCGTCTGAATGGAAAATTTTGAAGTTCCAAGTGTTGTGACATGGATTTTTGTTTTAAGGTATGATAATGTTTATTTTAAATAAATTCACAAGTGGATATTAATGGTAAAGGTTTTACATAATTAAATGTTTGTTTTCAACATGGAAAATATTTTATTGTAAAGTAAATGTAAAATGGCAGTGACTTTTGACAGCCATGTCAAATTTTAGTTTTGGTACACTGCTAAAAATAAATAAGGTTAAAAATTGTAAAACCATATATTTGTTTTTATTATTCATTTCTTTTTTGAGAATATGTTTATTCTCGGAGTAAGTTTTAAATAAACATTATAAAATGTACACATCTTTATTTCTGTAACCTCTTTTTTTAAAAAAATTATTAACAGATATCTAATACAAGTGAATAAGTTTTAGAACAGAAGAAAATATAATGGCATAGAAGCCAATAATGATAAATAAGTAGCCCACTATAACCCCAATGAGGAATCTACGATGAATGTCCCCCAGTTGCTTTCCAGTAAGTACTCGATATGAGAATTTGAGGATTTTTCAAACGGCGTCCCAATTTGTTTAAATAGTAGGAAAGTCCTCAAGTCTGTGTAAGTATCCTTTGCTTATTTGGTTATGTAGTTTAGTCTTCTTTAAACCCTCCTACCCCTCCCAACGAATCTACGACCTGCCACCGCACAAAAAATGAGCTGCCGTTCGCATGAAGGTTTGCGTGTCTGTTCCTTCTGCTAGCCCCATTTCGACTCCCCAGTATCTCTATAGATAGTCTTTCCTTGATCCCATTAGAGCAGACAGGTAAAACGCTACAACATCAGCATCCGCTTTTCAACATTTGTATCGAGTATATTATCAAGTTCAAACATGGCTAGGCAATGAACTGAATCCAGAGGACTGGGGTTCGAAATTAATAGATAATACTCTGGAACCGATTAAAACCTTACTCCCACCTGCTCCAGAAAAACTCCTTAACACTATTTTTTGCAATAGCAAAAAAAGTTGTAGTACCAATTGTGGATGTAAAAAAGTCGGGTTGCTGTGTTCTCTAGCGTGTACCAACTGCCAAGGTCAGTCTTGCTCAAATGTCCAGTTTAGTACAACAGAGGAAGACTCCTGTAATTTTAATGAAGAGACCAATGACGCAGTCACATTTGAACAATTTTTGAACATCCAGCAAGAGGAAGATGAAATCGAAGATGTCTTGACTGTTGAAGTAGACTATCAAGAATATGAATCTGATTAAAATACCTAAAGAAATCAAAACAATGGTTAACCTAATAATCAATAGCAATATCAATAATAAGGTAATATCTAGAATTAGAACTAGACCGGTATTGTTTCCTTAAATTATCCTAAAATTGTCAAAACAGTTAGTGGAGTAGACCTACAGGGGAAACCACGGTAAAAAAACGCGTAGAGTACACTACCTCACAGGTGGTGTGGAAACGTGTGCATATTATCATGTATAATGTGACTCTTAGAATCGCGATATCTCAGGAATGGCAACTCTTAGGAAAAAAATAGTAAAGACTATTTTTGTAGAGAATTTTAAGATCTACAACTTTGGTTTGAGGGTATTTTTTAATAAAATGATTTTCGAGAAAAATCCAAAAATCTCAAATTTTGACCCCGAATAACTTTTGTTGCACACATGGGATCGATGGGGACTTTTAAAACTTTATTTGTTATGGTATACCCTAGCTCTCCAACAATTTTTGTTATTTCAAATGTCTATATAAACCGGGTTACTACCTGTTTTAAATGTTTAATACGTTTGGCATGCCTTTCCTTTCCTCAGGTAGTTGTAGCTTCCTCCGTAGATATTGTTGTTACCCTGAAAATGTTTGAGACTTCTAACACTATTGCCACAAATTGACCGCATTGCTCCTATAGTGATGCTTTACCCAAGGTAATGTTCTCATTTTCTAACTTGGCTACACCGTACTGATGACGACCAAATAGTCAGAAATACGTATTGATGATCGATTATAATGCCAATGCAATATACTTTGAAGAATTGTGCTTGAAACAGACTTGTTAGGTAAGTATATTTTTCAAAAAGTACAAATATTATTTTGCAAATCTATCAGTATCATATCGCCGGTCCAGAAGAAGAATGACGTAACTGCAAAAAGCCAAATTTCTCAGTAGAGCAAAAAAAACGATTTTTAAGTATTTAAAATAAGGATTAAATGAGGAGTAATCGTCCAGGAGCATCGGTATGGCGTTTATTCTTACAATGATGGCTATTATTTTTATTCCTATTGGTTCGAATTTCATTATCTTAATTGAATCCCCCCATTTTCAACCCTATCTACAGTTGCGTCATTCTACATCTTAAAATTTTTCTGTACAAAAGAACGATTTTTAAATATTTAGTATTCCGTTTATTCTTACAGCGATGGCTTTTATTTCAACCCTGTTGGTCCGAATTTCATTACCTTAATTTAATCCCCCCATTTTCAACCCTATTTACAGTTGCGTCATTATTCATCTGAAACAAGGTCTAAAATGACACGCATTTCAATAACGACGCAACTACCCTGTTGTGGCTCAGCACATAGTTACAGTTCTGTCGCTTTTGTATCATCTGTACACAGTATTTTAGAAGTTAATTACGCAAAAAACAGGAATTGGAAAAATTGGCAGTTACGTCATTCTTTTTCCGGACCGGCGATATGGAATTCCGGTGAATAGTTTTTAACCTCGTAAGTGAAAAAAAAAAAGATTTGTGAAAAGTTGAATATTTTCTTCTTTCTATCTTCTCATAAAAATCAAGAATCTTGTACTAAATGAAATTAAAATAAAATTTTTAAACTTTGTCGTAATTCGGTGCAATATAATTTATTCTTTCATTAATTTGAAATGAGTTTTTGTTTTGTTTATTTTTTAAAGAACTTACATGGCTAACCAAGATTAGAAAAATAGAATCTTTTCGCCGTATATTCAAATGTCCCATTAAATCCGCAACTAAAGCTAAATTCCATAGGGAATCTTCATCTAGTGGTAGGGTTACCATACGTCCGGATTTGAAAGACATGTCCGGATATGAGAAATATCCGGATTTTTTCTTTACTAAAAAAAAAATGGAAAAAAAGAATATAAATTTCTTAGACAGTGCCAAAACAGTAATAACCGTGTTAGATGTTTGACATGCAATTCTGAATTTTCTGTGGAGCATCGAGGACGATACGACATTGAAAATCACTTGCAAAGTGAGAGACACAAGAGGGCTTATCAAACAGCTATCACAGCAAGTATTAAAACTTTTTAAAAATACTGATGTCACATAGGTGTATATGTATATATTTTAAACTGGCAGAGATTTTCGATGTTAGTTGCATATTGTTGCGAAACAGCTGTACTTTTAATTGTGCCATATGCATTTGGCATATATCTACAATGTAGAGGTAGCAACACAGTCAAATTCAATTTTACATTTTTTTCTAGAACTCCTTGGTCTACCCCTGTCCGGATTTAGTCTTAATAAATTATGGTAACCCTATCTAGTGGTAGCTCGGGCGTGCATTTTATTGATACAGGCTCAATAACCGAGGACAGACCGAGGTTTTGGCGCATAATGATTATTGGTGCAATATTGTTTTCGAGTAGCGCTGTAAATCATTTGATCCGACTAATCATGGAAGGTGCTCCACTCCATCGATATAAACGGTCTTAAATTTTTACCACTAAAGTAAAAGCCAGTTAGAATGCAGTGCTAATGTTACGGCGCGCATGGATGCCGCTCATTCGGCACAGTGGTATACCAGTGCTATGATTCTTAAATCCGGTCCTAATGCACCGCTCGGGGCAAACCGGCAACGTGGTCGGCCGTTCTCCGGTAAGAAATACATTGCCCTATGCTACCCGCACTGCATTCTAACTGTGGCTTTTAGTATAGACTCCGCTACTTTCAATATATTTTTCACTTTGTCCAAGATATATTTTTCTGTTGTGAAGACCAGTTGGCGCAATAACAAACAGAATTGCTTATAAAGAGGAAGAAGTGACTGATTAAAATATAAATAGCATATGTCATCACAAACTGGCAAAGATGTTTTATGGCATTCACATTTCAGGGAATATACTGCCTACAAATTTGATTCTTATCTATAGATGGCAAAGGCATCGACAAAACGATGACTAAAGTGTCTGGCAAGACTATAGCTGCTGCTGCTACTATAGCTGCGAGTCAGTGGCGAGTCAAAAAAATACAATTTTTTATTTTTCCATTAGTCCAATAATCACATGAGGCTTAAAAAGGTGGGAGAGGTCCATAAAAATCACGAAATATCACTTGGGGGTGGGGATGTAGTAATATATCACGTGTATTAATTTTTTCGACAAACGCGTGAGACTCATCAGAAAAGCGACGTAACGTGTATTTATTTTGTCGTCAAAAGCGTAAAAAATCAAATCGAACGCGAAATCACCAGGTGCTGAAGTGTGATGATCGTGCGGTTTTGCAGTCGTACAGTGGCCTATATATTCCAAAGCCTCAATTGCATGATGGCATGACGTTTGCTCCATTTCTTCTACATCGATTACTCCAACGTATGAAGGCTTCAGCAAACTGATTTATGACCTCTATTGCCCTAGCATGCAGAAGGATCGTCAGATACTTTTGGAAAGGACATGTCAGCTGTGTGCATTGTACTTCTGTACAAATAAAAAGCTAAAACGCATTTGAGTTCTTGTCACAAGCAACAGAATCCGAGCAGTAAGTCTAAAGAGGCACAATGTTCGACCTTCCCGCATCCTCGCGCGACGATCGAACGGTAGATCGAGAGAGATTATCTGCGTAGTGCGTGAAAATTATGACGCCGAGGTCTTGATGAAACCGATAAAGTTTTCAACAAAGCACTGTGTCAACAAGTGACTTGCAAGATGCTTATCCAGTTATTGGCGTTGAAGAAAGTCTTTCTAATCCGTGCTTCGAGGATACTGTATAATGTTCATGTATTAGTACAAAAAAGTTTTTCTTCGCCTTTCTTTCATTATTTTTATGTCAGTGAAAAACAACCTGCAACCTTTCTGTCTACCTCTAAACGTTATTACTGTAGTGTTTATTTTATTTTGTTTGTTTTATTTTATTATATACTCCTTTAAATAAAACAATACAAATTTAACGACTCACTTAATATATTTATTTTCCATAAATACCTACAAATCATCAATTAATATAAAAAAGAATTATTACAGTATTCTTATCTACGACCTCGCGAAACGCGTTCAATGTACTTGGTTTTAGTGAGTGCCCTACTGCCTGTCGGGTCCATCATTCTATCCCAATCAGTCTGGCCTACCACGAATCCGATGGCCCTCATCTTCTCCACGTTCCTCTGTTCCTCCAAATCGGCCCACCGAACCTAAAACAACAATCCGCTTAATATAAAAACAAACATATTAAATTTAGAATAAAAATTAAGATCTTATCAAATGCGGCGTTCACGTGATATTTACTACAGTTAACAATTTAGGTACCTTTAAAACTAGGTTTGTTTTTCAATTCTTCATACTTCATATGAAGAGCCTTTCTAATATGATTTCACCCAAAGGACATGTCATCATCATTAACAACTATACCATTCATCGTCGGATGTAAACCTCCCTTAGGTGTGTCCATTAATTTCTGTTCGTTGCTTTTTGCATCCATTCGTCACCAGCCATTCGCTTGATGTCATCAGTCCATCCGGTTTGAAGTCTGCCTACTTATTTGCTCTTGGTCGCCATTCAACAATTGACTTCGTCCAACGGTTGTCTTCCATTCTTTATGTGTGTCCTGTCCAGTTCAACTTTAACATAGCAATATTTTGGATTACATCTGTTACTTTGGATCGTCTTATATCTTCATTGGATTTGCGATCGAATGTTGAGCATTCTCCGTTCCACAGCTCTCTGAGTCACTTTGTCACAAGTTTGTAGACTATGTTGTTGTTAGAAGCCTGTTTCAGTTTCATATGTCAGAAACGACAATACGTACTGATCGAAAGTTTTTGTCTTTAAACTATTTGGTATGTTATGATTTGAATAATTCCAAATGCTGCCCATGCTAAGGAACATAAAATCAGCCTTTAGGTTAGACTTTGATAGTTCGATTATTTCTCCAAGTATACATTATATGACTCAACCTTTTCCATATTGTTATTGTCCAATTATATCGTCAGCTATATGGACCAAGAGCTCAACGTCGGAAAAAAAATCATTTTAAGACGGCTGATTCTTTCATATATTGTTCCCTATGCTTCCTCGAACACCGTACCGGTAAACATATCGAATTTAAAATTATTGTAACGAAAATTTTTTTATCATTACTTTTTAAACATTATTAGAAATATGAACTGTAATTGCCAGACATTTCTGTGGTTTAAAAAGTACATAATGACAAAAAAATTTTTGGTCCTAAAATAATTTAAATTCAATATACAGAGTGATTGATGAGTGTGATAAAGCTCAAAGCTCAGTAGATCCGCTATAGTAATAGATAGCAATAAAAGTTAATAATAAAAATTGTGGCCAACTTTCAACTTCACATTACGAAATTAGTTAGATTGTTACAGGGTGTTCGATAACATAGTGGCAGACCAGACTTATGTTTTTTTAAGAACACCCTATATTTTATTTTATATTCGAAATCCTCTTAACTTCCCCATCACAAAAATATAAAGGTTTGTTATGTTATAAAGGGCTTTTACAAAGTTATAACCAATTTTTTATGAAAATCGTAACAAGTTCAGCTCCCTGTATAAATAAAAGAAAGCACAACAGCGATGGTTTATTGGTGCCATATTTTTTTGTTGATTGTGAAAATTTTTAAGAATTGTTGATATTGCTAATTTTCCTTATATCGAATACAGGGTGAGTCAAAACGCAAGTACATTCTTTTCTCAGAAATTTTAAATGGAACACCCTGTGTTTTATATTACTACCGAAAAGTATCATTACCGTACTTTAATTTTTGTATAATATTCCCTATGCCTAAATTTGTCAGTTTTCGAGATATTTTCATTTTTAAGAGCAAGTTATTAATTAGGGTGTTCTATTTAAAATTACTGTGAAAATAATGTACTTGCGTTTTGACTCACCCTGTATTCGATATAAAGAAAATTAGCAATATCAACCATTTTTATAAATTTTGACAATCAACAAAAAATATGGCACCAATAAAACATTGCTGTTGTGCTTATTTTTATTTATACAGGGAGCTGAACTTATTACGATTTTCATAGAACATTGGTTATAACTTTGTAAATACCCTGTATAACATAACAAACCTTTATATTTTTGTGATGGGCAAGTTAAGAAGATTTCGAATATAAAATAAAATATGGGGTGTTCTATTTAAAAAAACAAAATTTTGGTCTGCCACTATGTTATCGAACACTCTGTAAAATTCTAACTAATTGTGTAACGTGAAGCGCAAAGTTAGCTGCAATTTTTGTTATTAACTTTTATTGCTATCTATTACTATAGCGGATCTACTAAGCTTTTTCACACTAATCAATCACCCTGATTTTGTGTTTACCTGTACAGGTGTGCTGCGCAGTAATGAGCGCAACCTGTATCAGCAGCCAGATGGCCGGTACGATGTTCGAGGAAGCATAGGGAACAATATATGAAAGAATCAGCCGTCTTATCGAAAACGTTGCTAGCTCTTAGACCAATATGTACATAGAGATTCTATCGTTAGAGATTTAGTTTTTGCTAGAGAGCATTTCACGTTAAGAACGGGAGATTGGTCGATAGGGCTACGTATTTTTTATGGACGATAGAAGCGCACCGATACCACGCCGGACTGATTAGAATGAATCGTATATCGGCAAACTAGTAGCAACACGTACCTAAGAGTTTTGGCAACACTGATCTGCATAAGCCAAAGGTTCCGTTCTTAACGTGAAATAAAATATAGATTTGTCTTTATTCCTACTTCTTTTGATTTTGTATTTAGATCTAATAACATTTCCTGCAGTTCTTCTCTGTCTTTTGCTATTAACATATATATCATCATCGGCAAATCTCAGATGGTTCACGGTTTCGCCGTCTATCGTCACTCCTTTATTTTTTAAATTTATTTCCCTTTTTAATCCATATTTAAGAGTTAAGATCATTTGTGGTTTCAATTTTTATCATTTTAATGATGTAATCCTCCAAACTTTATCATTCCTAATTATTCCGTCTTTGTCTAGAACTTTTTGTTTTATTTCGCATAGTGCTCATTGCGTCTCTTATTTCATCCTCTATTATATCTGCAATATATTCAGATATTTTTTATTGTTTTTCTTTTTCTTCTTTATCTGGTGAGGATTTTGCTTTTGACTCATATAATGTTTGGTAGTAGTTTCCTATCATGATGGTTATTTTTGAATTTCTGTAATTTTGTCGTTTTCATCATAACTAGTTTTGTAATTAGCTTTCTACCACCTAGATTTTTTTTTCCAGTCTCGTATGCTTTTCTTTTCCTGTAGTGTTTCATTTAACTATGTTATTTTGTTCTTCCTAATGTCTTCCCTAGACTTCTTATTTATTTTGTTGATTTCTATTATTTCTATTTTATTAAGTGTTTTCGTCTTCGACAAGATGCGTCTTTTTAATCTATTTAATCTTGTGTTTGCTTGCTGAGCTTTTCAACTTTTTTCTATTTTACTACGGATCGATTCGTTTGCGACTCATATTACAGTATTCGTTAAATTTTTATTTAGGAATTCAAGGTTTGAATTTTTGTCTATTAGTTCAGTACGTTTTCTGATAAAAGTAAACAAGAAAGTTGTGTAACTTACCCTCTTTTTCCCCGGTTGGACTGATTTTGGGGGGCTCCACTCCTCGAGTTGAAGGTATTCTTCCATGGTTCGCGATTTACGGAGGGGTTTGTTGACGCCATCGAGCTTGGCTGTAATAGAAATAAGTAATGAGCGCACTGAAATGGCGTTTTAGTAAAATTTGGGAGCCTTTTTGAACAATACAAATTGAAATGAGGTTATTCCTTTTCAGAAACTAATACAATCTTGTAGAACAAAATATTTCAAATAAAAATGGACGGTATCGTTTTGATTCAAATCCATGATTCAAGTTCATGTGGTGAGACCGCTCCCGTCTGAAACATTTCTAATTCGGTTTCTCAAAAATGTCCCCTTTAAACAAATCTGGAGGGTACCGGACGGAATTTTTGGGCAGATATTGTTTAAACAATTTTTTTTTAAACAAATACATAAGATCACCTTTTATTGCTCCAAAAAATATATTTTTACGGTTTTTGGGTCATTCTAAACAAGAAAGGTATCTTGTGATTTTTCTCAAAAATTGACAGTTTTCGAGTTATAGGTGATTTAAAATCTAAAAAATGCGAAAATACGCATTTTCGAGGCTTAAAAACTCATATTTAAATTAGTATTTTTAAGGGTGCCAATAACTTGGATTAAAGTTTAAACATTCCTTTTCAAGATTCCGAAGAGTGATCGGGTCTAACTTCAATTTAGACCGTAGTTTTTTAATTGTTAATTATGCCTGTCCATCCGGTTTTTTGCGCGGCGCGCACTATTTTCAAAAATCTCCTATTTTCCTCCGAAAAATATTTTTTCCTAGATTGTTTGGGACATTCTAAATAAAATAAGTTTCTTGACATTTTCCTCAAAAGTTACGAGTTTTAAAGTTATAAGCGATTTAAAATGCGAAAATGTGTTTTTTTGTCATTTTTCGGATATTAAATCGCTTATAACTTTAAAACTATTAACTTTTGAGAAAAATGCCAGGAAACTTATTTTATTTAGAATGTCCCAAAGAATCTAGAAAAAATATTTTTCGGAGGAAAATAGGAGATTTTTGAAAATAGTGCGCGCCGCACCCGCAAAAAACAGGATGGACGCGTATAACTAACAATTAAAATACTACGGTCTAAATTGAAGTTAGACCCGATCACTCTTCGGAATCATGAAAAGGAATGTTTAACTTTAATCAAAGTTATTGACACCCTTAAAAATACTAATTTAAATATGAGTTTTTAAGCCTCTAAAATGCGTATTTTCGCATTTTTTAGATTTTAAATCACCTATAACTCGAAAACTGTCAATTTTTGAGAAAAATCACAAGATACCTTTCTTGTTTAGAATGACCCAAAACCATAAAAATATATTTTTTGGAGCAATAAAAGGTGATATTATGTATTTGTTTAAACAATTTTTGCCCAAAAATTCCGTTTTCAGATTTGTTTAAACGGGACATTTTTGAATATGAATCCGCAGCGAAACCGAATTAGAAATGTTTTTCAGACGGGAGCGGTTTCATCACATGGACCAAGTATAGTGTAAAATTTTGTATATTTTTATTTTGTTTTACACTATACTCGGTATTAGAGTACAAAATGATGGCGATTCAGACGGGTAAACTGAGATGCGTTGGTGGAATATTTTCCTAGGCATCGCCCGATTGGTACTTTTATACCTGGGTAAACAGTTTACTTGAACAACACTCGTAACAAAATATTTGTTGTCAGAAAACCAAATTGTTGGTTAACTACGCAAAAGATTTATAATAAAACACTAAGACTAAGAAAATAAACAGGACAACACTAGATTGGGTAGTATCTGAGAGATCAAGAGACCAGATTAATTTAAAATATAAATAATAATAAAAACCCTAGTTATAAAAAAGAACCCTGCCATTTTGACATAGTTAAAACTCGAAATTTTCGGTATCAATCACCGCTTTCATGATATTGCTGTCGTTGTTTAATGTATTCTATTGAGGTTGGACAAGAAGATTAATTTCATGGTCTTTGGTTTTTTGGTCAAGGGATGTACTAACAAATAATATATTTAACGTGATGTGTGATATATTTTCAATACTGAATAAGCTATAAAACAACCTCTTAAAAAAGAGCTTGTGTAAATTATAAGTAATTTCATTTATTTGTCTACAAGCCTATCGACGGATGCTAAATATCCAATTGGAAATCGAAACCAAACAGATGGTTTCATAATAATATCTAGCAAGGGAGGTATTACTAAGTACACTGCAAATTTCAATTGAAAACAAAGACCGAGCTATATAACACTTTAAACACAACAGGAATCAGAAATACTCTATAAATTTAGTTTTAATTAACATTTCAAAATTATAATAATCATAAAAGATAATAACAAAACATGCGCTATCAGCTGGTCTACACTATATGGAACAAATAAGCGAGCAATAACATTGATATGATACGTAAAAGTTTAACATGTTAATATATTTAAATATAAATTACAAATTATCGGCCTGATAGCCAAGCGGACTAATCGCATTTACTTCACTGTGAATGATCTATTGGATCGATGGTTCAAACCGTGACCAGGAAGTAAATATGCTAACAAAGCAGTATAAAAACTAAAAGAACCTGCTGCTTAGACTCGAACGTACTGTGGATTAGCAGTACGCTTAAAAATGGAAATAAAACTAGAAAATCAATAAATACACAGTGGTGAGCGCGGTAATGACCGGCAAAATAACGGAAAAAACGCAAAATATATGTTGTGAAATAAAAAGAGATGAAACTATTTAGTAGAGTTGGGAAATTATCAATAGAAACCTATAAATTTACATTATGTTGATAGTTTCCCACCTTTAGACGTATCGGAGTCAAACTGTCACATGAGAATTTTATAAAATTCTCCCTGTCACAGTGGCAGTTGCCAAACTTCTTTGATACGTCTAAAGGTGAGAAACTATCAATATAATGTAAATTTATAGGTTTCTATTGATAATTTCCAACCTCTATTAGTTTCATCTTTATTTCACAGCGTGTTATGTTTTCCGTCTTTTGCGTTATTTTGCCGGTTATTGGCGCACTATGTACCTTGTATAAAGGATTTCTATAATTTTTTTTAAATTTTGTACTCAAGTTAGTGGCTTAAGTATTGAATTTTCGTCTAAGATTTAGTCAGAATAATATCTGTAGATGAAAAACTCGAATAAATACCCTATAGAATAAGTTGAAATATAAGTCACTTCACATGTTTACTTGTGACAGGGAGAACTTATTTCGTATCTCAAGAAAGTATGTATTTACATATAATATAACATATCGTTCGAGAATGACCAAAGAAGTCTGCGTACTTATCCGGTTTCCAACACAAAACTATTAAATAAACAATAATCGATGATTTGTAATACAAGCTATGACAAAATAATTAGTTTTATTAAAAAATATTACGGAAGAGTCATGAGTTTTATCGTTCCATAAAAAATATTGAAATATATGATACTAATTTACTAGAAAATGCAAATGAAAAAGTTTTGTCACGAAACATGTTACTAAAATTTTCCACAGCTGCGTGCTTGCTATAGTAGTCGAAGATCCCACTGAAAAATCACTACATTCATAACTTAATTAATTAAAATCACATTTTTATATAAATTTCAGAATAGGAGAACACATTGATAATAGCTTGCCAGCCAAAAAAATGGCCGCAAATATTTTTAATTAAATTAAAGCAATTCAGTTTTGAAAAAAAAAAATTTTCATTACGTAGATGCATGTTTATATAAAATTAAGGCTATTTTTTTTAATACGACGATATAAGGTTGCTTGTTTAAAGATGGCTGCAAAGCAGCCAAAGCTGTTAAAAAGTATCAGAGATAAAGTGAAAGAGAGATAGCGCGCAACGCAACTGGTTGACTTAACAAATTATGTTGATATTTTTTGTATTTTTTTTTTTCAGTGAAAGTAATAATAAAAAAGTGGTACATAGCCAAGGAAGGCAAATTATTTTTAACGTATATTTATTTATAAATCGGGAAAAAGATTTGGGATATTGCACAACTCCTTGATTACTACAAGGCCCGAGAACCATAGGGTTCCAAGCGACATTCACAAAATTTTTCAGGAAACGAATTTTAAAGTTTGCTGTCAAATAAAACGGTTCTGACAAAATTATACTTTGCCAGACATGTTATATATTATTGTTTATGGATTTGGTAATACAGTAAAGCTTAAAACAATGCTGTCGTTATGGTATAAAATGCAAATTTCATGGTTTTTTCAAAATGTTACACTTTTACTTAGGGACACCTTGTGTCCCTAAATAAATTTGAAGTTTTAAAAATGTTATATTATGACATAATCATGTCATAATTGTAGACTTTATTGCATTTGTAGTACTGATAACAATAATATAGCCTATACCATGATCTTAAAAGAATTTTTAAAAACAAAGGACGAAGAAAATTAGTAAATAGTAGAAGTTTATTCAATATACAGTTTAATAATTTGATTAATTAATTATATTTAATTAATTTACTCAAATTAATTATTTTCATAATTTTCCATGGCTATTTTCTGGTAAATATTCAGAACCGGAGCTACAATAATCCTCCCAAGATTCATTTTCGGACACGGAGGATATTGCAAAACAAGAAAATGATAATTTTAAGTAATAAAACTGACATTTAACTTTCACCTTTAACTCTCACTGTAGTACATGGAACCAAATGGTTCCAGCTTTAGCATTTCGGACACTTGGAACTAGATTTCACTGTTGACTGTGACGCTATCTGTAAATGAATGGCAAAACTTTCAATACCATTCGATGCTGAATTTAAAGAACAATAGATTTCTGTTAAAAAACAAGTTTTGTACAAACTGTCGCTTGGGACTTTGGGACCCTATGGTTCTCAGCCCTAACTAATAGAGTGAGTAGCTCGAGAAACTTTTGGCTCAAATCTACTTGAGGTGGTTAATCCATTTGAGGAACATGTTATGATAAGGAATACCATTTAAACGTTTGCTAGTATCATAAACCTTGTTTGAGTCTGTTTTGGTGCCAAATGGAAATTTTGGTGAAAAAAACTGACATATGGAACAAAAGACTTTCTAAAAAAAAACTCAACATATAATCGTGATCCCTTTGACTCCAGTCATTTTTACCGAGAACAAGTGGAAAACCAACGAGTGACAAATTGTACTATGGTAGGGGAGCTCAAGCGGGGATTTTTGCAGTTACTCGAGCGCGTCAGATTATTACATGGGGAGAAACCTTGTACCCTGAAAATGTATCTCTACCATATATTGGTTCTTAATGCAGGGGAGTACGTTAAGGGGGGGGGGCGAAAAAAAATCTATCATTAGAAAATATGTCAGATTAAGATAAGGTAAGTTAAGTACATGCAAAACAGTGTATATTTAAAAAATCTGACGATTTAAGCGGGGCGGGGCGTAAGAAAATGGGTGAGCCCCAAAGTTTCACAAGAAAAAAGCGAATATTTCACGAAATGAATGACAGATCGAAAAACTAAAAAATACGTGCTTAATATTTTTCAAAAATCTATCGAATGACACCAAACACGACTTCCCACGGAGAGGGGTGGGGGTAAATTAAAAATTTTAAATACGAATCCCGCTATATTTCGCGAAATAAATATCAAATCGAAAAACTGAAAAATACACTTATTCAATATTTTTGAAAAATCTATCGAATGGCACCAAACACAACCCCCACGGAGGTGGGGTGGGGTGAGGGGTTACTTTAAAATCTTAAATGGGAGCCCCCATTTTTATTGCAGATTTGGAGTCATTACGTAAAAATAAGTAACTTTTATTCGAGACATTTTTTCGAATTATGGATAGATGGCGCTATAATCTAAAAAAACCATTGTTGGAATTGGACAATTATTAAATTAAAAATGGAAAGTCCCCACTAAAATGAAAAACTTTACTTATGATTCATTCAATTTGTACTCTACGAGCCCTCTAGTGGGAAAGTTTTGGGGTAGTTCAGATTTCTTTCATTATATATGGACTTTGGGCTGTTGAATGTGAATATGAGGTTTGCGGACCAAATTTCTTGCCAGAACATTGAAAAAATCGAAAAATTTCAGCTTTTTTGCTCAAATCTCGAAAACTATTAACTTTTAGTAAATGGTCTGTCAACAGAAATTAAAGTACTTAAAATTATCTACAAATATCACTATTTAATTTTTTTTTTCAGACGAACCGTTCGGTCTAAAGTGCAAGTTGAAAATTGCCAATTTTTAACGGTCTCGGCAAAACCCACTTTTTAAATTTTTATTAGAATGCTGTCATTTGATAAATTTCTCCTAGTTTTCTGTACAAATAATAAATGTTAGTTCATAATATGAATATGGTATGTCTCTTCTCACAACTTCAGTGAATCCATTCCATCCTAGAATACCGAGAATGTCTCTGCTTTTCCCTTAGGCAAGCCGCACACCAAAGAAACATGAAACGAAAAACATGAAACATGTTTCATGAAAATAAAACACTGCTAAACAAATCTCACAGTCTGCCTACCAATGAAAGGAATGTGATTCATGCTCATGACACATTTTTATTTTCGGAGAGTTTAATAAATGGCCGGACGTATATTTATTTAGCAGTGTTTTATTTCCATGAAACGTAATTTACGTTTCATGTTTCTTTGATGTGCGGCCTGCCTTAGAGCCACAGAAGATCAGGCACAGATGGAGTCGCAGTTTCAGTTGGTGTGAACATTCCCTTCGGATCTGTTATTTTGATTTCTGATAAACATTGAGGTTTTGTCCTTTCAAAATGTATTAGTTGAACAGCTCTCTGACTTCCATAAACCTCAGGTGCGGGTTTAGTTTTTAGTCGAGGAATGGATTGGTTGGGAGCTATTGCATGTTTTGGTGCAATACAAGAAATGCCACCCATGACGTAAAAAGTGTGGTATCCGTCGATTGCATGTACGTTAACCCTTTCTGTCCCAACGCTGCATATATATGTTTTTGAAAAAGTGGGTCTGTATTCCCAGCCGCCGTATATATACGTTCAAGGCTTTATGGTCTCAATTTACCAAAGCCGAAAATATGCGTTGCTTATAAAATTTTAGACTCATTGGTGTCCCAATACTGTAGAAATATGTCCGAAAATGTTAGACTATTGTTCGCAAAGCCTCAAAATGTTGGCACCTAAGACAGGAGATGCGGACACATTGCCGTATATATTTGTTCACATATTTTAGATATATGCTATATTGTAGCACTGATGACAACGCTTATAGGTAGCTGCTAGAAGGTGAAGCGTTTGTAGCCACAAAAAAGACCAGAAAAAAAAAGAAGCGAATCGAGATACATGTGTGCAAAATGCGGAGTCGGCCTTTGCGTAGTGTCATGTTTTGAGGAGTACCACACAAAAGAAAACTTTTAATGTTAATTTACATTACATTATTTTTTTAGTTACATTTTTTCAAGTTGGTTTTGCTCTCTGATGAGTACTTTTGAAAAGAAAACGTTTTTTAACTTTTGGTTAAAAAAACTCATTAAAAAAATGTTTATTTATATGCGACGTATATATAAGGCAATGGGAATCTAAGCATGAAAAAACCTTTGGGATTGAGGGACCAACATGCAAATTAAGGCCTGGCATAGAAAGGGTTAAAATCAGCGTTTTCGTACGCCTGTTGTGTAAAGCACGGCTGGCCAATTATCTGTGGATCGCCTGAGATTGCTGACACTTCCAGATAAGCAACGCGCTTGCTCAAAGTCTTGTAGCGGCAGAAGGTCCAGATAGTTGGTCTCACCATTCTTGCAGGGTTGGCCGTTTTCTCTACAAAAAGTACGGCTCAAGAAAATAGGTTGATGTAGTTTCTTCTTTGGGGTTTTGTTCATCATATACAGAAGCGGTTCGCCTGGAAGTGTCAGCATTCGCAGGCGATCCGCAGAAAATTGACCTGCCGTGCTTTACACAGCAGGTGTACGATAACGCTGATTTTAACGTACATACAGTCGACGAATACCACACTTTTCACGTCATATGTGGCATTTGTTGTATTGCACCAGAACATGCAGTAGCTCCTAAGCAATCCATTCCTCGGATAAAAAAGAAACCCGCGCCTGAGGCTTATGGAAGTCAGGGAGCTGTTAAACTAATTCATTTTAAAAGGACAAAACCTCAAGGTTTATCAGAAAGCAAGATAACAGATCCGAAGGAAATGTCCACACCAACTGAAACTGTGACTCCATCTGTGCCTGATCTTCTGTGGCTCTAAGGGAAAAGCAGAGACATTCCCGGCCTCTTAGGACGGAATGGGCTAATGGAAGCTGTCACAAGAGACACACCATACCTATGAACTAACATTTATTATTTGTACAGAAAACTAGGAGAAATTTATCAAATGACAGTATTCTAATAAAAAATAAAGTTTTGGAATGTAAAAAGTGGGTTTTGCCGAGACCGTTAAAAATTGGAAATTTTCAACTTGCACTTTAGACCGAACGGTTCGTCTGAAAAAAAAAGTAAATAGTGATATTTGTAGATAATTTTAAGTACTTTAATTTCTGTTGACAGACCATTTACTAGAAGTTAATAGTTTTCGAGATTTGAGCAAAAAAGCGGAAAAAAGCTGAAATTTTTCGCTTTTTTCGCGATTTTTTCAATGTTCCGGCAAGAAATTTTGTCCGCAAACCTCATATTCGGATTCAGCAGCCCAAAATCCATATATAATGAAAGAAATCAGAACCCCAAAACTTTCCTAGTCAAAACACAATTTTATTGAATCATTAACTTTTTTTGGTTGTAGGACCTACTCTTTTCACAACCCAATAAGTCCCCATAACGCTCGAGTGACTGCACATTTAGCATACTTTGCTCCCCTATCATAGTAACCCACTCACACGACATGGCAAGTATACGTAAGTAACGATTTTCTTAAGTACACGAGTCGTTTGAGTCCGATCTTATACTATCAGTAATTTTAAAGATTTTCAAAATAGTTTGTACATAGAATTGTATAAAAAAGTATATAGTGATGGGATTTACATACATAGTTTTCACACCGTTCCAAAAGGTTGGTATGATGGACGAAACATATGCTTAAAATCTCCTATATATATCTAAATGACAACGACTGATTATTTTACAGTGTGGTAGTAAAAATGGATTTGTTAAAAACGCTGCTCTCATTTTCAAATTCGGACTAAAAACTGGTGATTTAAAACTGGTGACTAAAAACTGGTGAATCACCAGAATTATATGGAGTTTTTGAACACACAAATATCTTCCCAATTTACCTTCCAACTTAGTTTTAGTAATAAATAACGCTTTCATAATGCGACTGTTGAAAAATGTCATACATTAGCTTCGAAAAAAGACGTGATAAAATGGCTGGGAGAAAAAATACATTTTTCAAAAAAAGTGAAAAAAAAAGCCGGAGCTGTACGATACGCTACTCTGTGCTAAGTCTAAAAACCCAGTGTAGCTGTAGAGCAATTATTAACAGAGTATAGCCACTCAGTTTTACGTTTACCACCGTATCATCCGGAATTTAAACCGATTGAAAAGATATAGGCCATTATAAAAACTGAAGTGGCCGCAAGGAACTCTACGTAAATTAGCAGATGTTCAAGAAGTAGCAAACATCAGGCTAAATGAAATCACGTTAGAGCAAATAGTTACAGACATGTTGAAAAAACTAAGAGTATGTTAGACGAGAATTCATTATGAATGAAGCGCATGACTTTATCATAAATTTAGAAGACGAGAGCGAGTCACAAGCAGAATAGTCTAATAGCAACGACGACGACTACAACAACGTCCTACAAATGCAAATACATTTTGCTGAATTTCAAATTAAAATCCTATTCTTCTTTTTCTATCATATGTTGATTTGTTATTTATTTTCCTTGTAAGAATTTTTTCAGATCTTGAAAGGTTCATCTATAAACAAAATTTGTGCAATGTAAATAGTTAAACAAATTGTAAATATTTTATATCAACATTATTATAAAGAGTATTTTTTTTTCGTCAGCGATGACAGGTCGTAAAATTTTATTAATAAATAACAAGTAAAATTTAATAAAAAATTTTTGGCTTGGTAAAAGGTATATTAGTTTAAAAAGCCCCTATAGGGCTACAAACATAGAAACAAAACGTTTTCGCTCTGTAACAAGAGCATCATCAGTGTTACAAGAACATGGTGAGCCAACCAAAAAATACAAAGGTCAAAGCCTTTCAAAAACAGACTAAAAGTCTTATATAGATGCCAACATGGCAAAATCCAAAGGATGGATAAAATTCCTATGGCTACGGCCCTAGGGCAACATATGACTCCCACACGTGGTAAGTGGGTCAATAGGTAACATTAGGTCATTATGCTACAAGAGGCAACAGGCAACTGAATAAATAACATCTTCCAGCGTGAGAGATAGCATAATCAGGCCTATTCGGTAACTACAAATCGAATAGAAATTAGTAAAATCGAATAGAGGTCAGGTAAAATCGGATCGGAATTTGTAAGAATTGGTAGTCTGTAACTCACCTCGACCTCTACTATCGGAACGTTGCACAGTGGTCCAAAAACCCGAAAAGATAGCCAAAATATGAAAGCGTTTTTTGATTTGCATGAAATTAGGCATCCAGGGGTTTTTGAGGTCGCTAATTTTACAAATCCGAAGTCTAAATTGCAAAAAACAAAATGGCGGATGTAATATGGCGGGTTTATGTATTTTAAATATATGTAATACCGTCGAAATTTGATATCCAGGGGTTTTTGAGGATGCTGATTACGAATTCGATTATTAATCATATGAAAGTCTAAACTAATTTTTACTTTGTTTTTCAACAATACTGTACCTGACCCTTTTATCTACGATTTTACCCTACGATACTGAAATAACTAAAGATCTACAGTCATAACAACTACCTGAATGCTGCGGCATGATCTGTTTATTCTGCGTCGTTAACGATTCATATTGAAACTCATAGCGCAGAGCGCTTGTACAAAAAATTCTCGCAAAACCAAAGGGGCAGATAGTGGCAGCTAATTTTTATTGAATCTTAAAGAGAGAAATATAAGCTAAAAGATGATTGTAGTATCATCTTGGAATTCGATGGAATACTTAACTACATATTTGGCTATCTGAAAATTTAATTTTTTAAAAATATATACTTTCTTATTACTTTGTTCAACTTAAAATCTACTAAATATAACACATACAAATATTTTGATATTATCGGCTTTTATTAAAGATGGCTCCACGAATATCCTCCATTTTGCAGAATTGAATTTGAACACTTCGTTTTCGAGATACACGCACAAGACTGTGCGTATAAAATATTAGTTATTCTTAACCCGCCATTACACGCGCTATGAGGAAATCCCTCACCATATTTGTTTATAACCAATGAAATTGTGTAAACTAATACGATAACCTTTAGCACCCAGGAATGCCTTTAGCATGGTTTATGAGAGGGTATGAAAAAGTTATAGAATATTTCAGGCGGCCAGTGTGCTGTGTGATAGTTGAAAGAAGAGACATCCCTCTTTAAGTGAGGGAATTCCTC
The DNA here is from genome assembly GCF_917563875.1 of Diabrotica virgifera virgifera. NCBI lineage: Eukaryota > Metazoa > Arthropoda > Insecta > Coleoptera > Chrysomelidae > Diabrotica > Diabrotica virgifera. The sequence continues at coordinate 54,329,346 of NC_065443.1, read as the reverse complement.
ACTGCGCGTGCAATCACAGTGAAATCACGTTTCTGTTATCTCAAAGAAACTTTTAGGTTTTTATTTAATATTTAGGTAGGTTTAATTAAAATATTATTGTTTGGATTAGGTTAGGAACAGTGGCACACCGAGGGGGGTTTGGGGTTTAAAATCCCACCCAGAGCATATAGAAATATATATAAAAGAAAGTAGGAAAATGTAACTTGTCTTTCACAAATAATACAAAAAACTTTCGGTGCCCAAGCAAACCCCCCTCCCCCCCCAGAGGAAAATTCTAGGTGCGCCACTGGTTAAGAACCCATTTTTAAATTTACCTATTCTATTTGGGAAATAAGCCACAATTTAACTTGAAAAATTGATTTTATTGACGTTTCGAATTTTACCTCGGACGTCGTTATCAAAATACAAAATATTAATAGTTAATTACATAAATGCCACAAAGAAATAGCTTCAGAACAGTTTTTAATTTTAATTTGTATTTTTAGTAAAGTGAATTCGCGTAAAGAACGTTAATTTCTTCAGTGGCTTGCTGAAATTGAAAATTAAGAAAACTTGCTTTTGATCTATATTATTTTTACTTTTTTTTTTGTTAAATTAATAAAAAAAATTGGTTTACGAGACTTTCTATAATATGTGAGTACAACCCATTTTATATTTATACATGTTGACATTCATTCTTCCTCGAAATAAGTCGAATTTATGTAGGTGAGGGCGACGCTCATACGCGTGCAACCACGTCACAATAGAAGACGCGTGTAACGGAGGGTTAACTGCGCTTCTGTTCCGTACGAAGGTCAACTTTGAACTGAACTGGAAATTCAGGTATAGGAGATAGAGCTCTAGGGTTGCCAACACTGAATAGGGAAAATGTAATAAAATTCTCGAAACGTCAATTTTTTTTGACTTTTGGCCAGATTTTCGGGATTTTGGACCATTGTGCGTTGGGTAGAAATTGATTTTGACTACACAAGCTCTGTCGAGATCACATTTCGACATCGAAACTGGTCTTGACGCTTGCGCATTGGTATCATTATTGTTGTTTTGACGTGTATTTGTTAAAGAATTAGCGATTTTAGCCTGTGTTGTTATTTATTTAGATACTTGTATGTTTAATTTTATTTACCAATAATTATACAGCATCAAGGTTAATAGAAATTAAACATTTCAAGAATTGCTACTCTAATTAATTTACTGGTAGAATGTCTAGTGAGTTTCAAACGAAAAACCAAAATTTTCTTAGGAAAAAAACTTACTTTTACCGTGCTATAATATTTTATGCTCAGAGATAAAGTCTACTATGTAATTTAAATGAGATGTTTTTTTCTTTGGCGTTCCGATTGCAATTTTTTATTCTTGTGTTGAATTTGTCAAACTTAACCAAAACAAACCAAAATTTCTTCTTTTGTTGATGAATTCTTCGCGCCGCACTGGCTTCCCCAGTAACTTGAAAGTCACAGAACACTTATTTCACTTTTCATTGCGGGGTTGCCACCACCTCCTGAGCGCGTCAAATAGAAGTTGGGGTTTTCGATTTACACTGATTACGATGTGAGTTACAGAATGCCAATCCAAACACAACATGACGCGATAGCTATCCAACATTCCGATTTCGGGTAATTACGATTAGACTTGATCATTTCTATTCGAGTTGCTAAAAGTTACAAAATAGGGCTGAGTAAGTATTTACGGAAGTACTCGATATCATGTTAGTTGAACTGTAGACTACGTGCAGATCCGACACTGTCGTGCAATTCAGTATAATATAGAATAAAATAGTTAATTTTTAAGGTTCATTTTTCGCGCATGCGTAGTTGTCTATATTTCAAAAAATAACAACCAATAACTTAAGAGCACTTGATCTAAGATCAGATTACTGTAAGGTCACTCGTCATTGCCGATCTTTTTGTCATTAGGCACTGCACGCCAAATGCCTTGTTACGCTTGAGTAGATAAAATAATCTCTCAAGCAAATTCAATAACTTCTAAATATCGTTGTCGTGTTGAGGGTTTTAAGTCTGCGTTTTAAGTCGCGGTGCGTATAAGAGTAGTAGTAATGGGCAAAGGCAAAAAATTTTTAAAAATTGAAATCTAAAATTTCAAAAATTGACACAAGAGTCGATACTACTAAATAGTTCAGGACGTGATCTGCGAATAATAAAGCTCTTGATGAACACGAATACAGTGTGTGCTGTAATAAGAGAGAATAAGATTTTTCACAAGTATCATAAGATTAATTAATAGATATAAAATAATATCCAATATTGAACTGAGCCTTGAGTTCTAAATACTGAGCCATGGGTGCTGAATAAGCAACCCGTGGATGATTGCAAGAACATAGTTTGATTGTTGAAAATAATATAATTAAAAGACAGAATAAACTTGGTGTTCGTCGAGTGAAGATGTTTCATTCTCCCTTAGCTACTTAACATTGAAAAGAACCTGAACTACGACCTTAGCTCCCAGGGTGACTTATATATCAGTTATATCATATGGAAATCCTGCCAGGATCAGACCTGCAAATTGTCACAAAATGGTGTCTGGGTTACGCATTACCGCGCCACAAATATTACCAATATATTTATTGCTACTGTATACAGCTTGCCAACGTCATAAAATAAAAATAAACATGTAAATATATTTTAGCTCAAATATACGCACTCCTTGGACACAAAATTAAATTATGTTTTAAGTAAATTGTATAAAAAATAAAAAATAACGAAAAATAATTTATCCAACAAAAAGACTCCACTAATCAACATAACACCCTTAATATTGCTTTGTAACAATTTCATTGTAGCATATTAGATTTTTATCAATTATATACATGGGAATAAACCATACAAATGCCATCTTTATATGCCGTTTCGGCATTCATGTTTTCAAAATACAATGTTATTTGGATTATATTTAATTTTAAAAATTGTATTTTGATAATAACTTCCGATATGGGGCCGAAATGTCAAATAAAGAATTGGTTTTGTAATTTTCGCTGACATCCATATATGTAATTAATACAAAAACAATATGCCATGATAGTCTGGACGCTGTAAAACCATATCTAACCAAGAATCTTCTTCAACGCGTTAGTTTTATAGTCCTAGTAGTACTCATCATAGGTCTACCATTGACAGCCTAAATACCCGAAATAATCATAATTTCACACAAACAACAGTCTAAACATTCAAAAAATTTTGAAACTTTGGAACTCTTAAAAACCACACCTAATAAGAAGAAAGTATGCATCATTATTAAACTTACCGAGATTATTATTAGAACAGTCGAAATTGTCCCATTTGCTTCTTACGTGGTCCTAGAGGATACTCGATATTTAGTAAAGTTAAAAAATCAATAGTCAAACAATATTTTATAGTTTCGTCAGCGCTGTGAAAAAGATTCATTAGTATTCCATGATTTCGTGATGTGTTGAAGACAAGAGGAGAATCAGCTGATCAACCAGGTATTTCTATGATGTATTCGTCTTTAGTTGTCCTCTACCTACCTTATCGAGTACTTTGCAACTGGTAAAGCATTACAGTATAAACAACTAGCTTCATTTTTTGTATATTAAAGATCTAAATATAGTTTGTACATTTAATTTTTGAGGTATGACTACAATGCGAGATTTTACAGCTGGCATCTATCTTAACGAAACCGGAATATATTTAATATGACAGATGACAACCATGATGTTAGACAACCAGATATTAGAAGGTCAAAATAAGCAATTTGAAGCAATAGTCAGTCCCTTATGAAATTACTTTGCATAAAGAATAGGTTAAAATAAACAGATATTTTAAGGTAATGAGAACCTTTCAAACCTCTACCAAGAACAAAAGGCTAAAATCAGAATAAAAAGCGAAACATCTGGAAAAATCAATATCGAGAAGGGAGTAAGACAGGAATGTGCCCTCGCACCTTTGCTGTTCAACGTTTACTCTGAGAAGATATTTAAGAAAGCTTTATTTTAAGATGGTATAATTATTATAAACGGGCAATGTATAAATAACGTGCTATACGCAATTGATACGGTCATTCTCGCAGATAATGCTGAAGCACTGCAACGCCTAATGGACCGAGTAACAACTAGTGATTTTGAAAAAGTAACGATTACTATACAGAGAGGTAAATCGTTACTTTGATTACTTCGTACCAATCGTATCAGAGTGAGTACCTATTTTGAGTATTGTATCTACAATCGGTTGATATCAGAGTCGGATCGGTATTCCATGAGTGTTCACTGTTTGTTTTGGAATAATTACCAGTGGCGTGCCTACTTTCCTAATTCTTTAATTTTTAATTTGACTATAATTATGGAGTGTGTTGTTTGTTAAATTATAAATAATAGACCATATATAACATGTGATAGCTGCCAGAGGACTACACACAGGGATTGTTCGAATCTTACTGCTAGTGAATTAAAAGTTATTGATCTTAAGGGAACCAGATTATTGAAGTACTACTGTGAAGAGTGTGAAGCCGGAGTTAAATTAATTCCTACATTACTACAAAAAATTGGTGATTTACAAAACGAGTTGCAAGAAGTAAAAAAATGTGTTGAAGGTTACATGAGAAGTGGTGAAATGTCATTGAGTGTTAAGGAAGATTTAATCAGTGAAATTATGGATAGAGAGAGGAGAGCTTCTAATATTGTAGTTTTTAATGTAAATGAGTCCAAAATGAAGACCCAACAGGACAGAAATGCTGAAGACTTGACTACGGTAAACAAGATATTGGAAAATTTTGATATAGACAGAAAGAGCATTAAAGTTTTTAGACTTGGTAAGTTTACACCAATGAAAACTAGACCAATTAAAGTTATACTACCATCTAAAGAAAAGGTTATGTCTGTGCTGAAAAATAAACAACTGATTAAGGAAGCAGGTATCAAGATCTTTGCAGATCAAACCAACCAACAACGTGAGTATTATAAAAAAGTACAAAATGAACTACAGAATCTGATCGATTCAGGTGACCATAGCAAAACTATTAAATACATTAACAATAGACCCACGATTGTCAACAAAAATAATATAAATAATCAAAAAAACTAAAAATTGCACCTGATATAGGGTTACTTTTATCATCACCAGACAGTTGTTTAAAAATATTGCAACTAAATGCTCAATCTTTGACAAATAAGTTACTCAAACTTGAAGTCTTAACATTGCAAGAAACACCTGATATAATTTGTCTATCAGAACATTGGTGCACTGAAGAAAACATCAAATTTATGACCCTGAATGGATACAACATCGCCTCTTATTTTTGTCGAAAATTCCATATCCATGGAGGATCCATCATCTACATCAAAGCTGATATTACTAAATTCAAAACATTAGATGTCTCCAACTTTAGTGAAAAAATGGTGTGTGAGTGCTGTGCGATTTCTCTGTTTATAGCCAATAGGAAAATTTGTGTTATTAGTGTTTATCGTTCGCCATCAGGAGAAGTTCAGAGTTTTCTGTATAAATTACATAATATATTGGAGCTATGCAGTAAGTCACATCATGATATTTATATCTGTGGGGATCTAAACATCGATTATCTTGTCATGTCTAATAATAAGCAATCTTTTAACGAGTTTTTAGTAAGTTATAATCTGAGAGTCACGTCTGAGGTTCCTACAAGAGTTTTCGTAGATAAAGTGGGTAAAACATCATCTACTAAATTGGACTACATATTGACAAATATCGAACCACATCTTTATAAGTCAAATGTTTTCGAGGGACACTTCAGTGACCATAAATCATTTTCACTTAGTGTAAATTTGCAAGCCAATAAAGTATCGAAAAAAGATAAAAACCCATCAGTTACAGGGATATGTCAGATGAAAATATGATGATGTTTAAAGCAGGAATTTCTTCTACAGCTTTTGATGAAGTTTATTCCCAATTGAATGCTGAATATGCCACAAATTCATTTGTTGGCATTTTAGATTACAATCTAAATTTATATTGTCCAATAAAAACACGGTATTCGCGGTGTGCAAGTACTTGGAAGGGATACGTGAAACGATCGTGCGCGAATAGCGGAGAAATATTGCAACTTTCTTAAATAATTCATATTGTCAATTGAAATTGTCAAATTGACCAATTGACGTACATTTCATATCTACTGTCATTGAAAGAGAAAAATTATATGTTGCTCCACAATATTGATATGATATGCAATTATTATATGAAGGTAAATTTAATTAATTGTATTTTGCTTGCACTACTGCATTTGAATAACTAATTTTATTTACTACATACAATTGTTTACGTTTTCATCACATAACCTGAATCTTATTTTTTCTTATTATTTTTTTGGGCTATGGCCTTGACAATTATCCAGCAACCAGGACTAACGTAATTGGTCAATACAATTAAAAGTGCAAATAAAAGTGCAGAGCGTAGAAATAGGTGTCGCTTTGCGCAACTTGCACGGTCCCAATAAAACACTCAAAACGAATAAGGCTACATGGGTAACAAATGAGGTAAGACATGCTAGTGAAAAGCTAAAAAATCTATACTGGATAGCAAAAAATATAGGGAGTCTCGAGTCTCAAGATACCTATAAACAGGCAAAAAAAGAATATAATTCTCTATTAATAAATACTACAAAAAACTTTCATAATGACTTAATTAATCAATCTTACAATATACCAAAAACAATTTGGAATTTAGTAAACAGGGAAACTGGTAGGCAAAAGAACAGGTCTGATATTATTCTACATTATAATAAAATTATTACCAATTGTGATATTGCTAATTCGTTTGCCTCATATTTTGCTACAATTACAGAATACAATCTTCAAACTCATTTTGGCACATCGTTGCCTTCTTCTTGTACTACCTCAAAAATGTGTAACCAAACATTTTTCTCTTTACCCGTAACTCCAATTGAAATAAAAAATACAATCGATTAATTAAAAAATAAGCCTAGTACTGGTATTGATAACATATCTGTAAAAATAATAAAACTGATTAGTGAGCATATATCGAATCCTTTAACCCCTTTAGTTAATCTCTCAATTACAACCAGCCAATTTCCATCCATATTTAAAATGGCAAAAGTTATTCCAATCTTCAAAAAGAATGACCCTCATGATATTACAAATTATAGACCAGTATCTGTCCTTAGCATAATTTCCAAAGTAATAGAGAAGGTTGTATACAACAGAATGTTAAATTCCATAGAAGAATTCAATTTATTAACTCCAAACCAACACGGATTTAGACCAAAAAAGTCGACACTCACGGCCGCATGCAACTTGTTTGAGCGTATTTATGATGAATTAGATAGTAGAAACCATGTGGCAGGACTATTTTTTGATCTATCACGAGCTTTTGACTACTTAGACATAACATTTATTCACAATAAATTATATAACGCTGGTTTTAGAGGGATATTTCTAGAATGGGTAATAAATTTCTTAAGTGACAGGAAGAGTGTTGTGAAAATTAAAGAATCAAGCTCAGAACCATACACGACAAACAAAGGAGTACCACAGGGATCCGTGCTGGGACCATTATTATTCCTAATTTTTATTAACGATCTATCAGATCACATAAGGGCACTTATAATATCAATGTTTGCTGACGATACCTCGTTAATAATCTCTGCACGTACACTCGAGGAATTAAAAATGACAATGAAGACTGTTGTTGACTGCTTTAGATGTTGGTGTAATACCAACAGACTAATATTAAACATTGACAAGACAGAAATTATTTATTTTCATTCATACAACTCACCTACCAATGACTATAACTTAACCATCCATGATAGAAACAATATGTTATCTTCCACTCACTCTGCAAAGTTTTTGGGTGTGTTCATTGATTGTAATCTGAAATGGTCAGACCAAGTGAATTTCAGTGAACATGAAATTGAATAAAGCTTTTTATGCTATATCTAGAATTAAAAACACACTACCCATATCGGCATTAATAAACGTTTATTATAGCCTTGCTTACAGCCACATGTGCTATAATGTAATTTTATGGGGGAACTCAGTAGATAGTGCCAAAGTGTTCATTACCAAAAAAAAAAAAAATTATCCGTAAAATTTTTAATTTGGATTATCAACAATCTTGTAAACCAATTTTTATTAAACATCAAATTTTAACTTTCTACTGCCTATATATCTATAAATGTTTACTCTATGTAAAAGAGGAAATAAATACATTTCCAGTAAATGCAGACAATCACTATTACAATACAAGAAGTGCTGAATCTTTACGAGTTCCTAAACACAGAACATCCAAATTTCAAAATAGCTTCAGATATATGGGTCTGACCTTATACAACCATTTGCCAAAAGCTGTGAAAGAAATACCACTCTCCACTAAATTAAAAAAAAATGTTAAAGATTTACTCATAAAAAAAGCATATTATTCGATAAATGAATATCTGGAGGACAAACTGCAGTAGCTTCATATTTTACTTGTAAGAATGTTATTTTATATATTTTATGTTTTGCCAATTTTGTTGCACTGTGAATATTGTATTATACACATTGATGTTTTTTTTTTATAATGAATTCTGTATTGACGTATCCTATACATTTATTTTGAATGTCTTAAAGGATCAATAAAGTATGACTATGACTATCAGTACAGTTAACTAAAATTTTATCTATGAAGGGCGAAGGCTATGAAGAGTTTTACAGGATTACAGCGCGCTGAGAAGTAGCTGAAACAGAGGGAGGTATATCATTTAACAAAGCATGCACCCAGAAACAGATGTCTATACGATTTGTCGAGGTAGATAATTCACAGAATTTCATAGATGTTAGTTCTTTTGAAAATAAAAATGCAACACATTAGATTTTAATAATAAATAAACACTATTCTTATCAGGCCTAGAAAAAAATAGCTTAGATTGACCGGAAAATATAGAGAAATGATAATATTTCTAGACTATGATCATCAACTTTAATTTTACATGTAGGTATGGCATTGTTATTATTAGACCAGGGCATTTAACACAAAAAACACAGGAATAAATCTATTTTTAAATATAGTAGGTACATAGAGACTTGCAACTTTTTGCATTGTATTTAGGATTACGATGACGTCTGGAAAAAAAGTCTACAATAGAAAAATAGGTGGAAATGCATTATTACATTTTAAAGAGTATAAAATGAATCGAAAAATGCATAAACATGTTAAAATCAGTATATTAAGGGTCAGATTTTCTTATTTCGGGGTATTTGGGGTCACTGCTAAGGTACGTCATCTAGAGTTTCAAGGGTTTGTTTTTGGCACTTAATTGATGCAAACAGATTACTCGAGATTACTGATATTGTGGAGCAACAATGACAGAACAATTACATATCATTTAATTTCTATCCATTAAATAGATCGGTGAAGGTCGGTTTTATATCGGATCTTATACTTATATGAAATACTGAGAAATGTGATTCTCGATATGATTACCGGTACTCAAATACAAGTAATCATAGTAATCAAAGTATACAGTAGGAAAAATGAAAGAATACCCATGAACGAACATATAAAACACGCTGTATTTTCCTGTCACAGTGTCACACAGAAAATTGGCCAACGCAAGTACATGTAATAATTGTTATTACATGTCCTTGCGCTGGGCAATTTTCTTTGTGACACGGTGAGAGGAAAATACAGCGTGTTTTATATGTTCGTCCATGGGTATTCTTTTATTTTTCCGACTGTATTACTAATACTAATACAAAATATGTACTGAGAAATGCGATTCTAGATATAATTACCGGTCCTCAAATACAAAAGTAATCAAAGTAACGAATACTGTAAATGATTACTTTATACAAAAGTAACGATTTGTAACGAATACTTAAGTAACTATAATCAACATCACTAGTAACGACAGTCTGTAGAGAATTTGGAATGAAATTGAATACAAAGAAGACAAAAACGATGGTCATCAGCAAGCACCAAAACAGAAGGGTGAATGTCAATGTTGACGGAACAGATCTGGAAGGAGCAACAAGAATAACGTAATTTGAAAGTAACCTTGACGAAACTTGGGACCACTCACTAGAGATAAGAACACGCCTGGAAAAGGCACATACAGTGTTTTACAAAATGCAAAAAGTTCTACGCCAGTCAGCTGGACATTTCATTGAGAACTCGAATCCTTAAGTGCTATGTTTTCTCCACCTTGCTCTATAGTATGGTGTTGAAGCTTGGACAATGACAGAAGCAACACAAAAAAGAATCCAAGCATTCGAACTCTGGTGCTACCGTAAAATGCTCAGAATAGTCTACATGAGCCATACGACAAATGCGGAAGTCTTGCGGAGGATGAACAAGGAGAGAGAGGTTATGCTTATAATAAAACAACAGAAAACACAATATTTTGGCATATCGTAAGAAATCAAAAGTATGAACTGCTTCGACTTACAATCGAAGGCAAAATCGATAGCAAAAGCGGACCAGGAAGAAGACGCAACTCTTGACTTAAAAACCTACGACAATGGATGAATGTGACATCCACAGAACTATTCAAGGCAGCTGCAAATAAGATGAAATTTTCAAATGTAATGGCCCACGTCCTTAAGGATAAAGCACCGAAAGAAAAAGAAAAAAAAAAAGAACAAAAACATAAGTACATGCTTATACTAATCCCATTATGTTATAGCCACACCTCGTATACACTCACGTTACAAAGCAATAAAACAGTAAGTGTAAGAATCTCCAAATGATATCCAAAAAGCCAATCTGAATTTTTTAAAGATGGCGTATACATATTTCTTTTTCAGTGGATACTAATTTTTCGTTAGTCTACAATTATAATATTCACATTTCCTAGATGAAAGTTGTGGATTATCATGTTCAAAAATTCTTCCAAACTGGTTGATCAACTAATCTCCAACAATCCCTATAAACAGAAGAACCATACCACTACTACCAAGAAATACCTACAAAATCAAAGAAATCATTACTCTTTTGTTTCCTCTTACCCTTACCTCTGGATCATTGGTCTCGGTTGGTTCCGAACTCTTCTCATCTTCCACTTCCATTTCAACTTCTGCGATATTGGAATTTTGTAGTAAACTGGAAGCGTCTATTGTCGGATGATGGGAGGGGGTAGGCTCCCAGCCCGAGATTATATCCTCTATTTCGACTTCGCTTCTGTTGTGTATGTTTCTTTTATAGCATTGGACTGGATCCAAGTCCAACTGACATATGTATACCTGTAATATAGTTTGTAATGTACAAACAAGTATGTATATAAAATACGATAACTGAAACTCTACTTAGTTTTAGTAGAAAGAGTAAGTATATAAAAGAAACTGTAAAATTTATAAAAAATCCAAATATCTACACCTGCAAAAAATTTTTTACACAAATATACCTTCACTAACTAATACTAATAAGAGTTATTACAGAGAAGATATGCACAGACAGTACACAATACTTTACAAATTAGTACAGTCGAACCAGCTTATTAGAATACCGGTTATAGGAATATCCCGCTTTAAGGAATTCATCCATGTGATGAGACCGCTCCCGTCTGGAAAAATTTCTGATTCGGTTTCTTTGTGGATTCTTATTCAAAAATGTCCCTTTAAACAAATTTGAAGGGTGCCGGGTGGAATTTTTGGGCAGAAATTGTTTAAACAAATACAAAAGATCACGTTTTTTTGCTCCGGAACATATATTTTTAAGTTTCGTGGGTCATTCTAAACAAGAAAGATATCTTGTAAATTTTCTCAAAAATTGATAGTTTTCGAGTTGTAAGCTATTTAAAATCCGAAATATGCGAAAATACGCATTTTCCAGGCTTAAAAACTCATGTTTAAATTAGTATTTTTAAGGATGCCAGATACTTAAATTGAAGTTTAAACATTCAGCTTCAAGATTCTGAAGAGTGATCGCGTCTAAACTTAATTTAAATCGTTTTTTAATTATCGTTAAATATGCATGTCCATCCAATTTTTTTGCCGGTGCGGCGCGCTCTATTTCAAAAATCTCCTATTTTCCTCCGAAAAATATTTTTTATAGATTATTTGGGACATTCTAAATAAAAATAGTTTTTTTTTCTCAACATTTTTCTCAAAAGTTAATAGTTTTAAAGTTATAAGCGATTTAAAATCCGAAAATGCGTTATTTTGTCATTTTTCGGATTTTAAATCGCTTATAACTTTAAAACTATTAACTTTTGAGAAAAATGTCTAGAAACTTATTTTATTTAGAATATCCCAAAGGATCTAGAAAAAATATTTTTCGGAGGAAAATAGGAGATTTTTAATTAAAAAACAACGGTATGAATTAAAGTTAGACGCGATCACTCTTCAGAATCTTGAAGCTGAATGTTTAACCTTTAAATTAATTATCTGGCAACCTCAAAAATACTAATTTAAATATGAGTTTTTAAGCCTCGAAAATGCGTATTTTCGCATGTTTTAGATTTTAAATCGCTTATAACTCCAAAACTCAATTTCTGAGAAAAATTACAAGATACTTTTTTTGTTTAGAATGACCCAAAAACCTAAAAATATATATTTGAGAGCACAAAACGTGATCTTTTGTATTTGTTTAAAAAATTGTTTAAACAATTTCTGCCCAAAAATTTCACCCGGCACCCTTCAGATTTGTTTAAAGGGGACATTTTTGAATAGAAATCCACAAAGAAACCGAATCAGAAATTTTTTCAGACGGGAGCGGTCTCACCACATGGACTAAATAGAAATATGAGGTCCCGAAACGTTTCTACTCACCACCACCAATGAACGGTTGTTAGAATATCTCGGTTATAGGAATAGTTTAGTTGTTTTGAGATAATTTAATAAACATTTACATTGGAAGTCAGCATATTTTTTAAATTGTCAATAAGGGCACACGCAACGCTTTCGTTCTCTTGTTCTGGGCCCTCGATAATAATGTTTCACTGATAATGGAGTGTTGTAGTTGGTACACATCAGAGCAACCCCTTGTTAAATATATGCTTCTGTTTAAGTACAGCGTGTCCTATTCAGAACCGGATTTATGGTGACTTCTATTACTTGGTAAGATAAAGTATGGTTCTTAATAATTGACCTAGGCATTCTTTGAGTTTGGTGGCCCAGTAGGTCACCAAGTGGTGGTCTGCCACGATCTGTAGATGTAGTTTTGATGTTTACTTTATGATCAATCCCAGGTATGTATTTTGTTTTATTAGGTTTTATTACAGTAATATTTTGGTCGGGTATTGCATAGCTTCTTAGGTAGTCCACTTACTCATTGCAACATACTCATATTCACATAATTGAAAGGTGCCCAGATTAAGGAAATTTCTTTTTATTGAGCCTGAGATAGCATAATTCTTCTGTGATCTTAAGAAGTACACACTGCTATTCAGGTTCTCTGATGCTCAGACTCTCGTAAGGTTCCTACTACTAATTTCGGTATTTTCTGGTCTTCTTTTTGTTTTACTTTCCTCCACACTTCGACTTCCATTGTCAATCTTGTACGGAACTGAGTAACAGTCCAATCAGCTAACCTGACAGGTAATCCAATCAGGTAACGATTGGACCTGAGTAACAGTACTCAGGTCCAATCGAAGTCATCCTTCGAAGCTCTAATTATTATTAACGCCCTTTTGATATTGTTTTGTCGAAGGACCAATGGACAAATTCGAATGTAATATAATTTTCGAATTGTTTCTAATGCCCTGTGTCCGATACCTCTCGATCGATGATGATAAATAAATGTTGAAGTCGTGGAGTAAAAAAATGGTTTTATTGACAGCTACTGAATTGGTTAGGTAAACTTACAATATAGACTGCCATCAAAAGAGTCCGAATCCCCTAAGTTCACCAATAATGTACATCTCAGCACAAAGGTTAATGTATCTAGCATAGTAACAAAAACTTTGTACCTACTTTGAAAGCTTAAATATAATTTAAACGAGGGCATTATTGCAACACTATTTGGCAACTCATTCAATTTGCAGGAAGTTCAATAAACTGCTAATTAAACTATTAATCGATATGTTTCACAATTATACACGGTGCAACTATAAAAAATTAGAAAGTTAAGATTAACGTGAGATTACAAATTAAGGGATTAGTTTGTGATTGAACAGATAATACCTGGGAAATACGATAAATTGAAAAACTTACCTGAAAACCGTTTTGCTTGGCAAAACTCCACATTTCACCGAAATATTTAACTTTGTCATTGACGTTATCAACTACAATAAATGGAAAGTATCCATCAGTGATAGTTTTCTTAAATGACCTCATAAACGATTGCCTGTATGACTCTTCCATTTCTGCTTCATATTCATACACCATTTCTTTAATAAATTGCGTTTTCCCGTCTTCAACTACTTTCTTTTCATGTTCGACCATGAAATAATCGTCCAATGATAAAATTCTAGGTGCGGATCCACCATTTTCAATCTAGAAACAGTATTTGATTAAATAAATGCATAAATATTTTTCTAACCTACCAAATAAGTGACATTTGACATTTGTGACTATAGACCTAGTTTTGTGATATAACGATACATCACAAAGGCGAAATACTTTTTGATACATACAGTTGAACAGGGATCTGGTGAAAAGGCGGAGCTTGCAATGTGCAGAGAGAGAAAGTATTCGGGAAGAAAAGGATGGAATTTACCCGAACATTACGCTGGAATTCACGCTTGATAATCACTGGCTAGATATTAAAATTTTTACTAAGTTGTCAATAAATGGATGATCACAGTAATATTAGGTATTTTTAGCAGTGGCGGCTCGTGATTTTTACAATAGGGGAGGCTATACCTAACTGTAAAATATCTAGACAAATTTGTACTAGCAAAAAAAATCCGCCAAAAAAATCTAATTTAAGGCCCCATTTTTTTGACCATTTTTTATTTACATTTTATAATATGATCATAATTCACAATTTCATAATATCATATCATTTTAAAAATTAGTTAGTCTAATTGTAAAAGTGTATTACCAAAATTTGTGTCGTTTATTTGTTAACAATTCTATCTCTGTAAGTAGATATGCATATCAAAATAAATACAGATTTGAAGTTTTCCAGTCCATACAGGTTGAAGGTTCAAATTTTTTAAGATACTCAACTGAATTTTTTTAATTCTAAAAGCGGCCTACTGCGAATCCAAAAACACGGTAAATTAACAGATATTTTGCTTTGCATTACAGATATCGGAAAAAGTTATTTGAACAAGTTGTTCCAAATATTATTCTAATCCCACATACCAAATTTCTGCAGAGGCTGCTGGCCGATTAGCCGCCCTTGCCCAATCTCCGGGCAGCGTGTGCGTTAAGCGATGATGCAGCTCTAAGGAGACCGGGTCTCCTTAAACCATCCTTAAACGCTGCTGGGCTGCGCGGAGCATTAGCAAGTGAGATTTTCCGGCCAGCAGCCTCCTCTGCGATTTTAGGATCCTGACTACAAATAATGAAAAAACTAAAAGTGCGAATTTTGTGATGAAATTTGGTATGTGGGGTTAGAATATTATTTGGAATAACTTGTTCAAATAACTTTTTCCGATATCTCTAACGCGAAGCAAAATAGCAAAGTAAACAAAACAGTATAGCATGTGTAAAAAATTTATGGGGAGGCTAAGCCTCCCTTGCCTCCTCTGACCAGCCGCCATTGATTTTTAGTATGATACTATCTAAGTAAGATATGATATTGTTACGAAGCTTTGATTTGATTTTGATTGTATTGATTATATATATTACAATTATTATTTCCTTACCTTTACAATTTTTAATTTTAGCAGGGTTTTGAAAAGAACTTTTAAAACGAGTACAACTAAATAAATGAAAGGAAACAAGGCAACAGTGTACAAATATCGAGCAGCTCACGGCAGAACATCTAGGGCACGAATGACTTTGCTGGACATTCACTTGCAAATTTGTTTATGTGCGGTGACAACTTTATGTCACCAGATCCCCGTTCGACTGTGTCCATGATTTGATTGCATTTGATACGTTTGCTGAATTTGACTGTACAAAATAAATGAATAACAAAATATATTAAAATAAATACTTACTTCCTTATCTTTAATTAACTTAGCGAGATGGGTCTTTCCACTACCTGGAGGGCCCCTTAAAATAATAACAATACGAGGCGGCCTGTTAAAACGACCTGGAGGATTGATAATGTCTTCTATCATCGTTATTTCGAATTGCTTTGATGCAGGATTCGGAGGATTACTTAATTCTGGACTTCTGCTTCGTCGACTACTCTGTTCGGAATGGTGTCGAGATTGCTCAACTTCTTCGAAATCCATATCCGCATCAGACAATTCGTCAAAATCTTTGGAAGATATTTTGCTAGTTCTTTTGCGGTTATCTGTGAAAATTTTAATCAGATCCATTAATGTAATCCAACTAAGATAATAAACTATAAACTTGTACAAATATTGCTGTTGCCATTAGGGAACAACAAGGTAGACTAAAGACAGAAATATTAAGCTGAATAAACAAAGTTAATATAATAGGTACACCTAATACTTATAGCACATTCTTTAAGAACAAGAAAATTAAAAAAAAAAACAAAAATAAGAGTGTATGCCTCAGTTCGAAGCTAGGACAAAATAATCCCCGGACAAAAAATCCTCACAAATTATCCATGGACAAAAAATCCCCAAGAAATATTTGATGCCGAATAGTTCTTAATTTTTTTTCCGTGAATGCAATGAATTAGTGTAAGTTCATTACTCTAAATTCAATTCCAATGCCAGAACCACGTATTGCGAGGAAAGTTACACATTTTTCAATTATTTTGAGCTTTTTTGGCGCTTTTGGGAACAAATTTATGGGCATTACTATTCGATATCCGGTTTTTAGAACACGTAATTGAGGATCAGTGTGCAGAAAAATTTTTGCGATATTACGAATGTTTAGCTTTCTTATGAAAACGCAGAACACAGGTTTATGACATAGCTTTTGAAAGCTTTTGAAGCAGGTTTTTTAAATGCTGCTTGCATTGAATTGAAACTGATGTCCAAATATTTTTCGGTATTACTAAAAATATTACTACTGTGGCGACACGCTTTAATTACTATTTTTGCCAATTTTATTTTTTAATAACTTTTCTCAAAACGATCATATAAAATTCACATTTAATATACAAACCAGATGCTAAGAAGCTTTACGAAATGAAATATATCCCTATCCATATGTTTTTGGTGTGTTCAGTTTACCAAACTGAACTCCCCATAAATTAATTACCTTATCAGACCTTATGTCAACGCACTTTGGAAATGCATTCGAAGACGTTTCTTAAAACTACAGAAAGGTTCTGAGCTTTTAAAACGCCAGATGTAATTTATTGCCCTTTTTAGCCATATTGTAAAACCGCAAACATGATGACCGTGTTGTGGTCTCTGCAGTATCGTCACGGCAGGCAGGCAGTTCAGACGCACCCTCGCTGCCCCAAAACAATAAACAACCCTCTTACGAGATGAATAAGCACACTATTTAACCAAAAATAAAATAAATATTACTGTTCGTTATTTACACTTATTTTTAATTGATTCCGTTTACACCCACCATCGGAACACTACCATACTCTGAAGAAATAGTTGGTGACTACCAGTGTGATTTCAGGCCTGGAAGATCGACTGTTGATAAAATATTTACTATTAGACAAATGCTTAAAAAGTATTGTGAGTATAATCAAGACGTGCATCAGATCTTTATAAATTTCAAATAGGCTTATGATTCAATTAATCGTCCAACACTATGGAATGCAATGGTCGAGCTGGGCGTACCCAAGAAACTAACTGCGGTAACACATATGTGTGTAAGTAACTCCATTGCACAAGTTATAGTACGGGAAAAATATCAAACGCTTTCTGCGTAAATTCTGGACTGAAACAGGGAGATCCGTTGTCCCCATTGTTGTTTAACCTGGCCTCAAATTATGTCATGCGAAAAATTTATCCAAAAATCAAACCATACATAGCAGGGGAGAGACCAGATGGGAGAAGGTATGTAGGACGGCTTAGAAAAAGGTGGAAGGATGCAGTCAGAGAAGATCTGGAGAAAATGGGAGTGAGACAATGGGAAATAGTGGCACAGGACCCACGAACATGAAGGCAATAGTAAACGCGGCAAAGACTGTCGAAGATTTATAACGCCATTGATGATGATGATGACAAAATATTTTTGACGTTAAATTTATAAAAAGAAACAGGTTTTTTACATTACAATCAAGATTTTCGTTTTCAGGGCCAGAAGTTATTATCACGAATAGGCAATATTTTGAACAGAGTTATTCAAAGCAGAGTGAGCAAAGATTTAAGGGAATAATTACAACATGAATCCCACAGCTATAGCTCATTCTCCATGATTTTTGAAAAAACTCACAAATGGAAATCGAAATTTGGTAATCGAAATTACAATTCATGCTTAATTTTAATTGCTAATATGTATTTGAATATTGTAACGTTACAAACGTCACATCTTGGATATTTTATTTTTAAATAATTATTTTACTTTATTTTCTTTAATAGTTCATTAGTAATTATTTTCTGCTATTTGTTTTATTGCCCTCTTTTATTATCTTCTATTTACTATATCTCTTTTCGTTTAAATCATCAATTGAACATACTGAACGTACCCCATACATTCTTACTCTGTAAGTATCTGTTTTTCAATACGGAACATACCCGCTGACACAAAATGAAAATGGAAGGGACAGGGAAAATAAATCTATTTAAAGAGATGAGCCCATAAGGCCTTATCTATTTCCAGACTTTCGTTCTCTTGGGGCGAGTTCTTATTCTTATCATATTAATTACATTTCTCCATCTAACAGTCTTTCTAATGTTTTTTTTTATATCTAAACTAACCTCCAATGTCAGACCATGTGTTCTGATATTTTAGTTTTAAATATATGTTTTTAATTCACATAATATATGCACGTTTAGTAATCAAATTATTTAACTATGTATTCTCCTCATTTTAATTCCATTTAATTTACCCTTGCCATCTGCTACTGTTTGAATACTATTTGGCAAAGGTACAATTTGGTTATTAACTTCTTGATTGTTGATATGTGTTTTACTGTTACAGTTTTTGGATAAGATCACCGTCCTCCCTTTGGGAGCTTCAGAAAAGCCTATCGCCGGCGATGACACTAAGGCTGATGACAATGGGACCATGACATCTAGACAGCAGCACCCAACATCCAAGTACGACACCACCAAGACCGTAGCTGCACTGACCTAGGGTCACAACATCTGCCCAGGTCAAGAGAAGTCCACAACAGTACCATTCAACATCAAGAAGTTACCATCGAATACCAAAAGCCATAAGTATAATCCAGAATTGTTAGTTTTTGGCAAGAATTTGAATATATTTGTTAACGCAATTTACTAAGTCATATTTTTATTATATCTTTATTGAACAATAAACATGATTAGTTAAAACTATTGTTTTGTTTGCTTCCATTCTAAATTTTCAGAGTTCATATCTAAGATTAGGATAAGACGAACACACACCTGAGTGACTGAGCTAGGCTGAGGGTGTAGCGATGGCTATCTTGGATGATTAAGGTAATATTTTCGAATATTATTTCAATTAGCTGGGGTAGTCCATCGCGTATTTAGTTTCAATATAATTGCTAAAATTATATATGAGAAATATTTCTTGGGGATTTGTTGTGGGGATATTTTGTCCAGAAAAATTTGTGGGGATTATTTGTCCGGAATTTGTGGGGATTATTTATCCGGAATTTGTGGGGATTTTTTGTCCGGGGATTATTTATGAGGAATTATTGTGGGGATTTTTTGTCCAGGGATAATTTGTGGAGATTTTTTGTCCGGGGATTATTTGTCCGAACCCTGTCAGTCCTGGCATCAATTCTAATATAAGGACCTAAGTATTGTATTTTCCGCTCTTTAATTATGCTTAGTAATTCTTTTTGTTTACTCGTGCGCCACAGTACCTCATCGTCGGTAACTGTTTGTACCCATGTAATTCTCAGCATTCGTATGTATATACATCGCATATTCTCTTTTTATTTCATAGTCCATTGTCCAATTTTCACAGCCATACCACAGTATAAAGAGGGACACAGTATAAAGAGGGACAGTAGAACCACTCTCCGAAAAATTGGAAGTAAAATCTGTAGTCGCGCATGGCGACCGCGCAATGTTCTTAGTCGCTTTTGCCCCACTCTCGTATTGCTTGTCGCATAGAAACGTACGGATTTTAACAGGGAAAACCCGCATCCACCACTGGTGAATTACCAATTGCGTACTGCCGGTATTACTTCTTGAGATCAAAGCGCCGACAGAGGAGTGATTTTACTGTGGAACCTCTATATACTGTGGCCATACAGAAAGACAGAGAAAACGTAACATCTGATCATTTGGAGTCTGAGCTCTAGACCAAGCTTTGATCTTGTAAAAAATGTTGTCATGTTTATGAGTGTTTTCCCCACTTGTTAGGTTCTTAATAGGATTTCTTTTTCGGGTTACACTGGCTGTTGATATTTGCTCCCAAATATTTTATGGAAGTTAGCTGGTCTATCATCTGTCCCTTGGCATACAAATGTATGTTTATTGGTATCTTTGAAAATACTAGGATTTTAGTTTTAGAAACGTTTAGATCTACACCGAACATTTCGCTATGACAACTGCCGCATTTATTATATTTTGTAGTTTTTGTGCGTTACTTGCTATTAGGACGGTATCAGCGTACCTGATGTTGTCTATGTCGGTTCCGTTAAATTTGATTCCACCTTGGACCTCGTCTAATGCTTATCTGAATATAGACTCCGAATACAGATTAAATAAAAGCGGTGATAATACGCAACCCTGTCGCAATCCTCGTCGGATTCATATATCTTCGGATGTTGTGTGCTATATTTCAATTGTTGCTGTTTGGTGTCAATACGTTTGATGTTTAAGTAATAGTTTGCGTCAACTGCTGGACATAAGCCTTCCTCATTTTTGTCCATTGTGCTCTATTGTGAGCACTTTGCATCCAATTTCTTGAGATCGTCAGACTTCTTCTACTTCTTTTGTCCTGAAACTCCTGTTCTTCGTCTTAAGTCTTGATTTCTAACTCGGTCACGATGCGATATACTCAGCATTGACCTTTCCATTTTCCTCTGAGCTATTTGCAGCGTTTTAGAAGTTGTAGCTGTCAATGTCAAAAGTTTCGGCACCGTAGGCCATCAGATAAAATGTGTCCGAGGTTATAAACACCTTATGTTCACTTTCCAGGTTTATCCCTTTTACACATACGACTGTACAATAATTAGTCGTGTATTGAAAGAATTATTACAGAAAATCATACAAAAGTTAAATCAACAAATCACTTTAAAAATGAAGAAAATATATATATTTACCACGATTATTTTTCTGTTTCCTATTATTATCATGGTCCTTAGCTCTGTATCCTTCTCTACTTCTGTCCCTGTCTCGACTTCCGTTTCTGCCTCTAGTGTCATCTTCACTTCTCCTGCTATTTCGACGATAGTCATCTCTGTCAAATGATCTCTCTTGTCGATTTCTTCCCACATCCCTGTCTCGTTCATCGTATCTAAACCGGTTTTCACCTCTTTGAGCAGAATATCTACAACAAAAATTACAAGTTTCCATTAAAAGAGCCAGTTGCAACAAGGAAGACAGCAATAATGCAATACTTAATGTTAAGGCAATGGATACGTCCAGCAGCTCTCAGTAGCTGACTTTAAGATCAAAGCGGCTTGGTGGTGCTGGATGCATTTTGTCCATACACATTTATAATGTAGTCGATTTCGCTAATCTGAGACACAACTGTCTAGTGATGTTAGTAATTTTTTTTGGAAAGTTAGGTTGCTAGACGTGGCTGGAAATTACTACACAACCCAACATACCTGCTCATAGCCAATTTTATTAGTAGTGAACAAATATAAATAACAAACCTTACGCCAATCAATAATTATTTATTTACGTTACTATAATGTATTGATAACAAATGAGAAAATTATTTATTATAAAAAATAAAAATATTTTGAAGAAACAAATTCCACAAAATTTTATGAGTTTAGTATACACTCCCACTATTTCCAATAATACTTCTTTTTTTAATGAAAGATTAAGTTGATTTGAGCGGTTAATAGTGTTAGGTAGGAATTTTTGTGTTGTATGTTTCCTACTCTGAACCTGTCAAAATGAATCTCGGCTGAGCGAATTTAGTGTATTCTTTTTCTCATAGGCATCTTTCAGTGCGTCACAGTTTTTCGATTTCTTTCTAACGCATTAAATTGTATGTGACAGAAAAAAAAAGCACGTCCGTGATTACAGTCATTTATAACATTTATTCTAGCTGTCGATAGATGGCGCTACATTCGAAAAAAAAATTTACGAATTATATAATATATCTACGAATATAATCTGTACAATTTATAAGACTATACAAATCAAAGAAAATACCATTTTATAAATGCAATAAACACAATTTTTATGCCAAATTGCAAATAAAATGTGACAATGTCAGATTTAACTAAAATGTCATGTTTTTTTTTTTATTATCTCCCTTTATTGACAATCAGATATAAAACAAACATCTATAAGTCAATTTGTTGGTCTTACATTAAATTAAATTATTGTAAATGTGGTGACGTGGAGAGGTAAACATCCAGCGATGTTTCCTCAGTTACCTCTTAGGTCGGAGGGCCAGCTTCTTCTTAGTCTTCTATTGTGGACAGGTTGCAGTAGTGGATGAAGTAGTGGATTAGGATGGTCTTCTAGTTTGTTGTGGTGTTTTCTGTTGTTTTCTCGGATGACTTCGGTTACATATGGAATTTTTAGATCTGTGTGTAGAGTTTGGTTTGATACATACCATGGTGCATTAACTATTGCTCGAAGTATCTTGGATTGCGCTCTCTGGATAATCACAGTATTGGATTTGCTAGCACAGCCCCACAGTTCAATGCCATAAGTCCAGATTGGCTTTATCACTGCTTTATATATTAGCAATTTGTTTTCTATTGAAAGATGGGAATTTCTTCCAATGAGCCAGTAAAGTTCTTTGGTTTTTAGGTCAAGTTGCATTCTTTTCTTTGTTATATGGTGTTTCCAGTTGAGTTTATTGTCAAAGTGTAGCCCTAGATATTTGACTTGATTACTTTGTGGTATTTTTATTTGATTGATGGTTACTGGTGGGCAGGTTCCAGTCCGGAGAGTGAATGTTATATGGGATGATTTTGTTTCGTTTACCTTAAACTTCCACTTCTTCAGCCATATTTCAAGTGAGTTTAGATGCTCTTGGAGATTTTGTGTTGCTGCAATAGGATCGTCATGCTTGGCAAAAATAGCAGTGTCGTCTGCAAATGTCCCGATGGTTGTTTTATCATTTGTAGGCAAGTCATATGTATATAGTATGTACAATAATGGTCCTAGTATGCTCCCTTGTGGTACGCCAGAGTGAATAGGCTTGTATTCCGAGACTTCTTCATTAACTTTTACTTTAAACTGCCGTTCGTGTAGGTAGGCTCTCAGTAGGTTGTAGTAACTTGCTGGAAGAATTCTTTTTATTTTGCATAACAAGCCTGGATGCCAGACTTTGTCAAAAGCCTGACTGATGTCTATAAAGGCTGCTGTGCAGTACTGCTGATTTTCAAGTGACTGGTTAATGGCGTTGACTATGCGATGGCATTGTTGAATCGTTGAATGGCTTTGTCGAAATCCGAACTGATGATCTGGGATCCAATTTTGTGGATTTATTTCTGCATTTATTCTGTTTAGGATAAGTCTTTCAAGCAACTTGGAGATTGTTGGTAATAAGCTGATAGGCCTATATGATGAGACATCTAGAGGGTTTTTGCCAGGCTTTGGTATCATAATTATTTGTCCAATTTTGAGTGCTTTGGGCCAGTAGTCACATCTAAGTATTGCATTGAATATGTGCAGTAGTTTAACTATGCCCTTTTTGGGTATTTCTTTTAACATTTTTGCGGTTATCAGATCTTCGCCTGGTGCCTTCTTTGGGTTTAGGGTGGCAATTACGTCTCTAATTTCTTTTGGAGTAAATAGTTTTATTCGGTCCTGTATCTGTAGTGGTTCTTCTAATATTTGGTTCGCTTCTGGTACTTGGTCGTCATTTAGTGGAGTAAAAACTTCTGCTAAATACTCGGCAAATAGGTCAGCCTTTTCTTTATCACTTTTTGCCCATGGTCCTGGTGGTGTTGAATTTTTACGTATTGGAGGTAATGCTGTTATTGGCTTTCTCTTACTTTTTATGGGCTTCCATATAGAGTTGTCTTGTCTTGAAAGATTGGTGATATAATTCGTAAATGACTCATTTTTGACTTCTTGCAGCTTTGATTTTAATTTGTTGCTGATGCGATTGTATCTTGTTCTGCTGTCTGGTGTGTGTGTTCGTTGCCATGCAGATCTGGCCTTTCTTTTTTCAGCTACCAGTTTTTTTATTTCTAAAGGTATATTACTTATGTTTCTGTTGGGACTACTTTGTGGGGTAGCTGATTTAGCTGCATACTGTAGTATGTTTATAAATTTGTTATAGTCCTCTTCTATTTCTTCCGGTTTTTTCAGCCTCGTTGTTATTTCGATAGTATCGTGAATTATTTGTCGGTAAGTGGCCCAGTTTGTTTTATTGTTGTGCAGGTGGAGTTTTGGTTTTTTAGTGATAACTGTTGTACTTACCGTTGCTATTATTGGGCTATGGTCAGTAGTTAGGTCATAGCTTGGTGTTATATCTGTATAAGTTATACCGATACCGTTTGTTATGAAGAAGTCCAATAAATCTGGTTTTTTGTTGGGATCGGTCGGCCAGTATGTTGGTGTTCCCGTTGAGATAAATGAGTAATTCTTATTTTGTATAACATGTGCCAGTTCTCTGCCTTTTGTTGTTATAAGTCGTGACCCCCACAAGGTATGCTTGCTGTTGTAATCTCCCCCAGCAATGAATTTTGGTCCTAAAGTTTGGAAAAATTCTTCATAGTGTTCTCGTTTTAGATTATGGCGAGGAGGGCAGTACACAGCTGTTACGTTGACATTATATGGAAGTGCTTCAATGCTTACTGTCGTTGCTTGTATGTGTTCTTCTTTGTACTTCAGTAGTTCATGATGTTTAATATTTTCTTTGATGAGTATTGCTGTACCATCCGTGGGCTGTGCCGTCAGGATGCTCAGTATGATATAGTTTATATTTAGGTATGTTAAAATAAGTTCTGTTTGTGAAGTGTGTTTCACTAATTAAAAATATGTCAATTTTATTTATGTCTAGAAATATTTTCACTTCTTCTGTATGGCTTGGAAGGCCGTTGGCATTCCATTGGGCTATTCGAAGAAACTTAGCCATTTATTTCATTTTGTTCATAAGCATGGTAAGCATGTTGAGGACCATGCTATTTTGTTGGATTAGTTGGTTGAATAGATTCTTGAATTCTTCCAAAAACTTGTTTAACACAGTGGTTGTATCTTCTGTTTGGTTGCGTTTAGTTACTTCAGCATAGCTCATGCCCTGGGGCAGTGGATTGGATAGTTGTTGTGTGTTTCTTGTGTATATATCATTTGTGTAGATTGCTGATGGGTTTTGATGCTCTCCATTGTTTTTATTGCTTCCTTTGGTAAGTTTCTTATAGTGATCACATCCCTTGTAATTGGCTGGGTGGCCTCCATTGCATAACGCACATATGGCTGGCGTCTCCTTTGACTTTTTGCACGTGGTGGTATTGTGTGAGCCTCCGCATTTTACACAGACGTATGGTTTATTACAATATGATTTGGAATGTCCATATTGTTGGCATCTCATGCACTGTATTATACTGTTTTTTTGAGTTCGTGGAGGTTCTATGTGTACTACTCTGTTCTGTAGGCCTGTTATATTATAGACATCTTTGTTGTTTTGCGCGGGTTCTAAATCTACAAAGAAGAGATTAAGTGGTTCTTTGGTTTTTTGTTGTTTTACATTAACTATGTTTCTCACTTTGTGCCCTAACTGAGATAGCTCACTTTTTATGTCATCAGTATTGGTTGAGTGATGTAAGTATCTGATCACGATTCTGTAGGCTCGTTCTTCTTTTAGTTGGTACGTGTGATGGTATATATTTTTTTCCTTGAACTCCTTAACCAATTTTCGGTATATTTCTGGTGTTTCACAATTTATTTTGACAACGTTGTTTATTAAACTTTTTGTCTGGTATTCTTCTTTTTTGGCTATTTCCTCTAATTGCTTTGTCATCTCTTTGAAATCCTGTACCCCGTGTACAAATATTGGTGGAGGTTTTGGTATTTTGTTGGTTTCGACGTTTCCAATATTTTCTTCTGTTTCTTTCGACAGCGGTTGGAATCGGTTACCTGTTTCAATTTCGCTTGGATTTGGTTTGTTGTTATGTATTTTCTTTCTTTTATTGCTTCCCATGACTTGCCAAGCGTTTTTACTGTTTGTCTGATTTTCTTCTTCATCTTCGCTGGTTGATGTCATATAGTGAGTTTCTCTGTCTTCGATATTTGCACTATTTTTACTTGATGTCGGCATTTGCTGCTGAACTGGTTGAGAGCTGAACTGGTTGGTATTTACTGTCTGTATAGGAGTTGTATGATACTGTTGTTGCATAGTTGGCATATTCATGTTCATTGCATTTTCTGGTTGCTTCATCATTGTTGGCTGCCACTGTAGTTGGTTATTGGTTGCTTGTGGTATTTGTAAATTTATTGGATCACTCTGTATGTTTTGTTGTTGATAAACTGGTTGTCCATTTCTGAACCCAATAAGATTCCCCGAAGGGAACATATTGTTTTGTTTTTCTCACTTATTGCTAATGGGTTTTTTTTTATTGTTGTTGATAAGATAATTAGAATTCTTAATCACCGGTTTTTCGGAGCGCTTTAACGATGTTTACACCTCGATGGCCCAGCGACGACTCAAATAAATGTCATGTTAAGAATAAATGTTATAAATGTGGATTATCACGGACTTACCTTTTTTTCTATCATTTGTGACGCACTGAAAAATGCCCATGAAAAGGACTTTACCTAGACTGCGCGCTACAATCTCTGTGCGACCAATGTGACAGAGAAAAATGTTTGTATTTAGGGAAGGCATCTCTTTCTAATCGGCAGAGTTTATCCAATGACGTTGGGTTTATAGACCACGGACCACGTGACGTTCCCACTGCCGCGGCATGCCGGATATTTGATAAACCCCGCCGATTAGAAAGAGATACCTGCCTTAAATACAGACTTTTTCTTTGTTATTTCTCTGTTATGTGTTATTTGTTATGCGGCTACGCTATATGTGCCCAAATATTTGTCCATTGAAGTGTGTCAAAAGAGACAACTGGACGGATATGCGTATTTGCTATTCGTGTTTATGCGTTATGCGTGCGAATAGACGAATAAACCCTCCACACTGCGTCCCATAAATAACATAAATAAAAATAAATAAATAAATAAATAACATATAGCGAAGTGTAGTGCCGCCTTCTATGCATTTGTCTCGACGTTTCACTTCACGTTTGACGTTTAGACGAATCTAACCTCAATTTTTACATAAATACTTCTACAAATAAATATTCCCGTTCAGTACCAAACTGTACTTACATTATTCCATTGTAAATCCATTTTTTTAGATAAATGGGAATTTAAAAAGATGAAGAGGAAATGAACGAGGAACTGGGGGAGGTAATACAGGAGATGAAAACTGGAAAAGTTTCTGGTAAAGACCAAATTAACATGGAATATATTCTAAAATACTGATAAAATAGGATACTCATGTAGTCTCTAATCACAACAAAGTTGTTGCCAAACGGTTAAATCTATAACAAACTAAGCTTAGCGAAAATAGACACACCATCGATCTCTACACACTGAGAAAACAAAACTTAGCGTTGAAAAAAGAATAAATCAATAACTTCTGCCAACTGCAGCTGATAACAGAAAAAAATCAGGATATAAATATCCATTCAGACTTAAAAGATACTATTTATTTTAATTTTGGTATTTTATTAAGGTAATGGAGAAGGGAAGATTAAAACTGTAGACAAGATATGCCAGACAGTGGCGGTTCCAGATTTTTTTGGGGGGAGGTGAAGAAAAATTGGTCGAGTGAGAAATGCTGTAAAATAGAATGTCTACAAGAATTACACAACTCTATTAACATACATAAGAAGATTTAAGAAAGCACCGGAAGCTACAGACGCAGGTACAGAAATAAACTAATTGATCATACAAGGTAAGATTGTAGGATTGGAAGGAGATGAATTTTATCTGGAGTTTAATTGCTCGTCTATATGGTTTTATATAGCTCATCTGTACATTGATTTATTTTGAATGATGTGATGATCTACAGACCAACAAAGCGTAATATCATGCAAAAAATAAAAATAAACAGAATTTATTTCTATTATTAAACAAATTTCTACAAATTTAATAAGTAGTACGTACCTTGCCTCTGATGGTGGAATAATTCGTTCATAATCATAACGCTGTGCTAAGGGATCGAATTCCCTGATGAATTTTATAGCTTCTGCAAGCCATTTCGGTCTATGTATATGCGGGACGCAATTAACCGGTTTGTGTTTGTAATCGAACATGTTTACTGGCTCGATAGAAACCGAGTCGTCTTCTGAAAATAAGTATCACATTTAAATAAGTGACTTTGATGATACATTAATATAGATCAAAACTTGGTAAATAGATGGGAAACCCAAGAGACACAGCTTGACCAACTGAAGTTTACAAACAATAAAAGGAAAGAACATGCGTCCAAAATACAAATTTGTGTCAGCTTGATTTATGAATTGAATAACAGTTACTAAATGTGAGTCAAATTGGATGTTGGGAAATAAAAGGAAAAAGGAGAATGGGGAAGATAGTAAGAATGTATGGAGGAAAAGAACCTATAAAATAACTGAAACTATCGCATGAGGGTCGGTTCAACCATTGTTACCAATTTCGTATATTAAGACTACTATTACGATAACTAAGTCTACCAGTTCATTAAGTAAGCTATGGCGCTTTTCAATATCCTACGCTGAATAAGAAAATTACGTGACATTCAATGGAAATTTATTTGAGAGAAGAAATATAAGGATGGATAGATAACAGAAGCATCATAATGTAAAAAAAATTAACAATCAGCGTTGAATCTTTATAATCCCTGCATTCAAAGAGAAAATCGAAACTCCAACTCTCAGATTCTCCTAGCGGATGTCCTGAAATCCAAATAATAGTTAAATTTTGCTTTGTACAGGTCTGCCATTGCAAAATGCCAACGAAAATTTTTGAAAAAATCTGAGAACATTTTTCTGTACCGTGGCAATGTGGTTCCAAATGTCGACAACGTGGTCATGAACCTTTAAAAGCGTATATTGTTCATACACTTCAGGGGTTTGGGCATCACTGATTAAGAATCTGACATTATTTCTTTAACAAAATGGCGGATCCAATATGGCAGAAAGAAATTAAAAATAGCAATCAAAACGCAATGTTGTTTTCCAAATTTAGTAATTTAAGGTCGCTGGTTACAAATCTAACATTATTTTATATGGCGGATCCAAATTGCGGAAAGAACTTCGAACATTTTATTTTAAACGCATATTTTTTGAAAAGTTATACTATAAGGGACTTTTGAAATTGGTGATTACGAATACAACCTATTTTTGAAGTACACTATTCAGAACGTATTGATTGTATAGAATAGCCAATACATATTCAACAACCGCCAGAATCATCTAATACTCGTCATTTCACACTTTTGTATTCAAACCACTGCCAGCAATGCAAATGCAGTTAAAGGCAGCTAAACAACTAATATGATTCTGTATCTTCTTACTATATTTTGAGATTAATAAACGTTAGTCGCAGAACTATGCAGATCTCTGTACTTTTTGAATGTATTTTTACAAAATTTTGATTATTTCAAGTATATTTTTGCTGTTTATTCATCAACAAATTTTATGCATTTATTGGTATCAAATCTTAACTCAACTTATATCTTATATTAAGACATACTTGAAAAAGAGGCATCTGCTTTACAGCGATAAAATTGATAAATTACAAAACGTTTTTCAGCGTTTTCAATATACGCGTTCTTTTTCACGTTCACTACCGGCCAAAATAACATCGTTTATGGCTCATTTGTCCATAAGCTATGAATAATAATACATCTTCGGTATGATCCTTATACCGGCGTATTACGACTCTACGATAGTATGGGCAAAACAAATGTAAACACGAAAATCCCTAGATATGGACTTTTTTTACCTTATGACCACGTTTTCAGCATTTGGTACCACTGTGCATGATCTGAATTTTTGAACAGTTTCAAGAGTTTCCAAGAATACAGGGTGTCCCGGAAAATAGTGCGTTCCTTTAAGGTATGGAGAGAATACACAATTTGGAACAAAAAAGTCCTATACCATTTTTTTCTAAAGTTAACCGTTTCCAAAAAAAAGTTAACATTGTTTTCCATATACCTGTATTTTAATGTTTGGAAATTTTAATAAACTGGCAACATCGTACGCACTACGGAATAATAACATAATAAGAACTCGTTTGTGATTGTGATTAACAGTATTTAAAATAATCCAGCCTAATAGTAGGTAATACTTATGTATTTACTATTTGTTTACTAAAATTATTTTCCTTTGAAATGTATTGAAATACCTATTGCATAATTTTAAACGAATTACACATCTTTTAACATAAAAACACATCTTTTAACTGAACTAGTATTATGTATTTAGTAAGGTTTAAATGGGTTGAATGCTGAGTATTGCTGAGGGCTTTAACTGAATTACATAGTTTTAATAGTTTACAGTGGAACTTAAATACACCAGATAATGTCTCAGTAATTTGTTTACTTGTGAACTGAAATAACTAAGTTGTACTTACTTGAAAATAATTATTATACCGAATAGATGTTTCAAGTAACCTTTCACAAAAACCATTCATAGGTAATAACGTAATAGGTAATACACTCACTATTCGAAAACATTTTCAGCATTGACACTAAACAGGATTCTTTAAAACTATCTGTTTACTATCTATCTTCTATCTATTTATTTACATGGGACTGTCTATGCTTAAAGCGTACCGCACATAGTTGTCAGATTTAAATTTGCCTACCAAAATACATTTTAATTTTTTGGTCAAACGGTTGTATTTAGAAAAAAATGTTATAAGAGTTTTTTGTTCTACATGGTGCCTTCTACCTATACCTTTAAGGAACGCACTATTTTCCGGGACACCCTGTATATTCCCATGAAATATTTGCATCTGCAAGCTTTAACCATCGAATTTAACCAAGGACTGATGCCTACTGACCACACAAAAAGAAGACAGATATTTGATATCGTGATGGGATACTCAGATCTTGTGAGTTAAGACGAAGCAAGCCAGAACGAACGCTCAAAAGCAATGTAAAATAGTAAAAATGTAACATATAGGCAACGGTTTGAAAAGAAATAAAAAACTGCAAATTTTACTTACCTTGTGTCTGCGACACATGCTCATAATCAATAACTTTGGCAGGCTCAAACAGCGGAAAATCGTCATAAGGATCTTTAGTATCAAAATCATTATCCTTTAAATCTCGTGACAAAATTGGCGTATCCATCAAAGATGGAATTTTGGGTGGCGGTTGGTGTACCTGACTCATCAAAGGTTGGATTTTTGGTTGATCCATCAACGACTTTATTTGATTTTGCGACTGGTTCATAAACGGCTTTTGTGGTTGATCCATTGAAGATTTGAATTGCCTTTGATGGTGGGGCTGACGTCCACGATCTTCTTGATAAGAATCTTCTTCGTCTTCTTGAAACATATCATTGTATTTGTCGTAATCCTCGTCATCGTTATAGTTATCATAATCCACGTCATCGTCGTCGAATTTATTCCCGCTATCATAACGATTCTTTCCGTAATTATCTTTATAATAATTATCATTTGAGTAATCATCTTCTCTATTAAGGTTATTCTTTGAAGAAAATCTGTCGTTTGAGAAATTATCGTTTCTGTTATCATTGCGATAATAATTATCGCTGTCTTTACCATATTGAGGGGGATCTCTTGAGAACTGATTATCTAAACCTCTTGCTCCACTACCATAGTTACTTGGGACATTTCCCATACCTTTTGTATTATTAGATATAGGTGGAGGATTACTGTAGTCATCTACTTTGCTGTGCATGGCTGGGACATTTGGAGGTGGACCGTCAAATTGACCTTTTTGAAAGTAATCGTTAGTACTGGATCTAGCCTGTTGATAATAGGGATCTTGATAAGGTGGAGGAGGAGCGGTGTAGCTATTAGGATACTGTTGGAAATTAGGTGGCGGCAACGAAAAGTTCTGTCCATAGTTTGGTGCAATATTCGAAACGGTATCTGTAGTGACATTAGTAGAAGCTACAGCAGGAGGTGCATTCTGCGAAACCATCGATAGCATGCTAAGCAGTTTCTGATCTCCGAGAATTGTGTTGATTCCTTTGGAGATCGCCTCAAAGTCTGGTAGTTTCGATTTGGCTTTGGTATCCCCTTCTTCAGCTTCATCTTGAATTTCTTCTGATCTATCCGGCAATTCTTCTTTAGTGTCGTCTTTAACCAGATCAAGCCCAGGAATTCCTTCAGAGGACGAACCTGTAGTTAAAAATCCTCCATCTTTAGGTTTAAAGGTTAATGGATCATTATTCTCATTTGGTGGGGGTTTATTGAATAGATCATTTGTCGCTGGTAAAGCACTCTCATTATAAGCAGCACCTAAAGATGAAGGTTGAGCTGCAGTAATGTCAGTTTTATTAATCAATGTATCTTGATTTGATAAAGAAGATTGACTCTTTGGTGCGGAAGTTGCTTGCAATGCAACTCTCTTACGCCTCATTTGTTCGCGCCTTTCTAGGAGTGAATTTCTCCAAGATTCCCACTTTTTTTCATATTCTTTATACTGAACTTTATCTGGATGATTAGCATTTTGTTCTCTCCATTTATTAAACTGAGCTTCCCAAGCAGCGAATTCTTTATCAAACTTTTTCTCAGCTTCTGAGAGTTCTTCGTGACTTCCTTTGGGGTCTGTTGATTGAGCGATAGGAGCAGCGGCAGCGACAGCAGCTGTAGCAGGTGGTGGTTGACTATAGTTCTGACTTGCTCCTGGCATTTGTTGATTCCACTGATTAGTTACAGGTTTATCCAGCAATGCTTTCTTAGCAGGATCAGTTTCAATTTCTTGAGTATATGGTCGTTTTTGAGCGACATTTTGTGTCTGCCACGTTGGCAGTGTTTGTTGCACTGGATAATAAGAAGGGAAATGCATTTGTTGTTGCATCATAGGAGCAGCAGTGGAATAACCCGTCTGTGGGACTGATGAATACGCCGAAACTGCCGATGGCTGCATAGGAGGATCTTCTTTTGGAAGTGGAGGCTTACTGTCAGGCAATGGAGGAGCTGCTGCTGATATTGGTAGCGGTGGTTGCATTTGCATAGGAGTGGGAACCGCCCCTTGCATGGCAGTTAAAGATTTTTGATACTGAAAAATTAAAAAGTAAAATCAACGAGTGCTGGCTTTCGTGGTTTTTGTTATTGAGGTTTAACTGAACAAAATGGAATCAATTTGTACACATATACGAGATATTTTTATGTTTTGAGACTGACAACAAAACAGGTCTATATACAAATTACTTGCTAGCTGACGCATGGTAGACTCTTACTAAAATGTAAGACAAGAGGCCAGTACCAAAAGTACGGAAAAAGATAACACTGTTACTGAAGATGAATCCGTGGCTCTATTTCAAACATAGCCTGGATTTGAATAATGCAATGAACTTGATTCAAGAGAGTGGTTTGAAAATAATGGAACTTTCTGTACCTGACTAATGAGAGGTTATCATCATTTGAATGATGACGAAATGGTGAATTAAGTACTTAAGGACAAGTACATTGTGACCAAAGCCAATGACGCGGGAGACAGTGATGACGAAGAAATGAATGAACACAGATCTGCTTTTCCTTCACATGTGGAGGCTTACGACGCTTTGGAAACTGCAATGAACTGGTTAGAGTGCCAACCTGAGGGTACACCGTCTCATAATTCTTACATAACTTACTTGTGCACGTACGAATTTACAGTAATTCTGGATCTAATCACTAGTCCGGATGGGTCCTGGTCCCAACTGATCCGGATTTTTGACGCTCTACTGCAATAGGCATTTATGTTCATAGCAACAAGGAATATAAATCAATAAGAAATGATCAATTTAAAATTTTAAACCATCAACCTGATATGATAGTTTAGCTACATTCAAATATGTTTAGATACGTTTAGCTTGGCAATAATTGTATGAAAAATTATAAGCACAGTAAAAGGAAATCAAAATAAATTGTACAGATTATACCGTACCTCCGCTCCGTATTGCTGATGCCATTGTTGGTATTGCTGTTGCCACTGCGCCCACTGTTGCCAATTCTGCTGTTGCGCTTGAGCCCACTGTTCTTGACTGTAACCCATTGGAGTGATAGCCGGCGCAGCATTAATCGCATTGGGTAATACAGCGCCTGGTACAGCTGTGGGTAAAGCAGGTGTGCCTGTAGGCCACGCAGGCCACGACATGTCTACCTAAAAAATAATCTAATTAAAACAAATATGATCTGAACTGTTTTGGGCATGACTTACTTATATGGCACAGATACACTACGTAGAAAGTCCTTTCTGTGTATTAATTGAAGCTAAAACAATCTATTTAAACAGGGTTACATTAAATAATCAGTGTTATGAAGTAAAATTATATTTATAATATCGATGACTAAAAGTACAAACATATGTCCAGCTTTTGTGTATAAGAAACAAAAGTCTTCTAAGAAAAGACAAAAGTCTAAAACATATCTTATAAGTAGTTTTTGTACAAACAATGTAAAAGTTTTATTTTTAAGAGCGTAGGTGTTTTTGTTTTCGAATCTTTAAAAAACTAATACCTAAATATTTTTGAAAAATTTACACGCAGAATGAAAGATTACATTATTACCGAGGGCGGAAAGTCCCTTAGAATAAACAAAAAGTTTCTTTTGAATGAGATATTTGACATCAACAATCACACTCAATTTTCTCTTCTTTTTCACATCTGCAACTTATTACAATAAACATTATAGAAGTTTTCAGGAACTTTCGGCCATCGGTAATAATGTAATCGTTTATTCTGCGTTTAAATTTTTCAAAAATAGTATTAGTTTTCTCAGGATTCGAAAAAATGAATGCATTTAAAAAGCGTCGGTTTTGCGCGTACCCTCTTAAGACTATTTTTAACGATATATACATAACAAATTTCCAACTAAAACATGTAGCCACAAAGGCTGCAACATTTGAAGGGGGAAGCATTCGGAAAATTATAAAAATAAGAGTATATATTGTTGTAGAATTGTTTTTTTTTTATAAAGAAATTCAGAAAAAAATTAAATTTATATCAACGACCATGTAATCATAGTTTTTCATCACCCTGTATATGACCCAAAATTGTTTAGAATTTAATTTTGCTATTAAGAAAGTGTTTCGGGAAAAAGTGAAACGATTAATGATTCGACGAAATGCACGGGACATGGAACAAACAATTTGGTGCTTAGAAAGTGGACATATCGTTGAAGAAAACAAAGACGGCTTTAAGATCTTTTCCGGGAAGGTTTTTAATGTGGTATACAAATTGTATGAGGTTTAGATGTTAAAGTAGAAAGTAGGAAAGAACTAATTATGATATCTCTTGGAATATGACAAAGTGGAAAAGTTCTGTGAAAAAAAATTTGGTTCAGAAGAAATGGGTATGAAAGGTTTAAGAGAGGCGTGTTTTGATGGAGTGGGAAAGATATGAGAGAAGGGAGTCAGAATTTGGCGAGAGACGAGAGGTCACTGTGTAATTAACATCGGTGGAAGGCAGTCCAGTTTTTATTTTAAAAAGTTTAGTAATCAGTGTAGAGTGTGTGTAATCGGCCTTTGCGAGCAGAATCAAGTTGAAACCAAATTGTCGACCGGTTGAAGAGTCAATTTTCCTGGTCCGAGGGAGCTTCCTTTGTTTTGTCTAGAACGAGTAGCTGATTAATATCTTTTGCACAAGATATCGAACAAGGAAAACTGAGTAAAAGAATTCGAGCAAATCCTGTATGATTTTTGGAAGCAGTCGTGACGAGAGAGACTTTTTCGCAACATCCAGAGAGTACGCGTTTGGAAGAATCAAGGACGGCGCAATCCAGAGAACGAGGCAGTGAAGAAACAAAAAGGTCAGTCAAATTATTTGTCGGAATGGAGAAAATTTGTTTATATCAAACCCATATTTGTTTATTGAACTTTTCTTTTACGCAGTTAGTCATTTAAAATTTAAGAAATCAAGTCAAAAGAACAGAAGTAAATTTTATTAAATTTAGTATGAGTAAATAATAATTAATTAAATAATTTTTTGTCAAAACAAGGAGATATCAGAGTTAGAGTTTAATTGATTAAGTAAGAGATTGTTGCAACAAAGTTTAAATTTAATATTTTTGAATCACATGTACACGGCTTATTTGATAAAAACAATAGATTACATTTATATGATACTGAGTGTTTTCAATTTCCCTGTTTCCACCCAGGAAGAAGTAAGCAATCAGAAATATTAGAAGCCACAGATCACAGGTATTGTATACAATACAAAATTAGCCTTGAGAATAAAATTGATTGGAAAATTTAATTTGAATTTAGTTTTTGTTTTACATAGGCAGTAAATAAAATAATTGAATAATTAACTAAAGTAAGAATTTGCTAATCAATCTAATTAAATAGATATAATAGAGCATAACACTATACACAAAAATGTCAGTAGCAGACTATAAAAAATTCACCAAGTTACCAAAAAGGTCATTTTCTACATTGCATTGTTACTTACCTAACTGCCATCCAAACGTGTTTATACAGTATGGTGCAAATAAAAGGAATAAGTTTGTTATTTCGTAAGCCAGCAACTTTAAGGCAAAATCCCGAAACAGGTTGATTTTTATTTTTAAATCAAGTTTGGCATACAATATGTTTATCACACTAGTGACGTTATTCATCTGAGCGTGCTGACGTAATCTATGATTTTTTTGTTTGACCTCTTCGCTGCCAATCACGCTTTTTTTGTTTAACCTATTCGTTGCCAATCACGCGCCAGTGCGTGATATGGTTACTTCAGTCAGGTGCCGTTCAACAGAATGGCTCCTAACAGAGTTCCATTCTTTTCGATATATTATAGCGAATGGGTTAAATGAAAATAGGGGTCGTGTGCTAGCTCATTTGAATGGTCATTTAATTATCTATTCGGTAATAGGTGTTAACATTATCATAATTATTTATACAGGGTGTCAAATTTTGTTTTGAATTAATTGATCCAAAAAGAAGAATGTATGTAATTTATTTAATTCAACATACATTTTGCTGTTGTCAGAACACAGAAAAAAATATTTGTTTGACAAAGAAACATTTCTTTTCGCTTAAATTAAATATTAAAACTGCCAAGAGGTGTTCAAACATTGAATTTAAGCGAAATTATCAAATAAAATTTTTTTCTGTTTTCTAATAGCAGTTAAATGTATTTTGAATACAATGAATTTTATATATTTTTCTTTGTGTGTGAATTAATTTTTTCAAAAATTTTTTTGGACACTGTATAAATTATTATGATAATGTTAATATTACTGAATAGAGAATTGAATAATATTTCTAATGAGCTAGCATACGACCACTATTCTCATTTAAAAAAATCATCGATTACGTCATCACGCCCAGATGGATGACGTCACTAGTATGATATAGGTACGCCAGAAAATCATAATTTAAAAATAAAAATCGACTTGTTTCGGGATTTTTCCTTAAAGTGGCTAACGCAATAAATAATTTATTCCTTTCATGTGCACCATAATGTAAAACAATTTCTACATGTTTCTAGATGAAATAATATTTTTTTATTTTTTATTTGAATTTATCGGACAAAATTCGCTTTTCTAGTTAGTTAACACAGTAGTAGTCAACACATATTAGGTGTAATGGTAAACAGTTGGTAATTTGTTATGGGAATATACCGTAAACACCATTCATAAAAATTTAGACAAAATGTTTGTTCTTTTAACCATCGTTAGGTAATATATTTTTGATAAAGCAATAAATTGCTTTCGAACTAATTTCTTTTTTAGTCGGTAACATGTTTGCACACTTAAATTTTATCGATTATGAATTTGTGTATTAAATTACCATCATGCAAAATCTATAGACCTTAGCATCGTAAATATGGTATTACACAAGAGCACCATGCCGAAGAAAATCGGCATCGAAACGCTCGAGATGTTTTTGAAGAGAAGCTTCTACACTGGCGTTGTATTACATTTCTCTACAGTAAAATGTTGAGGCGAGTATCACGGAAGTAGAGCAACAAACCGCGTCACGAAAGTACCGCCAAGACACGAAGAGAATGTACAGCCACCACGAGGTTTATACGTGTTGAGGTACTATATAGTACACTTTAGAAGACCAAAAATAAGCATTTTTTCAAGATTTTTTTTCTTAGTGTCCGCAGTCATCTAAACCCAAACAAAAAAAAGATTTTTTTTCTCAGAACCTTTATTAAAAAAGAACATAAAACTTTTTACATATTACTATCTAACTCTTAGAGAATACAAAAAATATATCTTTTTTCATTTATGCACGTACACTAATATTGTAGAGGGCGCCAAAGTCGAGGCCTCGAAAAAAAGTAGTTCTGATGGCGGACAGTTAATCTCAGGATTGGGATCTCTGAAATAAAAAAATCGTACGTCATTTGAAAAATGAAAGTTTCGTCATTTGAAATGACAATTTACCACCGTTACGGCCGGTTTCACAAAGTAAAGTTAACTTGTGGTTAAGAGATAACCAGAAGTTACGTCAAAATATACGTTTTAGTTTCAGGTCAACGACGAAGTATGGCTAACTCACAGAATTTTTAATCAGATGTTGGAGTGGGTTACCCTTATGGGTATACCCAGAAGGGTAACAATTATGAAACTGAAACGCATATTTTGGGGTAATTTTGAGGTTATCTCTTAACCACAAGTTAACTTTACCTTGTGAAACCGGCCGTTAGTGAAAAATTCCGCAAAAAAAATTGTACGGAAATTTGAAAAAAATTTGTGAAAAAATCGCTTGTTTTTCTTCAGTTTTTCACGGTTAAAAACATCTATTTTTTATTTTTTGGTCAAATTGTGGTAAATTGTCACGTAAGAAACATTCCTTTTTCAAATGCAATAAGATTTTTTTGTTTCACATATCCCAATCCTGGGATTAACTGTCCGCCATCATTTTTCGAAGCCTCGACTTTTGCGCCCTCTACAATATTAGTGTACGTGCATAAATGAAAAAAGATATATTGTCTTGTACTCTCTAAGAGTTAGATATTAATATGTAAAAAGTTTTATGTTCATTTTTAAAAAGGTTCTGAGAAAAAAATTCTTGAAAAAAATTATTATTTTTGGTCTTCTAAAGAGTACTAGTACCTTAAAGAATTAGTACGTTATCCGAGCATAAGTATTGATTTTAGTAAAAACAAGCTGAAAATTCGAGCATTATCATAACGAAAACTTTGTTTATTTACATATTTAAATTACAATATGGAAAATTGCTCTTATGAAAAGTTGTTTAGAATCAAAGACTATGTTTTACTGTGCCATTATATCATTCTAATTTAAATATTGTGAACTATGAAGGTACTTTACTCTGGAGTGAAATTCATAGTACATATTTGACATACCTCGTATAAAATTGATACAATATGATATTATATGATGGTTGCATCTTAGTTTTTACACCATGAAGCACTTTTTATGACGAATAACTTTTTCTTGTCCAATTAAAATAAAAGAGTTATAAATGAAAATGATGTTGGTATCCATAATTTGAGAAAAATATTTTTTTCGTTAGAAGGATGTAATTGCATATACAGGCCCGGCCATAGGGATTATGCCGCCCTGAGCAAGATCGGTGACTGCCGCCTTGCCTAACAGTGATTTCTACAGGAGTATCACAGATTTCTTTAATTTGGTATCTGATCGAAGTAATTGTATCAATTCTACTTTCCCATCTAGTTTCGGACAAAGGCTTCAATGTTATACTAGAAATATCATTTTCAGTATAGCCCAACGATGAAGAGAGACAGAGAAAAAGTTACAAATTTTTGTCACTAGATAAAAGAAAGAAATTGCAAACTATGAGGCTTTAGCAGCATCGTTCACGACTAAGTTAAATGAATGGCAAAACATGGGACAAAAAGTTCTTCCCTTTCATATTTGCCCTATTATCATACTCTTGTCGTCTCATATCTTCCAAAGGTATTCCCAGTTCTTTCCGTTTTTCCAAAATAACTTCTTAAGTCCCAAGCCAGTGTTTCCAGTTCAGACACAAATCCAAGAAAATAATCTGCAATTTTAATTCTTTGTGAAGAGGAACCTAAACCGACAAAACGTAAAACAATAGTTATCTGTTCAATGCCAGAAATATCAGGTGTACAATCTAAAATTATGCTATAATACTTTGCTGATTTCAAAAAGTTTAAAATTTTATTTTTGATTTGGTCATGGAGAAACTGAATAATTTCGTTTTGAATACGTTTTCTCGAGTAATGATGCTGCTTGTTACTACCATTCGTTGTTCTCTTAATGTGCTCTTGCAAAACAGAATCAAATTTTCCTAAGAGCTCAACAAGCTTTAAAAAATTACCATTATGATGAAAATATATGACGAAAAAGTTGATCAGAATCGCTCCTAAATGGAAGACACTGTTGTGTTAAGAACTGTATCATTGAAGTCGTTCTATTACATTTTTCCAATGACGAGTTTCTGAATTTAGAACTTTTTGTGTTTCTTCCTCTATGGTTGTAACCGATTCTACTCTAATTCCTAGTTCTACCCACTGTCACTGTGACTGTAGATGAGCTGGAGACTTAGCGTGGTTGGACAAAGCTTCAGCCATATGTTTCCAATTATTATATCCATTTTCAGTAAATTTAATTTTAAGTGAATTTCAGTGAATTTACTTTAGTTCTGATCCCACTATTCTTATGCGTTGAAGGAGGTGTTGTCTATTTCCCGTCGAATGAACCTTGCAATATTGTTTCACTTATTTAATTCTCGTTTTTACAGTTGTATTTTTGCCGCTCTTGTTCATAATATTGATTTTTATAACATTAAAAACATAATAATTTATTTTTTCTTTAATTTCAAAAATTGGCTGTGCTGTGAAATTCGCCGCCCCTAAATTTGCCGCATTGAGCGGCCGCCCAGTTCGAACACCCCTGGGGCCGGGCCTGTGCATATATTAGAACATAATTTTTTATTCCAAACAACATTTCATAACAACAATTTTCAATATTGTGAAATAAATAAAGGTATTTTTCTCTTTAGCGAAATTCATATTTTTTGACATACCTCGAAAGTGTTACCTCCCCCCCTAATTAACTTATTTATTTTTAGCACATAGCAAAATGCTCCGACAGGTCGATTTTTGAAATAATAATGGTATATTATAACATCAATGTTTCGAACTTTACGCAATCCCTCTTCAGGTGACAGGCATAACTTTCACGTTTTTAAATGGGAATGTACATCATGTGACACCTCATTTAAAAGCTTTTGAAATGCTGATTACAAAAATGTATAATACTTTACTCCTATTTGAGAGCGTAGGCGCAAAATTTCTTTTTAAACGCATTCATTTTTTTCGAATTTTGAGAAAACTATTGAGTATTTTTGAAAAATTTAAACACAGAATGAGAGATTACATTATTACGGAGGGCTGAAAGACCCTTAGACTAAACAAAAAGTTTCTTTTGAATGATATATTTTAAATTAAAAATCAGACTAAATTTTCTCATTTCTTCACCCCTGTGCTGTGACTTATTAAAATAAACAATATAGAAGTTCTTAGGGACTCTCGACCCTCGATAATACTGTAATATTTCATTCTGCGTTTAAATTTTTCAAAAATACTGTTTAGTTTTCTCAGGATAAGAAAAATGAATGCATTTAAAAACAATTCGACCGAAATTTTTCGCCTACGCTCTCAAATAGGATTAAAGTATTATACATTTTTGTAATCAGTATTTCAAAAGCTTTTAAATGAGGCGACACATGATGTACTTTCCCATTTTAAAAAAAAGTTATGCCTGTCACCTGAAGAGGGAAACCGTAATGTTCGAAACATTGATGCTATAATATATTATGATTATTTTAAAAATCGACCTACCTGAGCGGTTTGCTTATGTGCTAAAATAAATAAGTTAATAAGGGGGGGGGGGTAACATGTATTCCAGCGCACTGTAGATAGAATTTGATATCTGATAGTTGAATCGTTTTTTCGTAAAATTAAAAATAAAAAACTTTCCCATAGTGTTCAACTTAAGTGACATCCTGTATATAATATATACATCAATATAATGTACATTATACATATCATTGGGTATACAGCTCAAATAAAAAATAGTGAGCTATCATTTAACATTACGTGAACATTAATAAATAAAATTTATTTATTTGACGTTTCAATTTTGTGTTGACGTTTAGTTGCGTCAAACGAAAACAAATTTGAAAAGGATTATGACGTCACAATGTTGACTTTAAGGTCGGAAGATGGGAAATCGGCTCTAAGTATTGCAGGAGCCGCAACACACGAACTAACCAACGAACAGACTTTGCGAATTTATAAACGAAAAGTTTTCGTTGAAAATAAAAGATCAAAACTGTATCAAATAGTAGGTTCTAACCTACTTTTCAGAAGCTATTGTCTTGTGGGATCTTATGCA
Organism: Diabrotica virgifera virgifera; assembly: GCF_917563875.1. Taxonomy (NCBI): domain Eukaryota; kingdom Metazoa; phylum Arthropoda; class Insecta; order Coleoptera; family Chrysomelidae; genus Diabrotica; species Diabrotica virgifera. The sequence continues at coordinate 54,286,629 of NC_065443.1, read as the reverse complement.
ATTTACTATTTTAGTTGGGAATCAGCCACAATTTAAGTTTGAAATTTGAAAAAATCGTATTTTGAAAACGATTTTCGAAGTGTAAATCGAAACGTCAAATATATTTAATTTCAAACTTAAATTGTGGCGTATTACCAATTAAAATAGTAAATTGTATAAAATAGAATTCTCTGTATTTTTGTTCGAGAAAACGAGAAAATTCAATAATTATGCTTTGTCACCAGTTTTACCGAAAAGTTAAAAATAGCGTAGATACATATTCAGGAAAAACGTTTCTCCTTTAAATTCAAGATGGCGGCTAACTCAGCGGCGTAATTCAGTCGCGATTTCAAATTTATACTACTACTGACACCCCTAAAGTTAGATTAATAAAATTTAGGGTAGCTTGCCTGCAATGCTGGGCGTTTTTTTTTTCGTCTAACCCGAGTGGACTATATTATAATTTGTAACTGTGTGACCAAATTCACTTTGTATTTGAGATACGTACAAAGACAACGGAAACCTTTGAAACCATAAGCGAGACAGGAAATGAATGTACACCCCGTGCAGGTATTTTACTTGGCGAGACGTTACCAACATAACATTCAGAAAATGTGGAAAAATCGAACCGTCAAAAACAGTGCGCATCCAAATCTCAAATGCAAAGTGAATTTGGCCAGACTGTCATACTACGTGTAACTTGGCACAAATTTGACAGCTGTACAGATTTTATTGAGAAAATGTGCACTTTATGAAGTTGAAGTTGTATTTTATGGCAATTTGGCTTAAAAAAAATCAAAACATGTTTTTACTTAGGTACTTGTGTAGATTATTGTAAATTGGTTTATTTAAGAACATCAATAATAATTATTGTTATTCCAATTTTAAATACACAGAGAATATCAACAATAACGTTACTGCTTAGGTGAAAATCTATAAAAGCACAGAAAGGAAGATTTACTTCTCCAACTCTTAACTAATACAGGGTGATTGATTAGTGGGGTGCTCAATAGATCCGCTATAGTAATAGATAGCAGTAAAAGTTAATAACAAAAATTTTAGCCACCTTTGAGCTTCACATTACAAAATTAGTTAGAATGTTACAGGGTGTTCGATAACACAGTGGCAGACCAAACTTATGTTTTTTTTTAATGAAACACCCTATATTTTATTTTATATTCGAAATCCCGTTCTCCATCACAAAAATATAATATGTTATACAGGGTATTTACAAAGTTATAACCAATTTTGTATGAAAATCGTAACAAGTTCAACTCCCTGTATAAATAAAAAACACAACAGCAATGGTTTATTCATGCCATATTTTTTTATTTATTGTCAAAATTTTTAAAAATTATTGACATTGCTAATTTTCTTTATATCAAATACAGGGTGAGTCGAAACGCAAGTACATTATTTTCTCAGTAATGTTAAATGGAACACCTTGTATTTTGTATCATTATTGAAAAGTAACATTAGGGTACTTTATTTTTTATATAACATTCCTTATGTCCAAATTTAGTAGTTTTCGAGATATTTTTATTTTTCAGAGCAAATTATTTTAGGTGTCTAAATTTATCTAAATTTTAAGTAAGCCATGACTGAATTGACAATTGACGATTACTGATTAACAATCCGGTAACCAATGTAACAACGTAGCAAATAAAGAAATAAAAATAATTTATTAGTAATACATTTTACAAAAAAAAAACACAACCACAACATGCAACATTTTTGAAACAAATAAAAACTACTTTTTTATGTAAATGCAACATAGTCCTGTCGCCAGGGGGGGGTACAACGGCCTTCTTAATTCAGATGGACTTACCCAAGTTTTTTTTATATATTGTGACCCGCAGAATACGAATTTTTTGGGTAACAGTTGATCCGGATGTCGATAAGATTGTTATAGACAAAGAACTTGAGGAATTACATAACAGCGATTTCTCGCAAAACAAAACATCTTTTTGTATTTTTTGGGTCATTTTAAGCAAAAAATATTCCTACAAGTTTTTTCGTAGAATGCATAGTCTTCGAGATAACCGCGGTTGAACTTTCAAAAAATCGAAAAATTGTAATTTTTGAACCCGAATAACTTTTGATTAAAAAATAAAGTAGCAATTCTGCTTACCGCATTTAAAAGTTTAAGTCAAATTATATCGGTTTTGATTATTTGCATTGTTAGAAATTTATTATTTTATTGTTAAACAAAGCTATAAACACCTAGTATGTGAGTGATGTTTTCAATGATTTCTCATTTAAAATCGAACGAGTAGGTAGAGTAGCTACGAGTGCAAGCGAGGCAATTTCTACGTAGCATGCGTTAAAACGCATGTATTAGGCACGGGAAACACTATGTGTTTATAGATTAGTTTAACAATAAAATAATAAATTTCTAGCAATGCAAATAATCAAAACCGATATAATTTGACTTAAACTTTTAAATGCGGTAAGCAGAATTGCTACTTTATTTTTTAATCAAAAGTTATTCGGGTTCAAAAATTGCAATTTTTCGATTTTTTGAAAGTTCAACCGCGGTTATCTCGAAAACTATGCATTCTACGAAAAAACTTGTAGGAATATTTTTTGCTTAAAATGACCCAAAAAATACAAAAATATGTTTTGTTTTGCGAGAAATCGCTGTTATGTAATTCCTCAAGTTATTTGTCTATAACAATCTTATCGACATCCGGATCAACTGTTACCCAAAAAATTCGTATTCTACGGGTCAAAATATATAAAAAAAACTTGGGTAAGTCCATCTGAATTAAGGAGGCCGTTGTACCCCCCATGGCGACAGGACTAACAAATAAAAAAGAAAATTAGTAATAAATTTTACAAAAAAACACACAAACACAAAATACAACATTTTGTGAAGACAATTAAACACTACTTTTGTATGTAAATGTAACAATTTAACAAATAAAGAACGAAAAATAATTTATCAGTAATACATTTTGCAAAAAAAAATGTTTGAAAAAATTAGAAGCTACTTTTAATAAAATATTTTTAATATTTAATTACATAAGGTGTTCAAAATTACCTCCTAACACATTTATGCACGCCTAAAAACGATCATTGAATGAGCTACTTACTCTACGAAGCATTTGTAAATTAACACATCGAAATACACTTTGTATTCTATTTTTTTTTTCATCTCATCCCTTGTTGTTGTAGGTATTTTATAAACTTCATTATTAACGTAACCCGAAAAAAATCAGTTGTTTATTAAATTCTGGCGATCTGGGTGGTCATGCTACTGGTCCGTTGAAAAATGAAAATATCTCAAAAACTAATAAATTTACACATAGAGAATGTTATCTAAAAATTAAAGTACGGTAATGGTACTTTTCAATAGTGATATAAAATACAGGGTGTTCCAATTAAAATTACTGAGAAAATAATGTACTTGCGTTTTGACTCACCCTGTATTTGATATAAAGAAAATTAGCAATGTCAATAATTCTTGAAAATTTTTACAATAAATAAAAAAATATGGCATGAATAAACCATTGCTGTTGTGTTTATTTTTATTTATACAGGGAGTTGAACTTGTTACGATTTTCATACAAAACTGGTTATAACTTTGTAAATACCCTTAGTCCTGTCGCCAGGGGGGGTACAACGGCCTCGTTAATTCAGATGGACTTACTCAAGTTTTTTTTATGTATTTTGACCCGTAGAACACGAACTTTTTGGGTAACAGTTGATCCGGATGTCGATAAGATTGTTATAGACCAAGAACTTGAGGAATCAAATAACAGCGATTTTTGGCAAAACAAAACAATATTTTGTATTTTTTGGGCCATTTTAAGTAAAAAATATTTCTACAAGTTTTTTCGTAGGATGCACAGTTTTCGAGATAAACGCGGTTGAACTTTAAAAAAATCGAAAAATTGCAATTTTTGAACCCGAATAACTTTTGATTAAAAAATAAAATAGCAAGTCTGCTTACCGCATTTGAAAGTTTAAGTCAAATTATATCGGTTTTGATTATTTGCATTGGTAAAAATTTATTTTTTTATTGTTTAACAAAGCTATAAACACGTAGGGTTTCCCGTGCTTTTACATGCGTTTTAACGCATGTAACGTAGAAATAGTCTTGATTGCACTAGTACCTATTCTACCTACTCGTTCGATTTTAAATGAGAAATCATAGAAACATCACTCACGCACTAGTGGTTTGTAGCTTTGTTTAACAATAACACAATAAATTTTTAGCAATGCAAATAATCAAAACCGACATAATTTGACTTGAACTTTCAAAGGCGCTAAGCAGAATTGCTATTTTATTTTTTAATCAAAAGTTATTCGGGTTTAAAAATTGCAGTTTTTCGATTTTTTGAAAGTTCAACCGCGTTTATCTCGAAAACTGTGCATCCTACTAAAAAACTGGTAGAAATATTTTTTGCTTAAAATGACCCAAAAAATACAAAATATTGTTTTGTTTTGCCAAAAATCGCTGTTATTTGATTCCTCAAGTTCTTGGTCTATAACAATCTTATCGACATCCGGATCAACTGTTACCCAAAAAATTCGTGTTCTACGGGTCAAAATACATAAAAAAAACTTGGGTAAGTCCATCTGAATTAACGAGGCCGTTGTACCCCCCCTGGCGACAGGACTACCTGTATAACATAACAAACCTTTATATTTTTGTGATGGAGAAGTTAACAGGATTTCGAATATAAAATAAAATAAAGGGTGTTCCATTTAAAAAAACATAAGTTTGGTCTGCCACTGTGTTATCGAACACCCTGTAACATTCTAACTAATTTTGTAATGTGAAGTTCAAAGGTGGCTAACATTTTTGTTATTAACTTTTATTGCTATCTATTACTATAGCGGATCTATTGAGCTTTACCCCACCAAATCAATCACCCTGTAGATTATCCTTTAACTACACGCGCTGGCGTACTTTGTACGCCAGATATAAGAATTCTACTGGAAATATATTTAAAAATTTAATTTTTGACCTTGCTTATTTTTCTAACCTATCACTGGAATGTGCTTTACAATTTGGTTTTAGTTTCGTTATAATCGGCGTTCTGGAAAGATCGTAATTTACATTTTATTATTTGTTGTTTCCGGTGGTGGACAATATACCCCAGGATTATATTACTATAAGTCGTAATATAAGTACATATTTTAATTGTTTTTTAGTCATTATGGCAAAAAATATATTTTTCTTTGTAAACAATACTTTTTCTCCTGTAAAAAATCACATTTAAAAAAATTTATTAGTAATTTTATTTATCATGGAATCCAGTTATTCCATGATTCCAGTTATAAATCCCAATTGGCTTACTGAAAAGGAACTCTAAGTATTCACTGATGCCGAATAAGGTTTATAACAAACAACTAAGTGTATTTTTTCAAAAAAAATTAAACAAATCCGCTGTTTTTAAGTGTATTTTCTTGTGGCGTACAAAGTACGCCACGCGTGTAGTTATGTTATAACTTGATGCGCGGGTAGTTAAAGGTTATACACGTCTACAGGTTTTAAATTTGTCCGTGACGTTGTGACGTACTTTGGGAACTTGCAGGAATGTGTAAAAAAAGCAAAATACAAAATTTTGGGTTTTATTGTTTAATGAAAATTTATGAGGTTTTTATTGCAGAACGATTAAGTATTTCAGCTATTTTGCAACATAAATGGTTGCAGCAATTATAGGCTAAATCATTGGTTCTCAATCTGTGGTACATGTATCAGTGGTGGTACGCAAAACGCAAATGATGCACGTGCAATGACTGGAAAACATGGAGCATATATAAATTATAGTTAATTAGATTACTTAGGTAAGCATAGCTATTTCAGTTAGGTGGTACAAAATAAAATAAAAAGAATTTTGTGGTACACGCCTTAAAAGAGTTGAGAACAACTGGGCTAAATAATAGTGTGTACGATAATAAACGAAGTTTGTTGTCTGTTAAAAAATCGAACATATAAAGATGTCATGTATTTTGATTGTTTCCATGCCGCATTTTGCGACAATCTTGGCGCAGTCGGAGCAAAGAACCCCGGCACTATTCTTACGTAAAAGTGATTTCAGTTAAATTGGCTAAAACTTTGCAGAGAGGTAGCTTTTTTCGTGCTGGTCAAAAGTTTTGAGTGACCCAAGACTCAGAAATCAATTGTTTCTGAGTTACATAGTGTCGGTTTTTAGTACATTTGAATAATACATTTTTGTATAATATACAGACTGTTACTAAATAAGCGCAACAAAGTTCAGAAAATGACTCTGCATGAAAAAATAATGACAGTTTGCTATATAAACGTATGTCCGCAAATGCTTTGTTTTTCGAGATACGGGGTGTTGAAATTTTTCTTACAAACTCACAACTTATTTATTGCTCTAAAACTAATTAAGATAGGCAAATTAAATTTGGTAGGTTTTAAGAGGTAGGTATTGGGCATTTTTTTGGCATAAAATTAAGAAGGAGCGCATACCGGTAATGGTCTCAACTTAGTTAAAGATAAAAATGATATACCACTGAGATATTTCAAAGGACATTGCACACATCTTATGGAAAATGTAATGTCACTCAAATCCAATAAAATTTACATGAAAAATTCTTATAGAAATTATATACAATCATTTTATACCATAACTCCAACTCTGAATTTTGATTAATAACGGTTTAAATTGATATACATAAATCTAAAATCAAATGGGTATGTAGGTGAGCTAGAGAGAGAAAAGTGATTTTGTGGATTGACACTTCCTAAATCTTTCTGCAGGTATTAAGGCAGAGGCGTACTCTGTCTGACAGTCGTAGTATATACAGAGTGAGTCTGTAATTTGGAATAAATTCAATATCTCAAATACTAATTGTTTTTTTTTGAAAATTGCTCAGACCCGACGATTAGTATTGCAAATTGTCCTTTTTGACATACAATAATAGTGTATACAGTGTGTCCCAATTTAGAGATATGATGTCATCTTTGATTTTCTTAAATGGCAACACTGTCATTTTGATAGCTATTTTGATAGGGTGTGTAAAGTTATACATAACTGCAAAATATCAAAATTTTATTCTTTACCATTTACAAGATAATAAAAAATAACAAAGTTATATCTGTGATTTGGAATAAATTCAATAATTCAAATATTAATTGTTTTTTTTGGAAAAATGCTCAGACCCGTCGATTAGTATTTCAAATTGTCATTTTTGATATACAATAATAATGTATACAGGGTGTCCCAATTTAGAGATACGACGTCATCGTTGATTTTCTTAAATGGCAACACTGTCATTTTGATAGCTATTTTGATAGGGTGTGTAAAGTTATACAAAACTGCAAAATTTCAAATTTTTATTCCCTACACCATTTACAAAATAATAAAAAATAACAAAGTTATGAAAAACAAGTAATCAAATAATAATTGAATTTAATTATTTCAATTAAGCAAATGCTCATAATGTTGCCCATTGAGTATTTGACAATAATTGAGGGCAACATTATGAGCATTTGCTTAACACATTCACGGTCATGACTGCATATGAAGTCATTTACTCCATAAGAATACGTGTATACAATGACAGCGTGTCCGTGAATGTATTAATTGAAATAATTAAATTCAATTATTATCTGATTACTTGTTTTTCATAACTTTGTTATTTTTTATTATCTTGTAAAGGGAATAAAAATATGAAATTTTGCAGTTATGTATAACTTTACACACCCTATCAAAATAGACCCTAAATGACAGTGTAGCCCTGTTGCCATTTAAGAAAATCAACGATGACATCATATCTCTAAATTGGGACACCCATATACAACATTGGGACAACCGTATACATTATTATTGATGTTGAAAATGACAATTTGAAATATTAATCGACGGGTCTGAGCATTAAAAAAAAACAATTAGTATTTGAATTATGGAATTTATTCCAAATTACAGACATAACTTTGTTATTTTTCATTATCTTGTAAATGATAGAGAATAACAATTTCATGTTTTGCAGTTATGTATGACTTTACACACCCTATTGAAATAGCCATCAAAATGACAGTGTTGCCATTTAAGAAAATCAACGATGACGTCATATCTCTAAATTGGGACAACCTTTATACATTATTATTGTATGTTAAAAAGGACAATTTGAAATACTAATCGACGGGTCTGAGCATTTAAAACAAAAAGATTAGTATTTGAGATATTGAATTTATTTTAAGTTACAGACTCACTCTGTATAGTACGTCTACTCGACTTAGCTCACGCTGGATTAAGCTGTTTTCAATAGCGATTAGACTAATAGTATTTATGAATGACAGTTTTTTGGACTTCAAAAATGGGATTTCCATAAACTTTAATTACAATTTAGGCTATTATTAATAAAAATTCAGAGATGGCACAATGATATGAAATGACTTTATTCGAGACGAATCTATTCATGTAAATTTTATTGTATTTGAGTGACATTACATTTTCCATAAGTTGTGTGCGGTGTCCTTTAAAATAATTTTTGAATTCTTCTTTTAATTTGTGTGTTTAATTTTCTTTACTTTGTACTGGTAGACCAAAGTTTTTAAAATTGTGCATTTTTGGTCTTAAATTGTTAATAATTTAAAAAGTCCACCAAACCGACTACAGGAGACATATAAGTTTTTGGTTATTGCAGTACACAAAATTGTCAGACAGCTAGCCGGGTTATATGTTTTGTAGGACTATAGTTATGTAACAAAATAGACAAAACTATCAGATTTGTCCTTAAAAACCGAAGTGTACGTAAATATTAGAAACTAATATACATATATTATAAATTGATATTTTAATTAAAATATCTATTGAATTATGTATATTAAAAATAATATGGTATAGGTACGCTTAAATGGTAGTAAAATAAGCACAACACGGCCGATGAAGAAACTGTTTTTTTTTATTAGAAAATAACATTATGTACCGAAAATATAATAAATACTATTTAGAATTATTATAAATACTATTTAGAATATTACTAATATTCAGAAATTTAAACTACAAATCGTAGTTTAATATACCTCGTCCAATTTACTTACCGTTGCACGTCATCCGCGCCATAGCCTGTGACACGATACCAACACGAAATATCTAGGCGGTAGGTGTGTTCCCCTTTAGAATCATTTTGATTCTAAAAAAGAACACACCCACCGCCTAAATATTTCGTGTTGGTATCGTGTCACAGGCTATGGCGCGGATGACGTGCAACGGTAAGTAAATTGGACGAGGTATATCTGATTTACGTTTTCTGTAATTATTGCTGTTATCTTTTAAAATTGTTTTATACACTATTAAGAGGTTGGGCTAGGAACTAGTAAAGGATGTGCAAATTATTTTGAAGAATTGCAACTGCTTATAAAATTCAAAATTCCTTTTTGAAATAGTGCTTTAGTTAATACCTGAAATCTGTCAAACGAAAGACTCTCGCGGACTGGGTGTCTCTTTCTGTGAACCACCTTCGCAAAAAGGGAGACATTATGATGACTAATAACTATAGAGACAATTGTTCCGCTCGAAAGCGTCATACAAAAAACTGTCCAACTGCGAGATGTGGCAAGAGTAACCGGATCGGCGCTACCAAATATTTTTTTAAAAACGTGTTAAAAATGCAATTTTAGCACTCCATAGAAGCCTTAAAAATGTCATTTTAAAGCACTGGGTGCTTTATATGTACGCCATAGCAAACAAAGAATTGTAGTTGAAATAATTTTGAACAAAAATGTTTATTATTAACACTTTTGTGAATGGGCCGTTTTCTCAGAAACGTTTGAGGCGACTATAGTTTATTTTTTAACCAGGAGGAGTAAACTAAAAAGACAGATTCACACCCAAGAAAGTCGCTAGAATAATAACCAAATATGTACATCTTCTTTTTTGGTTGATCTAGTCGCCCCTCTACGGTAATCCATAAATATTATATTAAATTAATACGTCGCTAAAGAGTTCCAAAAACAACTGCTTTTTATATAAAAGCAGACTAACAATCTAAAAATTAAAGGAATTACACAGAAAACACAAAAATCGCCAATATAACTTAATTAACCTATGAAATGTCACTACTGTCAAAATTTGATAAATGTCATTAGTGTCAAAATTTGCGGTTGTCTGCGGTTGGACCAATTACAAACAAGCAATACAGCGCGGTAAATTTGAATCACTCCTCTTGGTCAAAAAACAAACCATAGTAATTTTGATTGTCCGTTAGCGCGCTAAATAAATTTTTTTTGCTGTCAACAAAACTCAAAATGCCTTTTGAAGGTAATAGTCTAGTCGCAACATAGGGGGTCCCGTGGACACTTTTAATTCGCCGCGATTTGATGGTGGTATTATAGGTTTTTTGGGTCGCTGAATCCAATGGAGGTAGTCTGGAAGCTCAAATGTGGTGCGTTTAATTGTTATTAACCAATTATGGTAAAATTAGGCGTTTTTCAGGAATTATTAGAAGCCCTGTAAATTAATTGAGAGTGTTAAGGTCTTCTCTGGTGTATTTTTGGTCGCTGAATCGAATGCGACTAGTCGCGATTACTCAAAATATGTTCTTATTTTGTTAATAACAAAATAATTGTTTATTCGCTGAAAAGCTCGAAATGCGTTATCTACAGCAAGTTTGTAGTCTTTTTCATATTATTTTTATAGGCTAAATCGATTGTCACTAGTCGTGATAGCTCAAACCACGTTCCGACTTTATATATAACAGCCCTACAGGCCTTAGAGGCCCTTGGCTTCGATAGTCTTGACTAATTTCTTCCACTTTTTGCGGTCCTGTACTTGTCCTCTCCAGTCTCTTGTAACCGTTTCTTCTAGGTCAGTCCGGACGGCATCAAACCACTTCCTTCATGGTCTCCCTTTTCTTTTCTTCCCTTGTTCTTCTGCTGATAAAACTCTTAGGACGTTTCTTTCTTGTGGCATTCGTAAAACATGGCCCAACCATCTAACTCTCTGTGCCTTGATTTTCTGAGTTATTTTAGGTTTCTTATACATCTCCATTATCTCCAGGTTTGTTCTTCTGCGCCATTCCCCGTTAGTCTCCTTTATACCCCCAAAAATTTTTCTCAATATTTTTCTCTCCCAAATCTCTAGCTTCTTTTCTACTTTCTGGTTCATTGTCCAAGTTTCACATGCATACAGCACCGTTGGTCTCACTATTGTTTCATACGCTCGGATCTTGGCTGCCCTGGACACGTTTTTTGCCTTCAACAGTGCGTTTAATGAACCTACTGCTTTGCTATCTTTTAACAACCGTTTATGTATCTCTCTTCGTCTCCTCTATTTGTAACTGTGACTCCAAGGTACTCAAATTCAGTTACTTTCTCAAATTTATAATCTTTGTCATTTGTCCTTAGAGTAATCCACTTATTTTCTTCAGCATTTTCTCCTCTCATTTCCATATACTTGGTTTTTCCTTGGTTTATAGTCAGGCCATATTTCTTTGCTTCTTCTTCAAATTGCTTGAACATTTTTTGAAGTTCTATTCTTGAACGCGTCAGAAACACCAAGTCGTCTGCAAAACCTATATACTGTTGTCTTATGTTAAGAATCATGCCGCTTGTCTGGATATTGGCTCCTCTAATTATATTTTCTAGTACTAGATTGAATAAGTTTGTTGACAGGGGGTCCCCTTGTTTTAATCCTCTGTTGACGTTAAATTGATTTGAAAAACTGCCTTCTATCATGACTTTATTGACTGTGTTGGTTAACGTCATTTTAACTAATCTTATCAGTTTCTCTGATATTCCTAGTGCTCTCATTGCTTCGTATAGCCCGTTTCGTGAGATAGAGTCGTAAGCCTGTTTAAAATCGATAAAGAGCATATGTAAGCCTAGATTTTGTTCATAACTATTGTTTTGTAATAACTTTAGCAAAAAAATTTGATCGGTTGTTCCTCTTCCCTGTCTGAAACCAGCCTTCTCCTATTATCTCTGATTCATAAGCTTTCAATCTAGTTCTTATAATTTTTGCTAATACCTTATACACCACTTCTAACAGTGCGATTCTTCTGCAATTTTCACATATGGTCTTATCACCTTTCTTGTGAATTGGGCAGATGAGTGCTGTGTTCCATTACTCCGGACGTTCCGACTTTGTTATTAAAAAAATTATTGCAAAAATAACGGTTTCTAGTACCTTTACTCACGGTTTTTGCTCTAAATTTTAAAAAAACCACTTGGAATGACATGACATTTTGCATGCACGTAGCTAACATGTCAAACAAAACAAGTGATATTGTGCCGATGTGTGCTTTTACCCTGCGTGTGAGTTTCACCCCGTTTCGTGGGTGAAAGAAGAAACCTTTAAAATAAGTCCGTTGGATAAACTGATTAATTCTAAGCAACGTTTGTTCTATACAGTTTTTTCACTAAGGCAATACTTTTCGAGTTATTTGCGAGTGAATATGTTCATTTTTCAACAAAAAAAAAAAACAAAATAACTAGAAAGTATTGACTTAGTGAAAAAATACATAGAGAAAAGTTGCTTAGAATTAATCAGTTTGTCCACTTCCGGACTTATTTTAAAGGTTTCTTTTTTCACCCCGAAACGGGGTGATACTTACACCCAGGGTAAAAACACACATCGGCACAATATCACTTGTTTTGTTTGACATGTTAGCTACGTGCATACCAAATTTCATGTCATTCCAAGTGGTTTTTTAAAATTTAGAGCAAAAACCGTGAGTAAAAGTACTAGAAACCGTTATTTTTGCAATAATTTATTAATAACAAAGTCGGAACGTGGTTTAAGCTATCACGACTAGTGACAATCGATTTAGCGTATAAAAATACTATGAAAAATACTACAAACTTGCTGTAGATGGCGCATTTCGAGCTTTTCGGCGAATAAACTATTATTTTGTTATTAACAAAATAAGAACATATTTTGAGTAATCGCGACTAGTCGTATTCGATTCAGCGACCAAAAATACACCAGAGAAGACCTTAAGAGGTAACACAGACGGGGCGGCGTACGTCGACTGAACCCCCGCTGAGATGTCGATAGCGACGCATCCCTTACTATACTTTGATGCAGTAACACACACCAGACGCTCTTAAAATTTTCGATGCAGTGGCTTTCTGGCGACATATCCTGGAACCCATCCACCGCCAATCGGTTTTATGACTTCGACGGCATATCATAAATGCCTGTATCGTGGTACAACACAGACGTTTCAGCTGTTTTCTAGCGAATTCTGTAGTGAGTGTTGTCAGATCGTGTTTTTCTGATGGGAAATACACATGTAGAAAAATTAATTAATGAAATTCAGATGAGACCAGCTATTTGGGATATGCGCATTGATGAATATTCAAACAAAATAATAAAAAAACCTTATTTATTATTATTTTATTTATTTATTTATTATGCTCTACAGGCCTTGTATTTACAATTTTAGATAATACAGTTTATGCTAATAATTTATATATAATTTTATTTGATGTCTATGTAAAAATTGCTGAACTATGGTTCTCCACTATATCCTATTTTTCAGCTCCTCTTTCCAGTGTGTAATTTCCATCGATACTACACCTTCCTGAAACTTTCTTGCCGTCTTTTTCTTCGTCTCCTAGTCCCAACTAGTCTTCTGTGCAGTACCATCTTTGGCATTCTTCCCTTATCCATCCCCTCGATCGACATGACCTGCCCACCTGATTCTTTATGACTTTGTGTATCTTGTTACACTTGGTTCCTTGTAAAGCATCCTTAATTCTTGATTGGTGCTTCTATGCCAGCCGTCTTCTGTATCTGTATTCTTTCCCCTGAAAATAGCTCTTAGCACGTTCCGTTCTCAAGTCTACATCTTTTTTTCTTCTGTTTTATTTAGCACCCATGTCTCACATCCGTAGGTTGCTGTTGCTCTTATTACGGTTTTGTATATTCTGGTTTTCGTCTTTCTCGATACGTACTTTGGCTTTAATTTGAATAATTTTTTTAATCAATTTAACACCTGTATTTGCTCAGTGGCGTACCATAGAATGGAATGCCTCTTAGCGTTATAAATAGTTTTTCTTATGTGATATGCTTTCCCTCATAACGGTGTTATTTCTTGAACACGGCTTTTTAATACTCACTAATAACTCCTGAAAAATTATTTAGACATTCTTGTAAAATTAAAAAACATCTCTGGGCCTTTATTATATTAATTTCGTTAATATAATGTGTAAAAAATCCCTTATAATTTCGTTCCTTTATGATCGGATGTATCCAATATCTGCGTTTCTTTTTTTCTTTAATCTAAGATAAAATAAACTTGTATTTATTACAAAAGACAAATCGGCATAACTTTCAGACATCTTATCGTACAGCAGCCAACACGCGACTAAATTTGGCAACAACGAAATACAAATACTTTAAATCGTAGCATAGCTGCCGCTGTTATACCGCGCCATGTGTTTTACGCTGCCTCGACGTCGATTCGACGCGCGCCGCCAGTTGTGTCCTTGCTCTTACACTATCAATTAATTTACAGGGCTTCTAATAATTCATGAAAAACACCTAATTTTACCATAATTTGTTAATAACAATTAAACGCACCACATTTGGGCTTCCAGACCTCTTCCATTGGATTCAGCGACCCCAAAAAACCTATAATACCACCATCAAATCGCGGTGAACTAAAAGTGTCCACGGGACCCCCTTTGTTGCGACTAGACTATGATGAAGAGTGCTGCTTTTGTATCCAATTTTTACATTTTAACGTAAATGAGGTCAGTTTCTAAAACGCCGTTAAATAAATAAACGTAGCGCGATTTTTGCCATTTTTACGATTCTTGATGATATCAATAAAATTCGTCACTTCCATTGACTGGTCGCTGTGAAATTTCCATTATTAGAGACGAATCTTCAAATAACAAATATGAGACACTTGGAATATGCCCAAAAACGCTGAATTTGAACAATTAAATTACAAACGACCTTACGACAAGGAAAATGCTTCGACGAAGATGGTCTTGGATGAATTTGTATCCAAAGTTGTGCGGTTTCTAAAAACGTATTTGTGCAATCGAAAAGAACCAGTTTTAAACGTTTTAGGTAGTCCAAGTAAACAGCCAACTACACAATTAGACGAATGCACAAACAATAAGAAATGTGCTTTTCTTATCAAATTTCTTAAATGTTTATTCTTCAAAAAATAACATTACACAATAGTGCAATGTCATTAAACAACAGTGTAATACTGTTTTAACCCATTACACAATAGTTATGATTTTCAAGTGATAAACAGAATAATTGAATAATACATCTTCAGGTTTTTAAAATGTAGAATAATTCGGACAAATGTACGAACCATTCAAAATATATTGAAAAATACACTAAGCGTCAAAAGTAACGCACGTATAATTATAATTATAACATTTTTGATGTGTGGTATTTCCTAAACCTGTTGTCCGATTTAAGTGATTTTTTAAATATTTTATAGCTTTATTATTCAAGAATATCGATGTAATAATATTGTTGCTAAACAGGTAAGTGTCATTGTATACCGAGTGTAACAATGATAGTGTGTTTTTTCCTCAAAGTTCGGAACACCCTGTGGAATATTCTGTAGGCATTCTTAACATTTTGCTTTTTGATTCATTCGCTTATGTTGGATAATAAAAAAGTTAGGTACTTTAACAACTAGCAACGTTCTTCATCAATACAGGGTGTTTCTAAATAAGTGCGACAAACTTTAAAGGGTAATTCTCTTACACACAGATTATTTATTTATTGCTCTAAAACAGGTTGAGGTATGCAAATGAAATTTAGTAGGTTTTAAAAAGTAGTTATTGCACATTTTTTGACATACAACTACGAATTTTATATTTACCATTGGCATGCATACGGGTCATATTACCCGGTCATATTACCCGTATGCACGCCAATGGTGAATATAAAATTCTTAGTTGTATGTCATAAAATGCGCAATAACTACCTCTTAAAACCTACCAAATTTCATTTGTATATCTCAACCGGTTTTGGAGCAATAAATAAATCGTCAGTTTGTAAAAAAAATCAACATCCCGTATCTCGGAAATGAAGCATTTGCGGACATGTTTATAATGCAAATGGCCATTATTTTTTCATGCAGAATTACCCCTTAAAGTTTGTCACAGTTATTTAGAAACACCCTGCATTGATGAAGAACGTTGCTGGTTGTTAAAGTACCTAACTTTTTTATTATCCAACAAAAGCGAATTAATTAAAAAGCAAAATCTTAAGAAAGCCTAAGGCTACAGTTGAGTATTCATTTCAATATTTTATATAAGCTAGAATATTCCACAGGGTGTTCCGAACTTGAGGAAAAAACACACTATCATTGTTACACTCGGTATACAATGACACTTACGTGTTTAGCAACAATATTATTACATCGATATTCCTGAATAATAAAGCTATAAAATATTTAAAAAATCACTTAAATCGGCCAACAGGTTTAGGAAATACGACACATCAAAAATGTCCCACTAATAAGGTGGTGCGTTACTTTTGACGCTTAGTGTATGATCGTGTCATTTAAAGTTCTACTTTGTAACTTAAATTTGGTTTTTTTTGATTCGAAAGGTTTGTAGACCTATCGAAGATAGGTCTGTAGATTTATCATTTATCATTGTCGATACGTTGAGTTTAAGCTTTAAAATATAAAAAAAAAATTATTAGATGCTCAAATTAAGAAAGCTTAGATATTGTGTCCAAACGTCTATTTATAGGAATCTGTATTTATTTTTATTTGCGCCATATAATCAAGCCCCATTACCGACTATATAAAAGTATGATAGTGATGCATTTGTCTTTCAAGCTATCAAAAAGTCATGGATTTTATGCGAGAAAAAAATTTATAAGAACACTGTTAATTTTTTATTTTAATCGACAGTTTTAATAAAACGCGGAAAAAAATTTGTCGGACAAAGTTTGAGTCGTTTGACGCGTCGACGTCGGCCAGGCAATAAATCCCAAATTTACGAAAAAACGAGAGAGGTAGCAGTTCAAGACGTAGTGAGATGGACAAGAGCACGACGACGCATGTGGAGAGACCACGTAGATCAGATGTACCCTGAACGTATGGAGAAATGGGCGAAGACCCAGAAGCCCAACACAAAGCGACCCATATGAAGACCTAAAAAACGATGGTACGTAAGTTGCAGCTCCGGATCGCAGCAGACTGTAACAGAAAAAACAGGACATAGTCCCATTAAAAGAAGACGAATAAACCCAAAACTCGAGCCCTATAAAGGCCGGTATACATGAAGCCACTAAGAAAAGTAAAGTTGGCAGGCTACTTGCCACAAGTTGCTTGCCTATTGTAATCATTTACTCGAGACACATTTAAGGAAAGGAAAGGAAAATATGACACAAGTAAACGTTTACAATAGGCAAGTAACTTGTGGCAAGTAACCCGCCCACTTTACTTGCTTTCCTAGTGCCTTTATATATGCCTTTTGCCTTTACTTTGGTGTGTCCGACTGCGGACATGCCTCCTGCAAATTATCCGACAAGGTTACCAAAGTATTTTAAATTTATGATGGATTTTGTATAAATCAGCCGTGTGTTATTTTAGTAAATTTTTTGCATAACTTTGGGATTAATCGCGTGTCCGACGCGTCAAATACATAGACATAATAATGATAGACAAGGCATACTGAGTAAACTAGTGCGGGCAGTCGATCGGTGGTCTATCTATCTTTGTTAACCAAGCGATCCTGCGCATGTGACAGGCAAAGATGGCTAGACCACTCAAAGTGAAGATTGACCAATGAATTCCTAGATATCGGCGTTACACCTCGATGCACAGAGCGACCCATACCTTTATTATCTAGTCTATTTTCATTATGTCTATGGTCAAATGACCCACAATTTTTGTCCGACAAAATTTTTTCCTCTCTTTATACTTAAAACTGTCGATTAAAATTACTAATGTGGTTATACATTTTTCTTGTCGCATAAAATCCACAAACGCTTTACTATTGTTCGTCCGCTATAACTTTTCCCATGCGTCACGATTCATTTTCAAACAAATTAAGTCAAAACATAAAGTGAAACGTACGCCGATATGTATGGTATATAGTACACAGTATACAAAATGTATATACACATCGACTTTCGTTTCACTTTATGTTTTGACTTAATTTGTTTGAAAATGAATTGTGACGCATGGGAAAAGTTATAACAGACGAACAATATCATACTTTTATATACCTAGTCGATAATGGGTGTTGATTGGATGTCGCAAACAAGGAAAGATTCCTACAGCGTATTTCAGACAAACGATTCAGTGTACGAAGGATAGGGCCAATGCAAAGTAAATAAGAATTTACTTTACAACGTTGCCGGTCTTCACGGCAGCTGCAGTGAAAAGTAGTATTAGGCAGGTACTTGTAGATGATTATCGCTGTTAACTGCTGTGGACTACTAAAGGAGGATTTATTTATGATAATTCACAGAAAGGCAAACCCTCTTGCAATATACAACCATACTGATGCTAACGTTTAAAACGCAGTGTAGGCGTTTCGACGAAATATCTACAAACAATTTTTTACAAAATAAACCTAAAAATTCGTAGAGTTGCAAGTAAAATTGAACTGATTTAATTTACGTCAAAATGCCGTAAATCGCTAATGGACATTCAAGAATATTCCTTACGAACTACATCTTAGCACTCTAAATTTTTTAAGGGCAGTTATGGAGGAAGTTTCGGAAATATTTGTCTTTCATTTTTTTTTTTCGATTACCGGCCCGGCCAAGAAATAAAAAGTTTAAAGTAACAGTCCAAATGGATCTGCAACTTAAATTAGAGTACCGTGATAAATATATCGGTTCGACCTATGGATGAGCAGTAATGCAAGAGATGGAGGCTTGCGGCTGAGTATTACTCACTCCATAGATCGCCACAGGAAGGGCGTGCATGCTTAAAAACACGGAATATACAGTGAGGACGTTTGCATAAATTCATTATCTCGAGAATGGGCAAATTTGAAGAGAAATTCTCAGACAGGTCGATATTTATTTTTAAATTAGGACTTTTTGGCATATATATAATACTAGTGACGTCATCCATCTGGGCGTGATGACGTAATCGATGATTTTTTTAAAGAGTAGGGGTTGTAAATAGCTCATTTGAAAGGTAATTCAATTCTCTATTCAGCAATATAAACAATACCATAATTATTTATACAGGGTGGTCAAAAATAATTTTTGAATTATATTAATTCACACAAAAATAACAATGTATGTAATTTATTTAATTCAAAATACATTTTACTGCTGCCATAAAACAGAAAAAATGTTAATTTGAAAAATAAACATTGCTTTTCGCTTAAATTAAATGTTCAAACTGCTAAGAGGCAGGTGGGTGGCAGCTTTAATGTTGAATTTAAGAGAGAAACAATAATATTTATTTATCAAATAAACATTTTTTCCTGTTTTCGGACAACAGTAAAATGTATTTTGAATTAAATAAATATAAACATACATTCTTCTTTTTGTGTGAATTAATATAATTCAAAAATTATTTTTTTTGACCACCCTGTATAAATAATTATGGTATTGTTTATATTGCTGAATAAAAAATTGAGTTACCTTTCAAACGAGCTAACACACGACCTATAGTCTCATTTAAAAAAATCATCGATTACGTCATCACGCCCAGATGGATGACGTCACTAGTATTATATATATATATATATATATATATATATATATATATATATATATATATATATATTTTACATACCAAATAAATGGTGTAAGATCACATCGTTAAATCCTCCGTATATCAATGGGTACCAATAGAATAGACTAGTTTCGCGATGCCTCGCTCGTCAGTATTCGGCTAGGTACGAATTGATACACCGACGGTTCAATGATGTGTCTTAATATTTCGCACCTCAGGTGCCGAGCTACAAAAGTGCCATCTACTCTGATGACCAATAAGTAGAAACACGACTCGAAAAGAGAAGTTTTCCACAATCTTTTGAGCTGTATTATATATATATATATATATATATATATATATATATATATATATATATATATATATATATATATATGACAAAAAGTCCTAATTTAAAAATAAAAATCGACCTATCTGAGGATTTCTCTTCAAATTTGCCCATTCTCGAGATAATGAATTTATGCAAACTCGAAACGTCCTCACTGTATAATTATATATTGCAAAGCGTGAGACCGTAAAATGAAATTTCAAAAATGTATTCAGCAAGTGAATGCAGAGGTTTCTGTGCACAAAACAACCACTTGTAATTTTTTGGAGGTTATAAAAACTGTAGAGTTACACAACATATAGAGCAAAGATCTTAACGAAAAAGAATAAACAACTACCACCGAGCACCAATCTTCATTAAGTTGACTATATACAGAGTGAGTCTGTAATTTGGAATAAATTCAATAGTTCAAAGACTAATTCTTTTTGTGAAAAATGCTCAGACCTGTTGAATAGTATTTCAAATCGAAATTTTTTACCTAGAATAATACTGTATACAGGGTGTCCCAATTTAGAGATATGACGCCATTGTTGATTTTCTTAAATGGCAACACTGTCATTGTGACAGCTATTTTGATAGGGTGTGTAAAGTTATACATACTCAAAATAGAAAATTTTTATTCCCTACCATTTACAAGATAATAAAAAATAACGAAGTTATGTCTGTAATTTTTAATAAATTCAATAGTTCAAATACTGTTTTTTTTTTAAATGTTCAGACCTGTCGATAAGTATTTCAAATCGAAAATTTGCACACACAGTAATAATGTATATACAAGGTGTCCCAATTTAGAGATATGACGTCATCGTTGATTTTTTTAAATGGCAACACTATCATTTTGATAGGGTGTGTAAAGTTATACATAACAGCAAAATATCAAATTTTTATTCCCTACCATTTACAAGATAATAAAAAATAACAAACGTATGAAAAACAAGTAAACAAATAATTGAAGTTAATTATTTCAATGAAGCAAATGCTCATAATGTTGCCCATTTATTATTTAATTAATAATAAATTATTAATTAATATTAATTAATAATAGCTAATAATCAATTATTTGATTACTTGTTTTTCATAACTTTGTTATTTTTTATTATCTTGTAAATGGAGTGAGTAAAAATTTGATATTTTGCAAATATGTGTAACTTTACACACCCTATCAAAATAGCTATCAAAATGATAGTGTTGCCATTTAAAAAATCAACGATGACGTCATATCTCTAAATTGGGACACCCCACCCCGTATACATTATTATTGTATGTAAAAATTTCGATTTGAAATACTAATCGACATGTCTCAGCATTTTGCAAAAAAACAATTAGTATTTGAACTATTGAATTTATTCCAAATTACAGACATAACTTTGTTATTTTTTATTATCTTGTAAATGGTAAGGAATAAAAATTTGATATTTTACAGTTATGTATATCTTTACACACCCTATCAAAATAGCTATCAAAATGATAGTGTTGCCGCCATTTAAGAAAATTAACGATGACGTCATATCTCTAAATTTTGACAGCCTGTATACATTATTATTGTATGTAAAAAAGTTCGATTTGAAATACTAATCGACAGGTCTGAGCATTTTTCAAAAAAAAAACAATTAGTATTTGAACTATTGAATTTATTTCAAATTATAGACTACCTCTGTATACACAGATATGGTATGTTAAACAGTAAATGGTTAAGTTCAATTAGTTACCACTATAAACAGCCCGGATTAACCGATAATAGTATAAAAGGCCCAGTTTCAGGTAAAATTTATTTTAGGCTTTATTATGGGAGTACCGTCTAGTCAGTGTTAATTGCAAAAGACCAACTCTGTCTACCTCGGTGGCTTATCGCTCCGGGTGGGTCTTAACAATGGGCCAGGTCAGATAAATTTAATAATATTTACGACCGCACTAACTGAACTCAAACCATTTACTGTTGAACAAACCATACATATAATTTGACAATATATTGAATTTTCGATTAGGTATTATGCCTACTGGTCATACAAAAATCAAGATGCCAGATTAAACACACTACACCTTTAAAAAATATTTTAATGTTAAATATAGGACATTAGGAGAACAATATTATAAATATTTTATAAAAAATTCAGCAGATAGGGACTCTCGCCATCTTCGTCAGTTGATACGCCATCGTATCTTATATGAAAACTGACGATATACTCAGCATTAGCTCGCTGTACCGAGATAGCAAAGGGATCGGTGGGATGAAAGGTAAAAGCGACGAGTCTTCTCATAGGGGGAGTGCTAGGTCTGGTAATACCAGCACAAATTTTAAACCTCAAGAACCCAGAGTCTCTAGAATAAAACCGAATGGCGTGTTCACCGCAGGCTTTAGGGCGTTCCATAACCGACACATACTTTTCATCATAGCTGAATAGAGCTAAGTCGAGGTAAGGGGAACAACTGTACGATTGGGCACTGATAGGCAGTTGAGCACACAGTCTTTTAATAGCTTCGGTTTGCCCTCCAAACTTAGCGTTTGTAATTGTCTGTTTAAACCGTTTTTGGAGAAGGCGAGCATATAAGTTGTTAGAAGGACTGCACGTGAACTGAGTTTCGTTATATATACTAGCGTTTCGGAAGAAATCAGCGAAATTTTCAAAAAGATCCAGCAACTCTCTGGATGAATTCTCGTATATTGCTAATATATTGCTTGATTTCACATCGTACACTACAAAGAACTGAGGTTGGCTGTTCACGTCTGTTGATTTAAGCGTTACGACTTCTTCAGAAGCGTATTTTATAAATAACGTATTATCGTCCAATAGCTGCATCTTCCACATCTTTAGAGAGGCGAAATTACCAAAAGAATGATAAAACTTTCTTAACTCAGTGGGATTATTGTTCCTGGCACTTATAGCTGCAGCCCTTCGATATAAGAACGTAAGTAATCTGTGTTTTAACGAATTTATACAAGTTTCTCTAAATGCTCTCTCAAAAGGAAACACAGAATTGTAAATATAAGAATCATCTTCGTAACAAAACCTTCCTATTTTCTTTATATCAACAAACATGCCGTCCAGAATTTGGAATATATGAATGAGTTGATGCTGCACGGATAAAACAGCAAGAGTGTCTCTGTAGAGGTACAACCCTTGATTGTGGGACAAAAATATCTTGTCTACTTTAAACTTCCTAGTGTCGCAGAGTTTTCCTAAATGTAGATCAATCAAATATAGCGTGTAGTCTTCTAAAGGTGACTGAAGGTTGGGAGTTACGGATTCATTGCTTGTGTAGATTTCATAAAAATGTGGTCTTATCTCTTCTGGTATAAAAGAAGCTGATCCTATTATGACGTATCTCCCGTCTTCGCTGAATAGACTACATTCTCTGTTCAGTTGCTCTGTACCTTTGGCCACGCTAACCAGATGTTTCAACGTAAAAAATCTTTCAAACATTTTCGTTTTGATCTCGAATAGTTTATGTTCTTCATTTCGGTGGTCGCAGTTTCGTAACAAATCTGCAGCTGCAGCTGGCCCTCTGTAGAAGTAAATCTCAAGGCAAGCTTGATCGGCAGAGAAAGCTATGAAATGTTTGCCATCCGGACTAAATTTTCTTAGGAAACACGGTGGTTTTTCTATATTTATAACTGTGTAATTCGGGAAAACATTTTGGTAAAATTGTCGCGCGGTGTGAAAATGAGTTCCAGGACGTTTGTACCCGTATATCTGTCTGTGATCCAAACGTATGACTATATTCTGCGGTTTTATTCGTCTTCGCTTGCGAAAGTTTTCCATGGAACTTTGAAGAGTGTTAGGTTTGACTTCTTTGTACCAGAGTTATGTTAACTACACATCTGCAAGAAAATATTTAGAATGTATTCTTCAGAAACTGTTTTGCAGATTCTATCATGTTTTTAAAAAATGTAAAAATAAATGACGTAATTCATGAAAATAAAGAACTTGCGGGCGAAAGCAGCTGAGTTTTACTTTAAAAAGTTGTGTTTAAAAACACAGTGAAATGTAATTTATACAGGGTGTTTCATTGGGAAACAGAAATACTTGAATGGTGGATAGCGGTCACCGATGCGGTTCTAGATATACTACAGTTATTGCCTCACCGATTTTTATAACCGAGTTAAAGGGTGTTTTATCGAGTTTGCCCATTTCTTTCTGGACCCATAACTTTCCAACCACCCTGTATAATTTTTTGATATTTGGAATTCATATGTCTCATTTAGAAGCCAAACCATCCAACTACTAATCATAAGAAAAATCCAGGTCTGGACTAAAAAAACTATAAATTCATTGTGACCTTGAAACAACACCTTGTATATTGAAATTTTCAAAAACTGTTTCATATTTGAAAAGAGCACAAAAAACTAAGTTTAATGGTTCGCTTCATATTTTTGGCCAGACAATTTAATGACTTATTTAATTAATTTTGAAATTTTATTGAAATGTTTAAGAACTCGGATTAACAAGCCAGTATTATTAACTTTTAATAATAAATTATTAAAGTTAGTGAACAAACACTCATTTTAAAAATAATCACTACTTATTTACTACATTAGACTGACCGATTTACTAATCACACGAAAAATCCAGGTCCAGTTTAACACACCAAAAGCAAAGTAATTTGTGACCTTGAAACAATACCCTGTATATACCTATCCAATATACCAAAAACTAAGTTAAACGGCTCGCTTAAATTTTTTGCGCAGATAATTTAATGAATGCTTGAAATTAAATCGGAATTTTTGTTAGGGTTCTCGAGTTCTTAAAAATTTCGAGATAATTTCAAAATTAAAGTCATTAAATTGTCTGCGTAAAAAATTGAAAGCGAACCATTAAACTCAGTTTTTTGTGCTGTTTTCAAATGTGCATACGGATTTTGAAAATTTCAATATACAGGGTGTTGTTTCAAGGTCACAATTACTTTATATTTTTTTGTTAATCCTGGCCTGGATTTTTGTTGTGATTAGTATGTGAGTCGTTCCAATGTAGTAAATAAGCATTGATTATTTTTTAAATGAGTATTTAGTCATTTACTGTAATAATTTACTATTAACAGTGAATAATACCCGCTTTTTAATCTCAGAGTTCTAAAAAATGTCAATATATTTAATTTCAAAATTAAAGTCAGTAAATTTTCTGCTAAAAAAATTAAAGCGAGCCTATAAACTCAGTTTTTTGTGTTCTTTTCAAATGTGAAAACGGATTTTGAAAATTTCAATATTAAGAGTGCTGTTTGAAGATCACAATTACTTTATGTTTTTTTTTTTGTTAATCCGTACCTGGATTTTCCTTGTGATTAGTAAATGGGTCGTTCTAATGTAGTAAATAAGTATTGATTATTGTTAAAATGAGTATTTTTGTTCACTAACTTTAATAATTTATTATTAAAAGTTAATAATACCTGCTTTTTAATCTCAGAGTTATTACAAATTTCAATAAAACTTTAAAATCAAAGCTATTAAATTGCCTGGCCAAAAAATTGAAGCGAGCCATTAAACTTAGTTTTCTGTGCTCTTTTCAAATGTACAAACAGATTTTGAAAATTTTAATATACCTACAGCATGTTTTTTAAAGCTCACAATGAATTTATAATTTCTTTTAGTTCGGACCTGGATTTTTCTTATGATTAGTAGTTGGATGGTTTGGGTTGTAAATGAGACATATGTGTACCAAATATCAAAAAAATATACAGGTTGGTTCTAAAGTTATGGGGCAAGAAAGAAATAGGCAAAATCGATATAACCTGTAACTCGATTATAAAAATCGGTGACCTCTATTCACCATTCAAGTATTTCCGTTTCCTAATGAAACACCCTGTATAAAGGCACAAATGTCCACTTCTGAGACTGTAGCGTTAAAATGTATTGTTTATTAAAAAATGCATGTGTCGGAAAGTAGTTTCTGCATACACTTCCTTTAATACGAGGGTCATTCGTAAAATATGATTCCCTAGGCCGCTGAGAAAAGGTGCTACGTGCTGGGGGAAATCTGGCAACACTGTCTTACACATCAACTCTCCCTCTCTCTTACCCCACCAGTTTCGCCTCACTGCATTGCTCAGTGTCGAGTGTCGGCCTAGCAGCCTTCGAAGATGGAAGTCCCGGTCGCTGTTACTGCCAGTGTTAAATTCATGCTGTGATCCTTTTTTTTAATGCAAAATGGATTTCACCTATTAACATATGGGTAAAAGTGCATATTTGTTCATGTTCGCAAATGGTGCAGAGCATTCAATGAAGATAGGAAGGCCTTCAGATTTATCGTGAATTTCCGTTCGGCCTTCACTGAATTCTCTACATCATTTGCGAACATGTTGAACAGATATGCACTTTTAGCCTAATAAAATAAAAAAAAAATCAAAAGGTAATTCCGTACAGGTTGGAATAAATTTTATATAAAAGTTTAGGTGAATACAAAAGATATTTTTAAAAAAGTATCCAAATAATATGAGGGGATCATTGTTTAAATAATTAAAAAGGGGTCATTTTTACACAATATTTACTTTTTTAACTGCTGAGGTAATTTACATTTTAATGAAGGTCTTTAGGATTTTTTTCTACAAAGATGAAGGATAAATCTTTTACCTAAGACTTACTAAATTAAATTTGATCCCCTATTTATTTAAATAATTATATATAAATTTTAAAAATCAAATTTGCAAAAAAATATTATTTGCGTTTTAAATAAGCACTATAAATTATTTTATTTAATAGGAGAAGTTGCGATATGTTACCAGTATTAGGCAAAAAAACATTGGTTAAAAAATATTTAATAATTTATGAGATATTTAATTTGTTTATTAAATGTTACTATATTTTCAATTGCAAAAACGCGGTTGTTACCAAAAGAATATAAATCTGTGTTAAACCTCATTACTTTTATTTTTATGTATGTTTTCGATAAATGTATTAATAAATTCAAATTTCAATTTAACTCCCCTCTAAAATGGCATTTAAAGATGGTTCTAATTTGTTTATAATTTGTTTTTTTAATAACGCGAAGATTAAATATTTTGAAATGCTGTTCCGATAATCGGGTTCCTGGGAATTTTTCACTAATTAGCAAATTTTTTTGTCGTTTTTTTCTTCTTCTTTTTTTTATTACAGTAAAAGATACAGTTTTGCTTATTAGAGGGGGTTTATTAAGAATGTCCAATCTCTGAGTTGTAGATTCTAGACCTCAAAATATTAAGATTTAACCAAAATCGCTTAAATAAAATATGGCTCCTTATTGAGTTACAAGGTGTTTTATTTAAAAATTTTAAAAAATATTTTTGCTCAGTATTTTAAAACTATTCGACGTATCCTTTTCATACTTGGTAGAAAGTGTAAGTACTATTTATACACCCTATGAAATTATGTTAAATACAAGTTTCCGGCTATTACCAGAGGAGTAAGACAGGGGACAGTAAATGGTTGACCCTTCCCAAATTCTACGTCACTGGTGAAATTGCCATTTTAGCACAACTTTTGGATTCTCCAATACTCTATATGTAAATAACATCCTCTTTACTCGTAACGATAAAGTTATTAGTTTTCGAGATATTTGAAGTTAAACATGTAACGGCACAGTTATTTTGTTATTTTGATTAATTTGTGCCGCTTAATTTTTAGTTTCAAATATCTCGAAACTAATTATTTTATCGTTAAGAATGAATAATATATTATTCATTCTTAACGATAAAATCATTAGCTTTCGAGATATTTGAAATTAAAAATTAAGCGGCACAAAACATTAATCAAAATAACTGAGCTGTTACATGTTTAACTTCAAATATCTCGAAAACTAATGACTCTATCGTTACGAGTGAAGAGTAAGGTATTTACATAGAGAGTATTGGAGAATCGAAAAATTGCGCTAAAATGGCAATTTCGCCAGTGACGTAAAATTTGGGAAGGGTCAACCATTTGCTTTCTCCTGTCGTACGCCTCTGGTAACAACCGGAAACCTGTACCTTAACATAATTTCATATGGTGTATAATAGTACTTACACTTTCTACCAAGTATGAAAAGGATACGTCGAATAGTTTTAAAATACTGAGCAAAAATAATTTTTAAATTTTTAAATAAAACACCCTGTACCTAACTCAATAAGGAGTCATATTTTATTTAAGTGATTAGGTTAAATCTTAATATTTTGAGGTCTAGAATCGACAACTCAGATATTGGACATTCTTAATGAAACTCCCTCTATAGCAAAACTATATCTTTTACTATAAAGAAAAAGAAGAAGAAGAAAAAACGACAAAAAAATTTGTTAATTAGTAAAAAATTCCCAGGAGCCCGAATATTGAAACAGCATTTCAAAATGTTTAATCCCTGCGACGTTATTAAAAAAACAAATAAACAGATTAGAACTATTTTCAAATGTAATTTTAGATAGAGTTAAATTGAAATTTGAATTTGTCAATACATTTATCGAAATAGTTATTTATGATATAAGTGTTAAAAGTACACGTTTAAGGCACGCATGTGAAAGTTTGCAGAATGAGCGAAAGCGAGTTCTGCAATTCACATGAGTGCCTTAAAAATGTACTTTTTAACACGCATATCATACAATATTTTTTCTACAAACGTAATTATAGGACAATATCTACAAAAACTTTTACTTGAACTTGACAGACATTCCAATTTTATATTTTTTTGACATTACATCAAAATTGCATATACGCTGTGAGCTCGTACGTAGAGGGGATATTTACAAACTCGCGAGCGCCAGTAGTGGCAAGTCTGTAAAGGTTTACCGGAAATTTGACATAAATGTCAAAGTGATTAATTTAAAACATTAATTATAAAAAATATTAGTTGGTCAAAGCTGTGGTACTACCTGTGGTATTTTTACCTTAAATATACTTACGTTTTAAATACTGAATTAAGTTTTTTTAATGTTCCGTAATATGTAATTATAAATTAATCTATTAATCTTAGCGCCATCTACACGATAATTGTGAAAGTATCCGAAGTAAGAAATTCACATTTTATCAATAGAATGTCATCTTAAAAAAATCGATTACAATTTAATTACTTTTTTGCGTTGTAAATATTAAGCGATAACAATTAAATAATAAATTTAAAAATTACCGGTGAAAGTTGAATTAGTAATCCGCCAGGAGCGACACCAGCGAAGCTCAGAGCGTATACAGTCAATACGAACTGCAGTGCCTTAAAATTTTTTTAAAGCACTAGTGCCTTAAAGTAGCATTTTTAACGCTAGTATGGAGTGCTAAAAATTGCATTTTTAACACGGTTGTAGAAAAACATACATAAAATTAAAAGTAATGAGATTTTAAACAGGTTTATATTCTTTTGGTAAAAATCTCGTTTTTGCAATTGAAAATATAATAACATTTGATAAACAAATTAAATATCTCATAAATTACTAAATATTTTTTAACCAATTTTTTTTGCTTAATACTGGTAACATAGCGCAACTTCTATTAAATAAAATAATTTATAGTGCTTATTTAAAACGCAAAAAATAATTTTTTGCAAATTTGATTTTTAAATTTTATATATAAGTATTTAAATAAATATTGGGTCAAATTTAATTTAATAAGTCTTAGGTGAAAGATTTGTCCTTCCGCTTTGTAGAAAAAAACCCTAAAGACCTTCACTAAAATGTAAATTACCTCAGCAGCTAAAAAAAGTAAGTATTGTGCAAAAATTACCCCTTTTTAATTATTTAAACAATGATCCCCTTATATGATTTGGATACTTTTTTGAAAATATCTTTTGTACTCACCTAAACTTTGATATAAAATTTGTTCCAACCTGTAGGAATTTACATTTTGATTTACATGTAGTGTAATCTTATTTTACTAGACTATTTGACCCATAAACTTTTATTAACTGACGATGATTTTCAATAGGTGAAATCCATTTTGTATTTTAAAAATGGAGTAGTAGTAAATGTGTTGCAGTGAGGCGAAACTGGTGTGGTAAGAGAGAGGAAGAGTTGATGTGTAAGACAGTATTGCCAGATTTCCCCCAGCACGTCGCACTCTTTCTCAGCGGCATAGGGAACCTTATTTTACGAATGACCCTAGCATTTTCGTAATATACGAATTCCTATCCTAAAGAGCGATTCTAAAAAGGTCTACCAAGTAAAGACCAGCACTAAAGACGTGGTAACTAATGCTGGAGCCAAAGTTAAGTTCATAAGTTGTAATATGTAATTACTTTGGATTGTTATTAAAGGTGTTACTATCCAAGATAAAATATTGTAAATTTATAAAACAATTCCTGTATTTATATAAGATGTCCCAAAAGTAGCCGGACGGTCGAATATCTCGCGAAATATACATACATCGGATCAAAAAACTGAAAAATACGTTTTCAATATTTTTCAAAAATCTATCGAATGACACCAAACACCACACCCCCTTCCAAACCGTGGAGATGGGATGGGAGGTAACTTTAAAATCTTAAATAGAAACCCACATTTTTATTGCAGACTCGGGTTGCTTGCGCAAAAGTCAGTAACTTTTATTTGAGACATTTTTTCGAATTATGGATATATGGTGCTATAACCGAAAAAAACTATTTATCCTGATACCCTAGGTAAATTATACAAACAGTCTAATATCTCGAGAAATACACTTCCAAATGAAAAACCAAAAAACACGTGTTTAATATTTTTCAAAAACCTATCGAATAACACTAGACACGACCCCTCTCCCCACTCCATCCCATGAAGGTGGGGTAGGGGTAACTTTAAAATCTTAAATAGGAACTCCCATTTTTTTATTGCAGATTTGAATACCTCATAAAAAAGTAATTAACATTTATTCGAGACATTTTTTGGATTTGTTGATAGATGGCGCTAATAAATCGTATGTTTCCAATTACAGCGCCATCTATCAACAATTCTAAAAAATGTCTCAAATACATATGTATTCCTTATTTTTTTATGATGAATCCAAATCTGCAATAAAAACGGGGTTCCTATTTAAGATTTTTAACTTACCCCCACCCCACCTCCATGGGATGGAGTGGGGGGGGGGGGTCGTATGTGTGAGGTAGGATTTTAACAAATTTGGAAGACGAACCGGACCTGAGGATAAAATTAACATCTACTTCTCATTAATATTTGATTATTATTTTGTTTTATTATATTTTTGTTTGAGCAAATGATTCTCTATTAAAATATATAAAACTGTAATAAATATTTAAATATGTTTTCTTTTACACGCACCAGGCTATGCAAAAAATTAGTGGGTCACAAAGGATAAGCACAAAAATAACCGGGCCACGGAAAAATAAGTTTGGGAAACGCTGATGTAGCCCCTCTGATGAGGTCTGGGGAGACTAAAACGTACGTAAGGGGATGATTGATCATCTCTGAACCGACATGAAACAAAAGCTGTCTTTCAATTTCATTTTAAAAAAGATCACCTTATCATTTTAAAGTGTAAACCAAATTTGTTTCCTTATAAAATAAATTAAATAATAAGTTATGATTACAAAATTATGAAATAAATCTTAATGTGCTATAAAAATTCACAGTAAATATTAAAATCTACAATTAAAATTAATCTAGAAATGCAATTGGACCTTGAATTGTATTAATGATCATTGTTACTTTGATAAGAATCAACATGTTAACAACCTATAACAAAGGTTTTAAAACATTGATTTGGTTTACAGAATATAACTCAATTATTATTCCTATATTTAGTTCAATATAATTTGATGACAATGGTTTATTTCTCTTTATATTTTTGCACAGGATTCAACAGTTGGGTAGTTGGTTATTTTTGCTTACACAATATTGGTTAAAATTGTTTAAAAAGACAATTTTATTCATGAAATAATCTTACCGAATTACTCTCGAGCTCGAATAATCGATTTGTTTTGCCCCCGTGACACTTTGACATAATTTCACTCCCCTTCGGGTCGTGAAAGTAAAACCGTCAAAGTATTACTCGGGATACAAATCGATAATTTTAGAGCTCTCGTGTAATTACTACTGATAATTCGTTGAAATAAAATTATTTTGACATAATATTCAAAAGTCATATAGCGATACGCTTTAATTACTACTTTTGCTAAATTTTTAATAACTTTTCTCAAAACGAAATAACATGTCATTTAAAATTCACATTTAATATACAAACCA
The DNA here is from genome assembly GCF_917563875.1 of Diabrotica virgifera virgifera. NCBI lineage: Eukaryota > Metazoa > Arthropoda > Insecta > Coleoptera > Chrysomelidae > Diabrotica > Diabrotica virgifera. The sequence goes on along the minus strand of NC_065443.1, from coordinate 54,254,597 downwards.
TATGCTAACAAGGGCCGTTAAGTTTAAGAAACGAAATGTATTCCTAAGCAGATTGTATAAAATGAATGTTTTTTTTTTTTCAAGGAAACACTAATAGATTTTGGGGCCAGATTGCCACGCTCTTTATGTCAACTTCTTAAAATACAGAAAGGCATATTGTAAAACCACAAGCTTGGTGACATAATAGAGTGTGGTGGTCTCACAGTATCGACACAGTACGCGCGCGGTTCAGACACACCCTCGCTAAAACAACAACAAAACCCTTACCAGATAATAAACGAAGCACGCTTGTTTACCCAAAAATAAATAAGTATATTATTGACAACTGTTTGCGTTTTAATTAATATTATTTCATATAATTGTTTCCGTCAACACACCCACCAACGGAACAGTCAAATCAATAGACAATAACAATGTTTTCGAATCGTCGGGTCGTCATGGAAACCAATATCATCGCCATGGTAACTCATTTTATTGAAAGTATGGTTTTGACAACCGTGTCAAAGAACGTATTAATTTGTGTATTTTCAATCCTAAATAAAAAATTGATACAACTCTATTGTGGCTTTTTTCCAAACGTACGGCCCTAGAAAAAATATTGTTCCTAGCTCATGCGGAAAGTGTCTTTCCGAACTCGACTGCTTGCCCAAACCCCGCTATCGCGTCGTTCAGGTCAACGGCAGTCTAGTGCGGGAAAGTATCATTTTCCGCACTAGTTAGGAAAATACCTATTTTTTCACTTCTTACAATTTTTTTTATATTCTTCAGGTCATTATGAGCAAAAAAGTCTTGTGTGATTTTTCTCTAAAAGTGATCGTTGTCGAGTTATACGCGATTAAAAATTTGAGAAACGTGAAAATGACCATTTTCAAGGCTTAATAACTCGTTAAAAATTGTTATTATGAAAGCCAGAAAGTGACCAAATCAAAATTTAAAGCCCCCTAGAAGATCCTGAAGAAATTTTTGTCAATATTTTATTACTAAGCTGATATTTTTAATTATCAACAATGAGCGCTAAGCGGGTATTGAGGCGGCCGTCAATGCGAGTGCGAGTGAGATTCACCATAATGACAAAAAATTCTTCAGGATCTTGTAGGGGGCTTTAAATTTTGATTTGGTTACTTTCTGACTTTCATAATAATAATTTTTAACCGAGTTATTAAGCCTTGAAAATGGCCATTTTCGCGTTTTTCAAATTTTAAATCGGATATAACTCGACCACAATCAATTTGAGAGAAGAATCACAAGTGACCTTTTTTGCTATCCAAGAATGGTCCAAAGAATCAAAAAAAAATTTTCCGACGTGAAAAAATTGATTTTTTGAATTTGTTTAAAAACATTATTTAAACAATTTTCCGACAGCGGTACCTCCAGGCACCCTGTGGATTTGTTATTAGAACCTGTTTTTGAGTAGGTTTGTGCAAAAAAAACGAATCGGAATAATTTACCTAACGGGGGCGAGCATACATTCTGGACTAAAAAGCAGTGGACTACTGAAGAAATATGTACCTTAACACGTTGGCTGCCGTGAGATACAAATGTTGTGTCTCATGATGTTTTCAATAACAGCCACATGACACACCGTATTTTTTTTACTATTATGGCATTAACGTGTTAATAGATGCCTTCCTGCAAGTATTACGCAAAAGTTGGCAACTACAAAAATTGAATTAAAATAAAAAAATATGAAAAAAATATTTTTAAGAAACGCTTTTCTTTAGTTACGAGTGACTAAAATTAAACATATTATAAAAAAATCAACCAAAAAGAAGAAAATTCAAAGAAAAGCGTGGCGCGTCTTCATTGAATAAACGGTTTTCGCACCACGCTTTTCTTTAACGAATGTGTTAGATTTTTTCAATTTTTTTTATTTTCTTCTTTTTGGTTGATTTTTTTATATGTTTAATTTTAGTCACTCGTAACTAAAGAAAAGCGTTTCTTAAAAATATTTTTTTCATATTTTTTTATTTTTACTTTTTAGTCTTACACTTTTCAAACATTAAAATATATCGTCATGTTTATTAAAATATGTATAAAACATATTATGATGTATAAACATGAAAAGTAGTCGGAATCGGCAAAAAATTTGAAACTATATTGTTTATTTATGAAGCATAACGTAAATAATTAACGTAAAAAGTGAAATTATGTATAGTTCATATAATTAGCTACAATCTGTAAAAGTTTAAAGTTTTTTCATTGTAAAAACAAGAGAATTTAAGCATTTTCCGTTAAAATCGTTTTTTATGTAAACAATTAATAAACAATTTTTTTATTGACTATTCGTGTATTGTTCCCGCGAATGCATATGTCTGCAAATTTTTAGTCATTTGCATTGAAGAAACGGCAGTCAAATTAACGTCCAAAGATTTGACCCAAACGATTGAACTACAGAAAAGCGTTTAATTAATTAATACGACAAAACGAATTCTAATGTTAATTGTAGCACAAAACGTCTCTACCGGTGGTTTTTCTAAGACTACGATAAAAACACGAATCTTTTGAATTTGAGTTTTGGTTGAAGTTTTGTTTTGTATCGTATTGAAATTTGACACGAATAAGCACCGATTTTTATATAAACAAATATATGAGCGTTCAAAATTTGAAACTTTATTGTTTATTTATGCAGCATACCTTAAACAATTAACGTTAAAAGTGAAATTATGTATATTTCATATCATTAGCTACAATCCATAAAAGTTTCAAGTTTCTACATTGTAAAAAACAAGAGAATTTAAGCATTTTCCATTAAAATCGTTTTTTTTATTTAAACAATTAATAAACACAAAAAAAAATGTTTGTTGACTATTCGTGTATTGTTCCCGCGAATGCATGTCTGCAAATTTTCATTCATTTGCATTGAAGAAAAGGCAGTCAAATTAACGTCTAAAGATTTGACGCAAACTATTGAACTAAAGAAAAGTGTTTAAAAATGGATTTGTACAAAGAAATTGTCCAATTGTCAGAGACCCAATGGATAGAACCTGAAAGAATTAAAAATATAATTTCACAATACCAACGTGAAAGAAGAAACTAAAAAAATGAAGAAATCTGGCACACGATAGTATTTTACACCCAAGTGGTTTGGTTATAATGCAATGAGTTTTATGTATGACAGAAGTAAACCCTTTTTCCAAGGAATTCAGTATCGACTAGACCTAGACACAACTAAGAATAAAAAATGTTCTCTAAACACGAAAAAAACTGTACTTTGACTTCCTTGTGGCAACCAGTGGAAAAGGATAAAAACAAAAAAACTGATGTAGTTTGCTTAATGGAAACAAGAGTTTTGGTTTTGTTTCTCGAGTTCTAGAAAACACAAACATAACAAAGTAAAATTTAATAAAAAAATTTTGTCCTGGTAAAAGGTATATTAGTTTAAAAAGTCCCTATAGGGCTACAAACATAGAAACAAAACGTTTTCGCTCTGTAACAAGAGTATCATCAGTGTTACAAGAACATGGTAAGCCACCCAAAAATACAAAGGTTGAAACCTTTTAAAAATAGACTAAAAGTCTCATATAAATATAAACATCATAAAATCCAAAGGATGGATAAAATTCCTATGGATGTGGCTTTAGGGCAACATATGACTCCCACACGTGGTAAGTGGGTTAATTAATTAGGTCATTGTGTTATAAGAGGTGACAGGCAACTGATCATCAGTAAACTCATCATTTTACAAAAATGGAGGGGAATACCCCCCTCTCGAAGATGAAAAAAATACATTCAAAATAAGACCGGAATTGGATAAAATGACTAATTCTAAACAACTTTTCTTCTTGTTGTTCTGAAGCTATTTCCTTGTGGTATTTTAATGATTAACTATTTATATGGGAAATAAGTCACAATTAAATTGAAAAAATAATTTTATTAACGTTTCGATGCCCAAAACTTTTCTTCTATAGAGTTTTTTCACTAAGTCAATACTTTTCAAGTTATTTGCGAGTGAGTTCCTGTTTAACAAAATAAAACATGTTTTGGACGGTTTTTCGGAGATAACTCAAAAAGTAAGTAAAAAGTAAATATTTTAGCGAAAAAAAATTTCTTAGCAAAAATATAGCCCATCAATAATTGAAAAAAATGGTGTATACATGAGGTCTGTAGACCCAGTAGAAGCAGAGTTGCAGCTAATGAAAAGTAGGTTCTTCTTCGTCAAATTCCAAATCGAATATTTCAATGTGAAATAACCCAAAAACGGAGCACTTTTGGGGGAAAATTCATTTTAACTTTTTTAAAGTGTTTAAAAAAAGGTTTATTTTTGTTTTTAAAGAAAACTTGACATATGTCAGTGAATTACGCTCCAAATATTGTTGGTCCCTTTTATTTTTTGGTAAAAAAATCGCGAAAATCACCCCCTAATTAGCATCACATATACGTTTTAACATTACCACTTCACAAGTTACTTTGTCTATGTATTATTTATATGATCTGTAAGTTTCATCGGTTCAAAGTGCTTCGTTTTGAAAAAGCTGTAGTTAAAATGGCTTGAACGATTAACTAATCACAAGTTTAGGCAAATTTTGAACAGCCATAGCATAACCAATTTTTGTCTAACAAGAAAACAAAAAATCAAAAATATTCAGAAAAGCAAAACGTACATTTTATTACTCTTTGAGATTTTTGGTATGGTATTCCTAATTGTTCCATAGTTAATTCCATAAACAATTACGATTTTTTCAAAATTAAAAAAAAATGTTTGAAGTATTTTAAACCCAATTTTTTTCAAAACTGAGCACTTTGAACCAATGAAACTTAGAGATAATATAAACAATACATAAGTAAAGTAACTTGTAAAGCGGTAACGATTAATTTTATTTGAGAAGCTAATTAAGGGGTGATTTTCGCAATTTTTTTACCCAAAAATAAAAAGGACCAACAATATTTTGAGCGTAACTCACTTACTTTTAATGTTAGAAGTTTTTTTTTAAAAACAAAAATAAACCTTTTTTTAAACACTTTTAAAAAGTTGTAATGAATTTTCCCCGAAAAGTGCTCCGTTTTTTGGTTATTTCACATTGAAATATTCGATTTTAAATTTGACGAAGAAGAACCTACATTTCATTAGCTGCAACTCTGCTTCTACTGGGTCTGCAGACCTCATGCATACACCATTTTTTTCAATTTTTTATAAGGTACATTTTTACTAAGAATATTTTTTTCGCTAAAATACTTACTTTTTGAGTTATCTCCGAAAAACCGTGCAAAAACATTTTTTTTTTGTTAAAAATGAACACATTCACTCGCAAATAACTCAAAAAGTATTGACTTGGTAAAAAAACTCTATAGAACAAAAGTTACTTAGAATTAGTCATTTTATCCAATTCCGGACTTATTTTGAACGTATATTTTTTCACCCTGAGAAAACATTTTTCACCCCGTATTTTCCAATTTTTGTAAAATGAAGGGGATGTAGAATTGTTAACTTGTTCTTATATAATAATAGACAATTTCAACTACCTATTGCCAAATTTTCATTATTCCTTTATTTTTTTGGAGGTTTTCGTAAAATTTTGCGTTCCCTGATCAGGCTGTATTCGTATATGGAAGAACTGAACAAAACATATTAAACAAGCTACAGTTGAATTTAAAATTAAATGACGTTTTTGATGAATGAATTGAGTAATGTGTCATTTGGATCAAATAAAAGTCATGTTTTTTTACTACAATTTATTGTAAAATTTTACAATAAGTAGCTCTAACTCTGCCTGAGTTAAATACTTTCTTTTACTAATGTTAAAAATACTAACACAATCTTTATAAAATCAACAGAACTCCAAATAAACACTTCTCTTTAATTGAATTGGAAGCCTCTGTAGCATGCAAATGGTCAAGCATGTTTTACAACGATTACCTGAATTTGTTGAAAACCCAAAATATGTGATTCTCAATTGAATTAATTGATTCTTGAACATTTTAAATATCCCGTTAAAATTTGTATCTATTGAATGGTTAACGAATTATAAGACTTTCAGTTTATGGCATGCTAGAGGTGCCAATGACTAAATCCGTGTTTTACGATTTTCATATCTGACATGTGAGGCAACCTGTGGGCATAATAGTTAATAAAGGCTCTAGCCGGTTAAGATAGTGAAAAATGCTCGCAGCGATATTCCAAAAATGAAAATACCATTCTTGGTCTATATCAAAAAATATTCGACCAAAAAAAAAAGTTTAGACCCCTAGGCCCTACCCATAACACCCAAAAAAATTAAAAAATGTTTTTTCGTTTTTTGGTGATATTTTTTCTTTCATTTTTTGGGATTTTAATTTCTACAACACATCATTTTTTTTTCAAAATTGTTAGCAAAAAATAAAAAATTTTTTTGGTTTTTGAAAATTTTTAACTTTGTCTAAAAAAAATTGGACCGAACAAAATGTCGAAAAAAAAATATATTATTTGTTAGATGTCAAGTTATCTTCATGATTTGTTTTTCATATTTTTATAGGGTGGGCATCATGGTCAAAATAACAAAAAATCATTTTTTGGTATTTTCTTTAACCGTTTTGACTCTGTTTCAATTTTGAAATCAATCTCTGCCTTATTTTTCTTCAAATACAACCCAACAAAGAATAAAAGAACTTTTAGACCACTAGACCTGAACATAACCTAAGAAAAATCGAAACATGCTTTTTTGTTTTTGACAATATCTTCGGATCTAATCATCATAGAAACTTCTATTTTCTTTTAATTTGTAGGTTTTTTATTGCCTACTACATGTTATTTTTTACAAAATTTTTGGCAAGAAATTCAAATATTTTAACGTTTTTGAAATTTTTATACAGTGTGTTTCTAAATAAGTGTGACAAACTTTAAGGAGTAATTCTACATAGAAAAACTAATTACAGTTTGTCTTATAAACATATGTCCACAAATGCTTTGTATCCGGGATACGGGATGTTGAATTTTTTCTTACAAACGGACTATTTATTTCTTGCTCTAAAACCGGTTGAGAGATACAAATGAAATTTGGTGAGTTTTAAAGGGTAGTCAGTGCACATTTTTGCCATACAGCTAAGAATTTTATATTCACCATTGGCACGCATACAGGTAATGGTTCAAATTTTTTTTAAGAAAAAAATAGTATGCCAAATTAAGAATCATTTTTGAATTCCTCATTCAATTTGTGACAAAAAATCTATCTTCCCCTTTTTCATAGGACACGCCATTTTCATTCAAATATAAAACAACTTAACGCTTACCAAAGTATTCGAAATAAGTTTATTTATACATTACATTCATATAGAAACTTATGTCGAATACTTTGTAAGCATTAGGATTTTTTATTTTTTGCGTAAAAACCATATGTCGTATGAAAAAAAGGGAAGGTAGATTTTCTGTCACAAATTGAATAAGCAATTAATTCAAAAATGATTTCTAATTTGAAATGTATCAGTGGCATACTAATTTTTTCTTTAAAAAAATTCAGATCATTACCCGTAAATATTAAAAAAAAAATTCAACACAACGTATCTCTGAAACGATGCATTTGCAGACATATGTTTATCAAGTAAACTGTCATTATTTTTTTATGTAGAATTACCCCTTAAAGTTTGTCACTTATTTAGAAACACCCTGTATAAAAATTTCAAACGTGTTAAAAAATTTAAATTTTTCGCCAAAGATTTTGTAAGAAATAACATGTACGCAAAAAAACCTACAAATTAAAAGAAAGAAAAAGTTTCTATAATGATTAGAACTGGAACTTAGAAAAACAGAAAAGTAGGTGTATGTTTCGATTTTTTCGGTTACTTTCAGGTCTAGGGGTCTAAAAATTGTTTTGAATTTTTTTGGGGTTGTATAATATGAAGAAAAATAAGGCAGAAATGATTTTAAAATTGAAACAGAGTCAAATCAGTTAAAGAAAATACCGAAAAATGAAATTTTGTTATTTTGACCATGAGGCCCTCTCTATAAAAATCTGAAAAAAAAATCATGGAGATAATTTAACATCTAGCAAATAATATTTTTTTGTCTGCCTAATTTTTTTAAACAAACACAAAAAAAATTCAGAGAAAAAATTTCAATTTTATGAAAAAAAAATTGAAAAAACAAATATTGTGTTATAGAAAATAAAAAAAAAACCAACAAAATGAAAGAAAAAAGAAGTTTCTAAAATGATTAGAACCCAAGATGTAGCCAAAAAACGAATAAACATGTTTTATTTTTTGGGGGGTTATGGGTGGGGACAATGACCGCAAAGGGTTAAAGAAATATATACGTACCAACTACAATATTATTTTGGTTTTCACAAAGCAATTGGCGTTTAATTTAGCAAAATTATTTATTAATTTAACTAAACAAGTAAATTTTCATTGCATACCGGGTGTACGAATCAAACTGGTTCGCATCACACTGTGGAATATTCCAGGATCTATAAAATACTGAAATTAAAACCCAACTACAGCCTCAGGTTTCTTTAACATTCTGTTTTTTGATTAATTCGTTTATGTTGGATAATAAAAAAGTTAGGTACAGTAGAAAAAATGAAAGAATACCCATGAACGAACATATAAAACACGCTGTATTTTCCTGTCACCGTGTCATACAAAAAAATGACCAGCGCAAGTACATGTAATAATTATTATTACATGTACTTGTGCTGGGCAATTTTCTTTGTAACACGGGGACAGGAAAATACAGCGTGTTTTATATGTTCGTTCATGGGTATTCTTTCATTTTTCCGACTGTACTTTAACAACTAGACATGTTCTTCATCAATACACTGTGTTTCTAAATAAGTGCGACAAACTTTAAGGGGTAATTCTGCATGAAAAAAATGACAGTTTGCTTTATAAATGTATGTTTGCAAATGTTTCGTTTCTGAGATACGGGATGTTGAATTTTTTCTTACAAACTGACGACTTATTTACTTCTTTAAAACCAGTTGAGATATGCAAATGAAATTTGGTAGGTTTTAAGAGATAGTTGTTGCCGATTTTTTGACATAAAATTAAGAATTTTATATTCACTATTAGCGTGCATACAGGTAACATGATCAATCTTATTACCTGTATGTGCGATAATTAATGGTAAATATTAAATTCTTAATTGTATGTCAAAAAATGTGCAATAACTATACCTTAAAACCTACCAAATTTCATTTGCATATCTCAACTGGTTTTAGAGCAGTAAAAAAATCGTCAGTATGTAAGAAAAAATTCAACATCTCATATCTCGGAAACGAAACATTTGCAAACATACGTTTATAAAGCAAACTGTCATTATTTTTTCATGCAGAATTACCCCTTAAAGTTGGTCGCACTTATTTAGAACCGTGTACTGATGAAGAACATGTCTAGTTGTTAAAGTACCTAACTTTTTTTATTATGCAACATAAACGAATGAATAAAAAAAAAGAATATTAAGAAAACCTGAAGCTGTAGTTGGGTTTTACTTTCAGTATTTTATAAATGCTAGAATGTTCCACAGTGTGATGCGAACTTTGAGAAAAAAACACAGTTTGATTCGTACACCCAGTATACAATAAAAAGTTACCTGTTTAGCAACAATATTATTACAGCGATATTATTAAAGAATCAGGTTATAACATATTAAAAAATATCACTTAAATCGGCCAAAAGGTTTAGGAACTACAAGACATCAAAAATGACCAAATTTTTAAATGGGCCGATTTCTATGCATGTAAGTTTACATGTATATACACAGTTCCATTCCTTAGAGGAATTAGAGGCATAATCACCTCAATTAACAACTTCACTGTCCAAATGGTACTACATAGGGATGGGAAAAATCTACCGGTTATAACCTCACACTGGTTTTTTTCCTCTGCAATAATTGGTTTTTCCGGCTGTTTTTATGTGCCAGTTATAACCGGTTTTTTCTTTTTAAGTAATAACCAGTGAAAAGCCAGATAAGTGGAAAAAATACTGAATTCAGAGAAAAAATGGGAAACATTTTTGCCCCCCGCGCGTAAATGAAAGTTTTAAGCTGACTGTAACCGATTTCACAACACTGATGACTGATTTCTATACTGATATGGACTGATATCAATTCGAATGGAGTATCGCAAACTAAAGCGCAATGTACAGTTGTGCAAGTGACAGTAAGTGACTTGCTGTTGCGTTTAGTAAATTTCAATTTCATTTCGTATGCTTTAAAGACCCAACACACGGGTAAAGATTCCCGGACTCAACTGTAAATGTAACCTATTGGGTATTGGCTATGACTAAAAAACCAAACACCGATTTTTGGAATAACCAGTTTTTTTGACCCGTTATAACTACCAGGTTAAACTGTAGGTAAAATACACCGGTATAACCAAAAACCGGTGTTTTGGCAACAACCGCCATCCCTAGTAATACATACAAAGAGTCTCCCACATCCAATGCTATTTTAATATTAAATATCATGTAACCCCAGTAAATATTGATTTTTATTATTACTAAATATATCAAAAAGTCAAATCAGCATTTTTCTAAAACAAAATTAATGATCACATATGATTCACAGACAAATTATACTCCCACTTTCATTGGATCTTATAAAAGCAGTTGTGAATGTGCTTTGTAATCAAAATAATAACGGAATCTGAAGAGGAAACTGTCAAAAAAACCAAAGAAATGTGGAATGGTATGATGATTCAGAGGGTATGGCAAAAAAGAAGAAGAATTATTTCATATTATGCCTCATAAATTGTTGTGTATTCTTATTTTTTTGTAAAAGGCAATTATTTTATAATACAGTGGAACCCCGATAAGTCGGCCCCCGATAACCCGGAACTCCGGCTATCCCTGACCGATTTTTATCAGACAAACATTTCAACAATAAAAATGTATTGCTGTTACAAAATCTCGTAAACCTAATTCATTCATTTGGTGACGTCAATATACGAACGAAACGATTGATGAATCCGACATTACTGAAAATATCAGGGCAATCAGGGTGCAGATGGGATCCTGTCGCGCAATTCGCAGCAAATAAAATAGTCGTATGTTTTTGGCTTCATTTTATTTCGTTTATACATACGCATTTTCAAGGTTCACGAGGTTTTGTACCAACTCTATGTAATATAATATTTGAGAGATAATGGAACCGGATTGAACTACATATAACATAGTAAAAATGACTCATGGTACACCACATTCATTGTCGAAAACAACATGCACCTGTATTATCCTTTATTTTTTTGAAACTGTCTGTGTTAGCATTGTTTAGAAAAGACTATTAAAATTCTTTTTTTAACAATGGTCTTAGTCATCACTTTTATTAAATAACATAACATCAGAGACGGTATTATGTGTAGTAAAGTCGTATTATTGTTCGCTTCCGTTTTGTAATCGTTCGTAAATTTATTCAGATTTTGTGTTTGTGTGTCTTTTGTCTATAAGGGCAACAAAACGTAAAAATGTTGTAGTGACAATGGAAAAGAAACTAGAAGCATTAAGTAGAATTGATAAAGGTGAATCTTGCAGCATTATATTATGGTGTCGGTACATCTACAGTATCGGATTGGAAGAAAAATAGAACTAAAATCGAAGAATTTTTTTTTTCAAAATGATAACAAAAGACAGTTTAATCGGTGCAAAGCTAATAAAGCTAAGAATGAGACTTTTGACGATGCTTTGTATGTGTGGTTTTGTGTGGAATGCGAACGTGGTTTACCAGTGTCTGTGTGACAATTATAACGGAGTTTATCTGTAAGCATACCATATTTTATTAATTTTTACCATTTTCTCCGGCTAACCCGGATTTTCGATAACCCGGATCGGCCGCGGTCCCAATTAATCCGAGTTAACGGGGTTCCACTGTATATGTACCTTATAAACATTTTTGTATCATTGTTATTTTACCCTACTGGTATAATATAATATAAAACTAAGAGTACTATGTAATATTTTACCAATTTTTTTTACACTTCAAAGTACAGTCCGTCTAATATACTTACTGTTGCATGTCATTATCTACGTCAGAGATCTAAGTTGACATTGTTGCCCAATTACAAAAAATTATTGAATTCATTTTAAATCATATATATTAACATAGACTGAGCGTACCTTCCACGCTTCCTGACGACAAGAGATCTCTTGGACTCATTTGATGCTATCTCTTTCTAGCACATTATATCGAGAAATATGAAACGAAGTGGGGGTATAGGCATGAAAAGGGAGAAGTAACTTTACTATGTGTAAGCGTGTGCTCACTGTGGAGACCAAAGGATGGTATCCTAGCCTAGTATCCTACTATTCATATTCGTGAATTCTGGCATTCAAAATAATACATTTATTTTACATAGTGATCGATAATATAGTTTTGATCGCCAGGTAAAATAAATACATTATTTAAAATGCGAGAATTCACGAATATGAAGACGATACGATACTATGCTCTAGGCTAGGATATCATCCTTTAGTCTCCGTAGTGAGCAAACCCTAAGAGTGAAACAGCACTGATCCAAGAATAGATGGTGTTGTCACTTCGTTCAACATGACGCTCTGTATATGTTAATAATATAAGTAAGCCCACTTATGTTACGGAATAAATAAATAATCAACATTGTTGTTTTAATAAATTTGTATGTGCACGCATTTGTATGTGTATTTATACTGAAATCGCGCCTTTATGGTTACGGGGGTATTTGAGTTAATTTAATAAAACCGAAATGTACTTATATGTAAATTGTATTATTAGTACTTACTTAGAACAGAATATATACTAAATTTACATTCAAGATGCAGTAGAAATAAACAAACTAAGACACGTTAAATGCAACTAGGAGCACTCCCGTATTCCTAATTTACAATGTACAAACTTTGGAAATCATGATTTGGGATTTACAATGTATATACATTGTAAATTATGATTCGGGAGTGCTTCTAGTAGCATTTAACGTGTCTTGGTTTGTTTATTTCTACTGCATCTTGATTGTAAATTTAGTATAGATGCTTTCATTGAAAGATTATCAGTTATAAAAGATGCTTAAAAGCAATTCCAATATAGTAGTGCGATTCTACAAGCAGCCTTGAATTAATTGGTTTATCAAAAATTTGTTCATTCCAACATTATAATAATTATGAGCTTTCAAATAACATACCTTTTTACGACTGCTTATCAACACCGGGCTAATTTAACACCTAGAAAAATTGAAAATCATAATTTTTATCGGAGAAATGCTTAAACATATTATAAAGCTGTAATATACTTACCAATTTATAACTTAAAATGTTAAAGAAACAATTCACAATCTTCACGTGGTGATAAAATGTAAAATCGCTAAATATTAACAAATATTAACCATGAATTGTACCCGCCATGTTCTTTAATTGACAGGGCTTCTAAAAATCAATTCTTATTTGACATTTGAGATAGGCCCTGTTCACATAACCGCACAGTTTACTTTTTGTCTATGTTTTGCCGCCCTGATTGGTTAAAATACTACGTTCGCACAAAATATGTCGAATACTATTGGTTGAATTTGTATTAATGTTGTATTTATCACTCGATTCTAGATCCTGACCCGAATATTAGCGGCGTGTAATTTGTGTTGCCTATATAAACTTGAATCGCGAAACGGGCCTGCGTTTATTATCGGTGGCATAATATATAGTTCACTATTCCTGCCTTTTTTCCTTTTTCCTCAATAAAACTAGCATTTGTTTCAAGCTCTATTTTATTCTTCCAAGAAATAAAGTCATCATGGATGGAAAACTCTATTGTATCGTATTGTATAGGGATGCTATGAGAAGTTTCATAATGTTTAATAAAGTCCTTTTTAAACGTTGCATGATAATTACACAGAGAACATTTATGTTGAAATGTTTTAGTTTCTGCAGAAACTGATACATTTGTGTGCACTTTTTTGACATGAACGTTTAAACTTGACTTATATCTAAATTGATTATCACAATTTCCGCATTGCACGCACTTATTAATTCTTTCCACACCGAACATTTTCGTTGTCAAGAAAATGAAATACCTACTCAAAAGCAAACACAAACACAGAACTGTGAACAGTAGAAATGATTGAATCGGAAAATTGATCTAACAGCTTCACTGTTAAATTGGTAATTATACAAAGAGTCTACATTCTACCACATCCAATACTATTTTAATATTAAATATCATGTAACCGCAGTCAGTAAATATCGGTTTTTATTATCACTAAACTAAAAATAGTCTTCAGCGTTTTAACTCAACAAAAGGCCCATTTCGTCGATTCAAGTTTATCTAGGCAACCCAAATTACACGCCGCTACGCCTCGGGTCATGATTTAGACAGAATAGAATTTATCTGAACATAAATGGACAACCCCAAGCCCAAGATACAAAAACAAACCAAATCCAAATGTTGTCAAAATATTGTTGACTTTGACACTTTGAAGACTGGTAGAATTATTTAGTTTTTTAATTTTAGGAAAAACTTATTTAATAAGGACGTAATAATGAGATCATATTTTCCAAATATTTTGAATATTTAGTAAAAATTTTATGTAGCTCACATAGAAGTAAGGTTTGTAGTTTGTCAAAAGTGGAATACATTATTCAAAACAAAATTCTTAGGAGATATGTCTGGATCTTTTCCAGAACAAGGAGCTCCTCCTTCATATGAAGAGGCTATAAATCCGAATGGTAATTTTTATTTTCAATGTAGTTAACTAACAAATATGTTCATATAAATTATAATTTTATTAACTCAAAAATGAACCTTTATTAGCAAATTGAGTTTATCTCTATATATCTACTTTCTTTCTTCAATATCTTCAAATTACTTCTATTTTAGGCTGCACCTATACAGTTGCTGATACTTTTTAATGTCTGGCCCATCTGGACAGTTGTCATACTTGATAAGTGTTGTCCCCACATGTCGGGTTTTTTGCATATCTAATTTTATTATATATTGTAGGTCAGTTCTCTCTCTCTCTCTCCTAGGGCGCTACAGCCAAAGTCGGGCCCTAGCTTCCCCCAGTATCTCTGTCTCTGGCTGCTCTCCTCTAGTTTTCTACCCTTAATATCTGTAGCATCCGTTCTCAATTCGTCTATCCACCTCTTCCTACTGGCTGACGTCCCATCATAGTTCAGCTAAGCGTTCTACTAGGTGTTCTGTTGTTATCCATTCTTATAAGGTGACCTGTCCAGCGCAATCTTTGTATTTTTGCATAATTTGCTATAGAGGGTTCTCTAATATTGGTATAACTCGTGGTTGAACCTTATTCTCCATATACCATTGTCGCAAATGGGTCCCAGTATCCTCCTTAATATCTTTCTTTCAAAAGTATTAAAAAGGTTTATTGTCTTTTCAGTCATGTTCCACGTTTCTACACCATATTTTGCTATTGGCTGTATGATGGTTTTATATATTTTAGATATTTTATATGGTAGGTCAGTTCCTTGGTGTTTATTCCTGTATTTGCTGATGATGTCTCATGTTGGGCCTAAACACATCCAATTCTAATATTTAACATTTTAATAAAAAAAATTTATGGTACTTTCTTGGAGTTTAGTACTTTGTCTTCTGTATCTTTTGAGCCAGCATATGGGACAAGAAGATATATGTGAATGACTTTTTGGTTTCCCTCTTAGTAGTTTCTTAATTGTGTATATCACATCATTTAGGTATTTTCTTTTTAATTTCATACAGAACTTCCTGTCTTGTGAAGTTTGGGAGACATGCCGCGATGTCATAGATTATAAATATAGCCTGACTAGATCATCTATTTTAAAGCTTCCATTTGTGAATCAATAATTTTATTGATCTTTCATTCTGTCATTATAGAGCCTTTCACATTAAAAATAGAATGTTGCTTAGATAGTGCAATGTATTTCTTATGGATGATAGTAGAGCGCTGATGCCACGCCATACTGGTTAGGATGAATTGTATATCAGCAGCCAAGTAGCCACCTGTTCTGAGAGGTTTGGCAAAAGTGATCTCCATAAGCTCAAATATTCTGTTCTTAACGTGGAACAAAGTATAGCTATCTGGATATGTTGTTGGTACAGTGGAACCTCGATAACTCGGATTAATCGGGACCGCGGCCGATCCGGGTTATCGAGAATCCGGGTTAGCCGGAGAATATAGTAAAAATTAATAAATAACCTCCATTATAATTACAAAAACATGAAACACATATGCACAGTACACATCTAAATTACGTATAGTTGTATAGAGTGTAGAGTTTTGTTCATTTCTTGGTAAAAAACTCAGTCATACTGTAGAGATGTACCGACACCATAATATGGTAGGTCTGGATCCTGCGTACAAAAAAAAATTGATAAATAGCAAGCTGAAAATTTGTTATTAGCTTAAGGGTGTCTAGTCGGACAAACATTAATATATGGGAACACTGGAACAGGGGAAGTTTTAACTGTGGAACAGGTTAAAAATTTGGAACGGTCAGACCACGAAAACGGCACATGTATTTTTTCCGACAGAACAGACTTAAACTCTCCGAACAGAGATTAAACTCTCATGCAAAAATCAGACTGCTATTTATCACCAAATTGGCGTTTTAATGAGTGGAACATGTAGAATATGTCAAATGACAGGAATTATGACAGGTGATAAATAGCAGTCTGATTTTTGCATGAGAGTTTAATCTCTGTTCAGAGAGTTTATGTCTGTTCTGTCGGACAAAACAAATGTGCCATTTTCGTGTTCTGACCGTTCCAAATTTTTGACCTGTTCCACAATTAAAACTGCCCCTGTTCCAGTGTTCTCATATATCAAAGTTTATCCGACTAGATACCCTTAAGCTATTAATAAATTTTTAGCTTGCTATTAATCAACTTTTTTTTCATACGCGGGATCCAGACCTATGGTAGCATAATATCATATTATGATGCTGCAATAAATTTATTTTAAAGATTCGCCTTTATCAATCCTACCTAATGTTTCTAGTTTCTTTTCCATTGTCACTACAACATTTTTACGTTTTGTTACCATTATGTAGACATAGCAAACACAATCTGAAGCATGATTACATTACAGAACGGAAGTGATTAATAGGCTGTACTACACACAATACGGTCACAAGGAACAATGTTGTTATTTAAGAACAGACAAGACCATTGTTTTAAAAAAGAATTTTTAAATAGTCACGTCTTTTTTAAACAATGCTAAGACAGTTTGACATAAATAAAGAAAAAGGAATACAGACAGGTGTCTGTTCTTTCCGATAAGCTGAGACGGTCGCTCTGGCTGCCGCTGTGTGCATGAATCATTTTTACTATTGTACTTATGTGTTCAAATTACACAAATACACATTATCTCTCAAATATTATTTGGCCTACATACATTTTTATTTGATAAAATTGTTAAATTGTTTATTTGTTAAATTTTTGTCTGATGAAAATCGGTCCGGGTTAGCCGGACTTCCGAGTTATCGGGGGCCGACTTATCGGGGTTCCACTGTAATTACATTATTACCAAGGGTCGAAAGTCCCTTAAAACGAAAAGTTTTTTTGAATGAGGTATTTAAAATTAAAAATTACACTCAATTTTCTCTTCTTTTTCACCCCTGTAACTTATTAAAATAAACATTATAGAAGTTTTCTAGGACTTTCTGCTCTCAGTAATAATTTAATCTTACATTCCGTGTTTAAATTTTTCAAAAATGCATTAGTTTTCTCAAGATTTGAAAAAAATGAATGCATAATATGAAATATGTATGTAATACATGCAAATATGTAATATATATTATAAAAAGCATTGGCCTGAAATTTTGCACCTACACTCTTAAAACTTCAAAAGGCAAAAAAATACAGTGATCCATTTGAAATAAGAAATTTCATTAGATTTTCAGAAAAACGAAAGATCTGACAACAGTGTAAATACCACTATAATATCGGGCCTCATTAGACGACCCTTACTCACAAAAAATCTATAAAAATCGTGCAAGCTGTTTCCGAGATAATTGAGATGTTCCATACATAAAACAGTGTAGTTTGAAAACTGTCCAACTATTTTTTTGAATTTTAACGCCTAATGTAATAGTGGTACTTATTGCATACTAGAATTCCATTGTTTATATGTCTATTATCTTCTTCTTCTTCTTAACTCAGGCGAGGTCATAAGACCTTTGTACCAAACGCTGTTCTTCTCCTTAAACTTTAATGAGTCCCGTGGCCTCAACGAAGGCCAACATTTTTCTTATTGGTAGTTTTAGGATCTCTTCTGGTTCATCATTTGACCAGTAAAGTCCTACATTACATCACCTAGCACACTGCAATGGCATAGTAGGTGTATGGCAGTCTCTTCTTCCATTTCACACTCTAGGCACCATGGTTCACTCACCTTACCTAGTTTGTATAGGTGATTTCTTAAACAACAGTGTCCAATCACTATAGTTATAGTAGGGAGAAGTTTGAGAGACATGGTGCAGTGTTTTACAAGGCTTGTGGATGCGGCAAGTGAATTAGGACTTGTGGTAAACGAGGAAAAAACCAAATATATGTTGGTTTCTAAAAACTTACGAAATATCCAACAGAGAATTCAAATTAACAATCACACCTTTGAGCAAATCAAGGAATTCACGTATCTTGGATCGCTAGTAAACTCAGTAAACACGACAAGCGATGAAATAAAAAGACGCATAGCAATAGCAAACAGAACTGTTCACGGTCTCCATAAACATTTAAAAATAAAAATATAAAACATGCAGTAAAGCTCAATATATATAAGAACTTAATAAGACCGGTTTAATATCCAGTCACCATTTCAGTGACTGTTTTGATCTCTCGTTTATTGAGGTTCATCAAACTATTTCGAGAGTTTTTTATTAATATTCTTGATTATTTTTTAGTCTGGATTTGCCCTTGAGTGGTTCTCCATTTATTTTGATGATTCTTTATCAGCCATTTCCGAACCTCGTTTTTCGTAGCATCTTTAGTGATGCCACAGAAAGGTTCTGGTCCTTCAAAAGTTTCTCTCGAGCCTTGTTTCACTAACATATCTGCTCGTTCGCTCCCATGCAGCCCTTCATGACCCGGCACCCATATTAAAGACACTTTATTGTCTATTGCCAGGTTGTTGATGAGATCTTTGCAGTTTCTCACCAGTTTTGATTTGGTGAGAGAATTCTTTACAGCCAGAATAGCCGATTGGCTATCTGAGTAAACGTTGATTCTCTTAGCTTTAGGGTCTTCATCAATGCAGGCCACCAAAGCAAAATCTTAGACTTTAAGATTTATTATAGTTACATGTTTGCCCAAAGACTACTGATCCAGTACCATAGGCAGTTTTAGGTCCATCAATGAACCATATTAAGTCACCATTAATATTTGGGACTTTCTGTTCCCTAGATGGTATAATTGTGTTAATAAGTGAAAAAGAATTTCGACAACGAATCAAGTAATCTGTTAACAGAGGTACTCCAATAACGCATTGCAAATTACCTACATGAAACGTGTCATTTTGTACTCTAATACAGAGTGTGGTATAACAAAATGAAAATAATCGTTTCATTTTGATTCAGTTCGAGTCTCTTGCCATCCTCTGACACGGATAGTTCGAAATCTATTCCTTTTCAAAGAGGCTTCGCAAGAAGACTGATTTGAATCAAAATGAAACGAGAAGATGGTGCAAATATTAAAATATTTACACCGGAGTATGGTTAGACTGACCTCTAATGGAGAACGATGAAATGCCTCACTATTACGTTAGGCGTTAAAATCCAAAAAATTAGTTAAACAGTTTTCAAACTACAGTGAGTTTTATGTATGGAACATCTCAACTATCTCGGAAACAGCTTGCACGATTTTTGATATGAATATGAATGAGGCCGATATTATAGTAGTATTTACATTCTTGTCAGATCTTTCGTTTTTCTGAAAATCTAATGAAATTTCTTATTTCAAATGGAACACTGTATAATAAGTATTTTTGAAAAATTTAAACATGGAATGTAAGACTACATTATTTCCGACAGCCGAAAGTCGAAAACTTCTATAATCCTGGGGATTGAAACCAAAGGTGATCTGTTGGTTATACACATCAGTGATACAACCGACAGTCACTTATGGGTCAGTACTCTGGTGGAGAAAGACGGCTTTGCAATCTTGTGTGACCACTCTCACCACCCTACAAAGACAAATAAATGTTCTAAATATAACAGGTGCCTTGAATAGTAGAGGAACGGCTTCATTAGAGGCTATTACAGGTCTCCCTCTGCTGGAATTATATATTTCGGCAGTAACCTTTATGACCATCCTGAAGACTCAAAGCAAACAATACTTGGAGGCCAAATTATGTATTGAATAGCCACACAAACACTACTGGGACTATACTTTAGGAATCCATCTTTATGATATGAACTCAGATATGATGACACCAGAACTAATCTTCACTGAGAAGATTAACACAATTAAATAAAAATAATCGTTTCATTTTTATTCAATTTGAGTCTCTTGCCATCCTGTTTCGGAATCTATTCCTTTTCAAAGAGGCTTCGCAAGAAGACTGATTTAGATCAAAACGAAACGAGATGGTGCAATATTAAAATATTTATAACGGACTTACATTTTTTTCACTCATTTCATCGTTCCCCGTTAGAGGTCAGTCTAACCATACTCCGGTGTAAATATTTTAATATTTGCACCATCCTCTCGTTTCGTTTTGATCCAAATTAGTCTTTTTGCGAAGCCTCTTTGAAAAGGAATAGAGTCCGAAACATCGGTGTCAGAGGATATCAAGAGACTCAAATTGAATCAAAACGAAACGATTATTTTCATTTAATCGTGTTAATCCTCTCAGTGAAGATTAGTTCTGGTGTCATCATATCTGAGTTCATCATAAAGATGGACTCCGAAAGTATAGTCCCAGTAGTGTTTGTGTGGCTATTCAATACATAATTCGGCCTCCAAGTATTGTTTGCTTTGAGTCTCAGGATGGTCATAAAGGTTACTGACGAAATATATAATTCCATCAGAGGGAGACATGTAATAGCCTCTAATGAAGCCTGTTCCTGTACTATTCAAGGCACCTGTTATATTTAGAAGCGCTTGTCTTTGTAGGGTGGTGAG
Source organism: Diabrotica virgifera virgifera (assembly GCF_917563875.1). NCBI lineage: Eukaryota > Metazoa > Arthropoda > Insecta > Coleoptera > Chrysomelidae > Diabrotica > Diabrotica virgifera. The sequence goes on along the minus strand of NC_065443.1, from coordinate 54,233,620 downwards.
AGTGGTCACACAAGATTGCAAAGTCGTATTTCTCCGCGCCAGAGTATTGACCCATAAGTTACTGTCGGTTGTATGTCGTATCACTGATGTGTATAACAAACAGATCACCTTTGGTTTCAATCCCCAGGATTATAGAAGTTTTCGGCTCTCGGTAATAGTGTAGTCTTACATTCAGTATTTAAATTTTTCAAAAATACTTATTAGTTTTCTCAAGACTTGAAAGAAATGAATGCATTTAAAAAGCATTGGCCTTTTGCGCCTACACTCTTAAGACTTCAAAAAGCAAAAAAAGTACAGTGTTCCATTTGAAATAAAAAAATTTCATTAGATTTTCAGAAAAACGAAAAATCTGACAACAATGTAAATACTACTATAATATCGGCCTCATTAGATGACCCTTACTCATCAAAATCTATAGAAATCGTGCAAGCTGTTTCCGAGATAATTGAGATGTTTTTAACGCCTAACGTAATAGTGATACTTATTGCATACTAGAATTCTATTGTTTATATGTCTATTATAATTTTGACAGAAAAAATATGGGTTTCAAGTTAAAAATCAAATGGATGATGTAAATCATCGTAGTAGACCAAGAGGCAGCGCAGAAAAATCTATTTGAATTTACTAAAGCTAGATTTTTCACAGTTATTACTGTGAGTGTGTAGAGAAACATACTGCGGTCGGTCAAGCGAAACGTAGAACAGGGGTTACTGAGAGGGTATCAAAGTTGCTTTCCTACGAAGGTAATTAAATCCATTTACTCAGGCTGAAAATCAGTACAGACATTCTAAATTAAATATAAATAAAAGTTATTATAGTCGGTCGGCCCCAATAGTCGATTGAGGAAATGAAGCATTTTGGCTCGCAATTTTTTCGTCCAGCATGGATTTACTTGAAATTTTCACAGAAGCTAGGGAATAGTCCAAGGATCATTTTCTATATCATGCCGCTATCATACGCTAAAACCTTGGGGGTGGTTGCCACCCCATCTCGGGGGTGGGAATTTTTTATTACATTTTAACCATGGAATTCGATGTAAAAAGTGATTCTAAGAAAAAAAATGTTTTTACATTTTCTTCGTAAAGCTAACATTTTTCGAGTTATTCGCGCTTGAAAATAACAGTTTTTCGATGAAAAAATCGACTTTTTTAGAAGGTTTTTTGAGAATACCTCGAAAAATATGCATTTAATCAAAACAACTGTAGATATCGAAATTATATCTTTTAGTAACACAAACCAAATTATTTTCCTATAATATCTTTAAGACCAATACAAACCGAGATACGGCATGTTAAAGGTTAGCTTTTTTCGTCAAATGTACAAATTGAAATATTCAAAGCCAAATAATGGGAAAAATTTGCATTTTTTGAGGAAAACTTAAATAATCTTTTTTCAAGTATAAAATTAGACCTTTCAAAAAAATAATAAAACGTTTCTAGCATGAAAATTAAGCGACTTACAAAAAAATGTCGGTACCTGCTTTTCTCTACGAAAAAATCAGTGAAAACAACCCCATAACTACCTTCCTAATTCAAAATTGGTCTTCACCTTTCTGTAGTTCCTTTTATATTTATATTATCAATACACTCAAGGAGTTTGACCTATTTAAAATGTCTAATTTTGAAAAAATTGGAGTTTAAAGAAAAATTGATTTTTTGCAATTTGGTATTTTTCACCTTTTACTTCAAAATATCTCCGAAAATACTGAAGATATGAAAAAAATTACTAAATTGTAGCTTTTTTAATGACTAAAATTACCCTGTGCATATATTTTCATTACAGTGAATAGTTAGCCAGATATAGCTGTTTAAAACCTCTAATTACCAGCAAACACCCCCTTATTCGAGCCCTTTAAACCCGCCCCAATTAAAAACTAAGGCATCTTACGGAACTTAATTTACACAGTCTTATAGCTCTTTAAAAATTCTACAAAATCATTTTTGAGAGGTCTCATTACTGAGAGGGTATCAAAGTTGCTTTCCTACGAAGATAATTAAATCCATTTACTAAGGCTGAAAATCAGTACACAATGAGATATCATATTTTTCCAAAATTAGGCATTTTTAATAGGTCAAACTCCTTAAGTGTATTGATAATATAAATACACACACCGGCAACATTAGCCGAACACCTTAAAAATGGGACATGTTTGATGTCTCGAATTTCCTAAAACTGTTGTCCGATTTGAGTGATTCTTTTAGTATGTTATAGCCTTATTATTTAAGAATATCGGTGTAATAATATTGTTGCTAGACAGGTAAATGTCATTTTATACCGGGTGTAACAATCATACTGTGTTTTTTTCTTAAAGTTCGGAACACCCTGTGGAATATTCTAGTATATATAAAATATTGAAATTAAAACTCAATTATAGCCTTAGGCTTTCTTAACATTCTCTTGTTTGATTCATTTGCTTCTGTTGAAAAATAAAAAAGTTATGGGCTTTAACAACTAGCCATGTTTTTCATCAATAAATCCTCATAGTAGTAGTCTAAGAGCTAGTGAACCCTCCGACTAACGGTCGTCCTGTAAGGCTAAAAATTTTTCTAGTGATAATTCATAGCACACCAAGGCTAAAAACCATGACCTGGCAGGCCTTAGCGGTGCACGTGTATCTACCAGGTGAATCGAAAAGTGCAAATTTAGGGGGTAAAATAAACTTTCTCCTGTAAGGTTTAAATTTAAGTATGTGTTTACGTAAGCCATTTAGAAGAAATGTGTACAATGACAGGCGATTCTGAAGAGCATAAGACCTTGCCAGGCGAGGGGAAAGATTATGGGTTTTTCCTAAAATTATTCTTTTTGCATCGAACAATTTTTTTTTAGGTTTTTTGAATCATTTCAAACAGAAAACGTCTTTTGTTATTTTTCTCTTAAGTTAATAGTTTTTGTTATATGAGCGATTGAAAATTTTGAAAATTGAGAAATCGGCCATTTTTAACCCTAAATCGGACATTTATCGAAAAATTTCAATGTTGCCAAGGTACGTAGATATTCTTTAAACATTGATTGATGAAATCACGAAGAGTTTTTTGCAATAAAATATCGAAAACCCCTTTGTTTTTTTAATTGCTAATCAAGCGTGTGCGACACTGTAGTATAAGTGAGGACCTTTGAGTTTGCAAAAATTCATTATCTCGAGAATGGGCAAATTTCAAGAGAAATCCTCAGACAGGTCGATTTATATTTTTGAATTAGGACTTTTTGGCATATATATAATACTAGTGACGTCATCCATCTGGGCGTGATGACGTAATCGATGATTTTTTTAAATAAGAGTAGGGGTTGTGTGATAGCTCATTTGAAAGGTTATTTAATTCTCTATTCAGTAATATAAACATTAACATAATTATTTATACAGGGTGTACAAAAAAATGTTTCTTCTATTTGTCAAATTTAATCAAAGTTAATTTAATAAAAAAAACTTTTTTGTACACCCTGTATAAATTGTTATGTTAATGTTTATATTAGTGAATAGAAAATTCAATAACCTTTCAAATGAGCTATCACACAACCCCTACTCTCATTTAAAAAAATCATCGATTACGTCGTCACGCTCAAATGGATGACGTCACTAGTATTATATATATGCCAAAAAGTCCTAATTTAAAAATAAAAATCGACCTGTCTGAGGATTTCTCTTGAAATTTGCCCATTCTCGAGATAATGAATTTATGCAAACTCAAACGTCCTCACTTATACTACAGTGTCGCACCTGCTTGATTAGCAATTAAAAAAAACAAAGGGGTTTTCGATATTTTATTGCAAAAAACTCTTCGGGATTTCATCAATCAATGTTTAAAGAATATCTACGTATCTTGGCAACATTGAAATTTTTAGATAAATGTCCGATTTAGGGTTAAAAATGGCCGATTTCGCAATTTTCAAAATTTTCAATCGCTTATATAACAAAAACTATTAACTTAAGAGAAAAATCACTAAAGACGTTTTCTGTTTGGAATGATTCAAAAAATCTAAAAAAAATTTGTTCGATGCAAAAAGAATAATTTTAGGAAAAACCCCTAATCTTTCCCCTCGCCTGGCAAGGTCTTATGCTCTTCAGAATCGCCTGTCATTGTACACATTTCTTCTGAATGACTTACTCAAACACATACTTAAATTTAAACCTTACAGGAGAAAGTTTATTTTACCCCCTAAAATTTGCACTTTTCGATTCACCTGGTAGATACACATGCACCACTGAGGCCTGCCAGGTCATGGTTTTTAGCCTTGGTGTGCTATGAATTATCACTAGAAAAATTTCTAGCCTTACAGGACGACCGTTAGTCGGAGGATTCACTAGCTCTTAGACTATAGGGAAGGAAAGTATGCTAAATTTGCAGTTACTCGAGCGTTATGGGGACCTATTGGATTGTGAAAAGTGGGTGCTAAAACCAAAAAAAGTTAAGCTAAGTTTTCCATAAAGTGTGGGACTCTCCATTTTTTAATTTAATTGTCAATTTCCACTAATCGTTTTTTCCGATTATAGCGCCGTCTATCCATAATTGGAAAAAATGTTGCGAATAAAAGTTGCTTATTTTTACGTGAAGAATCCAAATCTGCAATAAAAATTGGGGGTTCCTATTTAAGATTTTAAAGTAACCGCCCACCCCACTTCCGTGGGGGGTCGTGTTTGGTGCCATTCGATAGATTTTTGAAAAATATTAAATACGTGTATTTTGCAGTTTTAAGATCTGATGTTCATTTCGCGAAATATCGTATTTAAAATTTTTACTTTACTCCCCACCCCTCTGTGTGGGGTGGCGTGTTTAGTATTATTCGATAGATTTTTGAAAAATATTGAACACGTATTTTTTAGTTTTTCAATCTGACGTTTATTTCGAGAAATATTCGCTTTTTTGTCAGATTTTTGAAATATACACTATTTTGCATGTACTTAACTTACCTTATCTTAATCTGACGATTTCGAGTTTTTCTAAGGATAGAGGTTTTTCGGTCCCCCCTTAATGAATTCCCCGGTGTTAAGAACCAAAATATGGTATAGGTACATTTACAGGGTAAAAGGTTTCTCCCCATGTGATAATCTGACGCGCTCGAGTAACTGCAAAAATCTCCGCTTGGGCTCCCCTACCATCATTATCTGCTTAGTTTAATAAACAAGCCTAAAGTAATTCAATAGATGTATTAAATAAATAAATTACTGAGCGATGTAAGCGATGTCACAATGACGACCTCCCGTGGAGTTCAGCTGAACTAGCTTCAAGGGGGGTTTTAATGTCAAACGCTGAGCGCACATGCATTTGAATCACGTATGTAATATTCAGTATTTATTTTTGCATATTTTTTTACAAATTTTATATACAGCATTGACGAAAATGAACATCAGATCGAAAAACTGCAAAATACACGTATTCAATATTTTTGAAAAACTATCGAATGGCACCAAACACGGGCCCCCACGGAGGTGGGGTGGGGGATTTAATTTAAAATCTTAAATAGGAGCCCCAATTTTTATTGCAGATTTGGATTCTTTACGTAAAAATAAGCAACTTTTATTCGACACATTTTTTCGAATTATGGATAGATCGCGCTATAATCGGAAAAAACGATTGTTTCAAATGGAAAATTAAATTAACAAATGAAAAGTCCCCCACTATATGGAAAACTTAACCTTTTTCTGGTTTTAGCACATACTCTTCACAATCCAATAGGTCCCGATAACGCTCGAGTAACTGCAAATTTAGCATATTTTCCTCCCCTACTGTGTGGATTTATTGATGAAAAACATGGATAGTTGTTAACGAACATAACTTTTTTATTATCCCACATAATTAACTGAATCGAAAAGGAAAATGTTAAGAAAGCCTAACTCTACATTCGAGTTATAATTTTAATATTTTACATATGCCAGAATATTCCACAGGGTGTTCCAAACTTTAAGAAAAAAACACAGTATGATTGGTACACCCGGTATAAAATGATATTTACCTGTCTAGCAACAATATAATCACAACGATATTCTTAAACAATAAGGCTATAACATACTAAAAGAATCACTCAAATCGAACCACTGGTTTAGAAAATTCGAGACATCAAACATGTCCCATTTTTAAGGTGTTCGGCTAATTTTGCCGGTGTGTGTATAAAAGGAACTACAGAAAGGTGAAGACCAATTTTGAATTAGGAAGGTAGTTAGGGGGTTGTTTTCACTGATTTTTTCGTAGAGAAAAGCAGGTACCGACAATTTTTTTACTATAAGTCGCTTAATTTTCGTGCTAGAAACTTTTTATTACCTTTTTTGAAAGGTCTGATTGAATACTTGAAAAAAGATATTTTAAGTTTTCCTAGGAAAATGCAAATTTTTCCCATTATTTGGCTTTGAATATGTAAAATTATGCATTTGACGAAAAAAGCTAACCTTTAACATGTCGTATCTCGGTTTGTATTGATCTTGAAGATATTATTGGAAAATAATTTGGTTTGTGTTACTAAAAGATACAATTTTGATATCTACAGTTTTTTTGATTAAATGCATATTTTTCGAGATATTCTCAAAAAAACCCTCTAAAAAGTCGATTTTTTCGTCGAAAAACTGTTATTTTCAAGCGCAAATAACTCAAAAAATATTAGTTTTACGAAGAAAATGTAAAAAACATTTTTTTCTTAGAATCACTTTTTCCATCGAATTACATGGTTAAACTGTAATAAAATATTCCCACCCCCGAGATGGGGTGGCAACCACCCCCAAAGTTTTAGCGTATGATAGCGGCATGATGTAAAAAATTATCCTTGGACTATTTCCTACCTTCTGTGAAAATTTCAAGTAAATCCATTCTGGACGAAAAAATTGCGAGCCAAAATGCTTTATTTTCTCAATCGACTATTGGGGCCGACCGACCGGCTCTGTCCCGTCATACAGCTGACCGACTATAATAACTTTTATTTATATTTAATTTAGAATGTGTGTACTGATTTTCAGCCTTAGTAAATGGAAATAATTACCTTCGTAGGAAAGCAACTTTGAAACCCTCTGAGTAACCCCTGTTCTACGTTTCGCTTGACCGACCGCAGTATGTTTCTCTACACACTCACAGTAATCAACTGTGAAAAATCTAGCTTTAGTAAATTCAAATAGATTTTTCAGCGCTGCCTCTCCGTCTATAGTTTCGGTATCTAAAGTAAAAGCAAAATGTAATTTAAAAATTGACTTGTCTCAGGGTTTTTTGTTTAAATGATATCCAACTAACACATTTTGATGTTTCCAACAAAGTTCACACTGGGATATATTTTTTAAATTCTATTTTGTTTCAGCTCCACCTCCATCATATGACTCACTATTTGGAAGAGTAAGAGAAGCTCAAAAAACAAGTAAAGGGATTCTAGATTTTCTTAAGAATATTATTATAATTGTTTTAGGCACATGTAAGTATTTACATATTGGATATGAATGTCATATGTTTTCGTTACTATTTGATAACTGAATTCCCTGTATTGTTTACTGCAACATATTACACTAAATAAACCGGTAGGTCTTCATCTTAAATTGCCTATTCGTTCTGGATGTTGGCGACCAGTATGGCTATCCTAATTTTGCTTGCAGCTATTCGGAATAGTCCAGTTGTAAACGTATGGAACCACTTTCTCAGGTTTTGAAGCCAAGATATTCTTTTCCCTGGTCCACTCTTTCCAAATACCTTGCCCTGAAGAATGACTTTCAAAGCCATATATTTCTACATTTCTCGTAACATGGTCAAGATATTCTAATTTGCTCTCTTTGGTTGTGTTAATAATCTCTCATTGCTTGCGCATTCTACATAGTACCTCAACATTAGTCACACAATCCACTAATTTAATCCTTAAAAAACGTCTGTAACACCACTTCTCGAAGACCTCAAAGAAGCTTCAGAAAGTGGCCAAACCTCTATTCGATATGAAGGGTACACGGGAAAACCGGCTAAGTCCATTTTTGTAGAAATAACATTTTTTACGCCATCTTGTAGTAAATTCCAGTTTGCATCTTCTGACACCTTTAAACAAGGCAATAACAAGACCAGTCACGAGAAAAAGCCCATAATTATATGCTCATACACGAGAAAAATAAGCTAAGTCCACGCGGTACAGGAAAACAACACGCTAAGTCCAAAACATCGACACACGACTGCTTCCTTATTTCAGTATCAATCAGACGGTCAGTCATAACAACGCCACATAAACATGTTGTTTGATTTTCTTTAATCCGGAGAATTAAAAAAATACTATAAAGCAATTGTTTTTTTTATTGAACAGGGGAAAAAGCGGCTGTCACTACCCTTTAAGATACAATGCTGGATTCCCAGGACTGGAATTATTATAGCAAAGTTAAACTATTCGCCGAATGTGAAAAATATACCTTCTTTTATAGGTTGTTTGTTAGAAGTCTAATAGGTCTGGATCCCGCGTATGAAAAAAAGTTGATTAATAGCAAGCTGAAAATTTGTTAATAGCTTAAGGGTGTCTAGTCGGACAAACTTTGATGTATGGGAACACTGGAACAGGGGAAGTTTTAATTGTGGAACAGGTTAAAAATTTGAAACGTCAGACCACGAAAACGTCCCATGTATTTTGTCGGACAGAACTTCCAATTGATTTGTTACCCTTTAATTCCTGTAATTAGACATGTTCTACGTGTTCCACTCATTAAAATGCCCAGTTGGTGATAATAGCAGTCGGATTTTTGCAGGACAGTTTAATGAAAGGGTAAAAAATTAATTGGAACTTCTGTCCGACAAAATACATGGGACGTTTTCGTAGTCTGACGTCCCAAATTTTTAACTTGTTCCACAATTAAGACTTCACCTGTTCCAGTGTTCCCATACATCAAAGTTTGTCCTACTAGACACGCGGGTTTTTTTTTCATACGCGGGATCCAGACCTATAAGACTTGAGCTAGCGGCAAAGATACAACGGACGAAAAGTTAAAACATCCAATAACTCAAAATTATTAATTTGTGACTTGCCGGTTTTTTCCGTGTACCCTTCATATAATAACATAGAAAATGAGTAGCATCTGATGATAGAGTTTTTGGGACCAAGTGGTAAATTGTGACTTCTAAAAAGAGACTTCATCTTTACATATGCTGATCTTGCTTTCCCTAGGCATTGTTTTATTTCAGTGAGTGTTCCCGTTGGCTATTTATGTTGGTACCAAAATATGTCAATTGGCTATTGGTTAACCAAAAGCAGTGTATTTAATAGGTTTGTTCTAGCATCAGTTTCAAACGGTTTGAAACCATCAGCGAATAGTGGACCAGCGCGAGTAAAGGGGATAGCACTGATGACTGCATTATGTTCTCTCACTGACCAACTGTTTGCTGACGGATTCTGACTAGTTTGACTGTTTGCTAGAACAAACCTAATATTTCGGGCTTACTGACTACCATGTGTTTTGCGTTTTCCGTATTGAGTCCCGTCCATATTCTCTACTTATATCTGATATGAGTATGAGAAACATAATTGTTTGTAAAGCTATCTAATGTATATGTTACGGTGATCAATGTAAATTGGACATTGACGTTAATGGCCGGGCATTGTCGTGACTGTCCATTTTCCTTGGTTATTAACAACAATGCCCGGCCATTAACGACAATAATCTTAGCTATTGGCCAATGTTGTAAAAACTTAAGGCAAAATTAGATTTTTTATCAATAACCGGTCGATAACGACAGTGGCCAAAAGCAAATGGCCAATGTTGATAAATCGATGCCTCAGAAGCCAATCGGTGTAAGTCAATAAGTGTTTAAAATGAGATACTAAGATGTTTCTGAAAGTAGCTGCAGAAATATAAGTAGTTATTAAAAACAAATAAAACGTCTTTATTTATCATAATATGGGTAACATATTATTCATAAATACAAACAAGGAAATAATAATATTTTTATATATAGTATGGTGCAAATGAAAGGAATAAATTCGTTATTTCGTAAACCGGCGACTTTAAGGGAAAATCTCAAAACAGGTCGATTTTTATTTTTAAATTATGATATTTTGGCATATATGGCATACTAGTGACGTCATCCATCTGGGTGTGATGACGCAATCGATGATTTTTTTAAATGACAATAGGGGGTCGTGTGCTACCTCATTTGAAAGGTTATTCAATTCTCTATTCAGTAACATAAACACTTACATAATTAATTATAAAGGGTGTCCAAAAAATATTTTTTTAATTAAAAAATTATTTAACAAAGAAAAGAAGAATGTACGTAATTTATTTAATTCAAAATACATTTTACTGCTGTCATGAATCAGAAAAAAATGTTTTTTTCACAAATAAACAATGGTTTTTCGTTTAAATTAATGTTTAAACTTCCAAGAGGCAGGTGGCTGGCGGGAGCTGGCTTGATCATTGAATTTAATCGATAAGCAATGTTTAATGGTGAAATAAACATACGACCAGATTTATTGTCATCACGTTTTGATTTAAAACGAGTGCGCACATCGTTCATATCCATGATAACGCTTATTAAATAAAACGAGTAATTTCAGCACGAAAACAATACACAATATACACACATCAAGTAAACAATAGTAAACCTACACATCGCTGATACCTATGATTAATGTGATTCCTAATATGTTTCCAGTGAAAATAATAACTCTTTGATAAGTGTTGGCGATTCAATTCTTTTTTTTTATGCGTGTCCGCGAAGATTATAATTCCCAAAATATTTATAACGAAAAGATTTAGTACATAATAGATGCTGACGAAAACAATTATTTCCCTTTCTGTTTCTGTTTCTGCCGACGAAAACAATTATTTCTGAGAACATGTTAGTAATTATAATTTTCGTGGACCCACAAACAGAAATGATGTTTTTTGCTGATACTTCTCAAAAAATAAATTTTTTCGCTAACACGTTATTAGGGATTATAAATTTCACAATCATATAATCGAAAATAATATTTTTCGCGGCGTTCATTGAAAATTCTTTTCTTAACGGCATTTTTCGGAGTTAAACTTTTCGTAGGCGGCGGCGACATAACCTATCTCTTAGTCAAAATTTCAACATTGACCTATTAACAACGGGCATTGTCGACATTGGCCGGGCAATGATAGAAATGTTATCAAGAATTTAAAATTATCATCAATGTCCAGTTTCTATGGACATTAACGTTAATATCCGGCCATTGTCGACAATGACCAATTCAACCGGCCATTTCGTTATTGGCCGGATTTACGTCAATGTCCGTAACATATACAATTTAAAACAAATTGATATTATGTTATCAATAGTAGGCATATTATTTACAATTATCTTTTATTTTTCAGTGGGCTGTACAATAATATTAGGTGTTACAATAGTTATTCCAATATGTATGATTGTCATGGGATCCATATATTTGCATGATTGTCCACAAGGAGAATACATTCCTGTTTATCTATTAGTAGGAGGTACAATTTTTTCCTAATATCTAACATATTTTTTAAAAAACCTTGTATTTAAAAGTTAATATTTGCCAATTTCATAATGGTTATGATTTTGAGCTGTCAGATGGTTGTCAATTCATATAAAATTTATTTGCTTAAGGGGGTAGGCCTAAAATCTCAGACCAATGCTTTTTAAATGCATTAATTTTTTTCGAATCCTGAGAAAACTAATAAATATTTTTGAACAATTTAAACGCAGAATGAAAGATTACATTATTGTCGAAGGCGATAGTCCCTTAGAATAGTCTCTAGAAAGTTTCTTTTGAATGAGATATTTGAAATTAAAAATCACATTAAATTTTCTCTTTTTTTTCACCCCTGTAACTTATTAAAATTAACATTATAGAATTTTTCAGGGACTTTCGGCCATCGGTAATAATGTAATCTTTTATTGCCCGTTATATTCTGCGTTTAAATTTTTCAAAAATATTTATTAGGTGTCTCAGGATTCGAAAAAAACGAATGCATTTAAAATGCATTGGTTCGAAATTTTGCGCCTGTCCCCTTAATATTATCTCAGAAACTGATTTATAAGCATGAGTACTGAACAGAACGCCCCGAAATTCTCCCAAATCCCATCCACGAGTTAGCAGAGGAAATTAGCATTAAAATATACGAATATACCATCAATTTTTTAATAAAAATTCACAACTGCCTTTAGAACAGGCGTATAAATAAAACACAAAATTGCAGTAAATAAAGCCACGTTTTTATTTCAAACGAGAACATTTCTTCGTAATGAGCTTTAGAAGTAGATGGATTCATGGAGGAGTATTCAAGATTCCTTGGACGGCTCGCATGACTAACAATGAAGTTTTAAGAATAGTCAATAGGTATAGGGAATTGAAGATTTGAACCAAAATACCAAATGCAGTTCAACTTTTTCGTATGACCGAAGATCTTCTTTTTGTGTAGACATGACTCTGTCTGTTTTTCAATGTGCCTCTAGTAAGTTGTCATTCCATCGTTTTCGTGGTCTTCCCACTGATCCTCTTCCTATTGGGAAACCGTCTCTCGCCGTCCTTATAGGCTATTGATTATGTATTTTAGAGAGGAACTACAACGTTAACGTGGTTTTATTGTTTCATATAGTCAGTATGAAAAAACCGCGGAGTGCTACCATTAAAAGGGGTGCGTTTTTGAGAAAAGGGTGAATTAGTCCCTAGGCACAGGGCGAATTAGGGTGAGTTCTATGCACATTTGGTGCAAAGATGTCTGCAGGAAAATTGTTTCAGGTTAAATTTACTATAGAAATATCACATTTTAAAGTTAAAAATATTTTTTTACAAAAATATATTCAAAAAAAAGCGAATGTCTGGCTAATTGGCTCGGCCAAAGCCATCAAATTCACAAAAAAAACACGAAAAATAGCAATTTTGTTTTTTGTCCCAAAACTTTTTTTCAATGGGGATATAGGTATAGGCATTGCTTCACAGAAAAAAAACTTCCATCTTTTTTCACTAGAGTGACGTTTGGTATAAGTCCCCATTATTTATAATTTCCAAATTATTTTTCAAAATTCGCCACTCGCAGCGATTTTGAGACATTTTCCTTGTTACTTCGCAAACATTGTTGTGTAACTTTTTTCTACGCAGTTTTAGGTATATGCAATGTGTCATTTAATAGAAAGAAAACTCAATTATATTTAAAATAGTCTATCGTAAAAGACTGTGTGACTTTTTTTGAAGCAAGATATGGTTTTTCAAAGTTGTATACTTTTACTAAAAGAATCCAAGTACTAGTTCGCTAAAATTATTATCACGGTGAATGACAGGACGTGAAATGCAATTTAGATTTCCCTTGTCGAGTATTTCGCCACTCTGTTATGCTTTATTTTTCCAACTTAAAAAGCTCAGAGGATAAATAATTTCGAACTTTATTTCCTGACTTATTAGACTATGTATACTTTTAATGATTTTTGATATATTTTGCGATTATTTTTAAATTTCTCATTATAACTTTTTTTATTGTATACATATTTAGGTACAGTCCATCTAATTTACTTACCGTTGCACGTCATTATATAGTATATTATATTTGACATAGTTGCCAAAGTATAAAAAATCCTGAATCCATTTTAAATCAAATAGATCACATAAATATTGTAAACGTGAATTATACAACAATACAAATTAATATTCAATGTAAATAAGTAAAAACTTAAGAAATAGACAACAAGAATTAAGTTATAATCTTTTAAGATTTGCAGTGCAAGCGTTTTTGCACTGCATTGTTAATAATTAAAAAACGGCTTCGAACTCTTGGCATGAAGCCGGTAGGTTTCTTTGTATATGTCTACAATAACAACTAAAAAAGTTGTCAGATACCTCGATTATTCCAAGTCGTGATAAAATTAGGTGGAATTTATATTTTTATAGTAGATGATGTTTTTATAGTAAAGTAAATAATAATAACAGTAAATATAATAAAACAGATACTTATAGTAAAGAATATAAACAAATATGAATTTTCATCACCGCAACTGTCAAATAAATGTTAACAATTTATTCTAAAATGTCACTTTCGTTCGATTACAGTTACAGTGTGATTCGAGTAAATGTGCTTCATAAAAACGCTGAAACACGACTAATTAGATAAACATAAAGAAATACTTAGATTTGACAAAATTCGTGCTACAAAATTTTTTAGTACCTCGGCTGCTACTGTCTCAGAGATTTAAGGGAGTGGATTCTTATAAGGTGTTATGGTATACTCTTATTAGCTTAAAAGAATTTAAAAAGATAGAAAAATTTAATTAAGGATGTAGAATAAAAAGATAAAAAAATACAAAAAATAAAATATTGTTACCTAAGGGAAACCCAACTTTATACAAAAAAAAAATAGAAATAAAACAAAGAAAGATAAATCAAAATAAAACAAAGAAACATAGTCAAATAAAATGATATACATAATATACAAAATATTATAATGTAACTTACCTCCTTTACTTTATACTCAAAATTATATACTCAGTCAATTTTTTATTGTCTTACGATTCAAGAGAGAAGGAAAGAAATAATAAATTTATATGTTGAAAATCAAACATTTATTAAAAAACAAAAAAATTAATCTCTGATCTCTCTGTGTTACAATTAGAGATCTAGATTATCAAATAAACAAAGATGAAACGAAAAAGTTTTACAAGCATAAAAATGATACCTTTACAATGAATGTCCTGTTTTCTTCTGTTGGTTGGTTGGTAAGTCCAAAACGCTATTTCACTACGCGAAAAAACACTTCACTGTTAATAGCTACAGCAAACAGTACATAAGGTTATCCATTGTTTAAAAAAAATAGAAAAAATCAGCGTTCAACTCGAACAAAATTATTTAGTTAAACTCGAACAAAATTATTTAAAGTTCAATAAATTGGAACAAAATTTACTTTTACTCGAACAAAATTATCAAAAGTTCATTAAACTGGATCAAAATAAAAAGTATGAGCATACTTCATGATTTAACTGTAATGTCAAACATAGTAATGCAAAAATGAAACTTCTAACTCCTACTTCCGGATCTGACTGCATAAAAGAAATTTGTTGATACCAAAAGTGGTATGAGATTTTATCTACGATTCGCTTAAAAACAGCGAGAAAATCGCCGGAGCTCACGATACACCATCATATACGCCGGGCTGGATCAACTCAGCCGGCTAAGAAACTGGAAACTACATCTTAAAGAAAAAACTGACTGGAACTCAGAACTAAACTTAACTCGATGGCTGCACTCAGGAACTTAACTGAACATGATGATGGCCCTCATGGAACTGCTTAACAGAACCGAACATGATGATGGCCCTAATGGAACTGACTTAGTGACGGATTCAACACAACTTAACTTCATGATGGCCCTGGTGGAACTGACTTCTCTAAACTCTACCTTGATCCTTCTAAACTTGGGCTCCTTCTCCCAAAAAAAGAAGTTACCTCCTACTTTGACCAATAGCGACCATACCAAACATTTCTCTACCAATCAGGTGGCAAGAAAACTTACTCAGGGCATCCCATAAATGTCATTATTTCTACTTTCTACCAATACGGACTCGTTATCTTCTCAATAACAAGATCCCTAAGTTTTCACGAAATGCGATGACTCACACTATTACAGTTAGTTTTTGCGAACTCAATATTTAATGGTTCTACTAAAATCATCGGCTTATCTAGCTTGAGCCTTCCGGTTCCAATACACATACAATAGGTTTCTTGTCTGTAAATATCATAAACCTTTATACTCTAGTCTGCAAATGCCATAAAAACCTTTTATCTTGCAAGCTACAACAACGCTGGTGGTTCTAGGCACTTAAATTTCGAAGAACAGATAGATAAATAAAATTCGTAATATTTGACTATCTACGAAAAAGGATTCAAGTCTTCACTTTTCGTGAGATTATTGAAAAAATATTCCGTTACAATATGCGTCTTGCTTTGCATAAAGACAGAACCGTTATTCTCAGTATTGTAAACACTCAAGGCATTTATCTACGCCTAATTCTTGAAAACATAAAATCAATCCAATTGAACGCAATAACACGGTCTCAACGATCATGACATACAGGGTGCAACGAAAGTGTTACAACTGTAAACTGGGTCGGAATTTCAAATATTTAGACGGTAATTTCAGGACTGTTTCAACGCTTTATAATCCATTTATACAAATTAAATGAAACATATTATTGTGTATTTCTTTAGGTTAACATTAATAGAAATCTTCAAATATTATTTCTACGCGTATATAATAAAATATGTCTAGTGGCTGTAATTCCAGTGTATTCGGCAACGTGATTCTAAAAAAGAACACACCTACCGCCTAAATATTTCGTGTTGGTATCATGCGATGTCACAGGCTATGACGCGGATGACGTGCAACGGTTAGTAAATTAGATGAAGTATATATACATTGTGCAATAAAAAAGAAAACAATTTTATTTGCGTTAAAACTGTGTATTGTAAAAAATTCTAGGACCATTTTTAAAGAAGATATGCGTAGAGAAAAGTTACAGAACAATATTTGCGAAATAATGGGGAAAATGGCCCAAAAATGCTGTAAGCGGCGAACAATTTTCCTGTAGACGTGTTTGTAGAGTTTGTACCAAAAATGTACATATAACTCACCCTAATTCACCCTGTGCCTAGGAACTAATTCACACCTTTCTCAAAAACGCACCCATTTAAATGGTAGCACTCCGCGGTTTTTTAAATTTAGGGGTCCATTGACCATATGAGAAAATAAAATCCCATTAACGTTGTAGTTCCTTTTAGCTCTCTTATTTTAAACGTAATCAATAGCCTATTACTACTCTGTTTGTTGTCATCCTGCTTATGTGCTCGTTCCATTCTACTCTTCTGTTTTTTACCCAGTTATTAGTGTTATCCACCTTGCATCTCCGTCGTATATCTGTACTTCTAGCTTTATCCCACAGTGTCTTACCATCGATTTTTCGAAGGGTTTTTATATCTGCTGTTTCTACTATTTTTTGTCCTTTCTGTATCAGATCGTATTTTTGCCGTGTATGTCATTATTGGTCTGATGACTGTTTTGTAAATTCTGCCTTTCACTTCTTTTCCGATATTTTTGTTTCTCCATATTGTTTCATCAAGGCAGCCTGCGGCTCTGTTTGCTTTGTTCACTTGATTTTCCACTTTTGTTTCGAGCATTCTATAGCTAGATGGTGTGATGCCGATATATTATTTAAATTACATGACTTGTTCTATTATCTGACCCTCCAGCTCAAATTTACATCTTATTAGATTTGCTGTTACAACCATGCATTTGGTCTTTTTTGGGGAAATTAACTTGTTAAATTTTCTAGCAGTTATATTAAATTGGTACAACATACGTTGTACCAATCATCTTCACTTTGAGAGATTAGTATTGCGTCGTCTGCATAGCAGATTATTTTAAGTTGTTTTTCTCCCATTTTGGTATCCTTTTTTAGTTCTTTCGTTTTTATTATTTCCTCCATAATCAGGCTGAACAATAGAGGACTCACGGAGTCTCCCTGTCTTATCGCATTGCCAGCTTCAATTGGGTCAGTTAGTTCTTCATCTGCTTTTACTTTTATTGTGTTGTTCTGGTACTAATTTTCGAACGTTTTAATGATTCCTAGAGATACCTCTATTGCGTAGAATAAACGGATAACGTCCTTTAATTTGACCCTGTCAAATGCCTTCTTAAGGTCCAGGAAACATAAGTATGCCGGTTTGTTGTATTCTAATGATTTCTCTTGAACTTACCTCATGATCGGTATGACCGAAGTTGCGATAGTAATCTCCAAACTCGCATAATTTTGACATGGAACATGAAGAAGAAGTACTGAACAATCAACATGGAATGCCAACACTACTGTTGGAAAATTCTCGAGAATGAAAAATCGGAGAATATTCTCGAGAATATTCTCGATATGGAGAATTTTCTGAGAATGAACCCCATGATGCACTTAAGAATATTGTTGGAGATGAAAAATAGGGTTTTAAAAATCATGATCTTGTATACAAAATTATGAGAAGAAACAACAGTGTTCTTTGTATATAAAGAAAAATACAAAAACAAGAGAAAACACAAAATTTCTTTGATAAAAAAATGAAATGTTCTTCTTAACAGCAAATAATCGATGTGGTATGATAAAAGATGAGACCTCAGATTCAGAATCTATTTCTATCATTAGCTCATCCTAGTCATCTACAATCTGGTTTTGTTTTTCACGAGTGGCCAGCTCAGTCGTGGATTGCTCTACGTCTAACAATTTTAAATTGTGAGCAATAAAAGTTACCTTACGAGCCCGTTCAGCAGTAAACCGGTTTCTTTTAGAGTGGATAAAAAAAAGCATAAGTACTGAAACTTCTTTCAGTCGCTGCACTGGATGAAAGGATGCTTAATAATATATCAACTACTATTTTAGTTAATTTTGTTCCGAAACATATACCTTTTTACCATATAATTAAGTCTAGTTTTTCAATCGATTTTACAACGTATGGTTTTCCAAAAAATCCCTCCTTAGACTGATAAAGTGCCAAATCTGCCATTATTTCAGCCGACTCATCACCATATTTTAAAGTTGCTAAATTATCTACAAACTCAGTTTCCTCAACTTGTTCTTCTCTGCTTAAATGAACACCATTCTAAATATTTGCACGTTAATATTGCACCAAAACAATAAATATTGACACTGTCAACACCCTTGCTAGTGGTTCATGGGATTGGCAAAAACAATGTACCTACATATTTTTTAAATTATAATAATTTTACCCGTATCTAGTTTTTATTTTTGTTCCGGTTTTTGAAAATATAGAAAAAATTTGTCGAAAATATTCTCGAGAGAATTTTCTGGCCGAGAATATTCTCTTCTAACATCAGTAGCCAACACCCTGAATTTATCATCAGAAGGCCAAACTTTCATTGGCATTTATTCGCTTATTTCTGATATGCCTTTATATTACTTTTTCATTTTAGTTTCACTGTTGATCCTGTACATTTTTGTAACATTGTAGGTATATTTGGTGTTGTTAAACAACTTTTGCATTTATCAGCGAGGGTGAGGCAAACAGAAGAAGAGAGACAAGAGGAAAATTTGCGGCAGTCACCAACACAGACATTACTAAATTGTTTTATGTTAGGCTGGTTTATAATTGGTAAGTCATTTTGTGTAGTCAGTAGATAAACTCACGGCGCCATTATTTTCTTCATTTCATTATTGCTTTTTTTTGTTTTCTGGCCTTGGTGTTGAACCTTTAGCCACGTAATTGCATATACAGTGGAACTTCGATAACTCGGATTAATCGGGACCGGCGCCGATCCGGGTTATCGAAAATCCGGGTTAGCCGGAAAAAATGGTAAAAATTAATAAAACACGGTATACTTACAGATAAACTCCGCTATAGTTGAAGTAACATGAAATATATATGCACAGTACACAGCCTGCTTGACTCGCAGTGAAATTTGGTTCACAATCAGGCAAAATTTTATTCAGCTTGAGTACTGATTCTTGAATAATTGGTCCAGACACTGGCAAACTACGTTCGCGTTCCACACAATACCACACATACAAAGCGTCGCCGAGAGTCTCATTTTTAGCTTTATTAGCTTTGCACCGATTGTCCAAACTCTCTTTTGTTATCATTTTGAAACAAAATTCTTCGATTTTAGTTCTATTTTTCTTCCAATCCGATGCTTCCAAAATGCTTCTAGTTTCTTTTCCATTGTCACAACAACATTTTTACGTTTTGTTGCCATTACGTAGACAAAAAAACACGCAAACACAAAATCTGAATCGATTTACGAACGATTACAGAACGGCAACGAACAATACGACTCTCAATCGCAACGATTTTATGTTATTTAATAACAGTGGAGATGTGTAGAACTAAGACCATTGTTTAAAAAAGAATTTTTTTAATAGTCTTTTAGTCTTTTTTAAACAATGCTAAGACAGTTTGAAACTACAGGTGCCTGTCCGATAACCCGAATAATGAAGTCATTTCATTGTCATGAAGTCATGGCTCCCGTCGTGTGCCATGAGTCATTTTTACTATCGAATATGTAGTTCAAATTACACAAATACCCATTACCTCTCAAATATTATATTACATATATTTTTATTATTAAATGGGCAGATTATTTATGTTCCTTTCAGAGTTGTGATTGCATAGCTTCACTGAGGATGCATAAGAATGCTGAAATATCTATATGGAGATGGTGGTCCAACTCTGAATCGAATATAAACAAAAACTGCCTTTATCTTTTATATTTTTATTGTTGAAATGTTTGTCCTAAAGACAAATACAACAGAAATACTAGAGGTGTGGAGAGAATATTATGAAGAGAAATATATGGGCGAGGAAAGTGAAGAAATAGAGACAGAGGGAACCATAGAACAGACAGCAGAGGACGAAAACCAAATGGAAGAAATAAGTACAGAAGAATTGGAAGAAGCGATAAGTAGAATAAAAATAGGAAAAGCGAGCGGAGCAGATAAAATTGATCCCGAAATGATAAAATGGATAGGGAAAGAAGGAAAGAAGTGGTTGCTGGAAATAATGAGAGAAGCATGGAGAACAAACAAAATGCCGAAAGAGTGGGAAGAAAACTTACTGATCCCAATTCACAAGAAAGGAGAAGAATCCAACTGTGGAAACTATAGAGATATATGCCTCTCATCAGCAGTGTTCAAGCTATATACGAGAATAATAGAAAGCAGATTAAGAACAGAGGTAGAAGAAAAACTTGAAGACGAACAAACAGCATTCAGAGCCCAAAGACAAACAGTTGACAACATAAGCATACTACGAAATATAATAGAAAAAAATAATGATCGGGGAACAAACATATATATAACCTTCATAGACCTTAAAGCAGCGTTCGACTCAGTAGACCGGAAAGTATTGTGGAATACTATGGAGGAGCTGGGAATACCGAGGAAACTATTAGAGATAATTAAAAGTACGTACAGTAGAGTGGTGGGAAAAGTACAAATGGGAGGTAGCAGATCACTAGAATTTAGGATGAACAAGGGAATAAAACAGGGAGATAGCCTAAGCCCACTCCTATTCGTCATAATTATGGATCAATTATTTAAAAATGTGAAAATAAGGACTAATCAATTAAAAACAATAATAGGCTACACACACCTAACACCAGTTATGATAGAAGGATTACTGTATGCGGACGACGTCGTTCTCATAGCAGACAACCCGAGAAAGATGCAACGACTAATTGATGTATGGACTGAGGAAATAGAGAAAATGAAATTAGAAATAAACATCAGCAAATGCAAGACGATGAAAATAGGTCAGCAGGAGCACGAGATTGGAGGTGAAACACGAGTGTTCTGTAGAGGACAAGAATTGGAGAGGGTGACGGCCTACGAGTACCTGGGAACGATAATATCAAATGACGGAAAGCTAGACCTAGAAATTGCAAATAGGACAAAGAAAGCTACGAAAATATACTATGCGATTAATAATACGATACTGGGAAAACGGGAAATCAGCCAGGAAACAAAAATACATGTATATAATACAATCACAGCACCAACTCTTCTATATGCAAGCGAGACATGGGTCACAAATAAGAGACATGAAAGTGCCATAAATGCAGCAGAAATGAAGCATCTGAGAAAAATAGCTGGAAAGACGAAGATGGACAGGGAAAGGAACGAAAACATCAGAAACGTGCTAAGCCAGGAACCAATAGAAAAAAAAATTGAAAAAAGAAAACTGAATTGGTTTGGACATATAACTAGGATGAACGAGAACAGACTAGTAAAGAAGGTGACAGATGCCAAAAGACAGGGGAAAAGAAGAAGGGGCAGACCTAGAAAGGGGTGGATGGAGCAAATCGAGAAAATCGGGACAAAGAGAGGGAAAACAGTGCAACAGATGAAGGAAATGGCAGGAGACCGGAAGGCGTGGAAGAAATGGGTAAAAGATGGATAGGTGATACCAAAGTCCGACGCTCTTATAGGGCATAAGGACAACGAGAAGAAGAAGAAGAAGAAATGTTTGTCTGATAAAAATCGGTCCGGGTTAGCCGGACTTCCGGGTTATCGGGGTTCCACTGTACTTATAACTAGCTCAGGGGAGTAATGTGTAGTTTGTGTGTTAAGTAAATGTCTTGTTACTTTGAAAAGTCGACTTCATTGTCTTTCCAAATACGCTAATTGTATCCAAATGTCCCTTCGGTGAGTAATTTCATTAGTGTGTAAAGTAAAAAAGAAGTAATATCACATTTTTTAACTGAAATCCCAAGTAATTGTATCTGGGTACTTTCTCTTAAGCTTTTCCTTTAACACAGATTGTAACGTCTGCAATTTTATTCTCATTGGCAATCATGATTTTTGTTTTTTTTTTGTGTTCAGAGCCATTCCATACTTCTCGTAGCACTGCGTAGTGCGATCAACCAAAATTTGCAGCCCCTCTCTGCTGTCCGCAAGTCGTATTGTATCATCTGCATATCTGCGATTATTGACTAGTGTTCCGTTAATTGATATGCCTTCATTGATGTCTTCTACTACCTCTTTAAACATCTCTTCTGAGCATGTATTAAAAAGTATAGGGGATAGTATATATCATTGTTGTACTCCTCTGCTTATCTCTTTAGGTTTTTCTTGTTCTACTTGTATTATGGCTTTCTGATATCGGTAAAATGTTTGTAATGATTCTCACATCCTGATCATCTATTTCTGTGTTCCGTAATATGTTTGCAAGCTTTCTGTGTTGTATTTTGTTGAAGGCTTTCTCAAAGTCAACTAGACACGTGAATATGTCACAGTCTAGTCTCTCTAGTGCCAAAGCCCTTTGTAAATCCCAGTTGGTTTCCTCTTATTCTATTGTCTAATTTTTGTAGACACGTTCATGTGTCACTCTTAAGTCGCAACAAGACTTTTAAAAAATGCTGCATCAAGGTAATCGTTTTATATTCTTCACATTGCATTGCGTTGCGTTTTTTGGGTATTGAGATGAACTCAGATATTAACCATTTTCTCGAAATTCTCCGGTATAGTAAATTTCATTAAATAATTCTACTATGGTCCTTTTCAGATGCATTTTTCAGTGCGTCACAACTGACAGAAAAAAAGGTAGGTCTGTGATAATACACATTTATAACATGACATTTTAGTTAAATCTGACAGTTGTCAGAATCGTAATCAGCCAAATATGAAAATGATATTGCAGTATAACTCTTTTATTTGCAATTTGGTATAAAAACAAACCAATTGTGTTTATTGCATTTATAAAATGGTATTTTCTTTGATTTGTATAGTCTTATAAATTGTACAGATTATAGTCGTATATATAATTCGTAAATCATTTTTTGTTCGTTTATAGCGCCATATATCAACAGCTAGAATAAATGTTATAAATGACTGTAATCACGGACGTACGTTTTTTTCTGTCACTTCCAACTTAATGCTTTAGAAAGAAATCGAAAACTGTGACGCACTGAAAGGTGCCTATGAGAAAGAGATTAGTATATGAATGTGGCTCTGTGTTAGTAGTCTTTTATGTAGCTATTTCATTCATTCCTATTCCTTGAATCATTTTTTATACGTTTTAGTGCTTTTTCAATTTCCCCTTTGGTAATTGTAGCTCCATTTCTACCTCTTGGTTCTATTGTCTCCATTCTTTCGTCGTCTTCAAATAGCTCTTTTATTATATTTATTCTTCCCATATATTAATTTTCTCTGCACTTTCAATTATTATTTTGTTGTTTTTATTCATTATATTTCCAATACCTCTTTTTTTGTATATGCCATCTGTTTCTTGAACTTTCCTTTATACACTCGGGTGCAAAAAAATCGATCCACTGAAAATTTGGTCATTTTTGATGTCTCGAATTACCTAAACCTGTTGTCCGATTTAAGTAATTTTTAATATGTTATAGCCTTATTCACTAACAATATCGCTGTAATAATATTGTTGCTAGACAGGTAAACGGTCATTGATACCGGGTGTACGAATCTAACTGTATTTTTTTCTCAAAGTTCGCATCACCCTGTTAACTATTCTAGTGTTTATAAAATACTGAGATTAAAAACCAACTATAGCCTCCAGTTTTCTTAACATTTTGTTTTTAGATTCATTCGCTTATGTTGGATAATAAAAAAGTTAGGTACTTTAACAACTGGCCATGTTCGTCATCAGTACAGGGTGTTTCGAAATAAGTGCGGCAAATTTAAGGGGTAATTTTACACATGAAAATAATGACAGTTTGATTAATAATCATATGTTC